>NC_083571.1:102493443-103168443 GCF_027579695.1 Neoarius graeffei
ACATTCACAGCTACGGTCAATTTAGAGCCACCAATTAATCTAACCTGCATGTTTTTGGACTGTGGGGGAAACTGGAGCATCTGGAGGAAACCCACGGGGAGAACATACAAACTTCACACAGAAAGGCCCCATCGGCCACTGGGCTTGAGCCCAGAACCTTCTTGCTGTGAGGCGACAGTGCTAACCACTACACCACCATGCCACCCTATTCTGCACCATAGAAGGTATATCCAAATCCCTTTGTATCTTTCTTTGAGGAACATTGTTTTTTTTAATCATTTCAATAATTTTCTCATGCATTTGTTGACAAACTAGACATCCTTGGCCCATCTTTGCTCCTCAAAGCCTAGGCTTTTCCAGGATACTGACTTTGTAACAAATCATGCTTACAATCACCTTTTGAAATGACCTGTTTCAAATCAAATCATTATTTTAATTGCTTTATCTCATTACTAGCCATAAATTCCCCCATCCCAACTTTTTTTGAAATGTGTTGCAGGTTAGAAATGCAAGAATGGGTGTTTATTAGCAAATGAAATCAAGTTGACCAGACAAAACATGAAATATCTTGGGTTCATAGCATCTGCAATGAAATACAAGTCAAAGTAAATGTAGAAATCACTGCTTTCTTTTTTATTTGCATTTTCCATTCCGCCCCAACATTTTCTGATTTAGGGTTGTATGTCTGTAGCAACTTGCAAACATGCTGATATTCTTGGGTCATTCCCATGGGCCAGACTGCTGTGCTACAGTGGCCTGTTCATGTGGAATGCCAGATTCAGTCTGATAGCATATCAAAAGACAGAACCATGGTGGTGGTGATGCTATTAATACACCAGTTGCACAGTTTGTGAGACACACTGCAGTGTCATCCAAAGCAGCAGTAGCAGTGGAAAAGCTTACCGTTATAGGTTTGGCCAGCCATACACCAATACACCCTGGCCTAAAGCCTTCAGCTCTACTTTTTCTGGTCGGCCTCATTATACTAAACAGTCTGCGAAGGAGTCAAGTGACTCTCTTCATGACTGACATTTATTCCTTGTGTTTCTGCATCTGAGATCAGGAGCTTTGTGTGGCTCGTCACCTGCTGTTGTCCTCACGGCAACCCAATGTCCTGATAAGGGAGTGTGCACAGATCCTGGCACAGCAGGGGCTCTACTGTGCTTTGCATACATTTTGTGAACACACTGTGTGCCAATGCTAACACAAAGCAAAGGGTATGTCAGTCCTGAAAGTGCCTATATTCTACAACAATTAGAATGTGGAAATGAATTTGTCAGATCTGTGTTCCCAACCAGTCTTGTTTATTCACTGCTCACAGAAATTCTGGTCTGCTTAGTGTACAGAAAAAAAATAGTTAAACAATTTTAGCATCATTGTCCATTTGCATTGATGCCTATCAGAACAAACAGTTCACTATCCTGCGCTGAAATTCCACAATTTAATGTATGGATGGATAAACAATTCATGAATGTTCAGAAATTCATACACCCTGCTACACTCTGACAAACAAAAAGACCACATGTTTGTTTTAAGCACACAGTCAACCATTGAATGAATAGTAATAAGTCAAACCCTAGCATTACCATCCGCATGTGTCAGTGCACCCTCTGATGGTGCAGATTTAACAATGACAAAATTAGCAAGAAACAAAGGAGTACTTAGGATCTTTGAATCCACTTGACAAGACAAAATGGAAATGAGGAAATTGTTTCCCATTTCCTCGTTTCCATTTTGTCTTGTCAAGTGGATTCAAAGATCCTAAGTACTCCTTTGTTTCTTGCTAATTTTGTCATTGTTAAATCTGCATGATGTAGCAGGGACCTTTTATACGCTACCTTTATAGTAGGCATAGCAGGTGAAAATTCAAATTCAGTCCAAATTGCTTGAAACTGCTCTCACTGAATTCAGAATTGAATGCAGAACAACATACTTTTCACAGAATTAAAATATCCTTATCCGTTCTTGAGACATTACAAATCAAAGATTGAAAAAACGGTTTAATTTTTAGAAAACTGTCATAATATTCTGTATGAGGATCACATGGTCCAAAATGGGCCTCATTAACCAATGAAATCAAATGTTTTTTCTTAATAACTTTTTTTTTTCAAGATATTTACATGGAAATTGGCAGGCATATAGATGGCTGCATACTGAATACAAAGTTAAAAAAATAGTATAAATAAATTATGCAAATTAGCATGTAATTGGTATTAATTATGCTAATCAGGTAAAACCGTTAAATCGGTATACTCTCTTTTTCAGAGTTTCACCAAATGGCTTTATTTGTGCAATATAAAGCTGATCTTAACTCTCATTTATACATCACAAAGGAGAAATCAATGTTAATTACAATTACAAATTCAATTACAAAATATGCATAAATAAGCACTGAATGTCATTCACATCTGCCATTTTCTATCAAAATAAAAAACGTAATAAAAGATTATTTCTAATACCCTCTTTGTGCTCTGTAGGGTTTTGTATTTCTAAGTAGGGCCTACTAGCATTTATATGAAAGAATATAAATGATAATATTCACAGCTTTCATGGCTAACCTTGAAAAAACTGTGTGATCCACATCCAATAAACAAATCCATTTAATTGAATTGAAATTGACACTCACGTTTCTGACTTCCGGTTTTTAAAAATATCATTCCGGCCACTAAGATCTCAATATTTTTCATCGAAACAATGACAGTTATATTCTAAAATAGTTAATTATTTGCATGAATCAGTTTGATTTGGAAAATAAATAAATAAATAAATAAATAAAATAAGTAGGTAAAGCTATGAAAACTTACTTCAAAGTCTCCCGTGAATCATAATATCGAAACTAGCAGATGGCAAATTTTGCTGAATACTTCATCAGAAACAGTGAGAGTGAGAGAACATCCCTATAAAAGTTCTCTGATTGATATTCAGAAGTAATCCAGTCAGAAACCAATCAGGAGAGAGAGAGAGCCTGACCGCTTTCCCCTGACTCAAAAATCACTGGCAGTTTCTCGACATCACATGAGCAGAGTTTTTACTCTGTTGTACCAACTTCATCCTGCTGTGACTCCCAAAGTACTGAACAGATCTTCTCGTCTCGTCTCGTCTCGTCTTCTTCCGCTTTATCCGGGATCCGCTTTATCGGTCAGCTTCTCGGAAAGAACACCAAGGCGTTCCCAGGCCAGCCGAGAGACATAGTCCCTCCAGCGTGTCCTGGGTCTTCCCCGGGGCCTCCTCCCGGGGGGACATGCCTGGAACACCTCTCCAGGGAGGCGTCCAGGAGGCATCCGAAAAAGATGCCCGAGCCACCTCAGCTGGTTCCTCTCGATGTGGAGGAGCAGCGGCTCTACTCCGAGCTCCTCCCGAGTGACTGTGCTTCTCACCCTATCTCTAAGGGAGTGCCCAGCCACCCTGCGAAGGAAACTCATTTCGGCCGCTTGTATCCGTGATCTTGTTCTTTCGGTCATTACCCAAAGCTCATGACCATAGGTCTTGAACAGATCTTAATGAGATCAATTTCTTTGGAAAGCACTGATAAGCTTTTTAATGATAGTATTCATGATCGAAAATAAGAGTTAAGCAACGACGGATTTGGAAACTCAGATGAGCATCTGCATGCACAATTTTCACACCATGGCCAGCAGATGATTAAAAGACCATCCATCCATAACTGCTTATCCTCTGCAGGGTCGCGGGCAAGCTGGAGTCTATCCCAGCTGACTACGGGCGAAAGGCGGGGTACACCCTGGACAAGTCGCCAGGTCATCGCAGGGCTGACACACAGAGACACAACCATTCACACTCACATTCACACCTATGGTCAATTTAGAATCACCAGTTAACCTAACCTGCATGTCTTTGGACTGTGGGGGAAACCGGAGCACCCGGAGGAAACCCACACAGACACGGGGAGAACATGCAAACTCCACACAGAAAGGCCCCTGTCAGCCACGGGGCTCAAACCCAGGACCTTCTTGCTGTGAGGCAACAGCGCTAACCACTACACCACTGTGCCGTCCTGATTAAAAGACCTTATTGATGATTACAAGTGCTATGTCACCTATACATTTCCATTAAACTGGTTATTTTTAAAATCAACAGGACCTTACCATGATTTGTATTTCTTGGGGCTTAAAATTATTGATGATAAATTGAAAACAGGCTGAAAGGCTCAAAATAAACTTGTTTTTCTCCCTTTTTTCCCTCCGAGGTGTAAATACAGTCGTCCTTTGGGACATAAATCTACGTCTGACCTGTCTTCAGTGCATGAGTTTTTGTCAGAAGTGTTCTCACAGTTCCACACATAAACTGACATATACTGCAGCAGCACTGACATTTCTGGCTTACTGTGTCACATCTCATTTCACATCAGAGAGCCTCTATCTCATACCGTTTCGCAGAAAAAATGCACCGAAAAGTGCACATTACCTTTGACAGCCAAGAAATCACTCAGAGAATCCTGTGCAAAGTTGTTCACCTTTCACAGACATAGAAAACAAGCTGGAAACATTGTGTCATGAATGATAATTGACTGAGTGTATGTACAACCCCGATTCCAAAAAAGTTGGGACGAAGTACAAATTGTAAATAAAAATGGAATGCAATGATGTGGAAGTTTCAAAATTCCATATTTTATTCAGAATAGAACATAGATGACATATCAAATGTTTAAACTGAGAAAATGTATCATTTAAAGAGAAAAATTAGGTGATTTTAAATTTCATGACAACAACACATCTCAAAAAAGTTGGGACAAGGCCATGTTTACCACTGTGAGACATCCCCTTTTCTCTTTACAACAGTCTGTAAACGTCTGGGGACTGAGGAGACAAGTTGCTCAAGTTTAGGGATAGGAATGTTAACCCATTCTTGTCTAATGTAGGATTCTAGTTGCTCAACTGTCTTAGGTCTTTTTTGTCGTATCTTTCATTTTATGATGCGCCAAATGTTTTCTATGGGTGAAAGATCTGGACTGCAGGCTGGCCAGTTCAGTACCCGGACCCTTCTTCTACGCAGCCATGATGCTGTAATTGATGCAGTATGTGGTTTGACATTGTCATGTTGGAAAATGCAAGGTCTTCCCTGAAAGAGACGTCGTCTGGATGGGAGCATATGTTGCTCTAGAACCTGAACATACCTTTCAGCACTGATGGTGTCTTTCCAGATGTGTACGCTGCCCATGCCACACGCACTAATGCAACCCCATACCATCAGAGATGCAGGCTTCTGAACTGAGCGCTGATAACAACTTGGGTCGTCCTTCTCCTCTTTAGTCCGAATGATACGGCGTCCCTGATTTCCATAAAGAACTTCAAATTTTGATTCATCTGACCACAGAACAGTTTTCCACTTGGCCACAGTCCATTTTAAATGAGCCTTGGCCCAGAGAAGACGTCTGTGCTTCTGGATCATGTTTAGATACGGCTTCTTCTTTGAACTATAGAGTTTTAGCTGGCAACGGCGGATGGCACGGTGAATTGTGTTCACAGATAATGTTCTCTGGAAATATTCCTGAGCCCATTTTGTGATTTCCAATACCGAAGCATGCCTGTATGTGACGCAGTGCCGTCTAAGGGCCCGAAGATCACGGGCACCCAGTATGGTTTTCCGGCCTTGACCCTTACTCACAGAGATTCTTCCAGATTCTCTGAATCTTTTGATGATATTATGCACTGTAGATGATGATATGTTCAAACTCTGCAATTTTACACTGTCGAACTCCTTTCTGATATTGCTCCACTATTTGTCGGCGCAGAATTAGGGGGATTGGTGATCCTCTTCCCATCTTTACTTCTGAGAGCCGCTGCCACTCCAAGATGCTCTTTTTATACCCAGTCATGTTAATGACCTATTGCCAATTGACCTAATGAGTTGCAATTTGGTCCTCCAGCTGTTCCTTTTTTGGACCTTTAACTTTTCCAGCCTCTTATTGCCCCTGTCCCAACTTTTTTGAGATGTGTTGCTGTCATGAAATTTCAAATGAGCCAATATTTGGCATGAAATTTCAAAATGTCTCACTTTCAACATTTGATATGTTGTCTATGTTCTATTGTGAATACAATATCAGTTTTTGAGATTTGTAAATTATTGCAATCCGTTTTTATTTACAATTTGTACTTTGTCCCAACTTTTTTGGAATCGGGGTTGTATATGTGTGTACGAGAGAGAGAATAAATGTTCAATAAATGTTCTGTTTTTTTCATCTTAGTTATTGTTTGTGTCACAATAAAACAATGATGTGCACCTGTAAAGTGGTAGGCTTGTTGTGTAAATCAAATGGTGTTAACGCCCCAAAAATCCATTTTAATTCCAGCTTGTAATGCAGCAAAACAGGACAAACACCAAGGGGGATGAATAGTTTTGCAAGACAGTGGATATTACACATCAAATTCTACATGTACAAGCTATTTCTCGACTTGTCTGTCTGTTTCTCTCCTTAATATATACAATCACCAACAAGTGTGCATTTGGTCCTTCTTCTAGTTTGAACACAACCCCTATTAAACTCATTAATCTTCTTATATGACATTCCTTTAAAATGATAAATGCAGAGATATTGGACATTAATCCCTGGCCTAATGCACATTTATTCATGCTGACAGTCTAGACAGAAGCTCTATTACACTCAGGTCAGAAGTGTGAACTTGACATTAAAAAAAAAAATGTCTCAGTGAAATGGTAATATGGAGAGCAAGCACTGAACAAAACTCCGTCCAAGACACACACCATTATCTAGTAAAAAGCTGTGAGTGAGCTGAAGATTTTCTGACCCCTCCTCGTGTACCAGAATGGAAAGGTGAAACTGAGATAATGAACAACCATCCCAATTTACACAGGTCCTTCAGCAAAGAAAAAATTAGATGTACTTTTCTCAGAGAAGCTGGTGAAATTAGACTTGACATGGATGGGTTGCCATCAAATGCAAATTGCACTTACAGTAAATTGTTCTGAGACCTTTCAGAGCAGAGGCAGTTATAACACTAAACACGTTAGAATTGTTCAAAAGAAATATACCGTATACACTAAATATATCAATATCTTTTTATAATACACTCACCTGGCGACACGGTGGTGTAGTGGTTAGCGCTGTCACCTCACAGCAAGAAGGTCCGGGTTCGAGCCCCGTGGCTGGCGAGGGCATTTCTGTGCGGAGTTTGCATGTTCTCCCCGTGTGGGTTTCCTCCGGGTGCTCCAGTTTCCCCCACAGTCCAAAGACATGCAGGTTAGGTTAACTGGTGACTCTAAATTGACCGTAGGTGTGAATGGTTGTCTGTGTCTATGTGTCAGCCCTGCGATGACCTGGCGACTTGTCCAGGGTGTACCCCGCCTTTCGCCCGTAGTCAACTGGGATAGGCTCCAGCTTGCCTGTGACCCTGTAGAACAGGATAAAGCAGCTAGAGATAATGAGATGAGATGAATACACTCACCGGCCACTCTATTAGGAACACCCATCTACCTGCTGTTTTATGTCGTTATCTAATCAGCCAATCACTTGACAGCAGCACAGTGCATAACATCATGCAGATACAAATCAAGAGCCTCAGTTAATGTTCACGTCAAACATCAGAATGGGAAAATTTGTGATCTCAAAGTGCGACTTTCACTGTGGCATGGGTGTTGGTTTGAGCCAGATGGACTGGTTTGAGTATTTCAGAAACTGCTGATCTCCTGGGGTTTTCACACATAACAGTCTGTAGAGTTTACACAGAATGGTGCGGAAAACAAAAAACATTGAGTGAGTGAGTGACAGTTCTGTGGGTGGAAACACCTTGCTGATTAGAGAGGTCAGAAGAAAATGGTCAGATTAGTTTGAGCTGCCAGGAAGGATATAGTAACTCATACCAACTCTTTACAACCGTGGTGAGCAGAAAAGCATCTCAGCATGCAACAGCAGAAGACCACATTAGGTTCCACTCCTGCAGCCAAGAACAGGAATCTTAGAATCAAGAACAAGTTCCTATTAAAGAGGCCAGTGAGTGTATATTTGAATATTTTAAACAGTTTATATTTATGAATAGGGGTGGCATGGTGGTGTAGTGGTTAGCGCTGTCGCCTCACAGCAAGAAGGTTCTGGGTTCGAGCCCAGCGGCTGACAGGGGCCTTTCCGTGTGGAGTCTGCATGTTCTCCCCGTGTCTGCATGGGTTTCCTCCAGGTGCTCCGGTTTCCCCCACAGTCCAAAGACATGCAGGTTAGGCTGATTGGTGGCTTTAATTTGACCATGAGTGTGAATGGTTGTCTGTCTCTATGTGTCAGCCCTGCAATGATCTGGTGACTTGTCTAGGGTGTACCCTGCCTCTAGCCCATAGTCAGCTGGGATAGCCTGTGACCCTGCACTGGATAAGCGGTTATGGATAATGGATGGCTGGATTATATTTAGGGTGGCACGGTGGTTTAGTGGTTAGCACTGTCACCTCACAACAAGAAGGTCCTGGGTTCGCGGCCGGCGAGGGCCTTTTTGTGTGGAGTTTGCATGTTGTCTGTGTGGGTTTCCTCCGGGTGCTCCGGTTTCCCCCACAGTCCAAAGACATACAGGTTAGGCTAATTGGTGGCTCTAAATTGACCGTAGGTGTGAATGGTTGTTTGTCTCTATGTGTCAGCCCTGTGATGACCTGGCGACTTGTCCAGGGTGTACCCCGCCTCTCGCCCACAGTCAGCTGGGATAGGCTCCAGCTTGCCTGCAGCCCTGTAGAACAGGATAAAGCGGCTAGAGATAATGGATGGATGGATTATATTTAAGAATATATACTGCAATATAAATAAAGGATTTGGACTGTGAATATATATTTTCTTAAGATATATGCCAATATATGTGTCAAATACAAGGCAATATACATAATTAAAATCATCACCAAATTCACTATTTATACTGCAATATATTCTTCTAAAATGGGCTAATGTCAAATATTTGCACATAGTCTTTGATAACACACACACACACACACACACACACGATTATAAATCATTTGTTTAGCTATATGAAAATTAATTTTTCTATCTGGGTTTTTTTTTGGTTTGTTTATTTTTTTTCTTTGTTTCTGATTGTTTTGTTCTCCTGCGCACAGACACATTCTGCTCTCCAGACACATTCATATACTTTGAGCAACAAGAGAACAGTGAAAAGGTCAGTGATGTGGACATTAGACAATCAATTTGTAGTATTATAAGTAGTATTAAGTATATATTATATCAAAATATATACTTTTTTTAACTATTTACTGTACATGACTGAAGAATCATCTAAACGTCCACAACCCACAGTATTTACAATTGCCACTGCCAGCAAGCAGTTCCTGACTCCACAGCTGATAATATGCTGTCCTCCCCTACTCTCTTTCAACCTGAAATGGTGGACATTCTCATTTTCTTTTGAGTTCTGGACAATTGTTGTCTCCTAACAAGATTTTAAACACATACACTCACTCTTATAGCCAAATGTTGTCCAGACAGGAATCCAATAGCCATATCATGTGCTAATATGCAAATCAGCTGATTACGCTCAAACTCTGACTTACAGTGTTGTTTAAGATGCATAAAATGACCAAGTATCGAAGGGTCAAAGCAGAATGCCACTTAGTCACAGCAATAAACAAAAATCTTATCAGGATTAAAGAGATAGAAAAGTGGCAGGTATAAGTGAAATCCGATATTCACAGTATTTAATCATGTTAAGGAATTCAGGTGATAATGACTAACGTGGAAAGACAGAAGTGTAAAGAGGAAAGACTGCGGTCTATAAATTTAAAAGGATAAAATATAGTAAATACCGTATATTTTGTCTAAACTAGATGATAAAATGGCGATAAAATAATCACGGTTTCAATACGCGGCACGGAGCTGTTGTGGTTAGCACTGTTGCCTCACAGCAAGAAGGTTCTGGGTTCGAGCCCAATGGCTGACAGAGGCCTTTCTGTGTAGAGTTTGCAGGTTCTCCCCATGTCTGTGTGGGTTTCCTCCAGGTGCTCTGGTTTCCCCTAAAGACATGCAATTAGGTTAACTGGCTACTTTAAATTGCCTATAAGTGTGAATGGTTGTTTCCCAAGCCAGGAAATGGGAGGGTTGTGGCAGGAAGGGCATCTGGTGTAAAACTATGCTCCAATAGAGATCTTGCAGTCACGTGACCGGAAAGTTCACAGCAGCCATCTTGTCGGTAAAAAACACAGCTGAATACTGCTGCACTCGTGTACAGAATGGATCAATTTCAACCGACGGACTACACGGCTCATTTTTCTAATGAACAGATAACTAGATATATGTCTAAAATAAACGATCTACAGATTAGTGACCCTTATGGCTTACCGGACGGAGTTTTCACGACCGTGTCAGTGGATTTTGAACTGCCAGCGGAATACCCAGACGTGTATAATTACCTCATCAACTTTCCCTCGCTGTTCAGTGGTGAAGCACTGCGTGCTTATAAATCTCTGGACAGTTATCTTTACAGAAATTCAGGATTTGTCAGCGACTCAGATGTGGCATCTTGTAAACAAGAAAATAACAAATCCTCATTGGATGGGTAAGTCACTTAAGTATTGAGTATAGCACTGACCAGCCGATTATAGAATAGAATAAGGTAATTCCAGCTGTAATTCCAAATCGTCCGTCTTGTTTACCATGGATCTGGCGTTGGAGAGGTAGAGGCTTAGCAGTGGAGATTTGAGTGGCTGTTTTCTGAGCTTAGTCAACAGGCCGGCTCTGCAGCCTCGCTTTTGCTTCCGCTCCCGACGCCGCCTCCTTCACTTTGCTTCCAATAACAATCCACGGAGACCCCGCTGGTCTCGCTATCTCGTCCGGAATGTTGTGCATGCGATGGAAATCGCTACGAACCATCATTTTCTGCTGGAAACCAATGTCCAGTAAGTCCATACGGTTGTAGTGGATATTGAAGTCCGGTACAGACGAACAACACGCAAAAATACACACAAAAAACATAAAAAGTGTGCACAGGTAGGGAGAGCTTGTAGCCGCAGCCGTTGTAGTAGAATTGTATATAGTAGGGTTTTCCAGAAGAAAAGGTAGAACCAGAAGTAGAAGGCGGAAATATGGCGTTTGACCGACAAAATGGCGTCTGTCACAATCTGGATCGGCTGTGACGTCACATGCAAGTGCTCCATCAAAGCTAGACGGCCTTTCAATTTCATAAAATCAGTGAAATTTAGTTCTCTCTGAAATTTGGCCTTTGTGATATGTTTATTTCTGTAATATCTCAACAACAACAAAAAAAACCCAGGCCATTCTGTGCCTGGGAAGTTTTTTAATTTGAAGGGATTCCCTAGCAAATAATGTGCATGAAATCGCTCGCTTTGCGCAGTCAAGCAGACAGAGGAAGTCCGTGTGTGCATGCACAGGTTTACCTTCTTCTTTTATTTCTTCTTTTGGGTTTTACGGCAGCTGGCATCCACAGTGTTGCATTACTGCCATCTACAGGTTTACCTTGACTGTGCACTGACAGTTCCATCATTCTGTCGCTAAACGAACGGCTGATCACACCGAGGTGCTCGCTGACCGCCGATATTTATTAGTTTGGTCCTGCGTTTTCTTTCCTTCGCAACATAATGTCTTTTCTTCCACATTTCATTTGCACACTCACATCCTCCATTTTTCTCTCCTGTTTCAAATTTGTATCCCACAATGCCTTGTGCAAACAGGGAAAGCCCACCACATGATGCATGACGTAGTATCTTGAATTGGATCATGGTGAAGCAGGGAAAAAATAGCGGAGAATTTAGGGCCACATGGCCTTAAATTTATTAATTGTTCTATTAAAAAAAAAAAAATAAATAAAATTGGAAGTCTGTGATTTGAATTCAGTAGCTTTCAGTCCGCTAAACAAAAATAATCAGTGTCAGGGAAAATTCTTTTTATGACCTAAACTTGAAATATCTGAAAGGCAGTACAGCTTTAATATAACATGTGGATCAATCGCGTCCACATAGACCCTGAGCTGGCAACAGTGTTGGACAAGGGAGATGATGATGAATCATGATTTCAATATTGGGGAAAAATTATAGTGATTGTCATTTTAGTCATTATTATGCATCCCTATTGCATAATATATTGTTATATTATTGCATAATATATATTGCATATATTTGACCTGGACCCTGTATGTACATTGTAGACACACAGATCTGTGAAGATACTTAACATCAGGGTAATAAAATTACACTGTAATTAAAGAAGCATGAGATTATTTAAAAGATCCATGCCTTATTCATTGCCCATTAATAAGTAGCTCACAAGACACTATAATGATTCTTCTCTATGGGTCGGCATGGGCCAATATTATACTTTCATATTACAATGATTTTCACATTTTATGCTATTATCATGATACTTTTTTAACTTACTTTGTGTTTAGCAGTCGTTGTTCTCAGAAGGCACCATTTTTACCACCAGCATTTTAAACTTCTTATATATGTGGTGGTGCGATGTGGCCACTTTAGTATTTTCCCATAACAGTATCCATCCATCCATCCATTATCTGTAGCCGCATATTCTGTACAGGATCACAGGCAAGCTGGAGCCTATCCCAGCTGACTATAGGCGAGAGGCAGGGTACACCCTGGACAAGTCGCCAAGTCATTGCAAGTCTATTACATAGAGACAAACAACCATTCACACCTACGGTCAATTTAGAGCCACCAATAAACCTAACCTGCATGTCTTTGGACTGTGGGGGAAACCGGAGCACCTAGAGGAAACCCATGCAGACACGGGGAGAACATGTAAACTCCACACAGAAAGGCCCTCGTCGGCTGCTGGGCTCAAACCCAGAACCTTCTTGCTGTGAGGCGACAATGCTAACCACTACACCACCAGGCCGCCCCATAATAGCATGTTCAGCATTATTTTATTCTTGTTCTAAGCTAATGTTTAGATCTTTTTTAAAAAATTAACAAATGACAAGTTCAACATTTTAAGTATTTATCATTACATTTTAATGTTGTGGTACAAAATTTAGTATCATTTATGTTAAAAGCAGATATTAATAGTTGATCCCTTACAAGTCTCATTTTTTCTCTCTCTCCTGAAGAATACAAAATGCAGCTTGTCATGTTTCTGAGAAATTGCAAAACACAAAATCCTCTATCATTGACTCGTAAGTGACGTCACAGCAAAATAGAAACCCGGATGTCCGCCATGTTGGTGGATATACAAATACGGGGTCAAGCGACATTCCATGCAAAACATAGTCAGTCATAGATGTACACACTTTGTTTTTACACTGTTTTAAGTGTTCTTTTAGCTCTGCCATATCTTTGTGCTGTATATGGCTATGGTCACAACAGTACTCGTGACCATGGCATGTTCCCATTTTTTAGAATTCCGTCCGTGATTCGGAAAGAGGGCGAGGAAACTCTGAGGCTTAGTACGGACAGGAGATGAGCACGGCTGAACAACATCGGCAGGGCTGATCTAACAGAGGTTACAACCAAAACAGCTCGTGTTTGCAGTAATCATTTTATCTCAGGTGTGATTCAAAAGCTTTCTCAATAATATCATGGAAGAATTTTATTTTGTGTTGCTAGAATTTTGCTATAAAATGAGTGTTCTCTTGTCGTGGTTCACTCGGCTGTTGTTATAATTTTAACACGAGTATTACCATTTCGCTTCTAGGCGTGCCAGCAAAATTATATGATAGAAACAATCCAGACTGGGCACCCACTCAGAAAATGGGCTATGTTTTGTCCAAGGTCGGACTTGATTCTTCGGCAGCAAAACCAGATAGAACGCGATATCTGGGTACTCGATGGTTGGTAGAAGCGTCTTATCTTCAGAAAAGTCTGATTTTTTAAAATAATATGGGTCAAAACCACACATATAATCGATCTTCGCTTTGTATTGAAGCTTCGCTCGACTGTTCAAATCGTGGTAATACTGAGAAAATTCAGCATTGTTTACAGACACGCTTTCAGCGGCTGCCATCCTAGTTGCTTTGTATATCCACCATCATGGCGGACGCTCCTGACGTAGCACATTTTGATCACGTGGTTGCAAGTCATCTATATGGAACAGTTTCCTGTTGGGGAAAACTTAAAGGCACAGCTTTAATGCTAACTGTTTCAAAACACAGACACTGGAGACTCCTTCCATTAATGATACATACATGTCACCTATAATGTTCTCGAGGAGCTGCATCATCCTAAATGATCCAATGTTCTTCTGAGCTACTGTACATCAGCCACATCTCATTCACCATCTAATTCTCTTCATCACACCTTTATATGTTACCTCACTCCAAATAAACACAGCTACAGTGGTGCTTGAAAGTTTGTGAACACTTTAGAATTTTCTGTATTTCTGCATAAATATGACCTAAAACATCATCAGATTTTCACACAAGTTCTAAAAGTAGATAAAGAGAACCCAGTTAAACAAATGAGACAAAAAAAATTATACTTGGTCATTTATTTATTGAGGAAAATGATCCAATATTACAGATCTGTGAGTGGCTAAAGTATGTGAACCTCTAGGATTAGCAGTTAATTTGAAGGTGAAATTAGAGTCAGTTGTTTTCAATCAATGGGATGACAATCAGGTGTGAGTGGGCACCCTGTTTTATTTAACGAAAAGGGATCTATCAAAGTCTGATCTTCACAACACGTTTGTGGAAGTGTATCATGGCACGAACAAAGGAGATTTCTGAGGACCTCAGAAAAAGTGTTGGTGATGCTCATCAGGCTGGAAAAGGTTACAAAACCATCTCTAAAGAGTTTGGACTCCACCAATCCACAGTCAGACAGATTGTGTACAAATGGAGAAAATTCAAGACCATTGTTACCCTCCCCAGGAGTGGTCGACCAACAAAGATCACTCCAAGAGCAAGGCGTGTAATAGTCGGCGAGGTCACAAAGGACCCCAGGGTCACTTCTAAGCAACTGAAGTCGTCTCTCACATTGACTAATGCTAATGTTCATGAGTCCACCATCAGGAGAACACTGAACAACAATGGTGTGCATGGCAGGGTTGCAAGGAGAAAACCACTGCTCTCCAAAAACAACATTGCTGATCATCTACAGTTTGCTAAAGATCACGTGGACAAGCCAGACGGCTATTGGAAAAATGTTTTATGGACGGATGAGACCAAAATAGAAATTTTTGGTTTAAATGAGAAGCGTTCTGTTCGGAGAAAAGAAAACACTGCATTCCAGCATAAGAACCGTATCCCATCTGTGAAACATGGTGGTGGTAGTATCATGGTTTGGGCCTGTTTTGCTGCATCTGGGCCAGGATGGCTTGCCGTCATTGATGGAACAATGAATTCTGAATTATACCAGCGAATTCTAAAGGAAAATGTCAGGACATCTGCCCATGAACTGAATCTCAAGAGAAGGTGGGTCATGCAGCAAGACAACGACCCTAAGCACACAAATCGTTCTACCAAAGAATGGTTAAAGAAGAATAAAGTTACTGTTTTGGAATGGCCAAGTCAAAGTCCTGACCTTAATCCAATCGAAATGTTGTGGAAGGACCTGAAGCGAGCAGTTCATGTGAGGAAACCCACCAACATCCCAGAGTTGAAGCTGTTCTGTACGGAGGAACGGGCTAAAATTCCTCCAAGCTGGTGTGCAGGACTGATCAACAGTTACCGGAAACGTTTAGTTGCAGTTATTGCTGCACAAGGGGGTCACACCAGATACTGAAAGCAAAGGTTCACATACTTTTGCCACTCACAGATATGTAATATTGGATCATTTTCCTCAATAAATAAATGACCAAGTATAATATTTTTGTCTCATTTGTTAAACTAGGTTCTCTTTATCTACCTTTAGGACTTGTGTGAAAATCTGATGATGTTTTAGGTCATATTTATGCAGAAATATAGAAAATTCTAAAGGGTTCACAGACTTTCAAGCACCACTGTATCTCTTTGAGTGAAAAGCCAGCAAGGTAATCGAGCTAGCTAATGCTAAAATAATAATAATTTTAGGGCCTTGGGTAAAGATTTACCTGTTGGTGCATGACTGCTACGACTAAATAGGTTAAGTCCTGAATGTAGGTTAAGTACTATACATGTTAAATCCCAGAAACACAAACACACACATGAGTGTGGGGCAATGAGATACATCACAAGGAACACAGCAGATGGGTTTAGGCCCCACACACACACACACACACATACTTGAGTTCATGCCAAGGAGGTTACTGATTGTCTCTGTCTAACATTCATTTATTTGTCTTCCATGTCCAGAAGGAGAAGACTGTTTCTGCCTATATTCTATCCGTTTTTTTCCTCTACCAAACGAGGTTTCCATCATGAGGTGCAGCATCTCTGATCTCCTTAGGCTTTCATCACACTTCATACACTCCTTCACACTAAAAGATGGCAACCACATGTGCTGTAAAAAAAAAAAACCACCCACCCCCCTGCATGAAGAACAGGAACTGCCATTTGTGATGAAAATAGTACTGGTTAGGCAAGGCCATGTGCTGCCAGAGAATAAATATAAGTGAAAAAATATTTACATTTGCTATTTACTTGCTATTTAGCCAGCAGCAGAATGAGTTAATCAATTTCAGTCCAGCTACTTACAGAAAAAAGTAAGTAGAATAACTTCAGCCTTGTAAGTGTTTTTTTTTCTTTCTTTTTCATGCAGGAAGAAGCAGGTAGGCAGAAGAAGGTAGGCAGAAGCAATAGGAAAACGTCTATAGTGAGCACACAGGAAGTTTATGCCTATTACAGGATGCTAAACATTCATGACTTTAAATATTTCTTCTATCCACCATCCATACAAGTGCTTGGACATAGAGTTGCCATGTGTATGGATGATCAAAAACAAGGATACGCGATAGATTATTTTAAAAATAAAATAAATACACAGCATGTTTTGATTTACTCCTTTCAGTTGGGTTAATTCAGGGTTACATTGTGTTCTCACTGCAATTGAACTGCATTATGGTTTGTTTGAAGGATCGGATCCATCAGAATAAGACGTAAATATACCATCATTTGTTTCAAACAAAGTACATGTAATAGTTGGTTGTTGTTATGCTGTTCCAAGTGTTTTCAGGGGGAATGGAAGTTATTGAATGAAAGACACTTCACCTGTCTACTGTGGGCTTTTTCACAATCGGTTCACACTGTGTTGCCACGGAGGTGCATGGAGATGAGGACGGTACGGCGGTGTAGTGGTTAGCACTGTTGCCTCACAGCAAGAAGGTTCTGGGTTCGAGCCCAGTGTCTGTTTCTATGTGGAGTTTGCATGTTCTCCTTGTGTCTGCGTGGGTTTCCTTCAGGTGCTCCGGTTTCCCCCACAGTCCAAAGACATTCGGTTAAGCCTAGGTCACAACCGGACGTACGATTTTTTGGCCGTGCGATTTTTGGCGTTTCCCAAATCGCTGCGTTTTTTTTGTTCGTGGAGAAAGACGCACGTTGGCCGTAAGTTTGTCTTGCAACCTGAAAAAAACGTAAGCGCCCGTAGATTTTGTTTGAAATGACAAAGGACCTCTGCGGCCGGTCTGCGGCCAGTCTACGGCTCGAAAATCAGCACGTCACACGCGCGCCCTCCGTGCGTTTCTTGCGTTTTTTGCACGTAGACCGGCCGTAGGAGCACAACAGCCGGTTGTGACCGAGGCTTTAGGTTAACATGGGGAAGCCATGGCCTGAAGGTTGGGCTGAAGTGCCCTTGAGCAAGGCACCTAACCCCCAACTGCTCCCTGGGTACTGTAGCATAGCTGCCCACTGCTCTGGGTATGTATGTGTGTGTGCTCACTGCTCACTTGTGTGTTCACTGCTTCAAATGGGTTAAATGCAGAGGAGGAATTTCACTGTGTGCTTAAGTCTGTGCTTGAGTGTATGTGTGATAAATAAAGGTTTCTTCTTCTTCGAATACTTCTAGTGTTGCTTTGAAGCAGGGTGTTGAAGTCAAGATGTTGAGCTAGGATGTTCTCTGACGACTGAACCCTCACAGTTGATTACGACAATTCACTCTTTGGCAAAGGCATTTTCCAACTGTTTGAGAGGAATCAACATCTAACACTGAATCTCTCAGCCTGTATACTTCACACCAAAATGCCCAATATAATTATTGGACCAGTTGACAGAGACTGAGCAGTGGTGAATTGTCACTCTTGTATCTGTCTCTCTGACAGCTGGCATACTGTAGCAAATAAACCATATGTTTCATGAAGCAAGAGACCGCAGCTCTTTACAGTATCTTGCAAAAGTATTCATCCCCCTTAGAATTTGTCCTGTTTTATCGTATTACAAGTTGGAATTACAATGGATTTGGGGGGGGGGTTTAGCACCACTTGATTTACACAACATGCCTATCACTTTAAAGGTGCAAATTGTTGTTTTATTGTGACACAAACAATTAAGATGGAAAAACAGAAATCTGGAGTGTGCATAAGTATTCCCTCCTCCCAAGTCAATACTTTGTAGAACCACCTTGTGCTGCAATTACAGCTGCAAGTCTCTCTATTAGGCGGCACGGTGGTGTAGTGGTTAGTGCTGTCGCCTCACAGCAAGAAGGTCCTGGGTTCGAGCCCCGTGGCCGGCGAGGGCCTTTCTGTGTGGAGTTTGCATGTTCTCCCCGTGTCCGCGTGGGTTTCCTCCGGGTGCTCCAGTTTCCCCCACAGTCCAAAGACATGCAGGTTAGGTTAACTGGTGACTCTAAATTGACCGTAGGTGTGAATGTGAGTGTGAATGGTTGTCTGTGTCTATGTGTCAGCCCTGTGATGACCTGGCGACTTGTCCAGGGTGTACCCCGCCTTTCGCCCGTAGTCAGCTGGGATAGGCTCCAGCTTGCCTGCGACCCTGTAGAACAGGATAAAGCGGCTAGAGATAATGAGATGAGATGAGTCTCTCTATTAGCTTCACATATCTAGCCACTGTTGGGCAAAACTGCTCCAACTCCTTCAAGTTAGATCGGTTGCATTGGTGTACAGCAATTTTCAAGTTATGCCATAGATTCTCAATTGGATTGAGGGCTCGGCTTTGATTAGGCCATTCCAAGACATTTACATGTTTCCCTTTAAACCACACCAGTGTAGTTTTATCAGTATGTTTATGGTCATTGTCCTGCTGGAATGTGAACTTTCGTCCCAGTTTCAAATCTCTGTTTGGCTTAATCAGGTTTTCCTCCAGAATTGCCCTGTATTTAGTGCCATCCATCTTTCCTTCAGTCCTCACTAGCTTTCCTGTCCCTGCAGATGGTGAGTGTGAATGGTTGTCTGTGTCTATGTGTCAGCCCTGTGATGACCTGGCGACTTGTCCAGGGTGTACCCCGCCTTTCGCCCGTAGTCAGCTGGGATAGGCTCCAGCTTGCCTGCAACCCTGTAGAACAGGATAAAGCGGCTAGAGATAATGAGATGAGATGAGTCTCTCTATTAGCTTCGCATATCTAGCCACTGTTGGGCAAAACTGCTCCAACTCCTTCAAGTTAGATGGGTTGCATTGGTGTACAGCAATCTTCAAGTTATGCCATAGATTCTCAATTGGATTAAGGGCTGGGCTTTGATTAGGCCATTCCAAGACATTTACATGTTTCCCTTTAAACCATACCAGTGTAGTTTTATCAGTATGTTTATGGTCATTGTCCTGCTGGAACGTGAACTTTCGTCCCAGTTTCAAATCTCTGTTTGGCTTAAACAGGTTTTCCTCCAGAATTGCCCTGTATTTAGTGCCATCCATCTTTCCTTCAGTCCTCACTAGCTTTCCTGTCCCTGCAGATGAAAAATATCCCCACAGCATGATGCTGCCACCACCATGCTTCACTGTAGGAATGGTGTTCTCAGGGTGTTAGGTTTGCACCACACATGACATTTCCCACGATGGCCAAAAAGATACATTTTAGTTTCATTTGACCAGAGAATCTTCTTCCACGTGTTTGGGGAGTCTGCCACATGCTGTTGGGCAAACTGCAAACGTTTTTTCTGAAGCAATTACTTTTTTCAGGCCACTTTTCCATAAAGCCCCACTTTGTGGAGTGTACGGCTTAAAGTGGTCCTATGGACAGATACTCCCATCTCCACTGTGGATCTTTGCAGCCCCTTCAGTATTATCTTTGGTGTCTTTGTTGCATCTCTGATTAACGCCCTCCTTGCCTGGTCTGTGAGTTTTGGTGGGTGGCCTTCTCTTGTCAGGTTTGTAGTGGTGCCATATTCTTTCCATTTTGCTATAATGGATTTAATGGTGCTCCGTGGGATATTCAAAGTTTGTGATATTTTTTATAACCCAACCCTGATCTATACTTCTCCACAACTTTGTCTCTGACCTGTTTAGAGGCTCCTTGGTTTTCATGTTGCTTGCTTAATAGTGTTGCAAAGTCAGGGTCCTTCCAGAACAGGTTGATTTATACAGACATCATGTGACAGATCATGTGACACTTTGATTGCACACAGGTGGCGCTTAATCAACTAATTATGCGACTTATGAAGTGAATTGGTTGGACCAGCTCTTATTTAGTGGTTTCATACAAAAAGGGGGTGAATATCTATGCACACTCCATATTTCTGGGTTTTTTTTCCATCTTATTGTTTGTGTCACAATAAAACAAGAATTTTCACCTTTAAAGTGGTAGGCATGTTGTGTAAATCAAATGGTGCTAACCCTCCAAAATTCTATTTTAATTCCAGCTTGTAATGCGACAAAACAGGACAAACACCAAGGGGGATGAATACTTTTGCAAGACACAGTATCTGCATATTCATGTTACTTGAATGTTAAGCTTCCTATTCATTCACTAGATGTAATGTGCACTACTGGTGAAGTAGTGTCTGTGGATGTCAAATAGGCATTCTCAAATTCCTGTGGTATTTCTTCTGAATTTTCTTATTCCTTTTATTCATTTGCTCTGTTTCTACTGTATCTGTGTGAATGGAGTCCCATGGTGTATTATGCATTGCACCATCCTGGGAAATTGGTAGACAAGTATATGAAAGGGATGATGATGATAACAGGCTGCATCTTCCCCTACCCTTATGAATTTCTGCATCTATCCCATCATGTTTACTGTGTGAGAAACAGCATGATTGCTATAAAAACTACAGTTTTGATCAAACACCCACAGCCTTCAAATGACCCATGAAACACCTTAACTTTCATAGTGACACGATCAGTTATAACCAGGGCTTTGAACCGGTTCAAGGAACGAAAACGAAAACCGGGAACTTTTTCTATTTCACATGGAACAGAAACGAAACCAGAAACTTTATTATTTTTTATGTTCCGGAACAGAAACGCTTATTAAAAATAATGGTAACCGGTTAATACCGGTTTTTATTTCGTTCCTCAAAGTTTCCGTAGCCTACAAATAAAAAAGCCATTCTTCTCCTGCGCAAGTTTCTATGACCCGCTGGGGTTCACTTCCTGTGTGACGTTCGCTGACTGAATGGAGAGCGCGGGAAGGTGGACTGCTATCACGTCTCCATGTGATAAGTGAATTACTGAGTGTCTGAGCAAAGAAGAGCCTGAACGATGCAACCTCCCTATTGGCTGTTTGTAAAAATGTATCAGTTGTTGCCCTTCCCACGGGAATCATCGCGGGCTCGAGAGACGAGACCTGACGAGTTAGTTCGTTGGTAGCAGAACAAAATGTCTGGACACAAATCGGGTTTTCAGAAAAGGAAAGAAAATAAACGGAGGGTCGAAAATACAAAAAAGGAGGCAGAAAATGCAAAACGAGTTTTAAGGTAGGACAAATGGTTACTTTTTAAGGCAGCCCGCCGTGGCTGCAGGCTTTCAGTTGTCATTGAATGGTTACTTTTCTGAGGCAGCCCGCCGTGGCTGCCTGCAGGCTTATTTATTATAGCCCATTTAGTTAAAATAGTTGATATAAAATGTTTATAGTTATAGTTATGTGATGGTTGTCCTGATTTAGACTGGTGTTTTTTTTGGGGGGGGGGTTGCGCGATGTTGCACCCGGGTCCAGATTAGGGCAGAACCGGCCCTGGCTACATTTCAGGTGTAGTTTGTTTTATGAATGTATGTACTTGCATAGATGTGTACTTGGTCTTCCAATATGGCGCCTAACAAAATCTCGCGGCGCGGTGACGTCATGCGGTAGCCCTGTATAGGGCCTGACTAGCCTTTGGTAACACACTAAACGAATTATCTTTCATTTTTGGCACTTTTTCTGTTTGTGTAGATGGGAAGACATACTAAGAATCCAAATCACCAACATTTGAAATAATAATTGTTTTGAATTATTTCTTGTCTTATTTAATGAAGGTTGTAATAGAATTAGCCTACATTTGGCTTAAGCTGGATGAGACAGAGACATAACTTTATAGCCATTTGTTAAACAGCTGACAGGGAACGTAATTAACCGTTCCGGGAACGAAATTTTTTTGTTCTAACCGGTTCGGGAACGTCTATTTAATGGTGGAACCCAAAACCGGAAACGTTAAAATTCCGTTTCTGTTCGGAACGAACCAATAGGAAAAAAATTCTGGTTCAAAGCCCTGGTTATAACATCCATATACTGGACAGAGAAGAAAAACAGTTTGAGAGAGGAGTCAAGCAGTCTGTCATTTTCAAAGTCGAACAAACCATTCCTGAAAACGGGGGCGGTCCTAACACCCCTATACCTCCAGACTCCAATCTCATGTCAACCAAACAAATGGCATTATGGCACCCACACTGTGGTCTTTTTTTATTTTTTATTTTGAAGTATTGGCACCCTTAATTAATGTGATAAATATTCGATATATCCACTCATTGGCCATTTTAATAAGAACACCTCCTTGCAAACCTGCTCATTCCTGCAATAATCAAATCAACCAATCATGTGGCAGCATCACAACTTATAAAATCATGCAGACACAGGTCAAGAGTTTCACTTAACGTCCACATCAAACATCAGATACAAGAGCAAACTGTCTGTAAACTCGACAGACATTTGTGCATGAAAATGCCAGGAGATCAGCAATTTATGAAATACTCAAACCACCCTGTCTGGCAACAACAAACCCGGCAGGGTCAAAGTCACTGAGATCACATTTCCTCACTGAGATCTTCTTACATTTTCTGATGTTTGATATGAACATGGTGGTGTCATCTAACAGCTGAATTTGAAACAACCCTATAATCAACTAAATGAACCAAATTTTCCCACCGTTTATATAAGTTTATAACCATTACCTGCATTTAGCAGGTCAATCTATCTGTTTTGTGATAAAAGTGCTTGTTTTTGCTCCATTGTGATAGATGACAAAATGATTTTACATAAATACATCCTCATATGTATTCAAGGGCAAAAAAAAAAAGTGAAAACGGAGAGCAATTAAAAGCTACATGATTGTTTCAAAGATTACAAGACAGTATTATTCAATACAATGTTCTTATGAGAAAGACAAAAGATAAGTGGGCTATAAGATAGCCCACACAGTAGTCCTACAATTATATCTTTCAGAGTGAGTTGAATATCTTTTTGACAGCTAAGTCTTCAAATCTCATTCTCATCTCATTATCTCTAGCCGCTTTATCCTGTTCTACAGGGTCGCAGGCAAGCTGGAGCCTATCCCAGCTGACTACGGGCGAAAGGCGGGGTACACCCTGGACAAGTCGCCAGGTCATCACAGGGCTGACACATAGACACAGACAACCATTCACACTCACATTCACACCTACGGTCAATTTAGAGTCACCAGTTAACCTAACCTGCATGTCTTTGGACTGTGGGGGAAACCAGAGCACCCGGAGGAAACCCACGCGGACACGGGGAGAACATGCAAACTCCGCACAGAAAGGCCGCCGGCCACGGGGCTCGAACCCGGACCTTCTTGCTGTGAGGCGACAGCGCTAACCACTACACCACCGTGCCGCCCCTAAGTCTTCAAATAGGTATCTAAATATAATAGGGCTGAATATATCTCATCTCATTATCTCTAGCCGCTTTATCCTTCTACAGGGTCGCAGGCAAGCTGGAGCCTATCCCAGCTGACTACGGGCAAAAGCCGGGGTACACCCTGGACAAGTCACCAGGTCATCACAGGGCTGACACATAGACACAGACAACCATTCACACTCACATTCACACCGACGGTCAATTTAGAGTCACCAGTTAACCTAACCTGCATGTCTTTGGACTGTGGGGGAAACCGGAGCACCCGGAGGAAACCCACGCGGACACGGGGAGAACATGCAAACTCCGCACAGAAAGGCCCTCACCGGCCACGGGGCTCGAACCCGGACCTCCCTGCTGTGAGGCGACAGTGCTAACCACTACACCACCGTGCCGCCCCTAAGTCTTCAAATAGGTATCTAAATATAATAGGGCTGAATATATATATATATTACACACACACTCACCTGCCACTTTATTATGTACACCTATACACCTGCTGTTTGATGCAATTATCTATTCATCCAATCCCTTGACAGCAGCACAATCTATAAAATCATGCAGATACAAATCAAGAGCTTCAGTTCATGTTCAATTCAAACATCAGAATGGGAAAAATTTTTTATCTCTATGACTTCCACTTTGGCATGGGAGTTAGCGCTAGTTGGACTGGTTTGAGTATTTCAGAAACTGCTGATCTCCTGGGCTTTTCACACACAACAGTCTCTGCAGTTTACACAGAATGGTGCGAAAAACAAAAAAACATTGAATGAGTGACAGTCCTGTGGGTGGAAACAAACACGGTGTTTATCAGAGAGGTCAGAGGAAAATGGCCATATTGGTTTGAGCTGCTAGGAAGGATATAGCGACTCATATAATCACTCTTTACAACCGTGGTGAGCAGAAAAGCATCAAAGCAGGGAACAGCAGAACACCACATTGGGTTCCAGTCCTACAGCCAAGAACAGGTATCTTAGAATCAAGAACAAGTTCCTATTAAAGTGGCCAGTGAGTGTGTGTGCATACTGTATATACGAATATACATATTTGTGTATTTGTATGTCTGCATTGCATTGTCTAAAGCACTTGAGAGAAGGACCTAGTGGGAACCATTTCTTTAGTACTTTGTACAGCACTTTAATCTGCACTTTAATCAACTAAAGTTGTTTAAATGCAACTAAAATATACTTATATTTTATTCATATTTATGTGATTTAGAATTTATTTATTTTTAAACAAAACTGATTGGAACTAGCTGATTTGATAAACCTTTCTACTGAAATATCTTTTTAAAAAGTTGCTGACCTTTTCAGTCTTAAATACAGTGGTGCTTGAAAGTTTGTGAACCCTTTAGAATTTTCTACGTATATTTCTGCATAAATATGACCTAAAACATCATCGGATTTTCACACAAGTCCTAAAGGTAGATAAAGAGAACCCAGTTAAACAAATGAGACAAAAATATTATACTTGGTCATTTATTTATTGAGGAAAATGATCCAATATTACATATCTGTGAGTGGCAAAAGTATGTGAACCTCTAGGATGAGCAGTTAATTTGAAGGTGAAATTAGAGTCAGGTGTTTTCAATCAATGGGATGACAATCAGGTGTGAGTGGGCACCCTGTTTTATTTAAAGAACAAGGATCTATCAAAGTCTGATCTTCACAACACATGTTTGTGGAAGTGTATCATGGCACGAACAAAGGAGATTTCTGAGGACCTCAGAAAAAGTGTTACTGATGCTCATCAGGCTGGAAAACATTACAAAACCATCTCTAAAGAGCTTGGACTCCACCAATCCACAGACAGACAGACTGTGTACAAATGGAGGAAACTCAAGACCATTGTTACCTTCCCCAGGAGTGGGCGACCAACAAAGATCACTCCAAGAGCAAGGCATGTAATAGTCGGCGAGGTCACAAAGGACCCCAGGGTAACTTCTAAGCAACTGAAGGCCTCTCTCACATTGGCTAATGTTAATGTTCATGAGTCCACCATCAGGAAAACACTGAACAACAATGGTGTGCATGGCAGGGCTGCAAGGAGAAAGCCACTGCTCTCCAAAAAGAACATTGCTGCTTGTCTACAGTCTGCTAAAGATCATGTGGACAAGCCAGAAGGCTATTGGACAAATGTTTTGTGGACGGATGAGACCAAAATAGAATTTTTTGGTTTAAATGAGAAGCATTATGTTTGGAGAAAGGAAAACACTGCATTCCAGCATAAGAACCTTATCCCATCTGTGAAACATGGTGGTGGTAGTATCATGGTTTGGGCCTGTTTTGCTGCATCTGGGCCAGGACGGCTTGCCATCACTGATGGAACAATGAATTCTTAATTATACCAGCGAATTCTAAAGGAAAATGTCAGGACATCTGCCCATGAACTGAATCTCAAGAGAAGGTGGGTCATGCAGCAAGACAACGGCCCTAAGCACACAAGTCGTTCTACCAAAGAATGGTTAAAGAAGAATAAAGTTAATGTTTTGGAATGGCCAAGTCAAAGTCCTGACCTTAATCCAATGGAAATGTTGTGGAAGGACCTGAAGTGAGTAGTTCATGTGAGGAAACCCACCAACATCCCAGAGTTGAAGCTGTTCTGTATGGAGGAATGGGCTAAAATTCCTCCAAGCCGGTGTGCAGGACTGATCAACAGTTACCGGAAACGTTTAGTTGCAGTCATCGCTGCACAAGGGGGTCACACCAGATACTGAAAGCAAAGGTTCACATACTTTTGCCACTCACAGATATGTAATATTGGATCATTTTCTTCAATAAATAAATGACCAAGTATAATATTTTTGTCTCATTTGTTTAACTCGGTTCTCTTTCTCTACTTTTAGGACTTGTGTGAAAATCCGATGATGTTTTAGGTCATATTTATGCAGAAATATAGAAAATTCTAAAGGGTTCACAAACTTTCAAGCACCACTGTAGGTGTTTTTTGTTGTTTTTTTAGAAATTAAATAAAAATATCATGAAATGTATTCTGAATTTTTCTTAAAAGTACAACACTACTGTTTTGCTGGCAGTTTGTTAGCAAACTTATATACGTATATGTTACATATTGCATATTGTAGAGATGTCTTCAAATATCGTCATGTATTTTTATGTCGCCCACTTGTGATCTACAACTTGAATGGTTTCCGAAAGAAGAACACAAATAACAAATTCAGTTCTGAATCAAATGTGGAGAATAGCTTTGTAAATGCTGTTTGGAAATTTTTCAGCTCAGCATTATGAAGCATCCTGAGTCAAATGCAACAGAACACACTCAAAACATGAACTGATGATTCCCTACAGCAGATTTTATTTGAGAAATTAACATAAAGAACAGTTTTATCTGACACTAAACACTAAAGTAAATGGAAAACGATCTACGATATACAGAGTTGGTACACCAGCTCATCCTTCAAAACCCACAACCTTTCCTCTACAAACTCACTGCATCATCATTTATTCCATACACTCTTTTTCTGCCCATTTTCATCGTATCTTCTCTTTCACCAGTCTTATTTTTATAATCCATAAATTTACACACACACACACACACACACACACATTGATGGGCTGTGTCACAAATCATATCATTAGCACAACTCGATACATTTACTACAGTAAAATGAAATGTTTGATGTAGCCTTGGACAGACTGGAGGACCATTTGTTGCAAACACTGTTTATCTCCCACCTTCTCTTTCATACCTCACACCTCAACTTTTACACCCCAGACATACACCCACACTCGGTTATGGGCTGTATCTCATATAACTGATATCAAAATACTTCACCATCTGTGGTACCTTTAATTTAAGAATTACTGTTAGTAAGCTGAGCAGTTGTCAGCCATGATAAAACACTCAGTTACTGTAAACATTCACTCTTGGCTGTATGACAGTGACAGTATGCCAGACTACTACACCACTATACTATACATAAGCAAAATTATTTAGTCTCCCACTGAATAGAATCTGTTGCCACCCAGATGAGAATGTTTTCCCTTTTGAGTCTGGTTTCTCTCAAAATGTCTTTCTCATATTGTCTCAGGGAGTTTTTCCTTGCCAGTGTCACCTCTGGTTTGTCACCTCACATTTAAATTCATCACTATCTGACCACCTGTGCCCTTGACCCTATCCCCTCGTCTCTCCTCCAGACCATCACTCCTGATATCCTCCCATTTATCACCTCCCTCATCAACTAATCCTTGTCTTCTGGATACTTTCCCTCCAGCTTCAAACAGGCCCACATCACCCCTCTGCTGAAAAAACCCCACCTTAGACCCCTCTGTCATCCAGAACCACCACCCTGTTTCTCTCCTCCCGTTCCTGTCAAAAATGCTTGAATGTGCTGTTGCTAACCAACTCTCCTCTTTTCTCTCACAGACAACCTCCTGGATCCTCATCAGTCTGGCTTCCATGCCAGGCACTCA
The DNA here is from genome assembly GCF_027579695.1 of Neoarius graeffei. Taxonomy (NCBI): domain Eukaryota; kingdom Metazoa; phylum Chordata; class Actinopteri; order Siluriformes; family Ariidae; genus Neoarius; species Neoarius graeffei. The sequence continues at coordinate 102,521,658 of NC_083571.1, forward strand.
ACCAAGACTGCACTTCTCTCAGTCAGTGAGACACTTCATGCAGCATGTGCTGCCTCCCTCTCCTTGGTCCTGATTCTCCTTGATCTTTCTGCTGCACTTGACACTGTTGATCACTCCATCCTCCTGTCATCCTTATCAGCTCTAGGGATCTGTGGAACAGCCCTAGACTGGTTCAAGTCCTACCTCTCTGGTCGCTCCTTCCAGGTTACCTGGTCTGGTTCTGTATCAGCACCACGCCCACTTACCACCGGTGTCCCTCAAGGTTCAGTCCTTGGTCCACTTCTCTTCTCCCTCTATACCCAGTCTCTTGGCCCAATTATCTGTGCCCATGGACTATCCTACCACTGCTATGCTGATGTCACCCAACTGTTTCTCTCTTTTCCTCATTCTGACACACAGATCTACACTTGCATCTCTGCTTGTCTGCGTGACATACAGAGCTGGATGGACAACCATCATCTGAAGCTCAACTCAGGCAAGATGGAGGTAATCTACATTCCTGCTCCATCCTCTCCACCCCTGGACATTGTCCTTTCCATGGGGGACATCTCTAGGTTTCCTTCACCCAGTGCGAAAAACCTAGGGGTTGTGTTTGATGACAAATTCTCCTCCTTAATGAGCATCACTGCAGTGACCCAGATGCGTAGAGTCCTCTTCTACAACAGCCAAAGGATCTGCCCTTTTCTTACCACCTACTCTACTGAGTTCCTGGCAGGGCTGCAACAACAAATCGATAAAAATCGATTATTAAAAGTGTTGGCAATGAATTTCATTATCGATTCGTCGTGTCGCGCGATTACAAAGTCACAGACCGTTTGAACAAAGTCGTTCTATTATTAAAAAAGTCTCTGGTTTGAACTGAGCGTGGAGTTCACACTCCGGAGCAGAAGGTGGCGGTAATGCACCATTAAGCTGGATGCCAGCCAAACAAGCAGAGTTGAGCTTGGAGCGGAGTTGTTTAGAAACATGTCAGAAGCGGAGAAACCGGTGCGACCAAAATCATCTAAAGTGTGGGAGCATTTCACGCTAAACAAAACGAATAAGTGTGTTACTTGTAAAATGTGCAAAAGTGACATGACATGGCACGGGAGCACCACAGTAATGATCCAGCACCTGAAACAAAAACACGTTGGAGTCATTGATGAGGAGGACGGGAGTTCAACAGCAGGGTAAGTCACTATGACACCTATGTTTGTTCCGCTTTGAAGTGATGAAACGTAACGTTAACATCCCTCCAAAGCTCGTCTGGTGCTGGTGTTTGCTCGATGTCCAGCTTGACAAGCATGAAAAGTTAATAAAACTAACGTTATCATTAGCTCGTTAATGACAGTGGTAGAGCAGGGGTGGTATAGTTTGTAAGGCTAAACACGCGTTTTTATTCACTCACCTTTTTTGCCTCATTAATTTTTCAATCTGTTGTTATATATATTCTGTTTTGTCCCATATTGGTTATTGTTGACACAAATATATATCTGTGTGTGTTGTACTTTTTAATTTCATTTTAAAGTTCTTTTATAGCACTTAGACAGCTCAAGCTGTGTTTAAATGTGGGGTATAAATTAACTTAACTTGCACTTACTACAGTGATGGTAATAATAAATTAATAATTTAATTAATAAGCTGCAAGTGTTAATTTTCTGACATAAGGTGCAAAGAAATATTGCACCAGCTTCCTGGAATAATCTCCACGGACAACTTAAAAAACATTACAAACCTTCCTGCCCCAGTTCATAACAGTTTTTAACTTTAACTTGTGTTTTTGCACTTGTTTTTTCTTATGCAACTATTATATGTTTTGTACTATTTAAACTGTTGTAATCTTGAGGTCATAGAAAATTAGGTTAAAGTCTCAATATCCTTTCAAAATTAAATAAAGGTCTCAAATCAAATCAAGATCAGAGTGAAGACACTGTATGAGTAAGGAGAGAGGCAGAACAGATTGCATGTAGAAGAGGATGAAATAACTTATTCATCTACCCAAATGTGTGTAATTAAGTCATTTTTAGGGTACTCTTACTGTTAAAAGTGTATACACTATGTGTGTGTGGTCTGTAATTGCTCTTTGAGTTACTTACCTTTACACAACTAGTAACTAAAACAACAAATATGTATGTATTTGAGTTGACGTAAATTGTGCCACTACACATACTCGTACTATCTTTCTGATTCCAGAAAAAAAACAGCAAACCATGAGAGGCTTCTTGATGGGAAATACATCATGTACACCACAGCAAGCCGCTGTCTTGACGGATAGTATCCTCAACATGCTCGTGACTGACATGAGGCCTCTGTCAATGGTTGAAGATGATGGCTTCACTAAAATGATCCACACCTTGAACCCTGGTTACACTCTGCCCTCCAGGACCCACTTCACAAAACTCATGGAAAGAAAATATGAAGAGACAATTAAGGAAGTGAAGACTACAATAAACACCAACAACAGCAAACTTGCTCTCACCACTGATGTATGAACAAGTGTAACAACTGAAGCCTACCTAGGCGTCACCTGCCACTCCATCACAGATGATTGGGACTTGCAGTCAATCTGCCTCACCACCATGCCACTGCAGGACAGACATACTGCATCTAACATTGCAGAGTGGTTGGAGCAGGTAGTTGCCAGATTTGAAATTCCCCCAAGCAAAATCATTGCCATAGTCCATGATAATGGTGCTAATATTGTGGCAGCAGCAAATATCCTGGAGGAGAAGCATGGGTGGTCATCTGTCCGTTGCACTGGCCATACTTTGCAACTTGTGATCAATGCTGCGTTGAAGCATCCAAGTATTGAAAAAGCTGTCGGGGCTGCAAGATGTCTGGTAGAACATTTTAAGAAAAGCGAGCTAGCCAGCAGTAAGCTAAGAGAGAAACAACAACAAATGGCCACACCTGAGCACAGCCTTGTTCAAGATATAAGCACAAGGTGGAATAGCACATTCTACATGATAAGCCGACTGCTTGAGCAAAGGTGGCCTGTAACGGCAACACTGTCTGACAGCTCTGTCACACAGAGAGGCAAAAGGTACCTGGATTTGAAACCAGACCAGTGGAGCCTGCTGGAAGAGCTTTCAACAGTTCTCAAGCCTTTTGAATGTGTCACTGTGTTCCTGAGTGGACAGAAATATGCAACAGTATCTGCAGTACCTCCACTTGTGAAGGGGCTACTGAAGTCCACCCAGAGTGGTGCCTTCGAGTCAGCCCCACTGCGGGCTTTCCAACTTACTGCTGTACAGCAGTTGCAGGAGAGATGGAAAAGGGAGACCGTTTTCTCAGACACAGCACCAAACACAGTGATTCTTGCGATGGCCCTTGACCCAAGGTTTAAGAAACTCAAGTTTCTTTCACCTGACGAAGTCATACATGTTTGAAGCAAAGTGCAAGCAATGGCACTTGCAGAGAGAAGGGAAATGGATGTGCAGCAGCATGACAGTTGCAGTGTTACCTCCACTACAGCTACCGAATCAACACCTCCTGCCACTCTACTTGACTCACTCCTTGGTTCTGATGGTGAAGAAGAGGATAGAGCAAGTGAAGCTGAGGATGTCTACACCCAAGTGAGGAACGAAGTCCTCACATACTTTGGAGAAAAGAGCCTTGCTAAGGAGGAAAACCCATTACTGTGGTGGAAGGCTAACAATGACAAATATCCCATGTTGGCCAGGCTAGCCAAGTCCTACCTATGCATTCCTGCCACCTCAACACCATCTGAGCGTCTGTTTTCTGCAGCAGGAAACATAGCCTCCAAGAAGAGAGAGAGCCTGAGTCAGGAGCATGTGGACATGCTCGCATTTTTGCATTGCAATGCAAAGTGTCTGAGCAAAGGGAGTGAGAGAGAGTGAGTGTGTGTATGTGTGTGTGAGTTTGTGCATCTGTGAGTGTTTTCTGATTTGTATTTTTCTTTATTTTTTTATAATTTATTTATTGTTCTGACCACTCAGATCCCTTTAAAAAATATATACCTCTTTTTGTGCACTTTATTTAAAAAAAGCCTATATATTTTATTATTATTATTATTATTATTATTATTATTATTATTTATTTTTTTTTACTGCTCAGGGATGATCAAGGATCAACATGTTTTTGCACTTTTGCACTAAAGATTTTTTGCACTGTGAATTTTTTTTTTGAATAAAGGGTTGGAAATTAATGCTTTTTTGTTTGTTTTTTTATCCGATTCATCGATTAATCGAAAAAATAATCAACAGATTAGTCGATTATTAAAATAATCGTTAGTTGCAGCCCTAGTTCCTGGTCCAAGTGCTGATCCTCTCCCACTTGGACTACTGCAACTCTCTCCTTGCTGGCCTTCCAGCTTCTGCCATCAGACCCCTACAGCTCATCCAGAATGCTGCAGCTCACCTGGTCTACAACCTTCCTCATTCTTCCCATGTCACCCCTCTGCTTGCTGAACTGCACTGGCTACCTATTGCAGCTCACATCAAATTTAAGACATTGGTGCTAGCTTACCAGGCTCTCAAGGGGTTAGGGCCAGCATACCTCCAGAATTTGTTGTGCCCCTACACAATTTGTTGTGCCAGCCAGATCCCTACACTCCATTACTACTGGTTGCCTGGCCCCTCCTCCTCTCCACTCCTGCCCAAGCCCGCTCAAAACTGCTGGCTGTCCTGGTTCCCTGTTGGTGGAATGACCTTCCCATTGAGGTCAGAAATGCTGACTCCCTGACCACCTTCAAGCACAGACTGAAGAATCACTTCTTCAGGCTGCACCTCTCCCCTTCTTTCCTGCCCACTGTGTAACTGCGCTGCAGTCTAGACCAACCCAGGCTGTGTATGGTCTAGCCTGGGGTTAGCCATTTTGAGTTTTCTATTTAGTTTACTTTATATGCTTGGTTTGTTTCCTTGGCTGTTTGAGTATTGGTACTTCAACTGTCAATTTTTGCTGTCTACTTCTGGTTCCGGGGTTGTTATGATGGTGCTGACTGATGGCAACACACTACGAGCATCGCTCTCCCTTTTCATAGTTTTAGCTTTAATTGTTAGTTTTTTAGCACAGTCTACATCTTCTGCGATCATTTATGACTGCCAGACTCTACTGGACATCAGACAAAATGTTCCAGACTTCTGTACACCGACGGGGATACTGAAGGATATTGTTAAACTGGAGGTATCCTGGAGTTCCGGCTATGCACATCAACACAGGCGGAAATGGGGAAGACGCGGCAGGCTACTGGTGAGACTACGGCGGGATCCTACTTGGCCTCCCATCCTGAGCATTTTGCTTGCCAATGTACAGTCCATTAGCAACAAAATGGATGAGCTTCACTGCCATATCAGCACCCAATGGGACTCCAGACAGTGCCATACAACTGGAGGGCTTCTCCCTGTATTGCCTGGACCGCTCAAGGGTCGCCACCGGCAAGTCAAAGGGAGGTGGAGTGTGTTTCCTAGTGAACAACTTATGATGTATCAATGTGGAGGTAGCTTCCCACTCCTGCTCACTAGTTCTTGAACACCTTACCATCAAGTGCCATCCGTTCTACTCACAGAGAGAATTCCCCTCTGTCCTGCTTACGGGTGTTTACATCCCTCCTCAAGCCAATGCTGTGGTTGCTCTGGAGGAGTTCCATGGTGCAATTAACAGCTACGAGACCCAGCACCTGCAAGCCATTTCCATTGTAACAGGGGACTTCAATCAATGCGACCTTAAATCAGTACTACCGGAAATATTATCAACACGTCAGCTGTTTTACCAGGGGAAATAAAACCCTTGATCACTGTTATTCTACCATAAAGGGAGCGTACAGGTCTATTCCACAGCCTCAGTTTGGGAAATCAGACCATTCATCCGTGCTCTTTCTACTTGTTTACAAGCAGGTAGTGAAGAGGGAGAAACCCACATTGAGGACAGTTGAGTGCTGGTCAGCAGAGGAAGAGCTTAAACTCCAATGTTGTTTTGAATTGACTGACTGGTCAGTCTTCAGATATCCAGATAACCTGAGTGAGTATGCTAATACAGTTACTGACTATATCAAATTCTGTGTAGACACCTGTATTCCCACTTGTACCATCTGCTTCTATCCAAACCAGAAACCATGGATTAATAATGTTGTCTGTCAGAGGCTAAAAGATTGGTCCACTGCATTGAAAGCAGGGAATCATGAGTGCTATAAGGAAGCCAGGTACAAGTTGAGGAAAGCCATTAAGTCAGCCAAAAAACAATACCAGGACAAACTTGAAGACTATTGCCATGACGGGGACTCAAGACGCTTATGGCAGGGACTTCAAACTGTAATGGGCTATAAAACAAAAGTTGGTGGCCTCGCCAACACCACCGCTTCATCCCCAGACCAGTTGAACTCTTTTTATGCCCGTTTTGAGCATGTCGGGAAGCCACCAGCACAGGGACAAATTCCCGCTGGGAACACATTCATTGGGACAACACATCAGGTGACACAGGCTGACGTGTGCAGAGTTTTTAAATCTATTAAGGCAGGTAATGCTGCCGGCCTGGATGGCATTACACCATGGGTCCTCAGGTCCTGTTACAGTCAGCTTTCTGCTGTTTTTATAGATATTTTTAACTTGTCTTTTGGGTGGTTCCTACACACTGTAAAAAAAGAATAGTTGAGAATACTTGAAATTTCAAGGCAACCGTCTGCATTAAGAATTTTATGTTTTGCCAATGATGTGCCCATGATAATCCAAACAATGATAACACTGTTATCTTTATTAAGAATTCTTAATTAAGTCAATTTTCAATTCCTCATTCTGCCAACATAGATTTCTCTTTTTGCTGAACAGTGGCATTCACAGTAGTACAAAAAGGCAATCGCAATTTTTTTTAAGATATTTTTTTACATTTATTGGATAGGACAGTGTAGAGACAGGAAATGAGCAGGAGAGAGAGACAGGGAGGGATCGGGAAATGACCTCGCGTCGGAATCAAACCCAGGTCCCTGGATTTATGGTATGGCGCCTTATCCACCTGAGCCACGACAACATGAACTTCAATTGGAGAGAGAACCACATTGCCCAGCCCTTGCATTTGGGAGAGGAAACCCCGTGTCTTGGTCATTAAGAGCATGCGCTGAATAAACACCTGTGGCAATTATGTATTTTCAATTCAGGTTATTCACTATTGTATATTTACACATCATTGAGGTGCACCCTATCAGTTTGATGTGAATTTTTCTGTTCGCTAATAATTATTCATATTTTCTTGTCCATTCAATTGTGAATATGGAATTACTTGAACAAAGCGTAATTCTATTTTTTACAGTGCATGTTTTTAAAAAATCCATTATCATGCCTGTGCCCAAAAAATTTCCTGCATCTTGTCTGAACAATTTTGGACCTGTAGCCTTAACATTAGTGATTATGAAATGCTTTGAGCAACTGGGAAGAGAATACCTCAGTAATAACTTCTTCTTTTGGCTGCTCCCGATTAGGGGTCGCCACAGCAGATCTTTCGTCCCCATTGCTCCCTGTCTTCCGCATCCTTCTCTACCACACCTGCCACTTTCATGTCCTCTCTCACCACATCCATGTATCTCCTCTTTGGCCTTCCTCATTTTCGTTTGCCTGGCAGCTCCATCCTCAACATTCTCCTTCCCACATGCTCTGTATCTCTTCTTAGGATGTGCCCATACCATCTCAGTCTCATCTCTCTTAGCTTAATTCCCAAGCTCTCCACATGTGCTGTCCCTCTGATGTGCTCGTTCCTTATCCTGTCCAACCTTGTCACTCCCATTGCAAACCTTAACATCCTCAACTCCGCCACCTCCAACTTTGCCTCCTATCTCTTCGTTAAGGGTACGGTCTCCAATCCGTACATCACAGCTGGTCTCACTACTGTTTTATACATCTTACCTTTCACTTTTGCTGGGACTTTCCTATCACAAATGACTCCCGAAATCCTTCTCCAACTGCTCCACCCTGCCTGCACTCTCTTTCTCACCTCACTATCGCAGCCCCCATTTTCCTGCACAGTTGACCCCAGGTACTTGAATTCACCAACTTTCTTTACGTCGACTCCTTGCATCTTCGCTACACTCTCATCCCCATTCTCATTGATGCACATGTTTTCTGCTTTGCTACTGCTCACCTTCATTCCTCTTCGTTCCAATGCATACCTCCATCTCTCCAAATCCAACTCAACCTCCTTTCTACTTTCACCACATATCACAATATCATCCGCAAACATCATGTTCCATGGTGACTCTTGCCTCACTTCGTCCGTCAAGCTATCACTATGGCAAACAAAAAAGGACTCAAAGCAGATCCTTGATGGAGTCCCACCTTCACCTTGAACCATTCAGTTGTTCCAACTGCACACCTCACTGCTGTTTCACTGTTCTCATATGGTATATGTCTTGCACCACTCTAATATACTTCTCATTCACTCCACTCTTTCTCATACAACATCATAACTCATCTCTCAGCACTCTATTGTATGCCTTCTCCAGTTCTACAAACACACGATGTAGCTTTCTCTGGCCTTCTCTGTACTTTTCCATTAACATTCTTAAAGCAAAAATTGCATCCGACATGCTCTTCCTTGGCATAAACCTGTACTGCTGTTCACAGATTGCTACCTCTCTTCTCAATCTCGCCTCCAATACCCTTTCCCATAACTTCATGGTGTGGTTCATCAATTTTATCCCTCTGTAATTACTGCAGCTCTGTACATCTCCCTTATTCTTGTATATTGGGACTAGCACACTCTCCATTCATTTGGCATTTTCTCATTCTCTAGGATCTTATTAAACAATCTCGTTAGGAACTCCACAGCCGTCTCACCCAAACATCTCCAAGCCTCAATCGGGATACCATCTGGTCCGACTGCTTTCCCAGTCTTCATTCTTTTCATGGCTGCCCTCACCTCATCCTTACTAACCAACTCTGCTTCCTGATTTGCTGTCTCCAACGAATCTGACCTTTTCTCTCTTAGATTCTCCTCATTTAATAAATCCTCAAAGTACTCTTTCCACCTTCTTAATACACTCTCTTTGTTTGTCAGCACATTTCCATTTACATCTTTCATCACTCTTACCTGCTGTACATCCCTCGCTTCCCTGTTTCTCTGCCTAGCTAGTCTGTACAGGTCTTTCTCGCCTTCTTTGGTCTCCAGTCTTTCGTACAACTCCTGGTATGCGTCTGCTTTCACCTTCGCTACCGCTCTTTTTGCCTTCTGTCTCGTCTCTCTGTATAACCGCCTGCTTTCCTCATCTCTCTGATCGTCCCAATTATTCTTTGCTAGCTTCTTCTCTTTTATAATTTCCTGCACTTCTTTGTTCCACCACCATGTCTCTTTGTCTTCCTTCCTCCTTCCCGATGACCACCCTAGCACCTTCCTTGCTGCCTCTCTTACTAGTACAGCAGTAGTATTCCAATCTTCTGGCAGACTTCCATGACCACTCAATGCTTGTCTCATTTCTTCCCTAAACTCTTTCTGATGTTCAACCTCTTTTAGTTTCCACCACTTAATCTTCAGCTCCACTATTTCACGCTTCCTCTTTTTCACTTTCAAGCTCATCCTGCACACGACCACTTGATGTTGTCTAGCTACATTCTCCCCTGCCATCACTTTACAGTCTCCAATCTCCTTCAGGTTACCCCTTCTGCAGAGTATGTAGTCCACCTGTGTAGATCTTCCTCCACTCTTAAACATCACCCTGTGCTGCTCTTTCTTCTCAAAGTATGTATTGACTGTTGCCAAATTCATCCTCTTTGAAAAATCAACCACCATTTGCCTTTCCACATTTCTCTCTCTTACACCATATCTGCCCATTACGTCTTCATCTCCTCTGTTTCCCTCGCCAACATGTCCGTTGAAATCTGCTCCTATCAACACACGCTCCTCCCTTGGTATACTTTCTACCATTTCATCCATCTTTTCCCAGAAAGACTCTTTCTCTTCATTCTCACATCCAACCTGTGGGGTGTATGCACACACAACATTGACTAACACTCCTTGAATCTCCAACTTCATGCCTATCACTCTATCTGACACCCTCTTCACATCAATCACACTGTTGACCAACTCTCCCCTCAAAACAATACCAACACCATTTCTCTTTCCATTGACTCCATAATAAAACAACTTGCATCCATCTCCAATGTTCTTGGCCTTGCTTCCTTTCCACCTCATCTCCTGCACACACAAAATGTCCAACTTCCATCTTTCCATCATACCTGCTAACACTCTCGCTCTGCCAGTCAATGTTCCAACATTCAGTGTTCCTACCCTCAATTCTAAGCTCCTTCCCTTCCATCTTTCACGCTCTCTCCTAACACGACTCCCCCCTCTCTTTCTCCTTCTCTGTTTTGGCGCAACAGTAGCACACTTTCCACCAGCACCCTGTTGACCAACAGTACCAGAGGCGGTCGTTGTTAACCCGGGCCCCGACCGATCCGGTATGGTATTTCTCTTTTCATTCCGCATGTTAGATTTGGCACAGTTTTCTGCCGGATGCCCTTCCTGATGCAACCCTCTCCAATTTATCCGGTCTTGGGACCAGCACCAAGAGTACGCTTATGCATCCCCAGTGGCTGGATTGAGAATACTTCAATAACAACATATAATAACACACCTAATTATAACATATCTGCTAATATTGACCCACTACAGTTTGCATATCGGTCAAACAGATCTGTGGATGATGCTGTCTCACTAGCTTTACATATTGTGTTAAAGCATCTGGAGGGCAAAAACACATATGCCAGAATGCTGCTTGTTGAGTACAGCAGTGCTTCTAATAAAATCATACCATCTATTCTGGTATATAAGCTGACTGACCTTGGTCTCTGTAATTCCATCTGCAAATGGTTACAAGATTTTCTGACAGGTCATCCCCAGACAGTAAAAGTTGGTGACAGATATTCATCTACCACAGTTCTGAATACTGGTGCTCCGCAAGGCTGCTGTCTCAGTCCATTGCTGTATAGTCCGTATACACATGACTGTGTAGCTAAACATCCTACAGACAGCATTGTAAAATTTGCAGATGATACAACGGTGATAGGACTCATAACAAATAAGAATGGGACGGCATATAGAGATGAAGTGAGGAACTTGTCTATATGGTGTCATAACAATAATTTGTTCCTTAATGTGGAGAAAACAAAAGAGCTTACAATCAACATCAGGAGAAATAAAACTGTTCAGTTACCTGTTTACATCACTGACACACCTATGGAAATTGTTAACAGTTTCAACTTCCTTGGCATCCATATTTCTGACTCCCTCTCTTGGTCCCTGAACATTAATTATGTCAGTAAAAGGGCACAGCAGAGACTTTATTTTTTAAGGTGTTTGAAGAAATATGGTATGTCCACAATCCTCAACTTCTATAGGTCCACAATAGAAAGCATCTTAACTGGATGCATGCTGGTATGGTTTGGTAGCATCACAGCATATGACCATAAGCTCCTGATGAGAACAGTGCAAACAGCATCTAAAATAACAGGATCTCCATTACCACAACTACAAGACCTCTACTCCACCCACTGCAGGAGGAAAGCACTTAGTATCATGAAGGACACAAGCCACCCAGCATATAGCTTCTTCTCTTATCTCCCTTCAGGGAAGCGCTTACTGTGCAGCAGAGCTCAGACATCCTGCTTTAGAGATGGTTTTTACCCTCAGGCAATAAGACTACTGAACAGTGGCACTTAAAAGATTGTTGTAGAGGTGGATTATTATTTTATGGGTGCTTTTACTAATGCCTTTGTTTTTATTACATGCTGCTATGGGTTTCAGGTTTATTAAATTCCATCCATCCATTATTTGTAGCTGCTTATCCTGTTCTACAGGGTCACAGGCAAGCTGGAGCCTATCCCAGCTGACTATGGGCGAGAGGCAGGGTACACCATGGACAAGTCGCCAGGTCATCGCAGGGCTGACACACAGACAAACAAGCATTCACACTCACATTCACACCTACGGTCAATTTAGAGCCACCAATTAACCTAACCTGCATGTCTTTGGACTGTGGGGGAAACCGGAGAAACCCACGCAGACACGGGGAGAACATGCAAACTCCACACAGAGAGGCCCTCGCCGGCGACAAACCCAGGACCCTCTTGCTGTGAGACAATAGTGTGAACCACTACACCACCGTGCCACCCTGTTTTTTTTTTTTAAATTAATTAATTAATTTCTTAGGTTGTCTTATGAATGGTATTATTTATAGATTTTATGAGCTGAGAGAGCCAGGGCAATATGCATTTCATTGCATTTTTATCGTACATTATACTTTTTCAATGCATATGACAATACACTTGAAACTTGAATAGCATATTACACTAGGTATTGCTCATTTGTTCAGTTGGCACTAGAACTTTCTTGTTCAACACTTCATGTATCTGACTTTTGCACTCCTTGTACATCGCTCTGGATAAGAGCATCTGCTAAATGCAATGTAATGTAATGTAATGTAATCATTTATTCATATTTATACATTTCTGTAAAGCTGCTTTGCAGCTATGTTCACTGTTAAAAGTGCTATACAAATAAAATTGAATTTAATATAATGAAGCTTAGGTGGCATGGTGTTGTAGTGGTTAGCACTGTCGCCTCATAGCAAGAAGGTCCTGGGTTCAAGCCCAGCGGCTGACGAGGGCCTTTCTGTGTGAAGTTTGCATGTTCTCCCCATGTCTGTGTGGGTTTCCTCCAGGTGCTCTGGTTTCCCCCACAGTCCAAAGATATGCAGGTTAGGCTAATTGGTGGCTCTAAATTGTGAATGAGAGTGTGAAAGGTGGTGTCTCTCTATGTGTCAGCCCTGTGATGACCTGGTGACTTGTCCAGGGTGTACCCCACCTCTCGCCCATAGTCAGCTGGGATTGGCTCCAGCTTGTCTGCGAACCTTGTAAGGATAAGCGGCTACAGATAATGGATGGATGGATAATGAAGTGTAATGTAGACAAAAAAAAAAAGTTGTCGATTGCCTATGTTGCCTAGTATTTAGTAAACTTAGAATTTTAAGGTGAAGGAGCTGAAACATGAAACATAAAGTTGCTTGTCCTTTATTTATTCCAAACACCCTGTTTCTATCCTCTTTTATCATACCTTCTCTTTACACTTCAACTTTTCATCCTTTAGATTTTGGGATGTTATAAAGCACACTTCCTGTTCCAGCCTACATTTGTCAAACAATTTTCTGAACTGATTAGTTTGTTTGTTAAAATTGTAAAGACTCAACAATTTATGTGAATGCAGATGCTGAGCAAAAGAATTTAGACAATCATGTCATCTTACAGAATTGAGCTCCTGGCAGTGTCTAGGCATCAAATGAACACACACACACACACACACACACACACACACACACACACACACACGTTGACTGACCAGAGAAGCAATCATCAATTGCATCATTAAAAATCTCTGACTTAAACAATGTAACATTCCAGTGATGTGTGTCAAGTGTCTTCATCTGTCCTGTTCCACAGTTAACCACAAGTGTTATGGTTTTCAAAGAAAATCTCCTGTTTTGTTTAGAAAATTTAGAAAATCTCCTAATGTAATGGTAATAGGCACGGTGATCAAAGTGAGAAACTTTACATTCTGAATGATACACAAGTTTACAACATACAGTCTAACTTTCTGATAGTGTTCCAGTGTTACTCTCTCTCTCTCTCTTTCTGGCTTTCTTTCAACCTCATCAAGCAGCAGTCTGAAATCACTCACTTTTACCAGATATAACTGAGTTTGTAGTAGTAACAATAATAATAATCTCATCTCATCTCATTATCTCTAGCCACTTTATCCTGTTCTACAGGGTCGCAGGCAAGCTGGAGCCTATCCCAGCTGACTACGGGCGAAAGGCGGGGTACACCCTGGACAAGTCGCCAGGTCATCACAGGGCCGACACATAGACACAGACAACCATTCACACTCACATTCACACCTACGGTCAATTTAGAGCCACCAGTTAACCTAACCTGCATGTCTTTGGACTGTGGGGGAAACCGGAGCACCCGGAGGAAACCCACGCGGACAACATGCAAACTCCACACAGAAAGGCCCTCGCCGGCCACGGGGCTCGAACTCGGACCTTCTTGCTGTGAGGCGACAGCGCTAACCACTACACCACCGTGCCGCCCATAATAATAATAATAATAATAATAATACAATCCCTCTCATTAGTAATGCTTGGTTCACACATTGGCGTTTCAGCTTTGTGTATGTACGGCATATCAGGATACATGGCAGTAAGAAAGGAACGTCACAGCATCGCCAGCTTATGTAGCTAATACTCTAGGATGCATAACACGATCTCCTTGTATACCAGGGTGCAGCGTATTTTTAAGTCCACACTTAAAAATCCGTACCACACGCGTAGAGCTTTGAAATGTCACAAGTACGTCACATGTACACCGTAAAAACGAAAGCTAGGCAGCAGTGACGCAGCGAGAACGTTACTCGAACACCTATTAGGCCATGCGAACGCTTTAGTTGACATGTGTCTGATGAAGGTGGCTCCTGGGCTGGCTGGGTGGATGCAGCTGATGTCTTCCCTTGCCCTTCTTGGGTCCTGACTTATTCACTGGCATGATGCTTTCTTGACTGTGACGAATGACAACAAACACAGCATGGGGCCCCCTTTTATACCCACCTGTGAACACTGCAGATACGCCACAGGTACGCAGCAGCAACATCACACATAAGAACGAAACGCCACGCCAACGAAAGCAATGAAACGGTTACGCCATGGCAACGCATCATACGTTACGCATACACCACAGTACGCCATAACTTGTCCCTTGAATCCCATACAAACCCCAGATATGCCACAGGAACACCACAGAAACGTCACACATACGCCGTGTACGTCACAGGACTTTAATTTTGGACAAACTACGTCTCATTTCTTGCTGTTTGACCCATACACCGCTTACGTGGCAAAGATACGAGACAGTCAGTGCGTTTACATGCACATCCAAATCGAGCTACTGTCGGTAATCGAGCTAAGGGTCCCAGCAGGGGTGCCGGAGAAATCCAATCCTACATGCACACAAGGAAATCGAGCTATTGTGTGAGGTACATTGTGCACCCGAGCCACAGGTGGCGCTACACGCCCCATCGTGTTGGTATACTTCCGGTTGTCGTCATGAAGAACAGCTATTCAAGAGTATAAACAAAGTTATCAGTTCCGTGTTCACAAGAAGAACGACGACGTTCGTTCTCCTTGTTCCTCCTGACCTCTTCTGCTGCTCGCTACTATTACTGTTGTCATGCCGACAGAGGCTGTTGTGTTTCCCGCTTGTGGTCTCGTCACTCGTCACTTCCGGAAGGGGCAGTGCTGAAGTAAGTAGCTTGACTACGTAGTTCGATAGGGTTTACATGCACTAAGTAGCTCGGTTACAATCGCATAATCTAGGTCACGTAGCTCGATTACGAGAAATCCAGTTCGGTTCGATTTCAGCCAAGCTAAGGTGTTTCCATGGCATTTAGAACTTCAATTTCAGTCGAGCTACGGCAGAAATTCGATTTTCTCTATGTGCATGTAAACGCACTGAGTGTGATAGTAGCCTAACTCTGTGTTCTCCTGTTCAGAAACTTCTCAACAGGGTAACAATGCAAAATCCACAATGAGGATAAACCAGCTAACTCTCATCTGTCATTCACTAGCGTCTGACAAAATTAGAGGACAAATAGTCGTCAATTTATTTGTCTAGCACTTTTAACAGCACACACTGCTGCAAAGCAGCTTGACAGAAAAATTAAGACTTTAAACATGTGAGCTAATCTTATCCCTAATGAGTTTATTTATCCCTGATGAGCAAGCCTGAGGTGATATTGGCAAGGAAAAACTCCCTCAGACAGCATGAGGAAGAAACCTTGTGAGGAACCAGACTCACATGGGAACCCATCCTCATTTGGGTGATATAGATATAAATGCCTCTCATTCTCTCTCTGTACCTCCTGGTTATAGTCTTGATAGCTTGTCACTGATAGTCTGATTTCTCTCAAATCTAAAGCTGTGATGATTTTTCACATATCTGAACTGATGTATGATGTTTGTGTACCAATTTTCTGTTTCTGACTTGACATCCCTGACACAGCACTGACTGTGAATTACTACAAGGCGACAGACAGCTCAAGAACATCATCTTACACAGCATTTTTTTCTGCCTTGACTCAATAACTATGCTTGTTTGCGGTTTAAAGAAACAACTTTTAAGTAAAAACTACAAAGAAAAATCATTTTCATTCAGAAATAATTGATTAGCTTTACTGTTTACAATGTGTATATCCACACTTACTTTTAGATAAACGCCTGTCACTTATTATTTTCAATGGTTATTTTCTTTTTGCCGTCTGCTGTTTTCTTGTCTTGACTCTCTGATGAAATATACACTGAGTGAAAGTTGGGAATCTTTTGGTGATATGTGCCCTTCATGGGCAGATGTACAGTGTCTTGCATCCCCCTTGGTGTTTGTCCTGTTTTGTCGCATTACAAGCTGGAATTAAAATGGATTTTTAGAGGGTTAGCACCATTTGATTTACACAACATGCCTACCACTTTAAAGGTGAAAATTCTTGTTTTATTGCGACACAAACAATAATTAAGATGAAAAAAAACAGAAATCTGGAGTGTGCATAAGTATTCACCCCCCTTCGTATGAAACCCCTAAATAAGAGCTGGTCCAACCAATTGACTTCATAAGTCACGCAATTAGTTGATTAAGATCCACCTGTGTGCAATCAAAGTGTCACGTGATGTCTGTATAAATCAACCTGTTCTGGAAGGACCCTGACCCTGCTACACTACCAAGCAAGCAACATAAAAACCAAGGAGCCTCCAAACAGGTCAGAGACAAAGTTGCGGAGAAGTATAGATCAGGGTTGGGTTATAAAATATATCCCAAACTCTGAATATCCCACGGAGCACCATTAAATCCATTATAGCAAAATGGAAAGAATATGGCACCACTACAAACATGACAAGAGAAGGCCACCCACCAAAACTCACAGACCGGGCAAGGAGGCCATTAATCAGAGATGCAACAAAGACACCAAAGATAACACTGAAGGAGCTGCAAAGATCCACAGCGGAAATGGGAGTATCTGTCCATAGGAACACTTTAAGCCGTACACTCCACAGAGAGGGGGTTTATGGAAGAGTGGCCAGAAAAAAGACATTGCTTAACCCTTGTTTGGGTGTGTGGGACCCGTTTTCATTTTTTATCATAGGAACAATGATACAATTAATTATTTTTTCAGACTCAGACTCATTGGCCTCGGCTCATTTTCTGTGAAGAACATATCAGAACACATTTTCGATGACCACACACTGTACCCCCCCCCCCCCCCCCCCCCCCCCACACACACACACACACATTTATATTACGTACAGGATGTTCGGGTCCACTGGACCCGGGGCTAATAAAAGTGTGTACCTTCACTCTGTCCTCCTCCTGTCTGGGCCTGCTGTTAGTGCGTGTGTGTGTGTGCGCGAGTTTTGTGTTTCTGCCCCTGCCATTCAAGCACCGACACCTGTCTGCGCTCACATTCCTACACATTTTACCCTCTATCTTGCCGGAACCAAGACAGAAGTTCCCATAAATTGGGGGCGGGACACAATAAATATAGCTTTTCCAATGTGGCTCCTTATCACAACTGATCAAGATGGCCAAAAGATTCTCTGCTCAGATGGACTTGCAAATGATTTTGGAAGCGAGAGAAGCTTTTGATGATGGTGTAGAGGAAGACGTTTCAGAACGTCAGGATCACATTTCTGAAAATTCAGAGTCTGACAGTGACTTTGAAGAAGAGGATGAGATGGAGCATCAGCCAGTCCCGAAACGAAGACGAGCATGGGGATGATGTGTTGTATAGACTGACGTGGTTACTGTATGCGTTCAGCTTGTGTTGTGTAAACTGAACAGAATGGGTTAAATTTCTAATGAAATTCAAAGAAATAAAAATCAGTTGTTATGAAAAACCTTGCTTCATTTGTAAATTTGAAGATAAACATCTTTTTTCCACTCATATCTTGACTGTAATTGATTTTCTTTTTGTAAAATTACATTTTATTAAAAAACAAACAAAAAACGAGTAGCGCTTTTTTTAAATAAATGTAATCTAACAAAGGTAAAGGGCAAATATTAAACATATATGCTGTTTATGTTGCTTGTAATTGGGGTGAAGTAAACATCTGTTAAGTATTTAATGTAAAACTGTTTGATTGTGTTGAATTTAAAGCACCAAAATGCAGCGGGTCCACCAGACCCACCAACACTGGCTGAGTAACAAAAATACGAACACCACACAAGGGTGAAGAAAACAAAGTTTGGAGTTTGCCCAACAGCATCTGGCAGACTCCCCAAACACATGGAAAAAGATTCTCTGGTCAAATGAGACTAAAACTGAACTTTTTGGCCATCATGGGAAATGCCATGTATGGCGCAAACCCAACACCCTGAGAACACCATTCTTACAGTGAAGCATGGTGGTGGCAGCATCATGCTGTGGGGATATTTTTTATCTGTAGGGACAGGAAATCTGGTCAGGACTGAAGGAAAGATGGATGGCACTAAATAAAGGGCAATTCTGGAGGAAAACCTGTTTGAGTCAGCCAAAGATTTTAGACTGGGATGAAGGTTCACGTTCCAGCAGGACAATGACCCTAAACATACTGCTAAAGCTACACTGGAGTGGTTTAAAGGAAAAAAATTAAACGTCTTGGAATGGCCTAGTCAAAGCACAGACCTCAATCTAACTGAGAATCTGTGGCATAACTTAAAGATTGCTGTACACCAACACAACCCATCTAACTTGAAGGAGCTGGAGCAGTTTTACCTTGAGGAATGGGCAAAAATCCCAGTGGCTAGATGTGCTAAGCTAATAGAGACATACCCCAAGAGACCTGCAGCTGTACCATAATTGCAGCAAAAGGTGGCTCTACAAAGTATTGAGTTTGGGGGGGGGGGGGGTGAATACCTATGCACAATCCAGATTTCTGTTTTTTCATCTTAATCATTGTTTGTGTCACAATAAAACAACAATTTTCACCTTTAAAGCTGTAGGCATGTTGGGTAAATCAAATGGTGCTAACCCCTAAAAATATCCATTTTAATTCCAGCTTGTAATGTGACAAAATAGGACAAACACCAAGGAGGGTGAATACTTTTGCAAGACACTATAGTTTGCTTACATCTGGCTCGCTGACAGGCTTAATTGGACTTGTACAAATTTTGCACTCTGTCTGTGTGTGTGTGTGTGTGTGTTCTGAGTTTCTTACGTACAGCTCAGATCAAACACAGGGCTGACACAGTCAGAAAGAGAAGAAACTAAGTGTACTCTGGAATGATGCAGTTAACATTAATATACACAACACAGATTTTCATCCAGGGGATTTTCTGCTTTAAAGTGTTCAATAATGTAGGCCATGAAATCTTTTTTAATATACATGAAATTCTTCATGAAAAATCTGGATAAAGCAAAATTGATACAACATTTTTACTGCAGTCCATTTTTACATAAAGCAACAACAAAGACATTTTAATTTTGATTTACTTGCTTGCATTATGCAGATAAAGCTGATAGAAGCATAGCTACTCTTCACGTCAGTCCTAGTCATGGAACTATGGCCCATGTGCCTATCAATCCCAGTGAAGGCCTATGTGCCTACCAGTTCCTGTGATGGAGACATGACCACGCACTCCATCCATCCATCCATCCATCCATTATCTGTAGCCGCTTATCCTGTCCTATAGGGTCACAGGCAAGCTGAAGCCTATCCCAGCTGACTATGGGCGAGAGGGACCACGCACTCATATATATATATATATATATATATATATATATATATATATATATATATATATATGGGTTTGTCTCAGAAACTGGGTACTGTGGGGGTACCCCATTAAATATACTCACAGTCAATAAACTATACGGTTTTGAATGGTGATGTTGGTTTTAATTTGAAATAAAATGATGAAAGAAATAATACAGATAAAACTAAATCTTTGATGTGAATATTCAGAATTTGGCAAAAATTCTGCAAATTTGTGGAAAAATGGCAGCTTGATCTGGGACATGATAAATGGTTGACTACATCGCATTCCCTTAAAAAGGTTGTAGTCCACTGAAAAGTCTACAGTTATCACTAATTGTATTTTAAGTTGTAACTTTATTCACCTAAGGATTGGTGCGCTCACAGAATAATCATAACCGTAATAAAACATCATGCAAAATATTTGATCACTGTTGTAACTCCATTTTCCGCAAACCCAAAACCAATACGATCGTGTGTTTTGATCTAAACGGAAAGCCTCAGGGTCAAGGTCACCACCTCACCAAAAGTAGTAACTTAAAATCACTACGCCATATAAAAATTTAGTTATAAATCTGCGATTTTGTTTTTTAAAATGAAAGCTGAAAGTTAGGTATAGAATATGTTTCTTACAGAATATGTTACGATGGTACATAGCTGGTCTTGTATGAATTTCTGAGCTATAAAATGAGTTGTGGTCTATTTTTTACCGTAGTGTGTTATTTGTGTGCAGGGAAGGACACACATTAACAATTTGCATGTGTAGAATGGAATTTTCCACTCCAACAGTTAGAAGTTGATCGTGCTTCCATTTGCGGTCTTTCTGTTACGCGGGTGATCTGTTCGGACGTTATCACCGAAAAGGTGAGTTTTGGCAGTTTTATTTTGTTTTAGTTTTGCAGTATAAGGCAATAGAACGTTTCTTTTTCATCTTACTTTCATATTTCGTAGTGTTTGCGTATTTTCGGCCAATATTTTGCAACCATGGTCAATTTAGATCAAACTTTTGATAGAATCTACGGCCAGTCATTTTGCCCCGCCCCCACCTTGCGCTCCGTCCGGTGCGGTAGTGATGTCCCGGTGCTCGTGCGCCGCAGCAGAGACCCGCGCGACCTTCAGCCGGTACAGTCGCTGTTCTTTTACGAGTGCCGTTATTATCATCTTTCCGGTGCATTCTTGATTTTTCCATTGTGTCCTATTTCGCCATATCAAATCCCCAAAATGTATCATATTATTCATATTTAAGTGAATAATCAATTCAGTCATCATAACTTGGCATTTTTAACCCAAGCAATCAAAAAGAGGAAATTTATTCAATATTTTCACTCATCTGTGAAGGAGGGGCTTTAATTCTTCATGATGTAGTTATTTTATACGTAAATCAATTTTACAAAAGCATTTGAATTGTAATCAAAAAAATTTCCACGGTGGAGGCCAGATACAGCAAGACGCTATCTTTATTCTTATTAAACATGACAAAAGAAACATTGAGTGTTAGGTAAATGTAAAAAAAATAGTAAAATTAGAAAATGTATTTTTTGACCATAATGTCCCAAATGAGAGACCAGTTTCTGAGACGGACCCATATATATATATATATATATATATATATATATATATATATATATATATATTACTGCTTACACAATACTTAATTCAACTTCACATTCTACATTTTCCTGACAGCCAAACTATATGTGGTTTTGACTCTAATTTATACTCACCGGCCACACTGCAAAAAAATGATATCTTAGCAAGTGAAAATATCTCGAAAATAGTTGAAATGATCTGGCATTTCCTATTAGAAGAATACAAGACACCAATTCTGAGATTATTAAACCTAGTTCTAGATTGCAACCAACTTATTCTAAGATGTCTTATCAAGTAAAAACATCTGTCCAAACAGCAAGATACTTTCACTAAGATGAAGTCATTTTCTCCTCAAATTCAGTTTTCAATTTTTTGCAGTGCACTTTATTAGGTACACCCATACCCCTTCTGTTTTATGCAGTTATCTAATCAGCCGATCCCTTGACAGCAGCACAGTGCATAAAATCATCTAGATACAAATCAAGAGCTTCAGTTAATGTTCACTTCAAACATCAGAATGGGAAAAATTGTGATCTCAAAGTGTGACTTTCACTATGGCATGGGTGTTGGTTTGAGCCAGCTGGACTGGTTTGAGTATTTCAGAAACTGTTGATCTCCTTGGCTTTTCACACACACAACAGTCTTGAGAGTTTAGACAGAATGGTGCGAAAAACAAAATCACTGAGTGAGCGACAGTTCTGTGGGTGGAAACAAACGCCTTGTTGATAAATGAGGTCAGAGGAAAATGCCCAGTGGTGGGTTTCCCAAAAGCCTCTTCACGCTAAGAGCATCTTAACTAGGAGAGAGAGTGTTCATTGTGATTCTCGCGCTACCATTTAACGCTGATCTTTGTGCTACGATGCTTTTGAGAACCCCACCCCAGATTGGTTCAAGCTGCCAGGAAGGATCTAGTAACATAATCACTTCATCACAATATCATATAACCACTCTTTACAACTGTGGTGAACAGAAAAGCATCTCAGCATGAAGACCACATTGGGTTCCACTCCTGCCAGCCAAGAACAGGAATCTTAGAATCAAGAACAAGTTCCTATTAAAGTGGCTAGTGAGTGTAAATAAATCATGCCTTGTTCATGAGGCCGCTATGGGGGTGATCGGAGCACGTAGGGGAGAATACACGTAACTGGAAGCATGCAAAAAAGGATTTACATGTGGACGGGAGAATCTTTATAAAGTCTATCAGTGCATCATTTCAGCATAGCTGTGGGATGTTTCATGCTTTTATTTGTGCATCCATTAAATGTGTTCACTTTTCCTCTCTCCGCGTATTGCATTTGAATGTCCCGAGTAACCTGAAGCATGGGACAGCTTGAAAATGATCAAATTATAAAAATATTGACATGATGTGCCTGTGATGGAGACATGACCACTCACTCCTATATACATATTACTGCTTACACAATACTGAATTCAAGATTCAAGATTTAAGAGGTGTTTATTGTCAGCTGGTCCATATACAAGTATACAATGAGGTTGAAATAATGCTTCTCTTAGACCAATGGTGCAACATAAAAGACAAAATACAAAACAAAGGACAAACATAAATCAGTGCAATTTAAAAGGAAATACAGATAGTGCAAAATGACTAAATGACTAAAGCCTCGGTCACAACCGGCCGTACGTGCTCCTATGGCCGGTCTACGTGCAAAAAACGCAAGAAACGCACGGAGGGCGCGTGTGAAACGCACGGAGGTGCGTCGCCAACATGTCCGTTGAAATCTGCTCCTATCAACACACGCTCCTCCCTTGGTATACTTTCTACCATTTCATCCATCTTTGTGACGTGCTGATTTTCGAGCCGTAGACCGGCCGCAGAGGTTCTTTGTCATGTCAAACAAACTCTACGGGCGCTTACGTTTTTTTCAGATTGCAAGACAAACTTACGGCCAACGTGCGTCTTTCTCCACGAACAAAAAAAAAAAACCGCAGCGATTTGGGAAACGCCAAAAATCGCACGGCCAAAAAATCGTACATCCGGTCGTGACCTAGGCTTAATGTAATGGTAATGTACATTATGCAATGAATAGCGGAAAGTGACTTTGTGCCAGTGTATGTAAACCAAGCACTGAGAAACAACAATGCTGACAGATTGTGGTTGGCGATGTTGCAGTGGTTAGCCCTTCTGCCTCACAGCAAGAAAGTTCTGGGTTTGAACTTTCCAGGTGAAAGGGGCCTTTCTGTATGAAGTTTGCGTGTCCCCCCTTGCCTGTGTGGTATCCTTGGCCTGCAAGTGACGTCAAAGCAAAATAGAAAGCCGGATGTTGGCCATGTTGGTGGATATACAAATATGGGGTCAAGTGACATTCCATACAAAACATAATCATGCGTGCGCAACTTTCTTTGTTTTCCCACTGCTTTAAGTATTCTTTTAGCTATGTCATATCTTTGTGCTGTATATGGTTGTGGTCACAACAGTACTCGTGACCGTGGCACGTTTCGATTTTTTAGAATTCCGTCCATGATTCGGAAAGAGGGCGAGGAAACTCTAAGGCTTAGTACGGAGAGGAGATGAGCACGGCTGAACAACATCGGCAGGGCTGATCTAACAGAGGCTAAAACCAAAACAGCTCGTGTTTGCGGTAATCATTTTATCTCAGGTCAGATTCCAAAGCTTCCTCGATAATATCATGGAAGAATTTTATTTTGTGTTGCTAGAATTTTGCTATAAAATGAGCGTTCTCTTGTCGTGGTTCACTCGGTCGTTGTTATAATTTTAACGTGTATTACTATTTCGCTTCTAGGAGCACCAGCAAAATTATACAATAGAAACAATCCAGACTGGGCATCCACTCAGAAAACGGGCTATGTTTCCTCCAAGGTTGGACTTGATTCTTCGACAGCCAAACCAGATAGAATGCGACATCTGGGTACTCGATGGTTAGTAGAAGCGTCTTTTCTTCAGAAAAGTCTGACTTTTTAAAATAATACAGGTCAAAACCACACATATATCTTCTCTATGTATCGAATCTTCGCTGGACCATTCAAATCGTGGTAATACTGAGAAAATTCAGCATTGTTTACAGACTCGCTTTCAGCGGCTGCCATCCTAGTTGCTTTGTATATCCACCATCCTGGCGGACGCTCATGATGTAGCACATTTTGATCATGTGGTTGCAAGTCATCTATTCCTCCAGATGCCCTGGTTTCCTCAATCAATCCAAAGATATGTGGATTAGGTCAACTGGCTACTCCAAACTGCCCAGAGATGTGAATAGCTGTCTGTTTCTCTGTGTTAACCCCACAGTAACTGAACTGGTGACCTGTTCAGAGTGAAATTCACCTCTCACCCAAAGTCAGCTGGGATTGGCTCCAGCTCACTCACAGTGGATAAGCTGAATAGAAAATAAATGAATGAAGGAAAATGAATGAGTCATGAATAAACAAAAGTATTCTGTGATGGCTCTACTTCAGATGGAAAGCGGTTCCAGTAATGTTGAGACTAATCAATGCCACTATGTCCAGTAAACTCAAGCAGAGTCAATACAGAACTGTGATCTAATGCTAGATAATCACATTTCACAAGACCGAACCATTCCTGATTCAGAAATGGAGCTTTAAGCATGGGTCAGAACTTAAGCTAATTAAATACAGAGGGCTGAATTAGAGCTCAATGTGTCCTGCTGCTATTTATGATATGAAGCTTGTGCAACCCAAACTATTTTATTTACCATTTCTACGTACGTACTGACAACTAAAACAACAGAGCCATCAAAAGAGCACCAAATAATCACACACGGTTATGAGCACAAAGTATATCCTAATATACTGAATATATGTCAAAATCCATCCATCCATTATCCGTAACCACTTATCCAGTAGGGGGTCACAGGCAAGCTGGAGCCTGCTTGACTATGAGCAAGAGGCGGGGTACACTCTGGACAAATCGCCAGATCATCACTCGGCTGACACATAGAGACAAACAACCATTCACATTCACACCTATGGTCAATTTAGAACCACCAATTAGCCTAACCTGCATGTCTTTGGACTGTGGGGGAAACTGGAGCACCCGGAGGAAACCCACACAGACACGGGGAGAACATACAAACTCCACACAGAAAGGTCCCTGTCAGCCACTGGGCTTGAACCTAGAATCTTCCTGCTGTGAGGCGACAGTGCTAACCACTACACCACCATATGTCAAACTCATCTCATCTCATTATCTCTAGCCGCTTTATCCTGTTCTACAGGGTCGCAGGCAAGCTGGAGCCTATCCCAGCTGACTACGGGCGAAAGTACGTACGTACTGACAGCTAAAACAACAGAGCCATCAAAAGAGCACCAGATAATCACACACGGTTATGAGCACAAAGTATATCCTAATATACTGAATACATGTCAAAATCCATCCATCCATTATCAGTAACCACTTATCCAGTAGGGGGTCGCAGGCAAGCTGGAGCCTGCTTGACTATGAACGAGAGGCGGGGTACACTCTGGACAAATCGCCAGATCATCACAGGGCTGACACATAGACCCAGACAACCATTCACACTCACATTCACACCTACGGCCAATTTAGAGTCACCAATTAGGGCCCCCATCAGCCACTGGGCTTGAACCTAGAACCTTCCTGCTGTGAGGCGATAGTGCTAACCACTACACCACCATATGTCAAACTGTTAGAGTGAATTCATATTCGGACAGTTTTTGTCGACGCTTTCTTGCTTTTAATAAAACAAAATACTCCATCACATGGTACCTTTCTGAAAGCCTCATCTCCTGAAAGTGTTGACTATTTACCATTTACATTATTCTAAAGAAGCATAGCGTTTTGTCAAATGTGACTGAAAACCATTTTTTTAATGACATCCTTGGTCATTTGAGACATTTACACTGGTTTAGGCCTTTATTTTCATCCACAATGACATGTTTAATAAATAGAATTTCAGGGACAGGACTCGACAAAAATGTTCTGCGAATTAATCATGAACATATTGTACACAGTAATAAAAACTAGTGATATCATAAACTGATGTTTCGATGTTACTGACTGATATCATCATTAGAGCAAAACAAAGTGTTTAAGGTGGGGTTTACATTAGACCGTATCAGTGGATCATCAGATTAACGTTTTTAAAAACGATTAGCGTGCACACAGCAACGCCAATACACGATTCGCGTGCACACAGCAACGCCAATACACGGATACGCTAATCACATGACTAATTAGACGGCACGTAAGTTGAAATGTGTAAATGTGTAATGTGTAAATTTCTCCTCAGCGGCTCAGCTCCGCAGGCATCCTGCGCTCCAAATCACTCCGCCCTGAACAGCGAGTGCCCTCTGGAGGGTGCGCACTCTGGCCCTGTGCAGCTCACAGAGCGCGCGAGTGAAGCGCACGAGCAGTGATTCGGGATTGAGACGCTGTGTGTGTGATCCCAGTGCATATCGGGCATGCGCAAGTCACTCACCACTTGCAAGTGGAAGGATGGCAAGCCTAAAGACAATCATAACTACACAATGGGCAGTATTTGCATCAGTATTTGCAGTATTTTCATACTTTTATACTCTTTAATGAAAGGTGATACAAGGCGGAAGTCCGCGCCGTTTTTCAGCAGTCGCGTCACATGACCAACGCCAGCGAATCAGGAAGGTGGATGTCACAGTGACGTTGTCCAATGACGACGTCAGCAAGAGCTCAGCACAGCGTATCCGCGTATCCTCAATGTTTACACAGCACCGGACCAGACACGAACTGGGTTGAATACGTGGGCCCTGGCGGATTCCCGTTTCCCGGCGTTTTAATGTGTACGGACAGTGCATCCGTGAAGAAAACGAGACAGATACAGTCTAATGTAAACTTGGCCCAAGTAAGTGACTAAGAGTAGATTAAAATACCCAGAAAAGCTCATTGGTTCAACCATTAGTCAGTTCTGCTTCAGGACAGCGCAGGCGTTTGGGTTATCAGCTGCTGCCAATCAAGCTTCTGATGACACGAAGACCATTCACTTTTCCTTGCCTTTTAAAGACCAGAAGTCATCTGACATGGTGAGAAGACAGCTTGGATCTTTAAGTGCTAGACTTAACATCACTTTACTTCCTGTTTACATGAATCATAAAATTCAGCAGGAAGTCAAGTTACATGAAGCCAAACCACTGCTGGTTAGCCAACAGAATATTTTTTTTTAAATTTATTTAAGTGTGGTCTGTGTGACTATGTTGGCTACACCTGCAGGCATCTGTACCAACGAATTGAATAACATTGCCACTCAACTATTCTTGGGTTTCAGTCATGTGCCATTTCTTAGCGATTTCACTTCTGGTAAAACAGCTGGTGGTCAAGCAAACCAAAACAGCTGCCGTAGTGCAAACAACTAGCAATAAGTTATCAGAGTATGCTCGTAATCTAGAAGCCACTGCTTGCTTTAGATATATTCAGAAGATTGCTATGTGAATGGAATCGACCCCTACAGTCTGGGAAAGAAGGATTTGTCATACAATCTCGAAAACTACCCTTCAGTCGAGTTCCCCGACATCTCGAACTATCTGGTGTTGCAGACGTCCTTCTACTCCGCAAAACACATGAAAGCATGGAAGAGTATGGAGACTTACAACTTTTGTATGTGGCTGGGTAAAGGACCTCGGTATCAAGTCGCTGCCAAATGAATCCTGGATTGTTTTTGCCCGTGTAAGTATGTTTTTTTTTTTTTTTTAAGCTTTTCGTTCACGTCTTTACAACAAAGCGCTGCAAGTTGAAGTGTAAACAAACAACAGTTGGCTTGATTCTCACTTGTGTTGGCTCTTATCTCTCAGGTAAATCATTCACAAAGATCATCAGAAACCCCTTTAAAGACCTGGATCTTAGTTAAACAAGACAGAGAAGTGATCACGGCGCATTGTAACTCTATGGCTGGGGAAGAATTTTGTCGCGACCTTCGTGCATACGGACTTTGTGAGGAGTAAACAAAGAAACAGCTGGGGACTTTAGCGATTCGTGACTAAAAAAAGTACCGTAAAATAACGACACACAGCAAGAAAAGCACTTGGAAAACACTAAGGACAGAGCTGAGAGGGAAATACAAACCTTTCACCAAGTGATCACTGCAAACTCGAGCATGCTTCGACTCGGCTGCCTTCGATTTCAGTGAGAGGTTCAAAAGCCACCTTTCTCGACATCTTTTTGTGAAATCCTGTGTTCGTTCACCCTTTTTTTTTATTAGTTCACAGGGAACCCTGAAGAAACTTTTATCAGTTTCACGGTTTGACCGATTTGAACAACCTAAAACAACGCGCTTGCTTATAAGGCATGTTTCATGTGAGCAATGTACTGTACCTTCTTCATACAAACACTTTGTCAACTGAGCTTTGGTTGACCACCAGCTAAAGTTTTGAATAATTAATGAGGCGGCTATGACGTCACGTGAAATCCAAGAATTGGTAAACATCTTAAGGCTGAGCATGGCCTTCGAGACATCCCTGATTTGAGCAAACCATTTATTATTCTATGAAAATGCACTGGGAAGCTGTTTGATTTGTGAGATGTTGCTCATCCAAGCAAAAAAGCCAAAATTAAACATCCAATCTGATTCCGTACATGCTAAGGTACTCGATGCACTTTCTTGGGAATTTATAAAAACTTTAATTGACTCTTAAACACTGTTTGTTTTGCTCTGATGATGATGTCAGTGACGTCAAAAGGTCAGTTTATGATATCGCTAGTTTTTAATTATTAAATGTACAATAACAGGGTTTAGAAAATCTCAAAACTTTCAGAATTCAGTCTGAACAGATTAATTTAAAAATCACAGTAGAGAAACACCACTAAAGGGCAAGTAATATTTCACAAGTTATTTCTTGAATATCAGCATAACACTGAACTATCAGCATAACACTAAAAAAGGAACACCATCAACCTCTAAAATCTCATCTCATCTCATCTCATTATCTCTAGCCGCTTTATCCTGTTCTACAGGGTCACAGGCAAGCTGGAGCCTATCCCAGCTGACTACGGGCGAAAGGCGGGGTACACCCTGGACAAGTCGCCAGGTCATCACAGGGCTGACACATAGACACAGACAACCATTCACACTCACACCTACGGTCAATTTAGAGTCACCAGTTAACCTAACCTGCATGTCTTTGGACTGTGGGGGAAACCGGAGCACCCAGAGGAAACCCACGCGGACACGGGGAGAACATGCAAACTCCGCACAGAAAGGCCCTCGCTGGCCACGGGGCTCGCACTTACGCACTTCAAGCTGAGCAAACTCAAAAATCTGGGCGTGTCTTACAACTCTGATTCCAAAAAAGTTGGTACGAAGTTCAAATTGTAAATAAAAACGGAATGCAATGATGTGGAAGTTTCAAAATTCCATATTTTATTCAGAATAGACCATAGATGACATATCAAATGTTTAAACTGAGAAAATGTATCATTTAAAGAGAAAAATTAGGTGATTTTAAATTTCATGACAACAACACATCTCAAAAAAGTTGGGACAAGGCCATGTTTACCACTGTGAGACATCCCCTTTTCTCTTTACAACAGTCTGTAAACGTCTGGGGACTGAGGAGACAAGTTGCTCAAGTTTAGGGATAGGAATGTTAACCCATTCTTGTCTAATGTAGGATTCTAGTTGCTCAACTGTCTTAGGTCTTTTTTGTCGTATCTTCCGTTTTATGATGCACCAAATGTTTTCTATGGGTGAAAGATCTGGACTGCAGGCTGGCCAGTTCAGTACCCGGACCCTTCTTCTACACAGCCATGATGCTGTAATTGATGCAGTATGTGGTTTGGCATTGTCATGTTGGAAAATGCAAGGTCTTCCCTGAAATAGACGTCGTCTGGATGGGAGCATATGTTGCTCTAGAACCTGGATATACCTTTTCAGCATTGATGGTGTCTTTCCAGATGTGTAAGCTGCCCATGCCACACGTACTAATGCAACCCCATACCATCAGAGATGCAGGCTTCTGAACTGAGCGCTGATAACAACTTGGGTCGTCCTTCTCCTCTTTAGTCCAAATGACACGGCGTCCCTGATTTCCATAAAGAACTTCAAATTTTGATTCGTCTGACCACAGAACAGTTTTCCACTTTGCCACAGTCCATTTTAAATGAGCCTTGGCCCAGAGAAGACGTCTGCGCTTCTGGATCATGTTTAGATATGGCTTCTTCTTTGAACTATAGAGTTTTAGCTGGCAACGGCGGATGGCACGGTGAATTGTGTTCACAGATAATGTACTCTGGAAATATTCCTGAGCCCATTTTGTGATTTCCAATACAGAAGCATGCCTGTATGTGATGCAGTGCCGTCTAAGGGCCCGAAGATCACGGGCACCCAGTATGGTTTTCCAGCCTTGACCCTTACGCACAGAGATTCTTCCAGATTCTCTGAATCTTTTGATGATATTATGCACTGTAGATGATGATATGTTCAAACTCTTTGCAATTTTACACTGACGAACTCCTTTCTGATATTGCTCCACTATTTGTCGGCGCAGAATTAGGGGGATTGGTGATCCTCTTCCCATCTTTACTTCTGAGAGCCACTGCCACTCCAAGATGCTCTTTTTATACCCAGTCATGTTAATGACCTATTGCCAGTTGACCTAATGAGTTGCAATTTGGTCCTCCAGCTGTTCCTTTTTTGTACCTTTAACTTTTCCAGCCTCTTATTGCCCCTGTCCCAACTTTTTGGAGATGTGTTGCTGTCATGAAATTTCAAACGAGCCAATATTTGGCACGAAATTTCAAAATGTCTCACTTTCGACATTTGATATGTTGTCTATGTTCTATTGTGAATACAATATCAGTTTTTGAGATTTGTAAATTATTGCATTCCGTTTTTATTTACAATTTGTACTTTGTCCCAACTTTTTTGGAATCGGGGTTGTATGTAAATGCAATTTACATGCATTCTGCTGGTGATTTGCACATTTTTCAGCTATGTGCTTCTGAGAGCTGGAGTAAATTAAGCACCATCACATGGGTGAAACACCATATTGCCTTTTACCTTGATGTTAGGCCTACTTTTAACATTCATATGCATGTAAAAATAAAGTTTAAAAATGTATTTGTTTTATACAACAATAACATTTCTTGTAACCCTATATTACATTGTTGAACAGAAAAAAAAAAGTTCTACATCACACGGTGTTGTGAACAAGCCTGATCAATAATAAGTTCAACTAGAATGAAACAGAAATGTCAATTAAGATGAGTATAAATGGGACCAATTTTCTGGTATGCCTCAACAACCCGAAACAAAAATGCCTGTACTGCATTTGCTTGTGCTCCTGAGAGAGTGGGAAAGATGGAGAAGAGCTTGCCAAAAACAACAAAGATGGCCACGAGTATTCCGACCTCGTTTGATGCACAGGGCATCCAGTGATTTCATCTTGACCGTGAAGCCATCATCCACCTGTGCAGGGTCGTAGATGAACAGCTTTCCGGTGACAGTAATCACCTGCATTTGCACAGGCCCAGCACACACGTCGTTTGGTACATTTACTTTATGGTTAGGTTTATGTCATACATAGAAACTAATACGGGCGGCACAGTGGTGTAGTGGTTAGATTAGATTAGATTAGATTAGATTAGATTAGATTAGATTAGATTCACTTTATTCATCCCACATCGGGGAAATTTACGTTAGCACTGTTGCTTCACAGCAGGAAGGTTCTGGGTTTGAGCCCAGTGGCCGATAAGGACCTTTCTGTGTGGAGTTTGCATGTTCTCCCCGTGTCCGCGTGGGTTTCCTCCGGGTGCCCCGGTTTCCCCCACAGTCCACAGGCATGTAGGTTAGGTTAACTGGTGGCTCTAAATTGACCGTAGGTGTGAGTGTGAATGGTTGTTTGTCTCTATGTGTCAGCCCTGTGATGACCTGGCGACTTGTCCAGGGTACCCCACCTCTCTCCCATTGTCAGCTGGGATAAGCTCCAGTTTGCCCGCGACCCTGCACAGGATAAGCAGTGACATTAATAGCAACCCTTTACAACCATGGTGAGCAGAAAAGCATCTCAGCATGCAACAGCAGAAGATCACATTGGGTTCCACTCCTGCAGCCAAGAACAGGAGTCTTAGAATTAAGAACAAGTTCCTATTAAAGTGGCTGATGAGTGTAAAAAATCATGCCTCTTTCATGAGACCACTACGGATGTGATCGGAGCACATAGGGGAGAATACGCGCAAGTGGAAGCATGCAAAAAAAGGATTTACATGTGAATGGGAGAATCTTTATAAAGTCTATCAGTCCATCATTTCATCATAGTTGTGGGGTGTTTCATGCTTTTATTCGTGTATCTATTATATCTGTTCACTATATGGGCGGCACAGTGGTGTAGTGGTTAGCACTGCCGCCTCACAGCAAGAAGGTTCTGGGTTTGAGCCCAGTGGCCAACGGGGGCCTTTCTGTGTGGAGTTTGCATGTTCTCCCCATATCTGCATGGGTTTCCTCCACGGTCCAAAGACATGCGGGTTAGGCTGCTTGGTGGCTTTAAATTGACCGTAGGTGCGAATGGTTGTTTGTCTCTATGTGTCAGCCCTGTGATGATCTGGTGATGTGTCCAGGGTGTACCCCCATCTCGCCCATAGTCAGCTGGGATAGGCTCCAACTTGCCTGTGACCCTGTACAGGATAAGTGGTTACAGATAATGGATGGATGATTTGCATTCTCATCTCCCATCTCATTATCTCTAGCCGCTTTATCCTTCTACAGGGTAGCAGGCAAGCTGGAGCCCATCCCAGCTGACTACGGGCGAAAGGCGGGGTACACCCTGGACAAGTCGCCAGGTCATCACAGGGCTGACACATAGACACAGACAACCATTCACATTCATACCTATGGTCAACTTAGAGTCACCAGTTAACCTAACCTGCATGTCTTTGGACTGTGGGGGAAACCGGAGCACCCGGAGGAAACCCACGCGGACACGGGGAGAACATGCAAACTCCGCACAGAAAGGCCCTCGCCGGCCCCGGGGCTCGAACCCAGGACCTTCTTGCTGTGAGGCGACAGCGCTAACCACTACACCACCGTGCCGCCCTGATTTGCATTCATTTTATTATTTTTTTCCCCCCACAATATATTAGTCAACAATTTTATAACCTATCCAAACATTTCCTACCTCAGGATTTTGCAGTTAACTCCCTTTTTGATGCTGATCCTGATATGAAGTCACTTTTATTAAATCATGTTATGTCTATTAAGCTGTTCCTCTGCAAGAGCTTAGTAATGTAAGGTTTGACATTCACTGATCAGGCCAGAAAATAAATCCTGCTAAGTTAAACTGTCTTAATTTACATGATGGGACAATATTTAATTACTGTACCTGAATTTATTGTAGATCATAATTCGCCAGGAATTTTAGCTAGCTAGCTAGCTAAGCATAGCCACAACTGGCAAGTTTTTCCAGTTACCATGGTTAATGGCACTTCTTTTGGCTTTACAAGTTTGACATACTATCTCGTCAGTATTATGGCAGTTTAAGATGCTGCCATGGAAAGGTGACACACACTCATTTGCTATTAATTATTCCAAAAATGTGTTTCTATCCCCATTATCAGATCTTTACCATTATATTTACCACAACACACTATGCTCTTTCTCTTAGTCACCACATCCCACGTCCAAAACTCACAGATCTACAGTGAGTGTGTACTCTCATTTCTGCTGTGTGTGTGTGTGTGTGTGTGTTTTCATGGCCAAGAATCAGAATCTGAAGGGAATCTGGTTGCCATGCTTCCTGATGAGCAAGGGGTCATATGGAGGAGGTCACTGGAGAACTGGGGAGTTCAGATGGGTTTCCACACAATCATCCGATAATTGGAAAGATTCGTTTCTCTCCTATGAGTCTATCGAGACCCATAATGCATTGCAGCTACTGGCAGCAGACATCAGACAAAATGTGTGTGTGGTGTGTTTGTTGCCTTTGCAGCTTTGCAGTACAAGAAAAAGCCATCGATGAGGAAATAAAGGATTGTAAAGTATTTCTGACATGATTCTGTCATATTAATGAATGTTCATTACGTTTACTGTTTATTCTAACTAGCTGGATAACAAAAACTAATCTGACAGGATATTTGAAAAAAAAAAACTTTTGTCTGGCAATAATAATTTACATTGGAGGATTGGGTGTGTATTCAGAAACGTTTGAATGTCACACCCATCCCTCATCCTCAGAGTTGTGACTTTAGTGGATTTTTTTTTTTTTTTTTGGTTTTTGTTTAAACCATATCTACTGTATTATTCTTCTATTTGGTGATAGCCTTAGGAGATATAAAGCAATATCTTAAGACAGATGTTATCGCGTTGATTAAAAATAGCTGATATTTCTTTAATAAAATGTAAACCTAGGAAAAAGGATGCACAATGTGTATTTCAGGACAGGGAGGGCTTTATTATAAGCTCTACAGTTGAAACCTTCTAAGATTCGAAGACCCTCAGTAGTCAGGGTTGAAGCTCTATCACCGCCTATTTTGAATGTAATGTGCTACTTTAAATGTAGTGTTATGTTATAACTTAAACTCTACCTATTCCTTAGTAGTTGTATCTACTGCCATAACAAAACTACAACCCCACATGCAAATAAAAAAAAAAAAAAAGACAGTCGTGATTTCTAAATTTACTCTGACTTGTATTTCGACCGCATGAACCAAAGATATTTCATGTTTTGTCTGGTTCATTTCATTTGTTAATATACATCTATTCCTGTATTTCAGGCCTGGAACACATTCCAAAAAAAGTTGGGATGGGGCAATTAAGGCTAGCAATGAGGTAAAACAATTAAATAATGAAGTGATTTGAAACAGGTGATGCCAACAGGTGATGGTAATCATGATTTCATATAAAATGAGTATCCAGGAAAGGCCTAGTCTTTTAGGAGCAAAGACGGGCCGAGGATCTCCAGTTTATCAAGAAATGTATGAAAATATTATTGAAATGTTTGGGAAAAAAAAGTTCATCAATGAAATATATGAAGGGATTTGGATATTTCACCCTCTATGATGCATAATATTATTAAATGATTAAAGGAATATGGAGGAAGTTCAATGTGTAATGGTCAAGGGCACAAGCCTAAGCTGAACACCCATGACCTCCGATCCCTCAGACGGCACTGCATTAAGAACAGTCATTCATCTATAGCTGTTGTAACCACATGCGCTCGGGATTACTTTGGCAAACCTTTGTCAAGCACTATAATACAGAGTTACATCCACAAATGGCAGTTAAAACTTTACTGTGCAAAAAGGAAGCTTTATGTTAACTATGTACAGAAGTGCTGTCAACTTCTCTGGACTTGGAGATATCAGGGATGGACCATCACACAGTGGAAATGTGAATTGTGGTCAGATTAATCAGTATTCAAGATCCTTTTTGTAAGAAATGGACGCTGTGTGCTCCAGACCAAAGACAAAAAGGACCATCCAGACTGTTACCAGCAACAAGTCAAAAGCCAGGGTCTGTCATGGTATGGGGTTGTGTCAGTGCCCCTGGCAAAGGTAACACACTTCTGTGATGGTAGCATTAATGCAGAAAAGTACATTGAGATTTTGGAGCAACATATGCTGCCTTCAAGACGACATCTTTTCCAGGGAGATTTTAATGCAAAACCACATTCTGCACACATTACAAAGGCATGGCTGAGGAAGAACAGGGTGCCTGTCCCCAATCCTTGACTTGCAAGTGACTTCAAAGAAAAATGGAAACTCGGATGTCAGCCATGTTGGTGGATATACAAATGCGGGGTCAAGAGACATTCCCTACAAAGCATAGTCACGCGTGTGCAACTCTCTTTGTTTTTCCACTGCTTTAAGTATTCTTTTAGCTATGCCATATATTTGTGCTGTATATGGTTGTGGTCACAACAGTACTCGTGACCATGGCATGTTCCGATTTTTTAGAATTCCATCCATGATTCAGAAAGAGGTCGAGGAAACTTTGAGGCTTAGTACGGAGAGGAGATGAGCATGGCTGAACAACATCGGCAGAGCTCATAAAACCAAAACAGCTTGTGTTTGCAGTAATCATTTTATCTCAGGTGAGATTCAAAAGCTTTCTCGATAATATCATGAAAGAATTTAATTTCATGTTGCTAGAATTTTGCTATAAAATGAGCGTTCTCTTGTTGTGGTTCACTCGGTCGTTGTTATAATTTTAACACGTGTATTACCATTTCGCTTCTAGGAGCGCCAGCAAAATTATACAATAGAAACAATCCAGACTGGACACCCACTCAGAAAGTACTCAATGGTCGGTCGAAGCATCTTATCTTCAGAAAAGTCTGACTTTTTAAAATAATATGGGTCAAAACCACACATATCTGTCTTCTCTTTTTATCGAATCTTCTCTTGACCATTCAAATCGTGGTAATACTGAGAAAATTCAGCATTGTTTACAGACACGCTTTCAGCGGCTGCCATCCTAGTTGCTTTGTATATCCACCATCATGGCAGACGCTCATGATGTAGCACATTTTGATCACATACAGTGGTGCTTGAAGGTTTGTGAACCCTTTAGAAATTTCTATATTTCTGCATAAATATGACCTAAAACATCATCAGATTTTCACACAAGTCCTAAAAGTAGATAAATAGAACCCAGTTAAACAAATGAGACAAAAATATTATGCTTAGCCATTTATTTATTAAGGAAAATGATCCAATATTACATATCTGTGAGTGGCAAAAGTATGTGAACCTTTGCTTTCAGTATCTGGTGTGACCACCTTGTGCAGCAATAACTGCAACTACTGTAAACTTTTCCGGTAACTGTTGATCAGTCCTGCTTGGGGGAATTTTAGCCCGTTCCTCCATACAGAACAGCTTCAACTGTGGGATGTTGGTTGGTTTCTTCACATGAACTGCTCGCTTCAGGTCCTTCCACAACATTTCCATTGG
The DNA here is from genome assembly GCF_027579695.1 of Neoarius graeffei. Classification (NCBI taxonomy): domain Eukaryota; kingdom Metazoa; phylum Chordata; class Actinopteri; order Siluriformes; family Ariidae; genus Neoarius; species Neoarius graeffei. The sequence continues at coordinate 102,558,860 of NC_083571.1, forward strand.
ATTAAGGTCAGGACTTTGACTTGGCCATTCCAAAACATTAACTTTATTCTTCTTAAACCATTCTTTGGTAGAACAACTTGTGTGCTTCAGGTCGTTGTCTTGCTGCATGACTCACCTTCTGTTGAGATTCAGTTCATGGACAGATGTCCTCACATTTTCCTTTATAATTTGCTGGTGTAATTCAGAATTCATTGTTCCATCAATGATGGCAAGCCGTCCTGGCCCAGATGCGGCAAAACAGGCCCAAACCATGACACTCCCACCACCATGTTTCACAGATGGGATAAGGCTCTTAAGCTGGAATGCAGTGTTTTCCTTTCTCCAAACATAACACTTCTCATTTAAACCAAAAAGTTCTATTTTGGTCTCATCCATCCTCAAAACATTTTTCCAATAGCCTTCTGGCTTGTTCACATAATCTTTAGCAAACTGCAGACGAGCAGCAATGTTATTTTTGGAGAGCAGTGGCTTTCTCCTTGCAACCCTGCCATGCACACCATTGTTGTTCAGTGTTTTCCTGATGGTGGACTCATGAACATTAACATTAGCCAATGTGAGAGAGGCCTTCAGTTGCTTAGAGGTTACCCTGGGGTCCTTTGTGACCTCGCCGACTATTACACGCCTTGCTCTTGGAGTGATCTTTGTTGGTAAACCACTCCTGGGGAGGGTAACAATGGTCTTGAATTTCCTCCATTTGTACACAATCTGTCTGACTGTGGATTGGTGGAGTCCAAACTCTTTAGAGATGGTTTTGTAACCTTTTCCAGCCTGATGAGCATCAACAACGCTTTTTCTGAGGTCCTCAGAAATCTCCTTTGTTCGTGCCATGATACACTTCTACAAACGTGTTGTGCAGATCAGACTTTGATAGATCCCTGTTCTTTAAATAAAAGAGGGTGCCCACTCACACCTAATTGTCATCCAATTGAGTGAAAACACCTGACTCTAATTTCACCTTCAAATTAACTGTTAATCCTAGAGGTTCACATACTTTTGCCACTCACAGATATGTAAAATTGGATCATTTTCCTGAATAAATAAATTACCAAATATAATATTTTTGTCTCATTTATTTAACTGGGTTCTCTTTATCTACTTTTAGGACTTGTGTGAAAATCTGATGATGTTTTAGGTCATATTTATGCAGAAATATAGAAAATTCTAAAGGGTTCACAAACTTTCAAGCACCACTGTAGCTGCAAGTCATCTATAGAGAATGTGTGGTGAATTTTCAAATGAAACATATGACAGTGATGAGCCATTGATGAGACAGTGAGTTTGCAGCAACAATGGGAGAAAACAACACCTGAAACGATTCATCACTTTGTGTCTTCAGTCCCTAAACATGTTTTACGTGTTGTGAGAAGAAATGGCACCATTATAAAGTAGTCAATGCTTTACCGTCCCAACTATTTTTAAATGTTTTGCAAGAATCAAAATTGAAATGTGTTTATTGAGAAAAAAACAATAAAACACATGGTAAAACATCAAATAATGTGCTGTTTTATTGTTCTGAGTGCAATGCAGGTTTATTTATCAATCATTATTTTCAGTTTTAATTTCAATTTCAACATACCATCCCAACTTTACCTGATTTGGGGTTGAACACAATTATGTTAAAAGTGCAATTTGACCACAGAGTAAAAACAGAATTTGAGCCTATAAATACATTTTTTCTTTTTATTTTGTAAAGAGGATAATAATTTATTCAAGCTGGTGGTTCTTCCTTTGCGGTCCACCATCAATGGACAGGACCACCTTCCAGAAATAGACTGTAATTATATATAAACAAGAGGGATCATGAGGTTAACTCCAAAATGATCATATTTAGATCAATCTGCATAAAGTACTCTTTCCTCAGCCTTTATTCATCAATGTCTGGAAGAAGCAAGCACAGTATAATCAATCAGCTTCAGTTCCCACCCACTATTCCCTTATTTACATATCATATGCATATATTACTACAGTGATATGGCCGCTCTGACAGCCATCAAAATTTCTAGGGAAGAATTACAGTAGTGGTTTCCCGTTGCCTTCTACTGGATTATTATAGAGGTTTTCTTTTCTCAACCATTCACACCTACAGTATGGGTAATTTAGAGTAGCCAGTTAACCTAACTGCAGGTCTTTGAACTGTGGGGGAAACCAGAGCACCCAGAGGAAACCAGGGCTTTGAACCGGTTCAAGGAACGAAAACGAAAACCGGGAACTTTTTCTATTTCACATGGAACAGAAACGAAACCAGAAACTTTATTATTTTTTATGTTCCGGAACAGAAACGCTTATTAAAAATAATGGTAACCGGTTAATACCGGTTTTTATTTCGTTCCTCAAAGTTTCCGTAGCCTACAAATAAAAAAGCCATTCTTCTCCTGCGCAAGTTTCTATGACCCGCTGGGGTTCACTTCCTGTGTGACATTCGCTGACTGAATGGAGAGAGCGGGAAGGTGGACTACTATCACGTCTCCACGTGATAATAAGTGAGTAAGTGCATTACTGAGTGTCTGAGCAAAGAAGAGCCTGAACGATGCAACCTCCCTATTGGCTGTTTGTAAAAATGTATCAGTTGTTGCCCTTCCCACGGGAATCATCGCGGGCTCGAGAGACGAGACCTGATGAGTTAGTTCGTTGGTAGCAGAACAAAATGTCTGGACACAAATCGGGTTTTCAGAAAAGGAAAGAAAATAAACGGAGGGTTGAAAATACAAAAAAGGAGGCAGAAAATGCAAAACTAGTTTTAAGGTAGGACAAATGGTTACTTTTTAAGGCAGCCCGCCGTGGCTGCAGGCTTTCAGTTGTGTCATTGAATGGTTACTTTTCTGAGGCAGCCCGCCATGGCTGCCTGCAGGCTTATTTATTATAGCCCATTTAGTTAAAATAGTTGATATAAAATGTTTATAGTTATAGTTATGTGATGGTTGTCCTGATTTAGACTGGTGTTTTTTTTTTGGGGGGGGGGGGGGGGGGGGGGTTGCGCGATGTTGCACCTGGGTCCAGATTAGGACAGAACCGGCCCTGGCTACATTTCAGGTGTAGTTTGTTTTATGTATGTATACACTTGCATAGATGTGTACTTGGTCTTCCAATATGGCGCCTAACAAAATCTCGCGGCGCGGTGACGTCATGCAGTAGCCCTCTATAGGGCCTGACTAGCCTTTGGTAACACACTAAACGAATTATCTTTCATTTTTGGCACTTTTTCTGTTTGTGTAGATGGGAAGACATACTGAGAATCCAAATCGCCAACATTTGAAATAATAATTGTTTTGAATTATTTCTTGTCTTATTTAACGAAGGTTGTAATAGAATTAGCCTACATTTGGCTTAAGCTGGATGAGACAGAGACATAACTTTATAGCCATTTGTTAAACAGCTGACAGGGAACGTAATTAACCGTTCCGGGAACGAAATTTTTTTGTTCTAACCGGTTCGGGAACGTCTATTTAATGGTGGAACCCAAAACCGGAAACGTTAAAATTCCGTTTCTGTTCGGAACGAACCAATAGGAAAAAAATTCTGGTTCAAAGCCCTGGAGGAAACCCACGCAGACACAGGAAGAACATGCAAACTCCACACAGAAAGGTCCCCATCGACCACTGGGCTCGAACCCAGAACCTTCTTGCTGTGAAGCGACAATGCTAATCACCGTGCCACCCCGATTTACCTTAATATAGATAAAATCGATATGAAACACACCCTAATTTATGCAAGTGTTGCAATAGTGAGCCAATAAAAGGAAAACTCTCAGATACTCCTCGAGGAGAGAAGTAAAGAGAAGTGGTGAAAATATAATTTCAGTGAAGCTGAATTTGAGGTGCTTTTTGTTTGAGGTTATTGCAAATAAAGATGGTTATGGAAATGTACTATAGATTTCATAAAGCTCTTTCAGGTAGAATTTTTTTCCATCCCCATCTTCATATGAGGTTATATAACAATCTCAAAAATGTTATTAGATCCAAGAGTCTTTGAATAGCCCCATTACCTATACTAAAGTACTGTACACAGTTCACATATGCAATTGTGATTAACAATTTTATTGCTCAATGTGCCATTCTTGCTCAAATTATTGATGACACTGCTATGATTTTGATTATTTAATTGCAAACTAAAGATTTTTCTGGTTCTTAAAAATGAAATGAAATTGACAGTGTAATCACATATGAGTATTATTGCACAAACATGCCATACCGGTAAATGGCTGAGGAGGCTGAGGCTCTTCCTCAGCCTCCTCTGACCCCGGGTACAACATGCCCACCCCGATTGTCTGCAGTTTGCATATTGGACAGGTGTTGGTGTGGAAGACGCCATCCTCCACCTGCTACACTGAGCCCACTCGCATCTGGATAAGGGAAATGGCACAGTGAGGATCTTCTTCTTGGACTTCTCGAGTGCCTTCAACACCATCCAGCCCCTTATGCTTCAGGACAAACTGAACAGGATGCGAGTGGACCCCTGCCTGGTCACCTGGATCTCCAGCTACCTCACCGACAGGCCGCAGTACATCAGGCTGAAGGACATCATGTCTGACACTGTGATTAGCAGCACCGGAGCACCCCAGGGCACGGTGCTGGCCCCTCTTCTCTTCACCCTGTACACCGCGGACTTTTGCTACAACTCAGAGATGTGTCACATTCAGAAGTTTGCTGATGACACAGCCATCGTTGGGTGTATCAGTGACAACAGAGAGGAGGAGTATAGGAGCCTGGTGAGGGACTTTGCTGTGTGGTGCAACAGGAACCATCTGCAGCTCAACACTTTGAAGACCAAGGAGCTGGTCATTGACTTTGGGAGGTCCAGACCAAGGTCACGACCAGTTCTGATCGAGGGAGCCGAGGTGGAGGCTCTGAATTCCTACAAGTACCTCGGGCTGTGGCTGGACAGCAAGCTGGACTGGACTTGCAACACTAATCACTTATACAGGAAGGGACAGAGCAGGCTATACTTCCTTAGGAGGCTGCGGGCCTTTAACATCTGCAGGAAACTCCTGTGGATGTTCTATCAGTCTGTGGTTGCCAGTGTCCTGTTTAACACCGTGGTGTGCTGGGGGGGCAGCACATCCAAGAAGGACACATCCAGGCTGGACAAACTGATCAGGAGGGCCGGCTCTGTGGTCGGCGTGAAGCTGGACTCTCTGGTGACGGTGGCAGAGAAGCAGTCTATGGACAAACTATTGAACATCATGGACGATGCCAGTCACCCTCTGCACACTGTCATCAGCAACCAGAGAAGCCTGTTCAGTGACAGAATGCTCCTTCGCAAGTGCAGGAGTAACAGACTTAAAAACTCCCTCGTCCCTCACGCCATCAGGCTGTACAACTCCTCTCTGGGGGGAGGAGGGGTAACAGGAGGAGAGAGGACAGGAAGGAGCAGTAGCCTAGCCTAACAATAAGCAATACCGGACAATGTGCAATATAATGTGCAATATCTCTCCTGCTGCCTCCCTTCCCCCCTTTCCCCCCCTCCTCTCTCTCCCCCTTCCTCTCTTCCCCATATCTTATTCTTTTTATATTTGTATATGTAAATACTTAATTTATTTTAATTTATCTAGAAGTTTTTCTCTATTTCTTTTCTCTGTTTATCTGTAATGATGCTGCTGGAATCTTAATTTCCCTGAGGGAACCCTCCCAAAGGGATCAATAAAGTTTTATCTAATCTACTCTAATCTAATCTAATTGAAATGAATAAATAAGTAAACTTGCAGTGTAATTTGCATGCACTGCTTTTACCATCAGATTTGATGACATGCTCATATACTTTGGTGAGTAAGAGCCGTTGAGATTACTCGCAATGTACAACACAGATTATTTTTAAATAACTGTCAATATAATTCATTATTATACATACGGGCCACTTTTTCCATGGAATAAAAACATGTATTCTATTCCCTTCTAGTGGGTTTACTGATGACATGCAATACTGTTCTCATCTCGCTTATCCTCCATGTATTAAAGGAACAGTCCACCGTACTTCCGTAATGAAATATGCTCTTATCTGAATTTAGACGAGCTGCTCCGTACCTCTCCGAGCTTTGCGCGACCTCCCAGTCAGTCAGACGCGCTGTCACTCCTGTTAGCAATGTAGCTAGGCTCAGCATGGCCAATGGTATTTTTTGGGGCTGTAGTTAGATGCGACCAAACTCTTCCACGTTTTTCCTGTTTACATAGGTTTATATGACCAGTGATATGAAACAAGTTCAGTTACACAAATTGAAACGTAGCGATTTTCTATGCTATGGAAAGTCCGCACTATAATGACAGGCGTACTAACACCTTCTGCGCGCTTCGACAGCGCATTGATATCTGAGCTCCGTATCAAGTGTCACACATCAGAGCTCAAAATGCAAAAATCCAATGACAAAATAATTTCTTTGTCAGCTGGGAAAGAGAGACGACCAGGCTAATCCAATGCTAGGTTTAAGCACTAAATAAACTGAAATCTGAAACTAAAGATGCACTGAACACCCAAAAGGCTACCAAAACTTCATTATATATTCTTCATGCATATTTACAAGAGAAAAACATACCAATGGACATTGAAAAACTGGAAAAGAGACACGTCGGAGATGTAAAACTTCCACGCTAGCGAGTGACTGTGACAGTTTGTAAACAAACATGACCACGAGGTTTGCTAAGTTAAAAGCAGAAGATTTTGAGAGAATTTTGGCTGCCAGGTCACTCTGTTGTGTGTAGTTGTTGATATTGATTTTAAAAGTAACTAAATAAATTACACAGGGATAATAATAATAATAATATTCGACTTGACTGTGCTAGCATTGGCCTTCACTAACACTACACTGACTGGAAGGTAACGGCACTGCCACGCTAACAGCACTGAATCACAGTTAAGCTAGCTTTGGCCTTTGCTAACGCTACTGCTACGCCGGCTGGAAGGTAACTGGACTGCCATATTAACAGCACCAAGTCGCGGGTAACCTAGTGTTGGCTTTTGAGAATGCTGATATTAAGAGAGTGTGTATGTATAATAATAATAATAATAATAATAATATTGGCTGGCTTTTTTTTCATGGTCTACCAGATATATTCCATTCAGCTAGCATGGTATTAAACTCGTTCAATATTATGCTAGTTGAACTGAATATATCTGATAGACCACTCAAAGCCAGCCAATATTATTTAAATATTTTATATTTATAAAATTTCTAGATATTTATCCATCCATCCATCCATCCATAATACGCTTATCCTGTGCAGGGTCACAGGCAACTTGGAGTCTATCCCAGCTGTCTATGAGTGAGAGGCGGGGTACACCCTGAACAAGTCACCAGGTCATCACAGGGATGACACATAGACACAACCAACCATTCACACTCACACCTACGGTCAATTTAGAGCCACCAGTTAACCTAACCTGCATGTCTTTGGGGGAAACCGGAGCACCCAGAGGAAACCCATGCAGACACGGGGAGAACATGCAAACTCCACACAGAAAGGCCCCCATCGGCCACTGGGCTCGAACTCAGAATCTTCTTGCTGTGAGACAATAGTGCTAACCACTACACCACCTTGCCGCCTATTTTATATTTATATTTTTTATATAAATATCAGCATATCTGTCCTGGGAGTGGAACTGGAGTCGTTGATGGAGGTGTCAGAGAGGAGGATGCTGAGGAAACTTCTCAGTATTATGGACAATCCCTCCAACCCCCTGCATGACACAGTGGAGTCACATCAGAGCACCTTCAGTGGGAGACTGAGGCCACCAAGGAGCACCACAGAACGCCACAGAAGGTCTTTCCTACCAGTGGTCATCAAACTGTATAACTCCTCCCCCTTCTGCAGGATGGACAGCTGATCAATCAATACAATAATACCTACATCATGTGCAATATACTGAATGGTCATGTGCAATGTTTTTCACAACACCATGTGCAATATTTTTCCCAAAACATATGTACAATATTTACTTTCACTCTTAGGTTAGTTTCTTACATAAGTTACCTTATTTCTACTGTTAGAATGCTAACCACTGGTTTGTGCATTTTCTATTCCCCTTATGTAACTTACAGTATTTCTATTGTTGTTCTATTAGGCATTGTTTTTTAGGTATTTATTTCTTGCACAGTTCTTATTACGTACGTTTTTTCCCCCTCCCCTCTAGCTTGTATTGTTGTATTTTAACTTATACTGTATTGTTATGGAGCGACTTCTGGCACAAGAATTTCCCTAGGGATGAATAAAGTTTTATCTTATCATTTTGTTCAGCATATAAGAACAGAACAAATAAATATCATTCTCTCATTTATTTATTTGCATTAATTCCTTTATTCTGTTCTCATCTCATCTCATCTCATCTCATTATCTGTAGCCGCTTTATCCTGTTCTACAGGGTCGCAGGCAAGCTGGAGCCTATCCCAGCTGACTACGGGCGAAAGGCGGGGTACACCCTGGACAAGTCGCCAGGTCATCACAGGGCTGACACATAGACACAGACAACCATTCACACTCACATTCACACCTACGGTCAATTTAGAGTCACCAGTTAACCTAACCTGCATGTCTTTGGACTGTGGGGGAAACCGGAGCACCCGGAGGAAACCCACGCGGACACGGGGAGAACATGCAAACTCCGCACAGAAAGGCCCTTGCCAGCCACGGGGCTCGAACCCGGACCTTCTTGCTGTGAGGCGACAGCGCTAACCACTACACCACCGTGCCGCCTATTCTGTTCAGGATATAATAATAATAATAATAATAATAATAATTCAGTTAGGGGCGGCACGGTGGTGTAGTGGTTAGCGCTGTCGCCTCACAGCAAGAAGGTCCGGGTTCGAGCCCCGTGGCCGGCGAGGGCCTTTCTGTGCGGAGTTTGCATGTTCTCCCTGTGTCCGCATGGGTTTCCTCCGGGTGCTCCGGTTTCCCCCACAGTCCAAAGACATGCAGGTTAGGTTAACTGGTGACTCTAAATTGACCGTAGGTGTGAATGTGAGTGTGAATGGTTGTCTGTGTCTATGTGTCAGCCCTGTGATGACCTGGTGACTTGTCCAGGGTGTACCCCGCCTTTCGCCCATAGTCAGCTGGGATAGGCTCCAGCTTGCCTGCGACCCTGTAGAACAGGATAAAGCGGCTAGAGATAATGAGGTGAATAAATCAGTTACACTTATATAGCACCTTTCTCATACCCAAGGTTGCTTTACAATAATGGAGGGGGGTCCACCAAAAGAAGGTCAGAATATCATTCCAATGGTGTAGCAGCCACAGTCCCACCAAAAGGTGCACGAAAATACGTCCCACACTGCCTGCACAGCCGCCGTGACGCCGCCGAGCAACATTGCTTGGAACACCGCGCCAAGCACAAAAGCACTGCCACACAGAGCACTGGACAACCCCGATGTTAAAAGAGCAACGAGCTCACTGAAGTCCATAGCGAGGAGCACAGGCATCACCCACGGCAAACCAAGGCCTGGAGGGAACCGACACCCAGAACTGGCAAACAAAACACTCAAACAAAAAACAAACAAACTACACAAACACAAAAAAGAAAAACAAAAGGGAAAATAAAATAAAATAAAAAGCTCCAGTGAGAAGCGGAAGCCAGAATGTGCACAGCATATTCTCAACCGAAAATGGAAAATGAATGTCCTGATATGAAGCCTGTCCTGACAACACTGTATGAGAGTCCAGGATGGGATGTCCATCTAAAGAGATGGATAATTTAATTAAACCCTTTATTGTAAAGTACAATCCATTTGGATCATGTTCATCTATGGTTAAAAAAAGACTAACTCGACATTGAATGAAATATTGTATGTTACATTGAGGAAGATGGGAGCTGCTTTCCTTGGTTATGCTGATATGTCCTGTTTATGTCCAATTGTGTTACTGATTGGTCAATGGTGAGCCAACATTTCTATCTACAATCACTTTATGAATTACTTCTTTTGATGTCTTGTAGGTGTATGGTGCAAAAAATGTTTACAGTTTACATTACAGGCATTAAGCAGACACTCTTATCCAGAGCAGCCTGGGGAACAGTTGGGGTTAAGTGCCTTGTTCAAGGGCACTTCAGCCATTCCTGCTGGTCTAAGGACTTGAACCGGTGGGCCTATTGGTCCCAAAGCTGCTTCTCTAACCTTTAGGCCATGGCTTCCCTCATATAGTACACTTTGCTAGCTTTACACTTATTACCTTTAATATTTTTGGCTTTCGCCTCGAACATCTGGATTTTGCCTCACCTGCAAGTCACATTGGATTGAAGTGTCTGCCAAATGGATAAGTGCAAATGTCACATCATGTCTGGCCCATTCCCCAGTTTATTCCATAATGGAGCTTTTGGTCTCAATAGCCTTAAGCTTCACTCCTACAAGTGGCCACAGTACACTCATGAATTAAAAACATGTTCTGGCAGGGACAGTAGACTACGCAGAAATATAAGGTTGATTTATATGCTACTACAGATCAGTAAATTAAATAAAAATGTATAATTTCATTACTGTGTAACGATAATAATGATTATAATTGTGCAGCATGATCTGCTGAGGTACGTTAGTACCTATAATACAAAAATTGGAATATATTCAGAAATTCTCAAAAGTCAAAGTCCCTCTCATGCCAGAATCTGGTCTTCCCAGGCAGTCTCCTGTCCCAGTACTAACCAACTCTTTAAGGTGCATGGGTGTGGCACTGATCTCCGTCTCGAAAGCCCTCAGCCTCTTGCCTATACAGCTAGGGTTACAGTGGGGGGCTAGTCCTCTGGTAACTGTGAGAGTTTGACTTCCCCACTCACATCTGTATTGCAGCATGCCTTACCAGACAGTAGTAGGTACCATTTTTATGATGGTCTTTGATATGACCCGACCGCGAGTCAAACTCGTGATTTCCCAGTCGAGCAGCAGACACGCTAACCACGAGGCCAACTCGCGGTCTAGTCAGAAATTCTGCTTTACTGAAATTAGCAGCCCATCTGGCCTTAAGGCTGATGAGCTATTGCCATGGCGTGGCGTCCATCATCTGTAATTCAGTTAAATTGTATCTTCTCTGTCAGTTCTCCACAGATTTCCATTCCGAATGTTTGGTTTGAAATCACTCCACACAAAACTTAATCGCTGTTTTGTCAATTTTTTTTGCTAATAAGTTAGCAATTAGGCCAAATTAACAAATTTTCCAGACCTCTCACTAGAATTGTATCTCCTCTCTCATTTCTCATCCAATTCCAGTTCTGATCGGGGTTTTGGGTCGATCTTCCCTTGAGGAACAAAACTTGGTCATTTGTTTGTTGATCTTCCTGTTGTAAACAATTTGTTTACAACTTCATATTTCCTCTGTCTATTCTCAGTGGATTTCAGTTCAGATTGTTTCGTTTGAAAGAACTAGTCATTCTGCACAACAGTTGGTCATTGTATTGTCACATTTTCACTAATGAACTGCAACTTCATGAATTTTGGGACTTCTCATTAGAATTTGTTAGGGTTTTGCTGGGATTCGAACCTGGTTCGTTGGTGTGATGATCCAGCAAATCCCCACTAGGCCACCAGGGGAATGACTCAAATGCAGAGGCGTGAGGCGGAAGTAGAAAAAGAATCAAAAGGTTTATTTATACTATATACACTATATACAGGGCAAAACAAAAAACAACAAACAAAAAACAAAGAGTATAATTCAAAAAGAAAAAGGCAAAAATACAAAAGCTCAGAAGATCCACAAAACACAGTACAAAGGAAACTGGAGATAAACATAACAGCACAAAGACTCCGTGACAAGAGGACTGAACTCAGGGGTATAAATACACAAACTAATTAAGGACACAGGTGAAGATAATTAGGACTAACAGGCAATTAACAAAAACACAAAACACAGGAACAGTGGCGGCCTCTAGAGGCCAAAATAAACAAGACACGAAAAGGAAAAAACAGCGGCCTCTAGAGGCCAAAACAGTCCAAGTCCTAACAGAATTGTATCTCTTCTCTCAGTTCTCACCCGATTTCAGTTCTAATCAATATTTTGGGTAGATCTTCCCTCTGGGATTTTCTTGTTGTAACAATTTGTTTACAACTTTATTTATTTTCAGTTAAATTGTGTCTCCTCCCTCAGTTCTCAATGGATTTCAGTTCTGATTGTTTTATTTGAAAGAACTAGACCTTCTGCACAAAAATTGGTCACTGTATTGTCAATTTTCCATCCACCCATCCATTATCTGTAGCTGCTTATCCTGTACAGGGTTGCAGGCAAGCTGGAGCCTATCCCAGCTGACTATGGGCAAGAGGCGGGGTACACCCTGGACAAGTCGCCAGGTTATCGCAGGGCTGACACAGAGACAAACAACCATTCACACCTACGGTCAATTTAGAGCCACCGATTAGCCCAATCTGCATGTCTTTGGACTGTGGGGGAAACCGGAGCACCCGGAGGAAACCCACGCAGACACGGGGAGAACATGCAAACTCCACACAGAAAGGCCCTCGCCGGCTGCTGGGCTCAAACCCAGGACCTTGTTGCTGTGAGGTGACAGTGCTAACCACTACACCACTGTGCCGGCCCTATTGTCAATTTTTTGCTAACAAATTAGTAATTAGGTCAAATTAACACATTTCCTTCTGACTAGAATTGTATCTCCTCTCTCATTTACCATGTGCATTCAGTTCTGATGGATGTTTTGGGTCGATCTTCCTTCGGGGAACAAAATTTAGTCCTTTGTTGATTTTCCTGTTGCAACCTATTTGTCATGGAGATTGGTCCTCTCTCACATTGTCATTCAGTTCTGTTTGATGTTTTGGTAGTCATGGTTGCTTTGATGGCAGGCCAGATGAGCTACTACGTCCTTGGCGTTCTGGTCTTAATAACTAATGCCTAATACTGACAGAGTTACAACACTCCCCTGTAGTATGCATTATTTTCCCTACAGCTTTCAGTCAATAAGAAGACACCAAATAACTGTTTTTGGAATTGTGTTTTGGAAAACTGTTGGAAAATTGCTGTCTGTCCTCAGACATTATTGTAGTCTTAGACATAATGTAATCTAAGACTTAATCTACGTCTAGAAACCCATCCATCCATTATAATTATTGATTTTACACTCGCATGCATTGAACAACTTGTATTTTCAATTTTATTTTCTACTTATACAGTACTTATAAAGCCATAATTTAATATCAGCATTAAGCACAACCTAAAAAGCATGGCGTGAAGTATGAGGCATTGAACATTCTGGTTATTTTTCACCGAGGCGGAAGTGATTTGTATTCCCTGTTCACTACCGGTAGCCTTGGCATTTTTCTGAACTGTAGATTAAATTCTTGGAAGCTGGCTTTAATTCTGAAGCCAATAGATCTTATAAATATTTCATCGCCCTGTACTCACTAACATGACTGCAAGTGCTCAGCTGCTGTTTTCTCAAGGCTCATGAGGGTGTCGAGATTTGGCATCAGCTTGCCAGCCTTCCTTATCAACTAATGATCCAGGATCTGACTTAGTAATGAACAGCAAACTCTATCAGCACTTGGACCAGAGAATCAAAACAATCCTTTCTAAATAGGGGACATGAATGATATGATAAATTCCTGCTATGCTATCCATTAGTGTTGCCACCTGTCCCGGTTTTTCCTGATTGTCCCGGATTTTCATGGTCTGTCCCGGAAAAAAAAAATTAAAATCCGGGTGTGGCAGCGGGGGCGTGGTCAAGCATCGGTCTGTGACAGGAGGGTGGAGCCGGGGAAGGTGAGTGGCAGATTCGCTACACCTGACGGTAATTAACCTGTGTTTTGTGTGTGTTTTCCCAGTAAACCGCTCCCTATTTTAAGAGGCTGAGAGAGAGCAGAGGGAGCGCGACCCGGGAGTGGAGGCTGAGAGTGTGTCTGTGTGCTGCGAGTTCTTTTTAAACTGAAAAGTTTATTAATAAAATAAGCTGTTACTACCTCCAAACGTTGTCCTGCCGTCCTCTGTGCTCCACCCACGCATTGTCCGCGCTACAGTGGTGCCGAAACCCGGGATTAGGTGGAGCACCAGTGCTACAGCTCCATGGAATCCTCCCCGTTCGCGGACTTGGTCCACGCCCTCGCCACGGCTCAGCAGAGCCAGCACCAGGCACTCGTCACGCTCCGAACGGAGCAGGAGCGCCGCTTCGAAGCCCTGGTGCTGGCTCAACAGGAAGATCGAGAGGCGTTCCGGCGGCTCCTCGCGTCGGCGGGGTCCACCAGCGCCCCGGCCGCGGGCCCGTCTCCCCTCACTGTGACCAAGATGGGCCCGCAGGACGACCCCGAGGCTTTCATCACCTTGTTCGAGCAGGTCGCCGAAGCCTCGGGGTGGCCGATGGAGCAGCGCGCGGCGCGCCTCCTCCCCCTCCTGACTGGAGAGGCGCAGCTGGCCGCATTACAGCTCCCCGCCGACCGCCGGCTGGCCTACGCCGACCTTCGCCGGGCCGTCCTCCAGCGCGTGGGGCGCACGCCGGAGCAGCAGCGCCAGCGCTTCCGCGCGCTGCGGATGGAGGAAGCCGGCAGCCCGTTCGCGTTTGGCCAGCAGCTCCGGGACGCCTGCTGGCGGTGGCTGAGGGCCGAAGATCGCGACGCCGAGGGAATCATCGACCAGGTGGCGCTGGAACAGTTCGTTGCCCGCTTACCAGCCGGAACCGCAGAGTGGGTCCAGTGCCACCGCCCGGCGTCGCTGGATCAGGCCGTAGGACTGGCGGAGGATCATCTGGCGGCTGTACCGGCGGCAGGACAACGGATGACATCGTCTTCTGTCTCCTCTTCTCTCTCTCTGTCTTCCCCCCCTCCTCCCGTGTCCCGTCCTCGCCCCATTCCCCCACCACGGAGGCGGGGGCCGGCCCCACCCCAGCCGGCCCGCCGCACCCGTGGTGCCCTCCCGTTTCTCCCTTCTGTGTCTGTCTCTCCCCCCCCTCAGGTGAGTGAGCCCCAGAACACAGTTGCAGAGGGGAGGCCCGGGCCGGTTTGCTGGCGCTGCGGGGAGCCGGGCCACCTGCAGCAACAATGTGCAGCGATGGAGGTGGGGGCGGTGGTGCGGATCCCTGACGCGCCAGAGGCTGCCCTCGATCGGGCCGGAGCGTATCGCATACCGGTAAGTGTACAAGGGGCTACATATCAGGCGTTGGTGGATTCAGGCTGCAATCAGACCTCGATCCGCCAAAGCCTGGTGCAAGACGAGGCATTGGGGGGAGCACAAGGGGTGAAGGTGTTGTGTGTGCACGGGGATATTCACAGCTACCCGTTGGTGTCAGTCCACATATATTTTAGAGGGGAAAAATCTATAGTGAAGGCGGCGGTTAATCCTCGCCTTACCCACTCTTTGATCTTGGGGACCGATTGGCCGGGATTTCGGGGTTTAATGGCACGCCTAGTAAAGAGTGGGTCCTGACGGTTGACGGGGGAGGGTCCCGGTGTCGCTTTGGCTGGAGCGGCGGTTGCAGAGCCGTCTACGTCACCTCCGCGACAGGGGGAGGAGCCGCCGGCCCCTCCTCTTTCTATTGGGGAATCCCTCGTGGATTTCCCACTGGAACAATCGCGAGACGAGACTCTGCGACACGCGTTTGACCAATTGAGAGTAATCGATGGTCAAACGCTCCAGCCGAACGCCACCCCGTCCTTCCCCTATTTTTCCATTTTGAAGGATAGATTATATCGAGTGACGCAGGACACTCAGACGAAAGAGCGAGTCACCCAGTTATTAATTCCAAAGAGCCGCCGGGAATTGGTATTCCAGGCGGCCCACTTTAATCCCATGGCTGGACACCTCGGGCAGGATAAGACACTCGCCCGGATAATGGCCCGATTCTATTGGCCGGGGATTCGCGGCGACGTCCGTAAGTGGTGTACGGCGTGCCGCGAATGCCAGTTAGTAAATCCAGCGGCCATTCCAAAAGCGCCCTTGCGCCCCCTACCATTAATCGAGACCCCGTTCGAAAGAATTGGGATGGATCTCGTTGGGCCATTAGATCGGTCAACACGAGGGTACCGCTTTATATTAGTCCTGGTGGACTATGCAACGCGATACCCGGAAGCGGTGCCTCTTCGCAATATCTCAGCACGCAGTATTGCAGAGGCCCTCTTCCACGTCATCTCCCGGGTTGGAATCCCGAAAGAGATTCTGACTGACCAAGGCACCTCGTTTATGTCACGAACACTGAGCGAACTGTATGGGCTACTAGGTATTAAGCCGATCCGCACCAGCGTTTATCACCCACAGACGGACGGTTTAGTTGAACGGTTCAATCGCACCCTCAAGAATATTATTAAAAAATTCGTAAGTGAGGACGCACGTAACTGGGATAAGTGGCTCGAACCCTTGTTGTTTGCAGTGCGAGAGGTCCCCCAAGCCTCCACGGGGTTTTCCCCGTTTGAATTATTATACGGGCGTAAGCCGCGCGGCATCTTAGATGTACTGCGGGAAAATTGGGAGGAGGGACCTTCACAGAGCAAAAACGAAATTCAGTACGTTATGGATCTGCGCGCAAAACTCCACACGCTCACCCACCTAACTCAGGAGAATTTGCG
Organism: Neoarius graeffei; assembly: GCF_027579695.1. Classification (NCBI taxonomy): domain Eukaryota; kingdom Metazoa; phylum Chordata; class Actinopteri; order Siluriformes; family Ariidae; genus Neoarius; species Neoarius graeffei. The sequence goes on from NC_083571.1 coordinate 102,575,319, forward strand.
GCAGGCCCAGGAACGGCAAGTCCGCCTGTACAAGAAGGGCACGCGCCTTAGAGAGTTCACTCCGGGAGAGAAGGTACTCGTCCTGTTGCCCACGTCGAGCTCCAAATTAATCGCCAAGTGGCAAGGACCCTTTGAGGTCACACGGCGAGTCGGGGACGTCGACTACGAGGTTAGGCGAACGGACAGGGAGGGGGCGCTACAGATCTACCACCTCAATCTGCTGAAACTCTGGAATGAGGAGGTCCCCGTGGCGTTGGTGTCGGTAGTTCCGGAGAAGGCGGAGCTGGGGCCGGAGGTCCCCAAAGGGTCATTGGCATCACGTACCTCTCCGGTCCCCTGTGGAGACCACCTCTCCCCGACCCAACTCGCGGAGGTCGCCCAGTTGCAGGCCGAGTTTTCGGATGTGTTCTCGCCCCTGCCCGGTCGCACGAACCTCATAGAACACCACATAGAGACGCCCCCGGGGGTGGTAGTGCGTAGCCGCCCTTATAGACTACCCGAACACAAAAAAAAGGTGGTTCGGGAAGAACTTCAGGCCATGCTTGAAATGGGCATCGTCGAGGAGTCCCACAGTGACTGGAGCAGCCCAGTGGTCTTGGTTCCCAAGGCCGACGGGTCGGTCCGGTTCTGTGTGGACTATAGAAAAGTCAACGCGGTGTCTAAATTCGACGCATACCCAATGCCTCGTATTGATGAGCTGCTCGATCGACTAGGCACGGCTCGCTTTTACTCGACACTGGATTTGACGAAGGGATATTGGCAGATCCCCTTGACTCCATTATCCCGAGAGAAAACGGCCTTTTCCACACCGTTCGGCTTACACCAGTTCGTCACACTTCCGTTTGGGCTGTTTGGGGCGCCCGCTACGTTTCAGCGGCTGATGGACCGGGTCCTCCGGCCGCACGCCACCTATGCGGCCGCGTACCTAGACGACATCATCATTTATAGCAATGACTGGCAGCGGCACCTGCAACACCTGAGGGCCGTCCTTAGGTCGCTGAGGCGGGCGGGGCTCACTGCCAACCCAAAGAAGTGTGCGATTGGGCGGGTGGAAGTACGGTATCTGGGCTTCCACTTGGGCAACGGGCAGGTGCGTCCCCAAATTAATAAGACTGCAGCGATTGCGGCCTGCCCGAGGCCCAAGACCAAAAAGGGGGTGAGACAGTTCCTGGGGCTGGCTGGCTACTATCGTAGGTTTATACCTAATTATTCGGACGTCACCAGCCCGCTGACTGACCTCACTAAAAAGGGGGCACCAGATCCGGTCCAGTGGACGGAGCAGTGCCAGCGGGCTTTCTCTGAGGTAAAGGCTGCACTGTGTGGGGGGCCACTCTTACACTCCCCTGACTTCTCTCTCCCTTTTTTGTTGCAGACGGATGCGTCGGACAGAGGGCTGGGGGCCGTTTTGTCCCAGCAGGTGGAGGGGGAGGACCGCCCAGTCCTATACATCAGCCGCAAGCTGTCAGTGCATGAGGGGCGCTACAGCACCATTGAGAAGGAGTGCCTGGCGATCAAGTGGGCGGTCCTCGCCCTCCGTTACTACCTGCTGGGGCGCTCTTTCACCCTCTGTTCGGACCACGCGCCCCTCCAGTGGCTCCACCGCATGAAGGATGCCAACGCGCGGATCACCCGTTGGTATCTGGCACTCCAACCCTTCAACTTCAAGGTGGTCCACAGGCCGGGGGCGCAGATGGTCATGGCGGACTTCCTCTCCCGTCAAGGGGGGGGGGGGAGTCGGCTGCGGGCCGGACGGGCGCCCGGCCTGAGTCGGGCGGTGGGGGTATGTGGCAGCGGGGGCGTGGTCAAGCATCGGTCTGTGACAGGAGGGTGGAGCCGGGGAAGGTGAGTGGCAGATTCGCTACACCTGACGGTAATTAACCTGTGTTTTGTGTGTGTTTTCCCAGTAAACCGCTCCCTATTTTAAGAGGCTGAGAGAGAGCAGAGGGAGCGCGACCCGGGAGTGGAGGCTGAGAGTGTGTCTGTGTGCTGCGAGTTCTTTTTAAACTGAAAAGTTTATTAATAAAATAAGCTGTTACTACCTCCAAACGTTGTCCTGCCGTCCTCTGTGCTCCACCCACGCATTGTCCGCGCTACACCGGGACACTGAATGTCCCGGTTTTTTGTACATGATGGGCAAAATGTGTATTTCAACTTGCGAGCCAGCTGAGAACCAGTTTGCTTTTCCATAGCTCGCCCGTGCTAAGCGCCACTAAGCGGAGCCACGTCATCACGTCGCTGTATACGTCAGTTATGGCGCTACATTTACATAAACCTTGGTGCGAATATCAAAGCAAAAACATGGAAGAAGCAGCAGTAACAACAACAAGAATAATAATAATAATGTATGACTTCGCGTTTGTACAGCTGCTGCTTCTTGGCGCTTAAAAATGGCGATCTTCCATGGTCTTGTTATTGTTGTTGGTCTTAACAACTCCGCCCCCCCGCTGACGTAAGCGGTTCTTTCCTCTGGCCCAGCAGAGAGTTGGTGCTAGCCTGGAACCGGCTTGGACTGATAAAAGAAACAGACTCTCTGTTGCAATGGTGAAGGCTGAGCTTCAAGTCAGGCTAAACTTTCAGTTGTCCTGTACTGAGTTCAAGACATTCATTGAAAATCAGCCAGGACTCATAGCAGCAGCAAAGAAAAACACCAAATATAAATGGAAGATTAGGTAAGGTTTTGGTGAATTAAATGAAATAGTGTAGTGTAGTAACATACTCCTGTATGTACTGTATGTGCCAAGTTATATCAGTTCCATGTCCTCCTATGTATTTGTTTAGCCAAGAGCAGCAGAGGCATAGGCAAGCACAAGCAAAGCACACACCACACTCTAAGCAATCAGGTAAGCTGTTTGACACTACACCTTACATTGTTACATTCAGGTATTCTTAGATACAATGAAAAATTAGATTATTTATTTTTATTCCACATAAGCAAACAAACAGAACTTAATTATGTATTTCCCTTTTACCTGTGCCCACTACTGCCCCCAGTTGTCCACAACCAAAAACTGTTGGAAATAAACCAAAATACTGAAGACCTAGCCTAGTAAACTAGACCCACCCGCCTAGCGGCCAAAAATATTTTTGCCTAGCGAATGGGTCTAGCCTCGCACCATGTAAACAAAAACACTCCGGGCATCAAATCGTGCCCGCCAATCACAACGCAAGGTTTTTGTTTGGATTCTTTGGGCGGGCTTTTGCAGGAGTGACGACAAAGCTGCGCGACGCTGGAGAAAGCGCAGCAGGAAAGATGGCTACGGCTAGTGAACAGCGCGCGTTTGACTCCGCTTTGGAATCAGTTTTAGAAGAATTAGACTTGGAGTTTTCGTTGAAACATGAGCAGGAAGAGGCTCTCCGCTCATTCCTTTTCAAGAAGGACGTTTTCGCTGTTTTGCCGACCGGCTATGGCAAAAGTCTGATCTACCAGCTGGCTCCGCTCGTAGCCAAAAGGATGGGGCTAGTTTGTGCAGTACGAAGAATTAATAAACAGCTTTGAAACATTACTTTTTGATTGTTTCTTATTTTCCCGTTATTTTAAATTTAAGGGAAATTATTTCACCAAACACCACTAAATAAAAACTCTCAAAAACAGTTTAAGCAAACCCTTGAAAAACACTTGGGGGAAAAAAATGAGTGTATGTTATGTATGTGGTACAGACTCCAAACTTGTGGTCATTATCTCCAAACTTCTTAATATCTAGAACCTGTTTATTAATTAATACGCATTTTGAAAAATTATTTATTTCAAGGCCTCCCCCACTGCTTTCTGTCGCTCTGACTACGTCACAGTCACTGTTGCGCTGATTGGTCAGAGCGTTGGCCTGTACGCACAGAGACAGTTTGAAAGACAGTGGTTTGTTCCTCCTACCCGCTTCGGAAATGTCTACGGATCGAGGCCAGACTAAATATTCACATTTAGTCTGGCTTGCCAGGCTAATGAAGACCTGCTATATTATGTAAAGCAATTAACTAAACAAATAACTAGCAAAAGCGTCATTTTTACTAATTAGAGCAATACAGTTTCAGTGTAGAAGGGCGATTTTTGTCTTGGGTTAGATGTGTGAAGGGCGCCGTTGCTTACAAGCAAAAAGGTCGATTGGATGGTCGAAATGTCCAGGATTTTTGTCAGACACAGGTGGCAACCCTACTATCCATGCAAGCCAATGTTTCCAAAAGGGGTAACATGAAATGCTGACACACTTAATATGTTTTGATCAGGCAAAGATGGGGTGTTATATACTGTATAAGATTATATTATGGTGTACAGGAAACAAAAAAGTCTCAATTCTCTCAGGCATCAGTGAAATCATATAATCACATCACACAACACAATAAGGATAGAGCCGGATGTACTACGTCTGAGTTTCATAGATAGGAGCCATAATCGCCTCTCTGTAAGTCCAGCTGTGGTCATTTTTATATGATGTCATATCAGGTTACATAAAGCATCATACAGGCGCTTATGCATGTTCCAAGGTGCAATACACGCCTTGTCTTTCTCCTGAACATGCAGAGCGCTTATTATTATATTTCTTTGACATATTTCTTATTTTCCTCTCCCATCTCTGTCAACAATGAACACGCAGATACCTCCAAGATCAAGAATTAGAGAAATCCACATATGGGTCTGTCTCAGAAACTGGGTATTGTGTGGGTACCCCACTAAATATACTCACAGTCAATAAACTATATGATTTTGAATGGTGATGTTGGTTTTAATTTGAAATAAAATGATGAAAGAAATAATACAGATAAAACTAAATTTTTGATGTGAATACTCTTCAGAATTTGGCAAAAATTCTGCAAATTTGTGGAAAAATGGCGGCTTGATCTGGGACATGATAAATGGTTGACTACATCGCATTCCCTTAAAAAGGTTGTAGTCCACTGAAAAGTCTACAGTTATCTTTAATTGTATTTTAAGTTGTAACTTTATCCACCTAAGGATTGGTGCGCTCACAGAATAATCATAACCGTAATAAAACATCATGCAAAATATTTGATCACCGTTGTAACTCCGTTTTCCGCATACCCAAAACCAATACGATCGTGTGTTTTGATCTAAATGGAAAGCCTCAGGGTCAAGGTCACTACCTCACCAAAAGTAGTAACTTAAAATCACTACGCCATATAAAAATTGAGTTATAAATCTGCAATTTTGTTTTTTAAAACGAAAGCTGAAAGTAGGTATAGAATATGTTTCTTACAGAATATGTTACGATGGTAGCTGGTCTTGTATGAATTTCTGAGCTATAAAATGAGTTGTGGTCTATTTTTTACCGTAGTGTGTTATTTGTGTGCGGGGAAGGACACACATTAACAATTTGCATGTGTAGAATGGAATTTTCCACTCCAACAGTTAGAAGTTGATCGTGCTTCCATTTGCGGTCTTTCTGTTACGCGAGTGATCTGTTCGGACGTTATCACTGAAAAGGTGAGTTTTGACAGTTTTATTTTGTTTTAGTCTTGCAGTATAAGGCAATAGAATGTTTCTTTTTCATCTTACTTTCATATTTCGTAGTGTTTGCGTATTTTTGGCCAATATTTTGCAACCATGGTCAATTTAGATCGAACTTTTAATAGAATCTATGGCCAGTTATTTTTTTAAACTATGTCGCTACCTGTTTCAGTTCCTCACAGAAATGACAATAATCACACAGTTAGCTGAGAAGAATTGATATTAATTGTGAGCAACTGTGAATTAAATGATTTTATCTTACGTTCGTAACACGGAAGTGGTCAGCTGTCTGAGATCATGCTTCTTTATTATGAGAGTAAGCCTATCTATCATAAAATGCAAGTGAGAGGATTTTTTTTACAAGTACATGTGGCTGACTGCTTCAGGTCCTCATGCAAGTCATGATAATCTTGAATGTTAGCCATAAAGACAAACAAAACTACAGAGTTTCATGATTATCATTCTGGTCACTTTCGTAATTTGGAAAGGTATGTTGATGTCTCTTTGTTGCGCTTGTGATGGATTCTAATTTCTACCATCAACATAGAGATTTCATAGATTTTACTTTATATGTTGATAAAATATATTGTGTTTAAATACTTTTTATATTTTAGTATTTACAAAAACAGTTATTATATTATTTTTCTTCTCTTTGTTTCAGCATCATATATCGTCACTTAAGCTTGGTCTTGGAAGTTTCTGTGCACTGTTTCTCTGTAAGGTGAGTGATGTATTTTTTATTTCTTTCCCCAATAGATAATTAAGTTAGACCATGAAAGTCAAATACACAGTTACATAAACTGATGTCATACATAAACAACACACAAGTTGCAAATACACACAGGCCTGTTAAATAGGGGATCTTTTGGGGATAAACACTAATTGATAATCGGGATGAGCTGGAAGGGATTAGCCGGACTTCAATTTATATTTGTGAAATATTTATCTATTTTAATGAATTTAAAAAGGCAATACTTTGGGAACTATTTAAGATTAGTTTAGTGTGGGGGCAGTATTGCCAGTTGGCAAACTGAGGATAGGGGGAAAGGGGGTTTATGAAAAGAATAATCTAGGGGAAGTGCTGCCGAAATTTTTTTTCGCTCATTTGAAAGTAATGCAGAAGTCCACCCTAAAGGGAAAATTACGTTTTTTTGTTCATGTCCAGTTTAATATCAATTCTTATTGTAATCACATCAAATTTTTAATGCCGATATAGTTTAACATGCACAAGAATGTTACAGGAATAATTTGCTGTAATTAGTATTTTTCTGTGAAGATTGAGAATGCTTTTTGAAGGTACTAAATCTTTCAGATGAGCTTTGGTATACGCATTGCTACCATTTCTTGTTTTAATTAACTATCTTGATACTTTTTTTAAAACAACCTTCAATACCTGTGGATTGATTCTAAATTTATTCAAAATTTTCTAATAAAAATCATTAAGCTGTTTTACTGTTAATCAGGTCAATAGCTTCGCGCCATAGTTCAAGGCTAAGGATACGTCTTTTAGGCTACATCCACACGACAACAGCAACGAGATTTTATTAAAAAAATATCGCGTCCACACGGGCAACGGATCAGTAAAATATCAGGTCCATATGGCAACGCAACGCTTGCTGAAAACGATGCAATACACATGCCACACCTCTAGGGGCGCTGTAAGACGGTCCCATCGGAGACACCAGAACAATAGAAGTAGTAGACGCATGCGCATAAACCCCTTCTTCTACCTGGTGTGAAGCACTGTCAGGAACAAACACACAACAACAAGAAGAAGATGGCTGCGACTACGCGAGGAAATCGTGCCTTCTGTGTGTACAAATTAGTTTTATTAGTGTGCATAGTTTTATATAACTTAATTTTCTTATTGTGTGTGAACATTTTGAAAAGCATTTTTATATAATTTATATAACTTTTTATTGTGTGAGCATTTTGAAAAGCAGTCTTATCCAATTAAAAAAAGAAATTCAAGAAATGGTTCAGTTACTTGTTTATTTAAAAGAAAAGTTGTATACAAAAGTGAATGCAATGCAGTGGTTCATACAAAACAGCGAGAGTGCTGCTTGTTCTAGTCATGTGGTTGTGACGTCATCGTAAACAAATCCGTTCTACTCATCCAGACGACTTCGCAACGGCGCCGTTGCCAGATTTTTCCACTCTGGAACCCGTTCTCAAAAAATATCGTTTTGGGGCACCCAAAACGCCGGTGCCGTGTGGACGCCAGGCCGAAACGATAAACAATTTTATCAGATTCTCCTGAATCCGTTGCCGTGTGGACAGGGCCTTAGAGACACACACTCCTACAGTAGCTTTACTCCACCCCCACTGCCCAAAAAAAGGAAAACTGCCGCTGAGGCGACACACGATTGGAAAGACTGACTGAAACAAAATGAACCTGAGAGATGGGCTGAATACATCCAAAGAGGCAGAGAGACAACAAAAGCCTACAGAAAAAAATTGTTCTGAAGAAAATAAGGTACATTTTTTACAAGAACCTAAATCAAAGTGTGTATTAGACATATTTTGCAAATGCATCTATTGTTGATATATTTGTCAATAAGAATATGTGTATGGCAGGATAAGTGAATGAAGCCAAGCATACCTGAATATTGCAATTAGTACAAGTTTCATTTTTATGTAACAGGTTTATTCATCATAATGTGTTGAAAAGTTGCCAAATACAAAGCTAACTTTTGTGTGTGTGTGTGTGTGTGTGTGTGTGTGTGTGTGTGTGTGTGTGTGTGTGTGTGTACACGCGCAGGCCATTCAGAGAGAACAAAGCAGGCTTCGGATACAGGCGATGAGAGCCCGAAAAAAAGCAGAGCAGCCAGAGCAACCTACTGTAGATTGACTCGAGTTGCTAAAGAGGAGCAGCATCCTAGCAGTCAGCAGGAGGAGCATTTTGTCACTAGCTGCATCAAAACACAAGAAACGAGAGAAGAAGATGAAAAAAGAGATTGAGGAATATTATGAACGTGTTTCCTGCCCCATCTGTGACAAGAAGCTTGTCTCATCAAAAACCGGCCAGGCTGCATCACTGTTGACGAAGCCCTTGAGAGAAGCCTACGATGACTTTGTTGCCACACAACCAGCAGGGTCAACGAAGGTCAGCTTCTCTCACTTTGCCAAGTGCAAACCCAGGCACATTTATCCACGGCAAGACTGGCGGCTGAGAATGTGTCTGTGTGAGTATTGCACAAACGTTGACCTGAAGCTTCGTACCCTAAATGCCATCACTGGAAGTAGCCCAAGAGCATTAGCTCAAAATTGAGTCCAACCCGGAACAAATTAGTAACAAGCTGAATTTTTCAGAATATGTTCAGAATACCCTTAGGAATAACATACTAAAAGTCCCCGGGAATCCACCTTGTGCTCTCTGAGAAATTCAAGATGGCGTCCAAAATGGCCGCCGATTGGAGATTTTTCAATATCTCAGGGATAAAACATAATATAAATGCAATTAAAATGTTAAATTATATGTTCTCTCAAACAAGCAATGCAAATTCACCATTGTCACACTGTTAAAATTAAAATTAACCAAGATTACAAGGTCATTAATGTGGAAATTACATGGAATTTGATGGTTGACATGATTGACAGATTAGCTTAGTAGGCTACCTACATACATGAACATAATGTAAGACAACAATTAGACATCAATTTCCTTAATATTTAGTGCATCTTTAAGCTTTGATAAAATATTAAAGGGAAATTAAATTTGAGAACTCTATCTTCGAAAACTACAATGGCAAGCTGTTTCAGTACACTTCTTCAACATTCCGGCGACTTTCATGACAAAAAGGTCTGCCTCAATAAAAGCTCTTGCTTATAAACAATGAGTAGACTTAAACACTTCTCAGTGCCTCAGTTGTAATGCTTGGACCTTTGTTGTACCATCAGTGAAGTAGGGAATTTATTCAAGCTTGTTTAAGGGTGGAAAAAAATTAATCTTTGAGTTTCTAGCGCCAGTCTTTACTACTAGCAATGCCAGTGTGTTCGGACAAAAAATGACTAAACTCAGCATGACCTTTTAAAAATGACTGAACTCAGCATGACCTTTTAACATGCCATTTTTCATTTTACACCACCAATTTACTTTAATTAATCTCATCTCATCTCATCATCTCTAGCCGCTTTATCCTTCTACAGGGTCGCAGGCGAGCTGGAGCCTATCCCAGCTGACTACGGGCGAAAGGCGGGGTACACCCTGGACAAGTCGCCAGGTCATCACAGGGCTAACACATAGACACAGACAACCATTCACACTCACACCTACAGTCAATTTAGAGTCACCAGTTAACCTAACCTGCATGTCTTTGGACTGTGGGGGAAACCGGAGCACCCGGAGGAAACCCACGCGGACACGGGGAGAACATGCAAACTCCACACAGAAAGGCCCTCACCGGCCCCGGGGCTCGAACCCAGGACCTTCTTGCTGTGAGGCGACAGCGCTAACCACTACACCACCGTGCCGCCCCACTTTAATTAATATTAATGAAAATAAGTCCTCCAACCCCTAGTAATTGTGTTTGTTGTTTTGTGAACAGAATAGGATGATACGGAGTGAACGAGTAACCAATGGATCCACACTCTATAATCGGTAGTGTACATTAAATAGCACATGTATAGATTTACAATTATAAGTCTGTAATTATTATTGATTGTTGAAGTTGAAAGTTATAGAACAATGACCAGTTGTCTTCTTGTAAATATTCATTATTTGAGGAACACTCAGTTGCCATGATTTATTGTGTTGGATTAGCTTCTTGTTATAATGAACAATATATGTAAATAAATTGTTATAATGGATTGAAGGTAATGTTTTGGAGTTCATGATGTTTTTGGTTTTAGTGAAACTCCCAGTGCCAAAAATATGACAATCTAACCAGACATGGCAAGCGAACACATTATACACAAATATACTGTTATAATAATGTGTACATTGTTATTATATAATGTTAATACACAATGTAATTAATACACACATGTTGGAATTTACTCTCCTACCCTACAAAACATATATTCTGACCTTTTAATTGCATTAATATTTTGTTTTGGGCCTGAGATATGGGCAGATCTCCATTTGGCGGCCATTTTGGACGCCATCTTGAATTTCTCAGAGAGCACAAGGGGGATTTCCGGGGACTTTTAGTATGTTATTCCTAAAGGTATCTCATCTCATTCTCATCTCATTATCTCTAGCCACTTTATCCTTCTACAGGGTCGCAGGCAAGCTGGAGCCTATCCCAGCTGACTACGGGCGAAAGGCGGGGTACACCCTGGACAAGTCGCCAGGTCATCACAGGGCTGACACATAGACACAGACAACCATTCACACTCACATTCACACCTACGGTCAATTTAGAGTCACCAGTTAACCTAACCTGCATGTCTTTGGACTGTGGGGGAAACCGGAGCACCCGGAGGAAACCCACGCGGACACAGGGAGAACATGCAAACTCCACACAGAAAGGCCCTCGCCGGCCCCGGGGCTCGAACCCAGGACCTTCTTGCTGTGAGGCGACAGCGCTATCCTAAAGGTATTCTGAAATTTTCAGCTTGTTACTAATTTGTTCCGGGTATAACCCTATTACTCCTGGGCTAAAGGATAGACAATGCTGCTCGCATCAGGCATGGCTACCATGCCATCGATCTCCTGACCTGTGGTCAGGATGATGGAATATGGCAAAAGAAGTGTGCATACAGGGAGTGTGTAGAGTGCCAAGACCAGACACTGAAGCAGCACACAGCGCGGCTCCTACAACACCAGCGCCCCCTGACCTGGCCAAAATATAATTTAACTTTAAGTTGTGAGAATGATTACATTTTAATGCAGTGTGTAAATCTGCAACTTGTTCAGATGTGATATAAGAAATTATATATTCACTGTAAAAAGAAACTAGTAATGAAAAAAACATGTGTTTCCATGTTACGTTAGTGATGAAAAAAGCAAATAATTGAATAAATCAATGGGATATTGTGTGACAGTTTCAAACTTTTGTCTGTGTATTACTATTATGCAAATTGAGAATTTCGTACAAAATAAGGGGTGTATCTACATGACATCCTGCAGGCACAACAAACGCTACGTTCACACTGCAAGGCTTAATGCTCAATTCCGATTTTTTTGTGAAATCCGATTTTTTTGTGAGGTCGTTCACATTAACAAATATATGCGACTTGTATGTGATCCTCAGTATGAACGAAAAGCGACCTAAAAGTGTTCCGCATGCGCACTGCAGGATACGACGACGTCACACGCAGTGAGCATGGCCAGTGTTTACGGAAGTAAAACCGCCCAGTTGCGGTATGACTCATCCAATCTAGCTTGAATAGCTGCATCCCCCCAAATGGAAATCAGCTCCCTAACCTCTGCGTCCTTCCATTGAGAAGATTCAGAACCTTCACAGCCCGAAGCGTCCCTCGCATTGATGTCATGCGCAGGGGCGCAGATACGTTTTTTGAACTGGGGGGGGACAAAAAACTGGGGGGGACAAAGCTGCCAGCAAACCAACCCCAACCCCGATATGCCTGTCAAACTTGTTGTTAGTAACCATAGCAACCAAGCTCGAGCTCGCAACCTGTGCAGTCTGCGCAGCTCAACCAACCGAATATCAGTCTTTGTTTTGTTTTATGTGAGTTGTTGCAACTATGTATACACTGCCGTGCACCTCAATAAACCAAATGGTAATTAGTCTTTTGATTTTTCCGTGAGGTTTGCCTTATGCAAAGAAAGACAGCATAGACGTTTTTTCCTCCCTATAAGTAGGGGGGACCGAACGAGGTGAACTTAAATATGACTCGTCCCACCCTCTATCTGCGCCCGTGATTATGCGCCATGTTGTTGTAACTTTTTTGAGAGACCCGCCGCCTACTTCAGCGCAGAATAGTGACGTTTGTGGCTTGTTGATGACGTGTAAGTCGGATGAATGCGACCTGGCGGTTCAGACTGAAGTCGCATATGAAAAGAGCGAATAGGAATCGGAATTAGGACCACATATCCAAACGGCCTGGGTCGGATTTGAAAAAATCGGATCTGTGTCGTTCATATTGTCAATAAACGATCGGATACAGGTCACATATGGGCGAAAAGATCGGATTTGAGTCACTTCAGCCTGCAGTGTGAACGTAGCCAAAGTAAAGTTTAATAAAATGTATGATAACTGATGAACATACGAAACTAAGGAGTAAAATTTAAAAATAATGATAACAAATATGTTTTTGTTTTTCTGTCCAATAATTGCATTTAAAGAAACAAATATATGTACAGAAAAAGATATTCCTTGGCTATTAAAGAAGGTTTTTAAATGCATCCATGTTTCCATGTTACGCGAGTGAACTTCAGAACATCGTTAAAATTTTCCACAGTGGAGGCCAGATAAAGCAAGATGCTATCTTTATTCTTATTAAACATGGCAAAAGAAACATTGGGTGTTAAGTAAATGCAAAAAAAAAAGTAAAATTAGAAAATTTATTTTTTGACCATAATGAGAGACCAGTTTCTGAGACGGACCCATATCAGAAAGAGTTAAATAATTATGGTGTCATCCAAATACTTGAAAAGACTTAATGGAGCTGTTTTGAGCAGGGAGTGTATTATCCATCCACTCATTATCCTTAACCACTTATTCTGTGTAGGGTCGCAGGCGGTGGCACGGTGGTGTAGTCGTTAGCACTGTCACCTCAAAGAAAGAAGGTCCCTGTAGGACAGGATAAACAGCTACAGATGATGGATGGATAGATGGGTCGCAGGCAAGCTAGAGCCTATCCCAGCTGACCATGGGTGAGAGCTGGGGTACACCCTGGACAAGTCGGCAGGTCATCGTAGGACTGACACATAGAGACAAACAACCATTCACACTCACATTCACACCTACGGTCAATTTAGAGTCACCAGTTAACCTAACCTGCATGTCTCTGGACTGTGGGAGAAAACAGAGCACCTGGAGGAAACCCACGCGGACATGGAGAGAACATGCAAACTCCACACAGAAAGGCCCCTATCAGCCACTGGGCTCAAACCCAGAACCTTCTTGCTGTGAGGCAACAGTGCTAACCACTACACCACCATGCTACCAGGGAGTGTGCTAGTGAATAGAAAACAAAGAAGTTGGGTTAAAACACAACCCCAAGGACTTGCAATACTGAGAGCTTGTTTGTTTGTTTTTTTTCTTAACCTTGACGACTCTTACTTAGCAAGTCCAATCTCCAGTAACCCAGTGCCACATTCACCTTGGAGTCTGAAAAACAAATTGACTCAAGTCTGTGGAGAAACTCTTCATGTTAATATGATACATTGCCAGATGTAAGGACAATGAACCTGAAGTTGTTGAGGCATGATGCTTTGAGCCATTCGAACCCGGAGAGATGACAAGTGTTTCTCAGGATATCTAAGAACGTTTTTTTTTTAATTGAATTTGGGTTATTGAGACTAGCTAACCACATAATTGGCTTTGTGTCCTGCTGAAAAACATTTGTTCATTTTGCAGGACATTTACCAAAATGTACATTTTAACAAAGTAGCAAAGCAAAGTGATCATGTCTAGACAGTGCCCGCAAAGCCATGCCTATTCAAACTGTATACAACACTACGCCTGCTTGGAAAATGTGGACAGCACAGTGGTGTAGTGGTTAGCACTGTCGCTTCACGGCAAGAAGGTTCTGAGTTCAAGCCCAGTGGCCGACAGGGACCTTTCTGTGTGGGGATTGCATGTTCTCCCTGTGTCTGTGTGGGTTTCCTTTGGGTGCCCTGGTCCCCCCCATATGGGGCAGCCATGGCCTGAGGTTGGACTGAAGTGCCCTTGAACAAGGCACCTAACCCCCAATTCCTTCAGATGGGTTAAATGCAGAGGAGGAATTTCACTGTGTGCTTGAGTGTACATGTGACAATTAAAGGCTTCTTCTTCTTCAATATACATCCAAAACTGTACTACAAAATTTGTTTATTGGTATTTATCGCAAAACTGTTTGTCTGTTCCTTGCTAAAGATCTCAGTGAAGACAGCTGTCAGAACATCAGCACAGTGCTAAGCTGTGAGGTGATCAGAACCAGCTGTCTTTCCTTTAACTTGTCAAAAGCAGATCTCACCTCTGCTTCTGACATGATGGACGATGAAGACAGGATTAGCAGGTCAGGGTCAAGGGTAGCAAAGTGGTGCATCATTGTGTACTCTGTATCAGGGGCAGTATTCACAAAGAACATTAAGGCTAAGAGTAGCTAGTTTATGGGAGAAAATAAACCAGTAAATAAAAAAATAAAGCTCCTAAACCTGTCAAAATATAAGGGTAGTCCAGAGAACTCTAAAGTCACGCAGGCTAAATCACAAATATTACTGAAGAATTGCTGCTGGTGGTGATTAACAACATGATCAAATTTTATGTGTTTGATCTGTGCAAGGTTACATCACATCAAAACAATTTATATAAAATGGAAAAAATGTGATTTCATACTACACTGAAACAACAATCAAAAGGTTCTCATCTCTCATCTCATTATCTCTAGCCGCTTTATCCTGTTCTACAGGGTCGCAGGCAAGCTGGAGCCTATCCCAGCTGACTATGGGCGAAAGGCGGGGTACACCCTGGACAAGTCGCCAGGTCATCACAGGGCTGACACATAGACACAGACAACCATTCACACTCACATTCACACCTACGGTCAGTTTAGAGTCACCAGTTAACCTAACCTGCATGTCTTTGGACTGTGGGGGAAACCGGAGCACCCGGAGGAAACCCACACGGACACGAGGAGAACATGCAAACTCCGCACAGAAAGGCTCTCGCCGGCCACGGGGCTCAAACTCGGACCTTCTTGCTGTGAGGCGACAGCGCTAACCACTACACCACCGTGCCGCCCCCAATCAAAAGGCTGACATATCAAATTTGTTTTCACTTAAATATCTACCAACTACAAAGTCATTGGATATACTACAGTATAATATACTACATAAGTAGGTATATCAGGTCTCATCTCATCTCATTATCTCTAGCCGCTTTATCCTGTTCTACAGGGTCGCAGGCAAGCTGGAGCCTATCCCAGCTGACTACGGGCGAAAGGCGAGGTACACCCTGGACAAGTCGCCAGGTCATCACAGGGCTGACACATAGACACAAACAACCATTCACACTCACATTCACACCTACGGTCAATTTAGAGCCACCAGTTAACCTAACCTGCATGTCTTTGGACTGTGGGGGAAACCGGAGCACCCGGAGGAAACCCACGCGGACACGGGGAGAACATGCAAACTCCGCACAGAAAGGCCCTCGCCGGCCACGGGGCTCAAACCCGGACCTTCTTGTTGTGAGGCAACAGCGCTAACCACTACACCACCGTGCCGCCGGCATATCAGGTGAAAATTCAAATTCAATCCAAATTGCTTGAAACTGCTTTCATTGAATTCAGAATTGAATGCAGAACAACATACTTTTTACAGAATTAAAATGTTTATCCGTTCTTGAGATATTACAAATCGAAGATTGAAAAAATGGCTTAATTTTTAGAAAACTGACGTAATATTCTGTATGAGGATCACATGGTCCAAAATGGGCCTCATTAACCAATGAGATCAAATGTTTTTTCTTAATAACTTTTCTATTTTTCAAGATATTTACATAGAAATTGGCAGGCACATAGATGGTTGTATACTGAATACAAAGTTTGTAAAATGAGTAAAAACAAATTATGCAAATCAGTATTTAATTAGTATTAATTATGCTAATTAGGTAAACCGTTAAATCGGTGCACTCAATAAAAAAGTAATAAAAGATTATTTCTAATGCCCTCTTTGTGCTTTGTAGGCCTTTGTATTTCTCAAAAGTAGGGTCTACTAGTGTTTATATGAAGAATATAAATTATTATTTTGATTAATATTAACAACTTTCAAGGCTAACCTCCAAAAAACTGTGTGAGCCACATCCAATAAACAACTCCATTCAATTGAATTGAAATTGACACTCACGTTTCTCACTTCTGTTTTTTAAAAATATTATTCCGACCACTAAGATTTCAATATTTTTCATCAAAACAACGACAGTTATATTCTAAAATAGTTAATTATTTACATGAATTAGTTTGATTTGAAAAATATGAATGAAGAAATGTGCATGTGCAGCAGAAAAGTTTTGTCATTGCATCTTCACATGAGCTCCGATGTGTGACGTTGTGTTGTCTTGACAACATGCAATATTATAACAATATTGCACACTCATTCCCCATTAGGGAGAGTGGCGTAATACATGGACGATAAGCGATATGATAACAATATTGCACGCCATCAATAAACCCACTAGAAGGGAATAGAATACATGTTTTTATTCCATGGAAAAAGTGGCCTCTATGTATAATAATTCCTGATATTTCACTCTGATGACATCACTCACAGTGTTTTCCCGCTGATTAGATGCGTGTTGTCAAAATGGCAAACTGGTTCAAAATTAAAATTCTTTTGATTAATTTGCTTTTTTTTGTGGACGTGTCCATATAATATAAAGAACATTACACGGCGGTGCGAAGATATGAAGTTTATCGTCTCATTTTGAAAAATATTTCACTCGTTCGCTGTGCTCACTCATGATCTGTACAGCCAGCAATCAAAGATAAACTTCATACCTTTGCGCCACCGTGTAATATCCTCAATGTATCACCAATGATATATGCAGAATATTTGCAAAGAGTCTTTATTGTTACTGAATTACGGTTTGTCAGGGGTGTAAATTTTCAGTTTCAGTATGAATATAATATCACACTCTCCATGTAGTCATCCAAAGAAGCACGTTCCACTTTTAAAGAGTGAAATGAACTCTTCACCAACTGTAGACAATAACCATTTTTGACTGCAGGTTAAGCTCCGAGGTGTTGGTTGGTATATTGAGAGGATTAGAGTACCACAGAAGAGCTCTCCTAAAACTGTGTAAACTGACAGAATTGAAATACAGCAGGGCTCAAGAATAGTATCCTCTCTGATATGATATAGTTTGGCAGCCCAATAGAAATGCTGGCCATGTTAAAATCCTCTCCAAGATCATCTTTGCTTAACAGATGGTGCAGAGTTAGGATAAGAATTCTGAGCTGAGGAAATAATCTATATAGTCAGTTCACAAATAACAGTGCATGTGTTTACGTGTGGATGCATATAAATAGTGATTAAAATGGCAGACCCAAAATCGAATGGGTCTGTGAATTACAGCGCAAGTTTACATTACAGTTGGAGAGAACATGTTCAATCAACACTGGGTGATTAATTATTCAACAAATACGACTGCATGTGGACTTCAGAAAGGATAGACAACCTGTCCACTCAGTGGAGAGTAAAATCCAGTGGGGATACCCTTGAACATGGGATGAGGCAAACCATCCATGATGAGATGATCTAGGAATAGTAAGAAATCATTTGGGGGACAATCTGCACTCATAGACTGGTACCAAAATTCAAAAAAGTGCTTATTTAAGGAGTTAAAGGCATTTTTGAGACAAAGTCGGCAAACGGTCTTATTTTGTCACTTTGGGTGTGCTGAATTCAAATCTGCAATATGCCGAGCTCTATCTGACCTCTGTTGACCTCTAGAGGTCATTGAACTTTGGGCCTGTAAACGTCTCAGCTGAACCCAGTTTCACAGCTTTCTAAGGAATGAAATGTACTAAAATGATTAATGAAGTTAGCAAATGGCCTTGTTTGTTAAATGTTTGGGTGCTGAATTCATTTTCCATTTGTAAAACGACATATGACCTCTGATAACCTCAAGGTCATTAAACTTGGCCTATAGGCCTATGCATTTAACGGCATTTTTAAACTGACTTTACTCCCCCCCAAAAAATATGAACGGACAAAAAACAAATAGAAAGGAACAAATACAACATTAAATGCCAGTCCATGTACATGTGACTTACTTTTCACAATGAGAATGCCTCGGCGATCACCTTACATAACATTGCATTACATTTAGCGGTTATTGTTTATACAAAGCTACTGAAAAAAGGACAGATTCAGCAGCATACAAAATGTGGGGGCATACAGGGTATACAGGTTAATCAGGGTTAGTATATAGGAGAGTTTTTTTCTTTGTTGTTTGTTTTTTGTTTTGTTTTAAATGGGGTAAAGCCTTTACAAAAAACAAACAACAAAGAAAAAAAACTCATATATACTAACCCTGATTAACCTGTATACCCTGTATGCCCCCACATTTTGTATGCTGCTGAATCTGTCCTTTTTTCAGTAGCTTTGTATAAACAATAACCGCTAAATGTAATGCAATGTTATGTAAGGTGATCGCCTAGGCATTCTCATTGTGAAAAGTAAGTCACATGTACATGGACTGGCATTTAATGTTGTATTTGTTCCTTTCTATTTGTTTTTTGTCTGTTCATATTCTTTTTGGGGGAGTAAAGTCAGTTTAAAAATGCCGTTAAATGCATAGGCCTATAGGCCAAGTTTAATGACCTTGAGGTTATCAGAGGTCATATGTCGTTTTACAAATGAAAAATGAATTCAGCACCCAAACATTTAACAAACAAGGCCATTTGCTAACTTCATTAATCATTTTAGTACATTTCATTCCTTAGGGCGTATTCACACCTACGTTGTTTGGTCCGGACCAAACGAACCAAATTTCCCTTGGTCCGGACCTTTTGGGTTGGTCTGAATACAAACCACCGAACTCTGGTCCGGACCAAACAAGCGGACCGAGACCGAGCTGCAAGGTCGGACTCGGTCTGGACTAAAGGAACCCTGGTTTGGACCTTTTGGAGGTGTGAAAGCAGACCGGACCTAATCCGACAGTTTTGCTTTTTTGTACCTCGGGAGCTTCCGTCGTTTGTCAAGCATTATGGGAAACAGAGTCTTGACACTCCACCGCAAAGCGCAAACACTGTTTCGGTTGTCAAGGGAACCTTACAACAGTCGTTCAGTCATTCAGGCTAGACTACAGAGTACAAAAAATGAGTAGGGGGCAAACGTGGGCTGAGGAAGAAACGCGTACCCTTGTAGATATATGGGCAGATGTCCACATATCTGAGCTTTATGGAGAGAACACACAAAAATGCCGACGTGTTTGCTGTATTCAGTGAGAAAATGAAGGAGAAGGGGTTCACGCGCTCCCCAGAACAATGTCGGCTAAAAGTGAAGAAACTCCGTCAGACCTACATTAAAATCAGGGACATTCTTTCAAAAAGTGGCGGTACTAGCGACTTGCGTGAAGAGCCAGAACTGTCACAACATGATGTGCGCTCATCAGCGCTATCCTCCGTGACTACTTTTGAACTTAACACTTTGTGCGCGTGTCGTCTCTGACCAGTAGCTGAACGACCTCAGGGCGCGTGGCTTTGCTGACAGATTTTGGTCCACTTACTAAAATGTACAGTGTGAAAGCGAACCGCACCAAAATGAAAAAATAAAAAAAACATTTGGTTCGGACCAAAGCAAGTGAACTATTGAACTATCCTGGTCTGAATACATCCTTAGAAAGCTGAGAAACTGGGTTCAGCTGAGACGTTTACAGGCCCAAAGTTCAATGACCTCTAGAGGTCAACAGAGGTCAGATAGAGCTCGGCATATTGCAGATTTGAATTCGGCACACCCAAATTGACAAAATAAGACTGTTTGCTGACTTTGTCTCAAAAATGCCTTTGGGTGTCTCAATTCTGGATTTTGGTACCAGTCTATCAAGAGGCGCTAGAACTATTTGGTTGATTGCTTTATCACACTGTTAGTAATTTACATGAGGCTGAGGAAGTCTTAATTCAAATTTCATTAGTGTTGTCATCAAAATTTTGGCCTAATGTCAAGAACTAGCACAAGAAATGACTGGTCACTTGCCTTGCAACAGTGAACACAGGTGGAGGTCATCTTCTGAATCTGCAGAGCATAACAGCATATCATGTGCCTGCCAGTCTTTTCTGCTGATAACAGCTGGTTGCTCGGTTCTGCCTCTTGTCAAAAACTCCACTGGTCTGACAGTCTAGCTGTGTGAGGAGCTATGAGTGCTGGAAGTGCTGGAAAACTATGCTTTCTGTAAACAACCAGAAACAAGTAAAAGACAATTGTAAAAGTGGCCATTAAATTATCTCATCTCATCTCATTATCTGTAGCCGCTTTATCCTGTTCTACAGGGTCGCAGGCAAGCTGGAGCCTATCCCAGCTGACTACGGGCGAAAGGCGGGGTACACCCTGGACAAGTCGCCAGGTCATCACAGGGCTGACACATAGACACAGACAACCATTCACACTCACATTCACACCTACGGTCAATTTAGAGTCACCAGTTAACCTAACCTGCATGTCTTTGGACTGTGGGGGAAACCGGAGCACCCGGAGGAAACCCACGCGGACACGGGGAGAACATGCAAACTCCGCACAGAAAGGCCCTCGCCGGCCACGGGGTTCGAACCCGGACCTTCTTGCTGTGATGCGACAGCGCTAACCACTACACCACCGTGCCGCCCCATTAAATTATATCATGTAATTAAATCTTTATGATCAAATGCGTCTATTTAATGCCAGTATTATAATCCTGACATAATGTAGATTGTCTGTTGGCTCCATTTTCCTTAAAAAAAAAGTTTGCTAGAGAAAGTTATGCAAATAAATATATATATATATATATATATATATATATATATATATATATATATATATATTATTTTTTTTTTTTTTTTTTTTTTTTTTAAAAGCTAGACGGCCTTTCGATTTCATAAAATCGGTGAAATTTAGTTCCATCGGAAATTTGGTCATTGTGATTTCTGTAACACAATATTGTGATTTCTCACAAAATATCAGGCCATTCTGTGGCTAAGAAGTTATTTAGTTTCACAGGATTCCTGAGCAAATAATGTGCATGAAATCGCTCGCTTTGTGCAGTCAAGCAGACAGAGGAAGTCCGTGTGTGCATGCGCAGGTGTACCTTCTTCTTCTTCTTTTGGGTTTTACAGCAGCTGGCATCCACAGTGTTGCATTACTGCCATCTACAGGTTTACCTTGACCGTGCACTGACAGTTCCATCATTCTGTCGCTAAACGAACAGCTGATCACACCGAGGTGCTCGCTGACTGCCGATATTTATTACTTTGGTCCTGCGTTTCCTTTCCTTCGCAACATAACATCTTTTCTTCTCACTTTCCTTTACTGTAGTCGGTCTTTCACGTTTTATTCGCAAACTCACATCGTCCATTTTTCTCCTGTTTCAAATTTGTATCCCACAATGCCTTGCGCGAACGGGGAAAGCCCATCACGTGATGCATGATGTAGCAGGGCTTTGAACCAGTTCAAGGAACGAAAACGAAAACCGGGAACTTTTTCTATTTCACATGGAACAGAAACGAAACCAGAAACTTTATTATTTTTTATGTTCCGGAACAGAAACACTTATTAAAAATAATGGTAACCGGTTAATACTGTTTTTTATTTCGTTCCTCAAAGTTTCCGTAGCCTACAAATAAAAAAGTCATTCTTCTCCTGCGCAAGTTTCTATGACCCGCTGGGGTTCACTTCCTGTGACGTTCGCTGACTGAATGGAGAGAGCGGGAGGGTGGACTACTATCACGTCTCCACATCTTAAATAAGAGGTAAATATTGCAGTCTATCGTTATTCAAAAACGTCAATTTCAAACACAATATCAATATATTTGTCCATGTTAATGAGAGGCTCGTGAACATTAAATGACGTTAACCTCTGTTAGCCTATCAATGCATAGGGCCTGACTAGCCTTTGGTAACACACTAAACGAATTATCTTTCATTTTTGGCACTTTTTCTGTTTGTGTAGATGGGAAGACATACTGAGAATCCAAATCTCCAACATTTGAAATAATAATTGTTTTGAATTATTTCTTGTCTTATTTAATGAAGGTTGTAATAGAATTAGCCTACATTTGGCTTAAGCTGGATGAGACAGAGACATAATTTTATAACCATTTGTTAAACAGCTGACAGGGATTAACCGTAATTAACCGTTCCGGGAACGGAATTTTTTTGTTCTAACCGGTTCGGGAACGTCTATTTAATGGTGAAACCCAAAACCGGAAACGTTAAAATTCCGTTTCTGTTCGGAACGAACCAATAGGAAAAAAATTCTGGTTCAAAGCCCTGTGATGTACTATCTTGAATTCAATCATGGTGAAGCAGGAAATATAGCAGAGAATTTAGGGCCGGCCCTAAATTCATTAACTGCTCTATTAAATAAAAAAAAAAACAACAACAATAAAATTGGAAGTCTGTGATTTGAATTCAGTAGCTTTTGGTCCACTAAACAAAAATAATTGGGTGTCAGGAAAAATTATTTTTATGACCTACACTTGAAAAATCTGAAAGGCAGTCTAGCTTTAAGGAAAATAGCCATTTTGTTAAAAAATATTAAATCTCACATTTGAAGCACACTGTTACTTAAATCTGTAGGATGAGTTTAGTAACATTCATCCACCCAGACACCTATTCACCCATTTGTTCTTCCTTCCTTCCTTCCTTCCTTCCTTCCTTCCTTCCTTCCATTCATCCATCCATCCCAGCCTTCTGCTCAGTCATAGTAAGTCATCATGTTTTAATGTTACAGCTGTTTCCTGAGTAATTTCACTATTATTTATCGCCTGGTTCCACTGAATGGTGTACATCTCACTACACTTAGATTTTTTTTTCTTTTTGCTGTATTGCAACACCACAAGTATATTTGAAGTGGATTTAAAAAAAAAAAAACTGGATAATTAATGAGCATTCACCCATGCCTTTTTAAATTAAATTTGGAGTAGTATTTAATTTTGGAGAGCTCACTAGCGTATTAAACAGGGTACATCTTTGTTAATTTTAAATCCGCTTGTGACTAATTGTATGCTTCCATAATAAATATCACTGACTTTCAGAGGTCTCACAGCTAAAATGGCTCCTGCAGTCATGAAGACCAAGGAACTGCCCATGAAGCTTTGAGATCAAGTTGTTAAGAGGACAAACATGGAGAAGGTTTTTAAAACATCAGTAAAGATATTCATGCTCTTAGGAGTACTGTGAAATACAATATAACAAAGCAAAAAAGTATGGCATTAGGCCAAACTAAGGCCCTGTTTACATTATTTCGAATCAGCGGATCATCAGATTAACGTTTTTAAAACGATTCGCGTACACACACAAAATTTCTGTGCCCGCAACAAAACTGTTCCCCGTGCACACAGCAACGCCAATACACGGATACGCTAATCACATGACTAATTAGACGGCACGTCACATGATCCCAGTGCATATCGGGCATGCGCAAGTCACTCACCACTTGCAAGTGGAAGGATATCGTTGTAAAAAATGAAGTATGCCAGTCTGTTATCGGCGGTACTGGTACTACAATGACGCCTTTTTTACACCGTGTATGGCCTTCGTGTTTATGCTAGAAGGATCTAACAGTGTTCGGTACACTCTTCACCTCGCAGAACGGCCGTTTTTTGCGATTACAACAAGACTATTTAGTGCTACGGTAACCAATACACTTCCTGTATTGCTCATTCACTTAATGACTTCCTCAACACACTTCCTGTATTGCTCATTCACATGACCAACGTGGCATGACCAACGCCAGCGAATCAGGAAGGTGGATGTCACAGTGACGTTGTCCAATGACGACGTCAGCTAGAGCTCAGCACTGCGTATCCTCGTTCCTCAATGTTTACACAGCACCGGATCAGATACGTACTGGGTTGAATACTTGGGCCCTGGCGGATTCAAACTGTTCCGCCTGTGGAGTCGTTTTCCGGCGTTTTAATGTGCACGGACAGTGCATCTGCAACGAAAACGATACGGATACAGTCTAATGTAAACACCACCTAAGTACTCAGGCAAGAAGGTAAGATTTATCAGATAAGTTTCCAAGTGTCCAATTACAACACTGAAGAGTTTACAGAGACAACTGGGTGATAAAGAAGAACCTGTGCAGGCATCAACAATATCAGTAGCTCTTCACAAATCTGGTCTCTATGTGAGAGTGGCCAAAAGGAAGCCACTTCTAAGAAAGGCCATGATAGAAAATCTGAGAACTTTCGGAAAAAAAAAAATGGTGGTCTGATTAAAGCTGAGCTATTCGGTCTAAAGCCAAAGAACAATGTTTGGTACAAACCAAATACAGCTTAACACCCAGCTAATACCATTATTGTGATCAATGCTGTATGGTGGCATCATGCTTGAGGATTACTTTTCAGCAGGAGGGCAACATGGATGGAGAATAATATAAGAAAATTGTTGAGAATAACCTATTCCAGTTAGCCAGACATGTGCATTTAGGGTGAAAACATGTTCCAATAGGACAATGAGCCAAAGCACAGGGCAAAAATGACAAAAGTAATGACTAAGGGGGAGTGGAGGGGTTTGTGTTTTGAAACAGCTGAGTCAAAGTCCAGACTTAAAGGTAGACTGCCTTTCAGACTTTTCAAGTGTAGGTCATAAAAAGAATTTTCCCTGACACCCGATTATTTTTGTCTAATGGACCGAAAGCTACCAAATTCGAATCACAGACTTCCAAGTTTGTTTGTTTTTTTCATAGAACAATTAATGAATTTAGGGCCACATGGCCCTAAATTCTCTACTATTTTTTCCTGCTTCACCATGACCCAATTCAAGATACTATGCCATGCATCACGTGATGGGCTTTCCCCGTTCACACAAGGCATTGTGGGATACAAATTTGAAACAGGAGAGAAAAACGGAAGATGTGAGTATGCTAATGAAACGTGAAAGACTGACTACAGTAACGGAAAGTGAGAAGAAAAGACGTTATGCTGCGAAGGAAAGGAAACGCAGGACCAAACTAATAAATATCGGCGGTCAGCGAGTACCTCGGTGTGATCAGAATGATGTAACTGTCGGTGTACAGTCAAATATAAACCTGCGCATGCGCACATGGACTTCCTCTGTCTGCTTGACTGCGCAAAGTGGGTGATTTCATGCATATTATTTGCAAAGGAATCCCCTCAAATTAAATAACTTCCCAGCCACAGAACGGCCTGATATTTAGTGAGATATTACAGAAATAAACAAATATAACAATGACCAAACTTCTGAGGGAGCTACATTTCACTGATTTTATGAAATCGAAAGGCCGTCTCACTTTAAATCCAGTTGAAACTCTGTAGCACGACTTAAAAAGTTGTTCTCCACCAACATTCTCCATCTAATATGAGAATAAGCTAATTCAAACAGCTGGCTTTGAGCAGTCTATGGAATGAGTACAACAGCCATCAGAAAACCTAAAACTGAAAAGACTGTCTTTTCACTGAGCCACAAAGGGATATAAAATTTATCAAAATGATTAAGGAGATCATTATGAATAGTTAAAAAAAACAAATAAACAATTTAGAAACAGAGGCAAATATGAGAACAATAATATGTTAGGAGTATATTTAGAATACTTATATAATAATTATAGAATATATCTTAATATAGCTCATGTATACAGAGGTGAAGAAAATCTGCATTAAATAGGAACATGTCTGAGTTAACTCAAAACTATAATTGCCGCAAAAGGACAATTCATATTGAGGGGATGAATACTTATTATGCAGTTTTTAGATTTTGTATTTTCAAACCTCATTCTCATTATCTGTAGCTGCTTTATCCTGTTCTACAGGGTCGCAGGCAAGCTGGAGCCTATCCCAGCTGACTATGGGTGAAAGGCGGGGTACACCCTGGACAAGTCACCAGGGCTGACACATAGACACAGACAACCATTCACACCTACGGTCAATTTAGAGTCACCAATTAGCCTAACCTGCATGTCTTTGGACTGTGGGGGAAACCGGAGCACCCGGAGGAAACCCACGCGGACACGGGGAGAACATGCAAACTCCACACAGAAAGGCTCTCGCCGGCCACGGGGCTCGAACCCGGACCTTCTTGCTGTGAGGCGACAGCGCTAACCACTACACCACCGTGCCGC
This sequence comes from Neoarius graeffei, assembly GCF_027579695.1. NCBI lineage: Eukaryota > Metazoa > Chordata > Actinopteri > Siluriformes > Ariidae > Neoarius > Neoarius graeffei. The sequence continues at coordinate 102,601,671 of NC_083571.1, forward strand.
CTATTTTCAAACCTGTAAATCTAATTTTGAAATGTGTGTGTGTGCATCCTTGTATCTGTATGCGTAATTTTTGCATATGAACATTCAGTTATTAACTTAGTGTTTAAGATTCTCTTCAACTTACTGGAACGTTCGGAGTTCAAATCTCAACAGTGCCGCAAAGCCACTGTTGTCTCCACGAGCAAATGTTTGGCTTTAAGCGTGGATTTGATTCTGTTTCACTTATAAGTCACTTTGAATAAAAGTGTCTGCCAAGTGAATAAAAGCAGCCACTCTTCCATCTGACAAACACTTACGAATCAGCTTCCACTTCTGATTTTGACTGATTTTCACACCAGATGCCTCGTTTGTTGTTCATGCCAAAGCTGGTTCTGCTGGCAGGCTCAGACTGCAGAGAGTACACACTAGTACACATTTTCATATCAAAGTCATAAGTGTGTAGTCTCTCTGATCGCATATGTGTCTTAATGACAGTTTGGCAGAAGCTTCTCCGTCCTGGCACAGTATGAGCGCAAAAAGTACAGAGCCGATTTCCATTGTAGACTATATACATGTTTTATACTTGGTTATACAGTGGATATAAAAAGTGTACACATCCCGTTAAAATGATGTTTTTCTGATGTAAAAAAAAAAAAAATGAGACCACGGTAAATAATTTCAAACCTTTTCCCACATGCTTTTGGGATAGTTGATGTTTTTTTTTTTTTTTGCAAAATTTAGCCGGGCCTGGATGTTTTTCCCTACCTCATAGTCCAGACATATGGAGAATACTGGAGATTGTTTTCACATGCAGTACACAACCAGTACTTGTTAGAAATTCCTGCAGCCCCTTCAGTGTTGCTGTAGGCCTCTTGGCAGCCTCCCTGACCAGTTTTCGTCTTGTCTGTTCATCAATTTTGGAGGGGCGTCCAGTTCTCGGTAATGTCACTGTTGTCCCATATTTTCTCCACTTCTTGATGACTGTCTTCACTGTGCTCCATGGTATATCTCATCTCATCTCATTATCTGTAGCCACTTTATCCTGTTCTACAGGGTCGCAGGCAAGCTGGAGCCTATCCCAGCTGACTACGGGCGAAAGGCGGGGTACACCCTGGACAAGTCGCCAGGTCATCACAGGGCTGACACATAGACACAGACAACCATTCACACTCACATTCACACCTACGGTCAATTTAGAGTCACCAGTTAACCTAACCTGCATGTCTTTGGACTGTGGGGGAAACCGGAGCACCCGGAGGAAACCCACGCGGACACGGGGAGAACATGCAAACTCCGCACAGAAAGGCCCTCGCCGGTCACGGGGCTCGAACCCGGACCTTCTTGCTGTGAGGCGACAGCGCTAACCACTACACCACCGTGCTGCCCCCATGGTATATCTAATGCCGTGAAAATGTTTTTGTCCCCTTCTCCTGACTGATACCTTTCAGCAATGAGATCCCTTTGATGCTTTGTAAGCTCTCAGTGAACGCTGGCTTTTGCTGGAGGATGCAACTGAGTAAATGTCTGAACTTTATTTAGGGTTAATCAGAGTCATTTTAAGTGATGGCAGGTGTGAACCCAAAAAGACTAAATGCTGTAATTAAATCAAAAGCTGCTTCAACAAAGCATTAGTTTAAGGGTGTGCACACTTATGCAACCTTATTGTACATTGTTTTGTTTTTTTTAATGTTTTTCCCCTTAATAGATTTGTTTGTTTTTCAATTGAATTGTACAGGTTATAGGTCACATTAAAGGTGGGAAAAGTTTTGAAATTATTTATCATGGTCTCATTTTTTTAACATCAGAAAAAACTATCATTTTAACGGGGTGTATACACTTTTTATATCCACTGTACGTATTTTATTTAGGCCACATATTTAATACATAGGGCTGTATAACTATTTTCGGATCTCATGGAACAAATGTAGAAGCATGGCACACAGTGGCTGTGTTTTTCCCAGCATGCACTGTTAATGCAAAATAATTGCTTTAAGTGTTGCTTCAGTCATCATTAATATTTGATACTAGTTCCGAGTGTGCAGTTATCAACAGTAACATTATCTTGAATTATTGTTTTAATGTGACACATTGGCAATAAAGTGATTTTCTTCTTCTTCTCATTATTATTCACCTAGCAGATGTTTACAGTAGACTCATGCATGCTTTCACCTCTTCATCAGTCTCACATGGTGCTTGTCAGCATTCTTTGAACATCAAGTTAATTGGGTAAGGCTTTAATGAGAACAAAATTGTCAAAACGACATCAGAATTCACAGCATTACTCGTTGTGCTACTGCAGAAGGTTGTACTTTCAAATTTAATTTGTAGTATTACATAAAAGGAGTTAAATAACCTATTTAGCAAAATGAATATATATATATATTTGCACACAGTGTCTGCATACTGTAAATGAATCGGTTGTCTGTGTCACAGGTTTGCTTTTTGCACTGGAGTTATGAGTCCAATGCTCCTAACGAGTAATGGGAATCTCTCAAGCCCAAAATCTATTATGTAAACACATACCCAGATTTTCATACAATTTTCAGACACTTAACTTTCAATTACCTTGACGTGCTACATAATCTCATTTTCAAATACATTTAAAAAATAGTAAGAATAATCCGTAAATAAAGATTTAAAGCTAGACTGCCTTTCAGATTTTTCAAGTGTACGTCATAAAAAGAATTTTCCCTGACACCCAATTATTTTTGTTTAGACTGAAAGCTACTGAATTCAAATCACAGATATCCAATTTTATTGTTTTTTTTAAATAAATTAATAAATTAATGAATTTAGGGCCACGTGGCCCTAAATTCTCTGCAAATTTTTTCTGCTTCATCATGACCCAATTCAAGATACTACTGTACATCATGCATCACGTGGTGGGCTTTGCCCGTTCGCGCAAGGCATTGTGGGATGCAAATTTGAAACGGGAGAGAAAAATGGAGGACGTGAGTGTGCGAATAAAACGTGAAAGACCGACTACAGTAATGGAAAGCGAGAAGAAAAGACATTATGTCGCAAAAGAAAGGAAACGCAGGACCAAAGTAATAAATATCAGCAGTCAGCGAGCACCTCGGTGTGATCAGCTGTTCATTTAGTGACAGAATGATGGAACTGTCAGTGCACGGTCAAGGTAAACCTGTAGATGGCAGTAATGCAACACTGTGGATGCCAGCCGCCGTAAAACCCAAAAGAAGAAGAAGAAGAAGAAGAAGGTTTTTTTTAGCTATTACAGAAATAAACATATATCACAATGACCAAATTTCAGAGGGAACTAAATTTCACCGATTTTATGAAATCGAAAGGCCGTCTAGCTTTAAATGTAAATCTACAGTGGAACCATCAACCACATTTCAGGTAAAGTTAAGATTTTTCAAGCCATTACTTTAAAGTGCTGCCTTTTTATGCTACAAAAGATCCAACTTCATTCTTCAAATTGCAAAAACATCACATGTTGAACATGTAAAAGTGTTGCATTTGCACTTGCATTCTTATTTAAGCCCATAGTTAAAGCTCTAGCAGTGTAAATTTCATCTCAGCACAAGATGTACCGTGTAAACACAGTTCAATACGAGTTTGTGCATGTGGCCTATGACACCCATACCTTCTCTTGCATTCCTGTACTCTACCTTCTTATCTCCTCTTGGTTAAATCCCTGTCATCGAGGGCAGCATGACTTTTTCAGCTGGAGTGAAATGTTAGCTGAAGGGTCGAGAACACATGACGGTAGATATCAAAGCCACAACTCACTTTCTGCTGCTGTGGGTGATTACCAAAGACGGTGCATCCCAAAAACAGTTTATGCCCATGTCCAGGTTTATGACTACATCTCCCCATGATAAATGGAAACATATACCTAATGAAAGTGAGGTGACAATATGTGCGACAAATTTCTGTATATTTTTAAACCAATCCTAAAGAAGAATTCTCAATAGAATTTGACCAAAGTGGAAAACATTTTTGTAAAGCAAACAAGCGACCCTTACCATTACAAGCTGCTCTCTGAGCTTTAAGTCCAGTGAAGCCGTTTAATTCATCATATAGCCAGTCTTAATAAGGTGCGCACGCAGTCCAGAGTGCACCCGAGAGTCCTGCGCGAGGAAGGAGTTTTTGTCGAATATTTCTTGGATTTTACATGAATACTAGGTAGGAACCTATCGTTTTGAACACACTTGCCGAGAAAGGCGAGTCTGGGGTGATCTTTACTAAAGTCCGTTGAGAATTGCTCCTTTTTTCAAACAAACGAATACCTGAAATATAAAATAATTAACAGTGCATATGAAAAGGCTTTGGACAAAATGGCATTGGACGAAATGGTCGTTGGACGAAGTGTCCTGTATCCTCAGGTGTCACCCAGAAGAGGATGGGTTCCCTTTCAAGTCTGGTTCCTCTCAAGGTTTCTTCCTCATGTCAAGGAGTTGCTGGCTTGTTCATTAGGGATCTAAATCTATACCAGATCTAATCTTCTACCAGATTACTGTAAAACTGATTTAATGTCTACTGTAAAAAGTGTAATACAAATACAACTTAACTGAAAGGCATTGCACTTTCACAAATGATGGTACAATTACCCCTGCTACCCCTGTGTTTTCAACTGTGTGAAGCTAAAATAATTCTGAATATCCAGTTTATTCAATTTAAAAGACTTTTTGGTATCACACATTTTATACAGGCGGCACAGTGGTGTAGTGGTTAGCGCTGTCGCCTCACAGCAAGAAGGTCCGGGTTCGAGCCCCGTGGCCGGCGAGGGCCTTTCTGTGCGGAGTTTGCATGTTCTCCCCGTGTCCGCGTGGGTTTCCTCCGGGTGCTCCGGTTTCCCCCACAGTCCAAAGACATCCCGGTTAGGTTAACTGGTGACTCTAAATTGACCGTAGGTGTGAATGGTTGTCTGTGTCTATGTGTCAGCCCTGTGATGACCTGGCGACTTGTCCAGGGTGTACCCTGCCTTTCGCCCGTAGTCAGCTGGGATAGGCTCCAGCTTGCCTGCGACCCTGTAGAACAGGATAAAGCAGCTAGAGATAATGAGATGAGACATTTTATACACATGGTAACATATCACGATTGACACTGACACATCTCTTACTGACGAACACATGGTATTGACCCAGTTAACAGATTAACCTCCTCTGTATGACTGCCCCCTCTGCTTTCACTCAACACAGTGTATGGATTTTTTATTAGTAAATAATGGAGTCTTGGTAGAGAAACAACCTTACTTTAGTGATAGCTGATTAAATAAAAAAGCTCTGTAAAAGAGGTTAAATAAGGATTTAGTAATTGAAGTCCTATTTCTATTCATTCAATTTATGGTTTTATAGTGAGATCTCAAACGTTATATCACAAGAACGTAATTAAATTATTAATTATATAACAAAATACACAGTATCTTTATATATCTAATTACAATTTCATGGATTCTAGATCTTAAATTTAAGTTTAGCTTGATTGTCAGTTTTGGTATCAAATTATATGAAAATAACTTCTGATTCTTTTTATGATACAGTAAAGCTGTCAAGTCCACGCACGTTGGCACTTGGATTGTGCAGTGTGCGCTGTGGACTGCTACATGCGTGCGACACCGCACTCAAGCTCATTAGAAATATTTGCCATGCACCTGTTCCTGATTGGAGTGCAATTACAGCGTGTGCTTCTAAGGACTTGCAGTAACACACAGATTTTGCGAAGTATTCGCTCTGTATCTTGTGTGTGTGTGTCTAAGGTTACCAAGCCTTTTGTCTCTATCCCTTTTCTAGTTTTTAACCTGTTTGTGGTTTTGGACTTTGCCTATTGTATTGCCTTTGGTATTCTGTCTGTGCCTTGCATTACCCTTGCCTGTTTCTTGACACTGCTTTTGCATTATGTTTTTGAGCTGTTTGCCAGTGTGCTTTTTTAATAAACTCTATTCCTGCAATTACATCTGTCTATCAACTGCATACAGGACAGAAGCTTTATATAATAAAAGCATAATAGAAATGTTTTGAATGAAATATTTTATACATAGCAATTGAAAATTGCCTTGAAATTAAGAAAATGTTTTACGATTTTGAAATATCTTTATAAAGACAAATCTGTAATTTCTTTATAAAGACACAACTGTGCTTATTATTATTATTATTATTATTATTATTATTATTATTATTACTACCACCACAATGGACATACATCATTATGGTATGCTAGGGAGCTCTTCTGCACCCCTCAACTTAACTCCTGACTTTAGTGGACTTTGAGACACTACAACTTCATACACTAGGTAATATGTTTTTTTTTTTTAAACAATAAATAAATAAATAAATAAATAAATAAGGAGGCAACAAATTATGCCTGTGCAAAGCCTATTTATGGACTCTTTGGTCACTTACTGCACACTCAGCCCTGCTTTTGTTATTTAAAGCAGCTGACTGGACAAGAGTAACACTCATGCTATGAATAGCAGAAGCATTATTTTAAGATGTGAAAGTTGGTATGTAGGTTAATTCCCTCTGTGTCATCTACTTCACTTCAAAGCTCTTGCCTTTTTTCTGAGGCTTTATAAATCCTTGTTTCAGGGTTGAACAATTGAAGAAAAAAAAACACGATCAGAAACTCGATTAGACAAGTGCTCAAGCAATAATCCACCATGACAGCACAATAAATTCCAGAATAAACATTCATGTTTGTATTTTTTTTCCTGCTTTCTATCTGGCACCTTCCTTAATTGTCTTTTACAGCAAAAGTCAAAAGTTCTAAAATTCTTCCAGAAATCATTTTTTTCACTGATTGCAGTGGCAGTGTGGGTGGAAACTGGAGTTCAACAGGTTACAGTAAAACTGCAGTAAGAAATTACAGTCTGCAATGATTACCTGTCATCTGTCCATCATTGCAGAGCTTGAGACTGGCAAACCATAGCAAAAACAAGCTAGCCAAGTATGAAGAATTTACAGTTAGATTGAAACACTGGCAAAACTGAGGAAAATACACTACAGTGCAATATTAAGCTACCATCACACCATAACCTCAAGTTTAAAGATATTTTACGAAATTAAAAAAAGATGCTAGATAGACTCTAATAATGTCTTTTATCACAATGAAGCATACATGTAATGCTATCAGTTGAGAGAACATGACTAATAACCAAAATAATAATGACAGGCTCAAGTTTAACACTTGTCTGACAGGCAAGAGCTATGATGTAGATATTGACACAACTTGAGGCTACGGCAGGCAGAACACAGATGACAAACCCTGGAGATAAGGGACACAAGTGCTCTTTTATTTGTCTGAATTCTTGGTGGAAGTGAGGGGGAGAGAGAGAGAGTGAGAGAGAGAGAGAGAGAGAGAGAGAGAGTGTGTGTGTAGGAGAGTGCTCAGTTGTAATAAGGGGTGCAGGTTGTGGGAAACTCAGTCAGTAGCCCACGTTGGTCAAGCAGCGTGGATCTGGCAGGCCATGGGTGCTCTCAATTGGCAAAACATCTTTGCGGGGGCAGGTGGAGGAGTCTGGAAAAGTTGTCTTCTCCAGAGCTCACTATGGGACAGGAGAGAAGCATCAGTGCGAGCGTCACAATCAGAGAACAAAAGAGAGAGAGAGAGCCTTTTATACTCTCCTGAGGCTGCTGGAGGGTAAAGAGCAGAGATTCGTTAACTCATCACAGCTGCGCAACCCCCGCCCCGCAGTCATGTGCTCCCCGGCTGTCCAAAACAAATGTAGTGCTGAATGGGAGCTATCTTTTCAGCACCAGGACAGTGGTAGCATGAAAAGTGATCTTCCTGGGCAGAGCAATGCAGGAGCCCCCGCTACATCTTTGGGAGAGACCATCGGCATTCCCGTGCTGTGCCCCTACTCGGTGCTGCACCTGAAAGAGAAGTCTTGCAGGGAAAGAAACCAGCATGTTATACATCAGTTGGTGACTTTAGCCTGTGACATCCATTGCAGGGGAGCATGATCAGTGATGAAAGTAAAATGGTGTCTGGCGAGATAATGCCCGAGTTCCGTGACAGCCCACTTGTAACAGCCCACTAAAGTTCCATACCTTTGTTTGGCAAGGGTCAACTTCCAACTGATGTAGCACATAGGGCGTTCCTCCCTGTTGAAGGTCTGGGAGAGCACTGTGCCTAAGCCCATTTCAGATACATTCGTCTGCACAATGAAAGGTCAGGTGAAGTCGTGAGTTGCACAGAACTGGTGAGATGGTGAGGGCTGTCTTCGGGGCCTGGAACACCTGCTCAGCCTTGGTGGTACACTTTATTCAGTCAGGCTGTTCTTTCCTCCTCATCAGAGAGGGGTGACACTAGGGATGAGAAATTATGGACAAGTCTTTGATAGTACTCTTGTTAGCCCCCAAAAAAGGCACAGACCTGTCGTTTGGTGGTTGGGTTGGGTGTACCCCTTCACTGCCTCGACTTTATTCTCAAGGGACCTGAGTAGTCCCATGTGGTACCCCAGGTCAGCACCAGGTAGCATTTGTGGGGATTTGTGGTCAACCCAGCCTTCTGGAGCTCTTATAACACCACTCTGAGCTGGTGGAGGTGCTCAGCACAGGTGGAAAAATGGACAATAATATCCTAAAGGTACGCAGCTACATACAGATGGTGAGGTTCCAGGATGAAGTCCGTCAGCCACTGGAATTTTGCTGTGGCCCCATGGAGAACCCAGTACTGCCAGTGCTCCAAATGGGTGGAAATGTCATTTTGGGGCAGGCCTCTCGAGTCAAGGCTACCTGCCTGTATCCTTTTGCAGGTCAAGGGTGGAAACAGAACAGGCACCCCCAAGCTGTTCGACGAGATCCACCCGGGGAAGAGGATAGCAATGAAACTGTGACCTGGTTGAGCCTCTGGAAGTCAACTCCGGAGACTGCCATCCTGCTTAGGGACCACAATAATGGGGCTAGACCAGGGCTGATGGATTCCTCTATAATCCTGTCTCATAGCATCTGGTCCATATACTATTCAAAAGTCTGCCAGAAGACCTCTGGGACGCGGTAGGGTCATTGCTTGATGACAATCCCAGCGGAGTCTTGATGTCATGTACTGTAAGTGGGTCTGCCCCAGTGCTACCGAGAACATGTCCCTGAACTGGTCCACTAGCTCACCGAACTCCTGTCACTGGGGATGTGTGAGGTCCTAGCCTAGCTGTATCAAGGTGCACACACTGGTTCTGAGGAAGTGGAAGTATATGCTTAGCGCAAAGGTACAGATTCGATCCAGCACTTTAGGAGCTTGATATGCTATAACTGTGTGTCTTTGTGCTTACTGGACTGTTGCAGGTGATAGTTGATGGCCCCCTCTCATTCCAAGATGGTAAAGGGACCTGCCACTTGACCAGGAATTTGTAGTTTGCTGAAGGGACCAGTAGCAGCACTTTGTCAGAATTCTAAGGGTTGGGCCAGTCAATCATAGGCACAGTGCGAGGAAGCTTGGGCTTCCAGCATGTGTTGCTTTATGATGGGGGTCACTTTGTTAATTCACTTCCACATCTCCCGTATATACTCAACCACTGTTTGGAGCGGGGAGGGCTGCTCCTCCCAGGCTTCACAGGCCACGTTGAGCAGACCACTGGGACTTCTTCTGAAGAGGAGCTTGAAGGGGGTGAATCCAGTGGAGGGTTGGGGTGTTTCTCTAACCGTGAACAGGATGTAGGGGAGCAGAAGGTCCCAGTTCCATCTGTCCACTTCTACCACCCTTCCAAACATCCTCTTAAGGGTCTGGTTGAAATGCTCAATGAGCCCATTGGTCTGGGGGTGATACACCAATATTCTGAACTGTTTTACCTGCAACAGCAGACACATTTCCAGCATAAGCTTGGACACAAAGGGTGTACCTTAGTCTGTGAGGGGTTCTTTGGGAGGGCAACATGGGAGAAGAGCAGGACCAGTTCCCTTGCAATGTTCTTAGAGATGGCTTTTCTGAGGGGGACAGCCTTGGGGAACTGGGTGTCATGGTCAGTGATTACTATGATATACTCATGCCCTCAACTCAACTTTGGGAGTGGACCCACCAGGTCCATCTCTACTCTCTTGAAGGGAAGTTTAATGATGGGAAGAGGAATAAGCAGCATGGGAGCAGGCTTGGTTTGGGAAGCACACTGACACTGAGAGTTGGCAGAAACTCTTGGTCTCAGCCTCCATCAAGGGCCAGTGCAAGCAGTTCCTCAGTTTGACGAGGGGTTTGCGGGATCTGAGATGACCCCCAACAGGATGTGAGTGTGCCAGGTGCATGATAAAATCAATTTTGCTGCAGGGGACCACTAGCATGTCACAAGGGTGGCCCCAGCATTCAGTATGATAGTAGAGGAACCCCCCCCCCCCCCCACTGATATGGAAGTACACTGGGAGCAGGGGGTGCCTGGGCCATTGGTCCTCACCTTCTATAAGGCACGCCTGTCAACAGTGTTTTAAATGATCATCTTGGTTCTGCTCATGACCGAAATTCCCCTCGTGAGTGACCTGCTATAACATGAGAGAGAGGGTTAGTAATGGGACGGTGTGATTCACCATCAGCTGTGGCATCTGCACTGTCTTCCAAGCTGTCAATGAGAAAAGCCATATTAGCAGAGGAGCAGCAATGTCTGGAACTTCAGGCTGGCCTGGTATGTCTATCCCCTCAGTGAGGAGTTGGTAGCTCAGCTGGAAAACTGGGCCAGTCTTTCCCTAGAAGCAGAGGGTCAGATACATCAGGGATCACACCAACTAGCAACTCCCATTCAACCCGCACCCTGGCGGCAGCCACCTCTCATGCGTCCCCATGCATGCAGGTCACCTTGACTGTATCACACAGGGTCATGGGTGTTGGAAATGCTAAGGTTCGGATGAGGGTGATATTGCTTCCCAAATCCAGGCGGGCTTTCACCAGAGGTCTATTTAGCTGCACTGTGACTCAGGTGTTTGGAAGTGCTTGGACAGTGCAGCCAGCTAGCCAGGGTTTTCTAACCAGATTCTGGGGCACTGATTCAGGGTCAGTGGGCATAGGCTGGTCCAGCTGAGTGGGGCTGCATTGTTGGGGATTTGGGCGGCACTGGGGAGCATCAAACCAGGCCTGCCATGGACAGCATTGTCTGGTCTCCAGGCCACTTTTCCTCATGGTAGGATGTCCGATCTCCAGGGTGGTGAAGACACACTAGAGCATTCACAATTTTGGCTGGAGTGGTTGAAACGCTTATACCCATGGCCAAAGCCTCTTTGAGAGTTGAAAGCCCTGGAGGAAGTGGTCCATGGTCAGCTGCGCCATTACTTGGGTGACTGAGAGAAGGTCAGGTTGAAGACACCATCTGATGGTGTGGAGCAGTATCCAGCTGGTTCTTAGGGGTAAAGCTGAGGTTGTCGCTACAGTGATGGAAATCTGCTGTCACCTGACAGGGAGACAGACTGCACTGGGCTAGGATTTCCTCCTTGAGGAGCTGGTAATCATCAATCGACACTGAGGGGAAGCCTGCCGGGGTTCTCCCGTGAGCAAGGTCACCAGGATCTGGGCTCATTTCTCTTCAGCCCAGTTCTCCCACAGTGTGGTCTGCTCAAAAACATAGAGGTAAGGCTCAGCATCATCTTGGGGGCCGAGCTTGCTGAGTAGATTGTGGCCTTCCTGGCAGGGATCAGGGAGATGTGGCAGAGCAGGGCCCTCTGTGGCTTGGCAGTGTAGCAGTTCCTGTGTGGCTGCTTACAGACTGCGGGTCAACTTCTCCATGATCTGTTGCTGCTGCAGGCTGGTCTCCAGGAGGTGTTGGAGCAGGGGCTCCATGTGAGCAGGGGGAGTGTGGGTTGGGCCTGTGTTCATGGCTGCATTCTCCACCACTGTGGCAACCCATGTCTGCAGCAGGCAGAACACAGACAACAAACCCAGGAGATGAGGTAAACAAGTGTTCTATTATTTGCCTGAATTATTGGGTGCAGTGAGAGAGAAGAGAGAGCAAGTGTGCAGGAGAGTGTTCAGCTGTAGTTGTAGGTTCAGGTCGTGACAGGCAGGGCAATCTGGACAAGCTGTCTTCTCCAGAGCTCATTATGGGACTGGACAGAAATGCCATCCCAAAAGCCATGATCAGAGAACATGTCCAGAATGAATGAATGAGAGAGAGACAGAGAGAGAGAGAGAACCTTTTATACTCCCCTGAGGCTGCTGGAGGGTAGAGAGCAGCACCTCGTTATCTTGCCACAGCTGTGCAAGCCCCCGCCCCATGGCCACACACTCGTCGGCTGTCTAAAACAAATGGGGTGCTGAACAGGAGCTGTCTTTACAGCAAAGGGAGAGTGGTAGCATGAAGAGTGCTGTTCTTCCTGGGCAAAGTGATGCAGAATGAAGCGATGCACCACCACAGTATACAGAAGATAAAAACAGGCTTTCTATGGCTACATGCTAAACACTGTGTCAATATAGTACAACACCTGTCACAAATTCCCTGAATTTCCCCTCATCAGTGAGAATCACAGTTCCTAGTGTGAGGACTGCTTGCGTGTCATTTTTTATTAGTTCACAACATGACTTTGTTATTATTTTGGCTTGGTTTTTCCTCCCTTATAAGTACATCATTCTCCTTCCCATTAGTTCAGTCTATTTGCCATGTTTCCCGTGCTTAGTTATTAGTTAATCACACTGAGTCTAGTTTCCAGGTTCTGTTCTGGGTCACGTGTGTTCTTGTTTCTTGATTCTTGTTTTTTTGCTTTTCGCCTGTCTCATGTTACCTTGCATGTTTTCTTAGTATTCTCATTTTATTTGTATTAAAACCTTGTGTCCAATTTCCAGCATCTTCTTGTTTTGACTCGCCACACAACCTAAATCATGAGTACAATGTTCCAGGTTAACATTTTTCCAGTTTGCAGTCAAAGCTGCCTGTAAAATCACGAAAAGTTATAGGCCTAAAATCAAACAAGGCAGCCTTTTTATATTTTAATTTACCATTTGTAATTAAAAATGTTTAGTTGAGGTTTTGTTCAGTTTAATCTACAAATGTTATAGATTCCCATGTGGATCCTAAGTAGCATAAAATTTTGCGAAAAAAGTTTGCTAAATATCAGTAACATGAAAACTTTTGTTTGTACATCAGTAAAAACTAATCTGATATTTTTACAATATAATATAATTAATGATGATATTGCCTCTTTCTTTCATGGAGCACTATTGCTAACATTTGTTCTGTTTGGAAATGTATGGGCGCATGAGCAACAGTAGGGAACAGAGAAATACACAAATATCCAAACAGGTGTAAAATACATTGAGAAAATAACAGGTGCTTGCCAGCATTTTTTATTTATTTATTTTTTTGCTGGTGTGTAATGACACTGCCAGTGAACATAAACTTAGCTGAGGTCTGTTATCCCAAAGGCAACACAAACCTGGTAGCAAATTTCCATCCATTATCCATAACCGCTTATCCTGTGCAGGGTTAAGGGCTAGCTGGAGCTTATCACAACTGACAATGGGCGAGAGGCGAGGTACACCCTGGACAAGTCACCAGGTTATTGCAGGGCTGACACATAGAGACAAACAACCATTCACACTCACACCTACAGTCAATTTAGAGCCACCAATTAGCCTAAATTGCATGTCTTTGGACTGTGGGGGAAACCGGAGCACCCAGAGGAAACCCACGCAGACATGGGGAGAACATGCAAACCCCACACAGAAAGGCCCCCGTCAGCCACTGGGCTCGAACCCAGAACCTTCTTGCTGCGAGGCGACAGTGCTAACCACTACACCACCATGCCGCCCCAGTAGCAAATTTCTCAAGGAAAATTGTACACTTCACTCATGTTGCAAACAGAAACGTGTCAAATATGCCATGATCTGTGCAGGATGAATTCATCTGAATGACATTTTAAATATAGGCTTATTTGTACTTCTCAATCCCACTTGATGCACAATGGTTTAAAACCAGCATTCCTCATTTCTTTCCCTTTTATTTTGTATTAACACAGCTGCTTTGGCTCATGAAGAACTTGCTAATTAACTGTGATGATTTCATTTGGGTGTGTTGGACTCAAGAAAATATGCTGTGCCAGACTCGTTGCACTATATGTAAATGTGATGTGATTTTAATTTTGCAACATATTTTAGTATAATGTGATTTAAATTCAGATGTCACATTTTATCTAACTTATCCATGGTTGGGCAGAGTGGTGGTGCACTGGTTCGCACTGTTGTCTCATAAAAAGCAGGTTCTGGGATCAAAGCTGCCGGCTGACCAGGGCCTTTCTGTGTGGAGTTTGTATGTTCTCCCTGTTTGCATGGGTTTCATCCAGCTGATCTGGTTTCCTCCCATAGTCCAAAGATACCGGTATGTGGATTAGGTCAATTGGCTTCTTTACATTCATCGATGTGAATTTGAATTTCTGTCTGTCTCCCTGTTAGCCCTGTGATAGACTGGTGACCTGGCCAAGGTCTACCCCACCCCTTGTTCAGTGTCAGCTGGGATTGGCTCCAGCTTCCCCACAATAGATAAGGAGGGTAGAGAATAAATGAATGAATGATAAAGCCAAGAGTACTTTTATATATGGGCTAGTAGGGGTAAGAAACTAAGTAAATAGACTGAGCATACATCGTCTAATGATAGTACAAATTACACAAAAAGATATATGCCAGAACCATACAGCCAAACCCTGATAGTTTCACAATTGATTTATTGATATACTGCATATTAGATTTTAGCTCTCCCACAATCACAATCAGGTGTCACTTGTCCAATCACTTTGAATATGCAGTAGCGCAATGCATGAGACCATGCAGATACAGGTCAAGAGCTTCAGTTAATGTGCACAACCGAATAGGGAAAATATGTTCTTAGTGACTGACCATTTCCGGCACGGTGGTGTAGTGGTTAGCACTTTCACCTCACAGCAAGAAGGTTCTGGGTTCAAGCCCAGTGGCTGACAGGGGCCTTTCTGTGTGGAGTTTGCATGTTCTGCACAGGTTTCCTCCGGGTGCTCCGGTTTCCCCCACAGTTCAAAGACATGCAGGTTAGGTTAATTGGTGGCTCTAAATCGACCATACAGTGGTGCTTGAAAGTTTGTGAACCCTTTAGAATTTTCTATATTTCTGCATACATTTGACCTAAAACATCATCAGATTTTCACACAAGTCCTATAAGTCCATAAAGAGAACCCAGTTAAACAAATGAGACAAAAATATTATACTTGGTCATTTATTTACTGAGGAAAATGATCCAGTATTACATATCTGTGAGTGGCAAAAGTATGTGAACATTTGCTTTCAGTATCTAGTGTGACTCCCTTGTGCAGCAACAACTGCAATTAAATGTTTCTGGTAACTGTTGATCAGTCCTGCACACTGGCTTGGAGGAATTTTAGCCCATTCCTCCATACAGAACAGCTTCAACTCTGGGATGTTGGTGGGTTCCCTTACATGAACTGCTCACTTCAGGTCCTTCCACAACATATCGATTGGATTAAGGTCAGGACTTTAACTTGGCCATTCCAAAACATTAACTTTATTCTTCTTTAACCATTCTTTGGTAGAACGACTTGTGTGCTTAGGGTCGTTGTCTTGCTGCATGACCCACCTTCTCTTGAGATTCAGTTCATGGACAGATGTCCTGACATTTTCCTTTAAAATTCACTGGTATAATTCAGAATTCATTGTTCCATCAATGATGGCAAGCCGTCCTGGCCCAGATGCAGCAAGACAGGCCCAAACCATGATACTACCACCACCATGTTTCACAGATGGGATAAGGTTCTTATGCTGGAATGCAGTGTTTTCCTTCCTCCAAACATAATGCTTCTCATTTAAACTAAAAAGTTCTATTTTGGTCTCATCCAGCCACAAAACATTTTTCCAATAGCCTTCTGGCTTGTCCACATGACCTTTGGCAAATTGCAGACGATCAGCAATGTTCTTTTTGGAGAGTAGTGGCTTTCTCCTTGCAACCCTGCCATGCACACCATTGTTGTTCAGTGTTCTCCTGATGGTGGACTCATTAGCCAATGTGAAAGAGGCCTTCAGTTGCTTAGAAGTTACCGTGGGGTCCTTTGTGTCCTCGCTGACTATCACATGCCTTGCTCTTGGAGTGATCTTTGTTGGTCGACCACTTCTGGGGAGGGTAACAATGGTCTTGAATTTACTCCATTTCTACACAATCTGTCTGACTGTGGATTGGTGGAGTCCAAACTCTTTAGAGATGGTTTTGTAACCTTTTCCAGCCTGAAGAGCATCAACGACGCTTTTTCTGAGGTCCTCAGAAATCTCCTTTGTTCATGCCATGATACTCTTCAACAAACATGTGTTGTGAAGATCAGACTTTGATAGATCCCTGTTCTTTAAATAAAACAGGGTGCCCACTCACACCTGACTGTCATCCCATTGATTGAAAACACCTGACTCTAATTTCACCTTCAAAGTAACTGCTAATCCTAGAGGTTCACATACTTTTGCCACTCACAGATATGTAATATTGGATCATTTTCCTCAATAAATAAATGATCAAGTATCATATTATTTGTCTCATTTGTTTAACTGGGTTCTTTTTATCTACTTTTAGGACTCGTGTGAAAATCTGATGATGTTTTTGGTCATATTTATGCAGAAATATAGAAAATTCTAAAGGGTTCACAAACTTTCAAGCACCACTGTAGTTGTGAATGTGAGTGTGAATGGTTGTTTGTCTGTATATGTCGGCCCTGAAATGACCTGGTTACTTGTCCAGGGTGTACCCCACCTCTCGCCCCTAGTCAGCTGGGACAGGCTCCAGCTTGCCCGCGACCCTGCACTGTAAAAAAAATATTTGTTCTTTTAACTTAAAAAAGTTAGTGCAAGGGCTGCCTTAAAATTTTGAGTTCACTGGAATTCACATAGTAAGTTAAATTGTTGTGAACTTACTATATTAATTTCAGTGAACTCAAAATTTTAAGGCAGCCCTTAAGGCAACCCTTGCACTGACTTTTTTAAGTTAAAACAACAAATCATTTTTTACAGTGTGTATAGGATAAGCAGTTACGAAAGATGGATGGATGGATGGATGGATGGATGGATGGATGGATGGATGGATGGATGGATGACTGACCATTTCATGTTTGCAAGTTAGTTTGAGTATTTTAGAAACTGCTGGTTTCCTGGGATATTTACGTACAGCAGCCTATAGAGTGTACATATAATGATGTGTAAGACAAAAATGTCCAATGAGTGGCAGTTCTATGGGTGTTAATGTTGGTGTTGTTGATGAGAGGGGCCAGAGGAGAATGGTCAGACTTGTCTGAGCTGAGAGGAAGGCTACAAATACCCTCTCTTTACAACTGTGCTGAGTAGAAAATCATCTCCTGAAGCACAGCACATCAAACCTTGAGGTAGCTGGACTACAACAGCAGAAGATCATATGGAGTTCCACTAATGAAAATAGGAAAAATGTTGACTGGTCTGAATTAATCAGATGCACATTCATGAGATTCACAGCATGAATGTGCAGCTGACAAATCTGCAGTGATTATGTGCTGCAACCATGTCAGTGTTGGCCAGAATCTCAAAGGACTGTATCAAACACCGTGTTGAATCCATTCCACAAAGGCATGATGTAAATACGTGCCGCATTAAGCTGGCTACCATGAGTCATTGAGTTTTGCATCACCACCATATTGGAGCAGACTTTACAGACTCTGACGCAATGTCTTTATTTCACTCCTAAATGTTCAAAAGTAAAAAAAAAGAAAAAGAAAAAAATTACAAACATCCTGCATCTTATTGTATTTAAGTATGGTGCAAAAACTGTAACATTCAGCCTTTATACAAAACAAAAAACAAAAACACTAAATGGCTCAGTGTGAAGTCTGTTCTAGATGTAAATACGTGCTGCATTAGCTGGCTACGATGAGTTTGTCATAAGGTATTTATGACTTACTGGTTTGTCATCTTTTTCTATGTAATAAAAGGAAATAGGAAAAAATACTTATATTGTTTTGTCCCAAAACTGAGTCAAACTGTTTCAACTAGTCATTAATTTAGATTTCTGTAGCTACATCCCAGGATGGCAATTAAATGGAATCTTCTCTCATAAAATGAGGATATTAATGAATTGTTTTGATAAATTTGAGTACTTTGTTTGTGAATGTGTCTATACAATAAAAAGAAAATCACACATTGGCTTGAAGATGTGAAGTTTATCTTCTCATGTTGAAAAACTTGCATTTTTAATTTGAAATACATCGTGGATCTGAGTGACATATTTAAAAAGTACTGGCTGGCTTTGAGTGGTATATCAGATATATTCCATTCGGCTAGCATGATACTGAACGAGTCGAAGATGAGTAGCAGAATGGAATATATCTGATAGACCACAATAAAAGACAGTCAATATTATTAATATTATACATACACACTCTCTACATATCAGCATTCACAAAGGCCAATGCTAGCTTACCCACGACTCGGTGCTGTTAGCGCAGCAGTCCAGTTACCTTCCAGCCAGTGTAGTGATAGCAAAGGCCAGTGCTAGCACAGTCAAGCCAAATATTATTATCTCATCTCATCTCATCTCATTATCTCTAGCCGCTTTATCCTGCTCTACAGGGTCGCAGGCAAGCTGGAGCCTATCCCAGATGACTACGGGCGAAAGGCGGGGTACACCCTGGACAAGTCACCAGGTCATCACAGGGCTGACACATAGACACAGACAACCATTCACACTCACACCTACGGTCAATTTAGAGTCACCAGTTAACCTAACCTGCATGTCTTTGGACTGTGGGGGAAACCGGAGCACCTGGAGGAAACCCACGTGGACACGGGGAGAACATGCAAACTCCACACAGAAAGGCCCTTGTCGGCCACGGGGCTCGAACCCGGACCTTCTTGCTGTGAGGCGACAGCACTAACCACTACACCACCGTGCCGCCCATTATTATTATTATTATTATTATTATTATTATCATCCCTGTGTAATTTATTTAGTTACTTTTAAAATCAATATCAACAACTACATACAACGGAGTGACCTGGCAGCCAAAGTTCTCTCAAAACTTCTGCTTTTAACAAAGCAAACCTCATGGCCATGTTTGTTTACAAATTGTCACTGTTGCTCGCTAACACGGAAGTTTTACATCTTTGACGTTTGACGTTGTGTTGTCTTGACAACGTGCAATATTATAACAATATTTCATACTCATTCTCCATTGGGGAGAGTGGCATAATACATGGAGGATAAGCGAAATGATAACAATATTGCATGCTATCAATAAACCCACTTGAAGGGAATAGAATACATGTTTTTATACCATGGAAAAAAGCGTCCTGTATGTATAATATTTTCCAATATTTCACACCGATGACATCACTCACAGTGTTTTCCCACTGACTTGAGGCACGCTGTCAAAATGGCGAAACAGTTCAAAATTAAAATTCTTTTGATTAACTTGTATATTTTTGTGGATATGTCGATATAAAGAACATTACATGGTGGCATGAAGATATGAAGTTTATCTTCTCATGTTAAAAAATATATTACTCGTTTGCTCCACTCACTTGTGAAATATATTCACCACTTGAAGATAAACTTCATATCCTCTCTCACATATATACACAGGGTGCGATTTGTCAAAAAACCAGAAGGGGGGATTTTTTTTTTTAATCATGAAACGTCACAAAATTAAGGTAACAATAGGCTAACAGCTCAATAACATCCGATGATATCAAATGAATAACACTAAATGAAAACGAACACTAAACCAGAGATAGTAAATTCATCTTCCTATCTCTCTGACTAAATACACGAACACTAACACAACAAAGTTCGCATTGCTTGTCGCGTTGCTGTGATGTTTCTCTCCCTCCGGATTAAATGGACAGTGACTCGAAAATCACTAAAATACATGAATACTAAATGAACAGTTTGCTCTGATGGCGCAGTTCACATTGTGCGCAGCTTTCCGATTTAAACTGTTTTTTTTCTCATCCTTATACTTCCTGTTTCATGGACTGTAACGGATTTGCTTATTTAGTAATTTTAATACAGAATTTACTTTGAAATTATAATCAGACACTCCAACGTCCCCCCTAAAAAAAAAATCGGCCGTGAAAAAGGCGGCATCCGCCAAAAGGCACGCTGTTTGCATCCCTGCATAGAACGCAAAGATATTGTTATTATCTACAATGTATCTATTTGCTGGGGACGTTCGTGAACATCAAAGCTGCCACTTTGGGTCATTTTGAAAGTGAGTGCAATGTAGACCATAGAAAACTGTGTCACAACATGCCTGTCATGTCAACTTTTTTTTTGGTTTGTTTGTTTTATTGACGGGGTTGTCCCCGAGGATTTTTTTTCAGCAGAGATAAAAACCAGAGGGGGGGATGATCCCACCATCCCCCCCAGCAAATCGCACCCAGTATATATATATGCATTGTAGCTCCAATGCAACCCTAAAGAAGCAGCTGTGTCTCAGCTGATGAACTAATTTGCCCCATTACAACTGGGAAACTAAATTAAATTGATTCACATAAGATGAAGCTGACACTCTGCACTACCCAATCTAAAGAAACATCCAATTTGCTAACTGTGTGACTAAACACAACCTCTCTGCACCTTCAATGATGAATAATTGATTAAAAAGTGCCTGATGATCGAAGCCCTCTAGTTAAGACATTTTATTCAATAATTTTCATCTCATCTCATCTCCTCTAGCCGCTTTATCCTGTTCTACAGGGTCGCAGGCAAGCTGGAGCCTATCCCAGCTGACTACGGGCGAAAGGCGGGGTACACCCTGGCCAAGTCGCCAGGTCATCACAGGGCTGACACATAGACACAGACAACCATTCACACTCACATTCACACCTACGGTCAATTTAGAGCCACCAGTTAAGCTAACCTGCATGTCTTTGGACTGTGGGGGAAACCGGAGCACCCGGAGGAAACCCACGTGGACACAGGGAGAACATGCAAACTCCACACAGAAAGGCCCTTGTCGGCCACGGGGCTCGAACCCGGACCTTCTTGCTGTGAGGCGACAGCGCTAACCACTACACCACCGTGCCGCCCCCAATAATTTTCAGTTATTAAAAAAAAAACAGTTATCAGTGGAATGGATCAGGTTGTCTTTGGAAGGAGCTCACACAAGGAGGGTAGAAGTTTAAGAGCAATTGGATTATATCAATGAACTTAATGAACCCCATTTTTGCCATTGTGGGACAAGAACATTCCCTTAGCATTCTGATAAAAGCATCTGGTTAAACTAATGTTAATGCTTATAAGTGGTGGAAATCCACCATGCTGTCAATAATTATAATACAAATACTAATTTCATGTGAAATTGAAGTGAGCAATGTAAGTAAAATGAAATAAAAATCAACATTTTTAAGTAGTATTGTCACCAAGAGTCAGACATGTGAGTTATAATGAGTGAGATTTATATACTGGATAATGTTTATAAAGCATACTCTAACACCCCCAGTCTCCATCCTCTGGTCCCCCAACCACCAGCCAAGTATATTTCAAATCTGTGGAAACATGATAAATCTAAATATAGTTAGAGCAGCGGCTACAATTATCGACAGTCCATAATTATCATCAACTTTTCAGATTTACCAATAAAAAACAATTTTACAAAGGTGAGTTTCAGTTGCAACAGTTATTATTGGTTAATTAATCAACCAGAAGCCCCCCCCTCGCCCTTTGAGCTTGTCGTCTGATGATGATACCTGAGATGGAATTTTTTTCAGCACGATCAGCAACTTGAGGAAAATCTGGACGTTATCATCGCAGGTAAGCATGGTGGAAAGATCATGGACATGTTTTTACTGAGAAAATTCACTGATATTTCATGATCTCCTTGTCAAAACCTACTTTGTTTCTTACTCTCTCATTTGACAGTCGCCATTTTGTATCTAAACGCGCGTTTCAGAAGTCACATAAGGTGTCGATAATAGTGATCACTTTCACTGGTGTCCACCATTATCGACACCCTGTGGAATTAAGTGGCATTTACAACTGTTATGGATCAATCTTTGTGTAACATTGTTGAAGTAGATGAAGTACTTTAACCCTTTGATGCAAAACATATGCACACCCCTTCTAATGCACAGCATGGGTCAAAAATGACCTGCATTCATTTTCCAGATTATTTCATGCTGACTGAGTTTTTCTTTGCTCTATCTTTTGAAATCAATTTATTTTATGATTGAATATTCCAAGTATTCTTTAAATATCTTGTTTTTAATTACTACAAATCATTAATTAAATTTTTTTCCTACTTTATGAACAAAAATACTTTTCATATTACTACACATGGGTCATCCAAGTGTGATTTAAAATTAAATGTCTTAATACGATAATAATAATTTGTTTCAAGTAATTACTTTAGCAGTGAATGGGGCCAATTATTTATTTATTAACTATGTAGTTAGCTAAGCCAACTACAATAAAATTAGCTAACTAAAATAGAATATGTCAACAGCTAGGTAGCTAATAGTAATTACTCGTAACTTTCTGACGAGTAATCTACTCACTCTCAAGGTAACCTAAACATAATCAATTTTTTTCTAAGGTAATGTTAGAACAATTGAAAAACATTACTTGCATGTATTAGATGGGCAAAGGGTGCTGTGCTGAGCTGTGAAATGTCTGACACAAGCACAATTCACAGTTCCCACCAAACGCTGTAGTAAATGCATGCGGGTCGGTTCTGACCCATGTGTGTAAACTTGATGTAGAATTACAAAAATTGTGCTTGTTCACAACTTAAGAAAGGAAAAATAAAAATAATGATTTGTGCTCAACAAAAACAAGATATTTACTGCATATTTGGAAAAGTAAATGACAAAATGAATTTATTTCAAAAGTATATCATAGAAACACTCAGCCATACATGAAATAACCTGGAAAATGAATGCAGGTCGTTTTTGACCCATGTTGTGCATTAGAAGGGTAGTGATATAAAAAGGGTTTTTATTCAAAAAGTAAGAAAGGAAAAAATAAAATAAGGATGTATGATGATCAAAAACAAGTTAATTGAGGAATACCTTGAATACTGAATGATGGAATTAATTTATTGCAAAGATATAGAAGATAAAAACTCAGCCGGGTCACTTTTGACCGATGTTTTGCATCAAAGGGTTAAAAAAATAAAAGTGCTGTGATTTTATCATTATTTTTTTTCTGATTCATAATAGAATGGAATGTTTATAGAGTATTTGGAATCCGATTGCAATAAATAGAATTAGACCAGAATTAAATTCCTAGCATACAAAAAATTACATGCTTGAAATATTCAGATTTTTCTATTCCATTCAGAAAATATATATTTTTTGCAGTTTGTTGTAAATATCTACCACATATTACAATATCAGTAGACATTTTATATTTTGGTTTGAGGAATGACATGCGACCTTTGACCTGGATTTTCATGCAGTTACAATGTCAATTCCGTGTTGACATTTATTGGTAAACTATAAAACTAGAAATTAATACAAACAGCAACAAATAATTAACAAAATGTGAGCTACGAAAATACTTAGAAAGTGGGTAGAAAATGGAACAAGGAGATTTTCTGACGCAGGTTAAACATTATCAGTTCATTTGTTTACAAACATTAGAATTACTTCCTCATTTACATAAACACGGACATCCAGATATTTATATAAAAGATATTTTGTACTAAATACAAGTCTGTGTAAAAAAAAATTTAAATAAAAACTATGTTTTGTTAACTTAATACCACATATCGATTATTTTTTTGATAAATAATCATCTGGATATCGATAATTGTGGAATGGTGTCGATAATTGTGGAACGGTGTCAATAACTGTGGACAAAGGTGGAGATAATTGTGGAACGGTGTCACATGATCTGATACACTAAGTAATCAGGAATCAACTCTTTTTTTTTTCCAGTGGAAGTTTGAGTAATTATTCATGCACAATTTACATCTTGAAAGTCTTTTCTACTTTTGCAATGGCCAAAAGATTGTTAAGGCGCTGATAATTGTAGCTGCAGCTCTGTCTGTAATTTAGACTAATAAAAACACGGCATACTACAGACATCACACTGTACGTGTCATCATATAACTTTGTTACTATTTTACATTATTAATGAATGGAATATGAGTCCAAAATGAGGAAAATGTTTAATTTTGCTTCACCTCTTTGTTTTTTGTGGGTCCAGCCAGTCAGTGCAAGCTGCGTTAGTTTCTTGGTTGGAGCCCAATATACTGACAGCCATGAGACTTTCATTTCTTTGATGACTGTTGGCTGTTGTTGCTACATGTAGTATTTTTTAATGTACTCAACCACCAATAAAACTGTCACACTTGCCTAGTTTAAATGACACTTAGCACAACTCCTGCACCACTAAATATCAGTGTGCCCTTTAAATATAAAGGCAGAGCAACAGGATTATATCAATTAACACAAACTGATAATGAACCTCATTTTTGCCAGTGTGGGACACGAACATTCCCTTACCATTTTGATAAAAGCATCTGGTTAATCTAAGTTAATCAAATGCTAGTGTTTGTCACCACAGTGGTGCTGTTTGTAAAGTACCATATCATAGACTTTTTTTTTTCTCTTGAAGTCCACTTATAATATTTGTGTGACTTATGGATTTTTTTTCCAACCTGTCTTTATTCTTCAGGCTGTTTTTAAATGACCTCTGTTCTGACAGGATGCTTTCACAAGTGGAAAGAGGCTCACAATAAATTTGCAATACTATAGAATCTGCAAACAGATTAGCAAGGTGAAAGCTAGCTAGCATTAGCATATTGAGAATGGTGTACATAATATATTCCATTACATAAAATTGCCTCATATTCAGGTGGTGTAGTGGTTAGCACTGTCGCCTCACAGCAAGAAGGTCCTGGGTTCAAGCCCAGCGGCAGACAGGGGCCTTTCTGTGTGGAGTTTGCAGGCTCTCCCCATGTCTGCGTGGGTTTCCTCCGGGTGCTCTGGTTTCCACCACAGTCCAAAGACATGCAGGTTAGGCTAATTGGTGACTCTAAATTGACCTTACGGTAGGTGTGATTGTGAGTGCGAATGGTTGTCTGTGTCTATGTGTCAGCCCTGTGATGACCTGGCGACTTGTCCAGGGTGTACCCCACCTCTCGCCCACAGTCAGCTGGGATAGGCTCCAGCTTGCCTGCGACCCTGTAGGACAGGATAAGTGGCTACAGATAATGGATGGATGCCTCATATTCAGCGTTCCTATTGAAGTTGCAGTTCCTAGTGCAGTTGGAATGACTAAATGGTTCAAGGTGAAGGTGGGACTTCATCAAGGATCTGCTTTGAGTCCTTTCTTGTTTGCCATAGTGATGGATAGCTTGACGGACAAAGTGAGGCCAGAGTCACCATGGAACATGATGTTTGTGGGTGATATTGTGATATGTGGTGAAAGTAGAAAGGAGGTTGAGCTGGGTTTGGAGAGATGGAGGTATGCATTGGAACAAAGAGGAATGAAGGTGAGCAGTAGCGAAACAGAATACATGTGCATCAAGGAGAAGTGGGGATGAGAGTGTAGTGAAGATGCAAAGAGTAGACGTAAAGAAAGTTGGTGAATTCAGGTACCTGGGGTCAACTGTGCAGGAAAATGGGGGCTGCGATAGTGAGGTGAGAAAGAGAGTGCAGGCAGGGTGGAGCAGTTGGAGAAGGATTTCAGGAGTCATTTGTGATAGGAAAGTCCCAGCAAAAGTGAAAGGTAAGATGTATAAGACAGTAGTGAGACCAGCTGTGATGTATGGATTGGAGACCGTACCCTTAACAAAGAAACAGGAGGCAAAGTTGGAGGTGGTGGAGTTGAGGATGTTGAGGTTTGCGATGGGAGTGGCAAGGTTGGACAGGATAAGGAACGAGCACATCAGAGGGACAACACATGTGGAGAGCTTGGGAATGAAGCTAAGAGAGATGAGACTGAGATGGTATGGGCACATCCTTAGAAGAGATGCAGAGCATGTTGGAAAGAGAATGTTGAGGATGGAGCTGCCAGGCACACGAAAACGAGGAAGGGCAAAGAGGAGATACCGGTACATGGATGTGGTGAGAGAGGACATGAAAGTGGCAGGTGTGGTAGAGAAGGATGCAGAAGACAGGGAGCAATGGAGATGAAAGATCCGCTGTGGCGACCCCTAATCAGGAGCAGCCAAAAGAAGAAGAAGGAGATTCAGTGTTCCTATTGAACTGACCCAAGTATATGAATTATTAGAATGAAATAATGCTACTTACTGGCTGTTGGCCTGCTGTCAGATCCAACATAATTGGAACTGCCCTGTCTTTTAATAGTAAATGTTTTGATATAACTTGCCGTGTATAATGCTTAGTATAACATGCACAGGTATGTTGAAAAAGAAATACAGTTCAGGCACTCCTGCTGAATTTGTATGTGCTGTGACATCTTTACTCCAATAAGTCTGACCAATAACTGCAGACTTCAACATGTTTGGGTGGGGCTAACATGCTATAAACCAGGGGTTCTCAACCTTTTCTGCTTTGAGGCCCACCTATTTGTTCTTGTAAAAAAGGCCCCCAATTATTTTGGTCCATCTATTCTATTAGAATCTAATAATCTACTGTAAAGTGAATTAATAGGATATAACATCACTCCCTGTTACAGATGGGAGCCCAGGAACTAAATAAATGCAATAAAAATAAACTGTTTTTAATTGTAGGTATTGTATTTAAAACTGTATGGATGTGCCAGAAGCCAACATAAAACCATGCATGCAGGGCATTCTCAGTCAAAAGGAATTAATGATCCAAAAGTGGAGTCTGGTCCATTAACACAAGCTCTTATTGCCATGTTTGTGTACAGCAAACAAGCAAGCTATTAAAACCAAGAAGTACACTCAAAAGAAGTGGGTATAGAAACCACTCAACGGGATTAGATCCTTACAAGCTAACAAAGAAGGATTTTTCCTAGGAAAGAAAAATTTACTCACTAAATTTGACATTAGTAGAAGAAATTTTGAACCTATTGTAGCCGTAACTAAATACAGAGACAATAGTTATGCATACTATTAATTAACTTAATGTGAAGATAATTAATAAATAATCAACAGATTTTAAGGTTTTTGAAAGATTGTCTATATTTTTAGTCTTTTGTGTTTGTAATTATTTGTATCTGTACGTGCATGACCCCACCAGCTCTGCTGATCAACTTATCTTGTTTAACTAAAGTGATTTATTCATTCATTATGAGTTGGAAAATTATCCATCCATTGAGTTCCCCGACATCTCAAACTACCTGGTGCTGCAGACATCATTCTACATGGACACACAGATGAAAACCTGGAAGAGCATGGAGGAGTGCAACTTTTTATATGTGGCTGGGTTAACGATCTGGGGATCAGGACACTACAAGATGGCGGTAGACAGATCTAATGCAGGAAGAGTGTTTATTAGCAGGAGTGATATTTACAAAAGCAAAACAGAAAGTAGAGTATTTAAACAGCATTATAAACATGGCTAGAAACAACCGTGACAGTGATAATGATAATACTTTGCAAAGCCTCTGTGAAAACAGCGTCCGCATCTGTGTGTGCTGATTGTACTCAAAATCAGTATCAAGTGTTTCCCATAACGACTGGGTCCCAAGCGCGCTCACAACACACTCCATGAGTGAGCGAGTGAGCGTGGCTGCTTGAGCTGCGCCAGACTCAAGCGCACAAAGGCGTGACAGTCAAGTGTTTACCTGCTGTGTGACCACAACTTTTAGCTCATATGAGTATTGCCACCAAAATGCCTCATTTTCATCGATAACCCATTGCAAAGCATCGCAAGCTGTAGTGTGACCGTAGCTTAATGAGGCGGATGTGACGTCGGCTGCAACCCAGCAATTGTACCCTACTACGAATAAAAAATTAACTTCAACTTGAAAAAAAAAAATTGTGGCCCACTAGATGGCGCTTTCCAGCCCACTAATGGGCTGCAGCCCAGTGGTTAAGAAACACTGCTATAAACTAACTGGGTGTGCTAATCTCTCTAAAGTTACCTGGGTGGGGCTAACCTGAGATAAAGTGACTGGGCGGGGCTAACCTGAGGTAAAGTGACTGGGCGGGGCTAACCTGAGGTAAAGTGACTGGGCAGGTATATTTTAAACGTTTGTTTCTTTGACGTCAAAGAAAAAAAAAGTCCAAAATGGGCTGTTACAGTTTAGTTTCCATAAACTGACCTTACAGAAGGGGGAGTGGGTGCTTTATACAAATTACAGTATATTAAGCTCTTTTATTTCAGAAAATGGGAATTTCCATGATTGGAACCATTTAATATTGTTGATTATGCAATAATAAACGGGTCTTCAATCTTATCTCCAAAGGGCCGGTGTGGCTGCAGGCTTTCATTCCAGCCAAAGAGGAGGCACACTTGAAAGTTGATTGGAAACCAAGAACTGATTAAACAAGTGGAATCTGGCATGGCTCCTGCTTGATTGGAATTAACACCTGCAACCACAGAGGCCCTTTGTGTATAAGACAGGAGACCCATGCAAAATTATCAAAACTATGGAACAACAATATGCTCGACTGGTGTACAGCAAGTATAGCAACTGTCTTTAGGACCAATCCTGAAAAACTGCAGTATCATTCTATTTTCTGTAATTTGGTACCTGTACCATGGGTCTGTGCAATCCTATCACTTTTACATAATTTACAAATAATATATATAACTGTTTTTCTCTAGGCTTCAAATTAATCTGAACATAAAATTATCATAACATGAAAAATGATGGTACATTTACAATCCTTCATTTTTAACATGCTGCTTGTGTCCATTTGCATATATATGGCTGATCTATGCTGATGACTTGGCCATATTTATGATATATACATTTTTTATGAAATCTGTCCCATTATGAAATTAAATGTTTAATGATGAAATCCCTGCTGTAAAGATACTGCTGCCTTATAATGATAGTGATTCATTTGATAATCTTTAATACTGTTCAATTCCCTTTGTGGCTTATTTACATTCTTGCCAATACTGATTACTGAGATGACAGAAAAGAGATTGGGGATTTTGATATAAAATGCTTGAGTTGTGTTTTTATGAAAATGCACCATCTGGGACAACTAGACACAGCTAAGAGATGTATTCAGATCTTTAAAAAAAAGGCAAAGAATGATGAAGTGAGCAAGTGGAATAAGCCAAGAATTTGTAATTGGCACAGCATGGGTCATTTGTGGCATGCTGACATCGACTGATACACACTGCCTCTACACCAGATCCGCTAATGAGAATCCTAGGAAACTTGAAATAACTCTTTTATGCCCTCAATTGTTTATTTAATTATTTATTTATTTAACTGAACCCTGGTTCTCTCTTCATCAATCTTCTCCCTGTCTCATTCTCTCAGCTCTATTCACATTACAAGGCAGCATTTTGCTGATGTTTTGTCATTTGTTCACGTGTTCAGACTTTTGGGGTTCTGATAAGAAATACACTATCTGTACGAAAGTTTGTGGACACCTGACTATCACACTCATATGTGCTTTTTGAATATCCCAATTCTAGACTTAGTCACCCTTTGCTGTTATAATAACCTCCACACATCTGGAAAGGTTTTCCAATTGATTATGGAGCATGGCTGTTGGGATCTGCCCGTTCAGCCAAAAGAATATTAGTGAGGATGGGCACTGCTGTTGGGAAACCTTGGCAAACCATTTCTTCATGGACCTCTTATTGTATACAGAGGCATTGTCATTTTGGAACAGGTTTAGGCATCTTAATTCAAGTGAAGGGAAACTAATGCTACAATATACAAAGACAATCTATATAATTGTGTGCTTCCAACTTTGTGGCAACAGTTTGGAGAAGAACCACAAATGGGTGTGGTGGTCAGGTGTCCACATATATTTGGCCATATGGTGTATTAGTAGACAAATTCAAAATATTATAATTTAGCTTTGCTTTAGAAAGTGTTTTAACCCAGTGTTGTGCATACATACTGAAGTCGCTTCTGCGGCTGCTCTAAACTTCAGTCTAAAACAATCAAAAGAGTTTCAATTGTCCTTATTGTGTTCCGAAAACAATGTGGGCTTTATAGCAGTGGTGGCGGCGGGCTGTGCCCCCCCCCCCCCCCCCCCCCAAGTTACAATGGGAGTCCTTTGACTATTTACAAGGAAGAAAAGGAGAGAGTAATGTGAATAAACAGCCTGCTGCGCACCATTGTTTTCCCTTATTAAATCCTGCTGTGTCCCTTCATCCCAGCGCCTCAGCGGCATCCCTTTGTACTGTAGGTTGGTAGCACCCATTCGCACCAAAACCAATGCAAATTAGCCTGGCCCTGACGTCACTGATTGCCTCTGCTTTCTGGGATTTTCCTTATTTTGCTTATGCAGAACTGCAAAACCCATCACTTTTAGTAGACAAGGTGATTTATGAATATTCTGTGGACTAATTAATCCGTTGCTGTGGCAACTGTCTAGACATGTCTGGTCTCCTTGGGTACTCGCGCCAAAGCGGGAACCCTGTGACAGCAAGGCTATGACAGTTGTATCTGACTGATAACTCGTGCGCCAGTTTATGGAAAGGATGAGGGATCACAACGCAAGGTGTCAGTTTAGCAAGAGACTTTACTGAGAAACAGTCGGGAACAAAACAGCACTCAACACCACCCGGTCTATATCCGGCTGGACAACTACGTCATAACAGGTAAGCTCCCCAGTAACATCCCACAACATCCCTGGCGCTACCTTCTTTTCCTTTACAACATAACCTCTCCCCGCCCGTGAGGTACCACTACCCAAACAGTGTTAAACTACCCCCTCACACCCATCAGTATTAACTGAACAAGACATTACCAACAGTCATCAATAAAGCACATAACCAGCCAGTCTGTCAGGCTTGCGCCGCTGTCTCCCAGAGCACCTGGGTGCATTCTCTGGTGGCGGCACGATGTCCTGCATGTCCTCAGGGGGTGCCACCGTGTGCGTATCTTTGCACAGCGCCGCTGAATCCTCTTGATTCTCATAATCACACAGCAGGTGAGGGACAGGAGGAGGCTCCACGATAGCTGGGGGTATATCAGGGCCCTGTGGCGGAGGGTCCTCAGGCCCCCCATCAGATTCGTCCTCTGATGCTGGGCCGCCGGTGGCTGGCGAGTCCCAGGTAGCAGTCAATTCCTCCACCCTGTAGCAGTCGCTCAGCTTGACTCTATAGGAGGTGCGGCGTAACTGGGAGCCAGTAAACTTTTGAATATTGCACCATGCCCCGTCCACTGCAACAACCAGGTACATGTCCCGGGCCTTGGACTTGTAACGATCCCCGTAGAGGTATAAAAGGTCACCTACGCGCACAGGGACGGGCGCAGGCATACGACCAGAGGGCGTCTAAGACCTCATGCTATGTGGGTGGTTGGAAATGCGCTGCGAGTGCTGCGACATGATGAGGACCTGGTCATCGACAGGCAACTGTCTGTGAGAAAACTGGTCCCTCTGGAACAACATCTCACGGGCGGACAGCCCGCGGGACCTCACCCTACTGTTCACGCACGTGACGGCGAGGGACAGCAACAGGGGAGTGACAGCTCTGCAATTAGGCTCGATACGTAGAATCTCCCCCTGAAGTTCCTGTATGGCTCTCTCAGCAACTGGGTTTTTGTTGACGTTCTTGGCGCTCCCCACTTCGATAGCCAGCCTGTGCTTGGTCAAAGTCTTATCTCCGGCCAGTGCGGCGAAGCCAGGTGCCGGGTCAGTTCTGATCACTGCCGAAGGGCCATCGAGAGGGCACAACCCCACGCATTAACGGAGTAAGGCCTCTCTGACAGTCTCACGGCGCTCATCTTCGATGAGGCAGGCCATGGTGAATGATGTCACGCACTCACGGATAACGAGGGTGCACTGCCGCTCCCACCTGAAAACATCTGCTGCGAAGGAAGAGCCCACAACCTCGGGAGGGTCACCGGTCATCTGATCACGCATGAACACCGGAGCTTTCCTCAAGGCCGCGCACTGATGGCAGCCATTCGTTACGCGTTGTACAGCAAAGTCCATGTCCAACGCATAAAAGTAGCGCTGTACAACTGTCTTCATCTGGGTGTACACTGGGTGTCCCAGAGAGATGTGAAGAGCAGTGAGTAGACCATCTAGGACGGGCCTGGGTACAATAATGCAGTCCGTAGAGGCAGCAAGGGGAGTGTGCCGGCGAACAACCAACAAGCCATCTTTGGATAATGTAGCGACATGCAAATAATGCTTCACATCACGAATATTGGTGAGTTTCTTTGACGGCCGCGTCCCCTGCCGGAGATGGGCACACACTCTCCTGAGGTCCGAACACTCAGACTGTATAGCCAGCCACGCCGACCTGCTGGTGAAGGGCAGCTTCTGAGACCCTCCCATTATGTCATCCACAGTCACTTGGCACACGACAGTCTCAGCAGTGGAGCGGACAAAGGAGCATATCTGGCATACGGGACTGGTGCACTCAGGTGCATTGCGACTGGCAAAGTTGGATGGCAGAATGGCTGCGCCTGCTACATGCCGTACTAGAACCTGAAAACGGCTGGCGGTGGACAGGAACGTTGTGACCTGTGGGCTCGCCGAGAACTCTCCTCTGCACAGCTTTTCAAAGGCCTGAACGCATGGTTTACTATCAGTTAACACACGTTTTCTGGGAGGACTGGATTATGTACGGTGCAAAGTGCTTCACAGCAGCTGCTATGGACAAGGCCTCCACCTCGCAAGGCAGCCAGGATATCTGATTCTTCTGCAACTTGGCACTAAAGTATCCAGCAACTTTCCCTGTATCCTTGTGAGTAACGTAGAGTGTTGGGCCCAGGCCAGGCTCCCTGATGGCGCCACCTGTGACTATCCATAACTGATCCTCAGGTCAGGGCAGAGTAATGGCGTGGTGTGTAGACAGCATGCTCTGAGCCCGGCTAAAAGCACTCAGCAACTCATCTGTCCAGTGAATAGTGTCCTTAGAATTGCGCCCAGCAACAGCATCATCCAGAGGGGCAAGCATGTTTGCGCAGTCTTTGAGCACACGGGACAGCACCTTGTATGCCCCGATGAACGAGCGCAGCTCAGTCACGGTCTTTGGCGCAGGACATGAGGCAAGTGTAGACACACGGTGTGGACTGGCTTGGATGGTCCCCTGGCGCCACACCCAGCCCAGAATGGTGGTCTGAACTGGTGCAATAGTGGTCTTGGTGGCCGACAGGTGCAGTCCACATTGGCACAAAGCAGACAGCACTCTTCTCCATACTGCTACCAGGGCCTCAAGAGTGTCTGCTCCACAGTACAGTCATCAGCTACCTTGGCAACCTGTCCTTGTTCGAGTAGCTCACCGAACACCCTACATGTCAGCTCCTCCAGCGCCGTCTCTGACCCCGGCATGCCCATGGCACTCCACACATATACACGTACGTCTTTAAACGGGGTGACGACGCCACAGTACTTCCATGAGTCTCTGGACAGTGGAATCTGGTAGAAGGCTTTTGTGAGGTCTGTCACAATTATGTACTTCCACTGGGCTATCAGGTGAAGAGTGGAGTTGACATCCGGCATTAATGAGGGCTGAGGCTTACTGTACCGGCCAACATCCGCGAACGCCGTAACGAGGCGAAAGCCCCCGTCCGACTTCTTGACGAGGAACGAAGGATTGACGTACTCCACATCAATGTCAACGTCTTCCGGCTTTCTGAAGACCCCCATACCTTCCAGCATATCGAACTGAGCCTGAAGCTCCTGAAGCTGGCCCCTGGAGTACTGTGGCACCCTGCCTTTGCGCTGTGGGGGTTGTACTGGCCCCATATGCACTCTGGCTTGGAAAGGGCCAACAGCGCTGTTATACCCTTTAAAATGTGGGTCAAACACCTCGTCAAACTCCTTGTGCAGTGCACAAAATTTGTCTCTGATGTCTGGGGGCATTATATTATCTGAGTCCAGGTGCACGAGGCTAGAATGCAAAACAGAGTGGCGGAGCGGCGTGCTAGTTGACGTAGCTTTATGGGGTGGTGAGGCAGTTGCATCGCTAGTCGGGGGCACATATGTGGAACGTACTTGGCAGACATGGGCATTTTTGTGTACCACTAGTGGCTGACCAGTCAAGTTGGGGATGCGGATTTTCCCAGACACACTACGAACCATGGCGGGGGCAGGTCACTGGTGTATATCTGCCAATTCATGTGAGGAGCCAATGTGAGGCTCGATTGCCAGCTCTTTGTCCACATCACACAGGTCAGGGGGTAGCTTGAACTCAATGTACTCTCCAGGCCACACCATAGCTCTGGCCCGGGCACGTATCACATGAGCGCGCTGCACGGCGTGTCTGTCTGTGGCCACTGGCCGTGCTCCGTGACTGTAGGTGCTCTCCCCTAAACAAACCTGGTGCTTGGCAGGTCTGACAGAGACATCATTCCTTATCATAAAGGGGATGCCAGCTAAAATGTCCGAGTCAAGATTCTCCACAACAAGTCCTTCAAAGTAAAGCTTCTGGTTATCTCTCTGAAAGTAAGTTCGTATCTCTCCCATGACCCTCAAGGGGGACGAGCCGTCTGCCTGGTGTGCAGATTGTGTACTACTTGTGACGGTGATGCCCAGCCTCGTTGCACAGAAGGCCCTCATCATGTTGCCTGTTGCTCCACTATCAATGATAAGCCGCACAGGCAGATGGTTGTGGAAGGCGTCAATGTAAGGGGACTGTTTTATTAGCACCCGCTGCACAAGAGAGGGCGCTGCTGCCTCGTCATCCTCAGAGCCATCTGACACATCACGCTGCTCACCTAGTACCTGGCAGGTCTTTGCCATGTACGACTTATCATGAGGAGGGAGAAAGGGGCACTTGCTGAGGAAATGGCTGTCAGGCCTCCTGGCCTCTTTGCACAGGGGGCATGATTTCTTTGGCCGGACAGAGAAGCTCCTCCTCTTGGGAAGCTCAGACACAGCAGCACGCATCGCTCTAGCATCCTCAGAGGCCTGCACCTCATCCAGCAATGAGTCCAGGGCTTGTGAAATCTCTGGCTTTATGGACGCTAGTGTGCGCGACCTCAGTTCAGTGCCATACTGCTGTTTCACTAGTTTAGGCAAGTCAGTGTGTATCAGGCAAAGCCATGTGAGAACAACAAAATTTTCCAGAGCGGGGGAAAGTTCCTCATCTTCTGTCACAGCAACCCCCATATGGCTAATGTCAGAGTCTTTATGCAGCAAATTGTCCTCCATAAACGCCATTAAGCGTTGATATAAGTCCTCAGGTCTCTCATTGGGCTCTAACTTAATAGCAACAAAGTCAATGAAATGAGCCCCAGTACACTGAAAGCCATAATGTTGTCAGATTGTCTTCCATATTTGGTCAACAGAAGTAGAGTTTTTCACAATTGAGTGACATGAGATCACAGGACAATAATTCGCTATTTGTCCAAGCATTAATTCAAGCATGCTTACTTTGCGCTCCTTAGTACGGCGCTGCGCGGCAGGAACAGACTCCGGATCGTCCACAAATCCTCTGAATGGTGACGCACGGGACCTCCTCTCCCACTGCACACCGCCGACCAGGAAAGGAGCAAACTCATTGTCCAGGGACAGTGTGTACAAGAGATTCTGACGCCAATTCTCGAACGAGTTGACCGTTTCTATCTTCGTTAAGCACCACTGCTTCGGTGCTCTGTGCGAAGCAGCCATGTTGACCTACTTTCACCCCGCGACTTGGAGATGGCGTTTATTATCCACCTGTGATCCCCTTGACCGGATAACGGAGCCCATGCGGAGTTTACTCCATCTTTTTACTTCAGAACGTGAGTCCGAAAAGCGCTGCCACCACGCCAGTTTACGGAAAGGATGAGGGATCACAACGCAAGGTGTCAGTTTAGCAAGAGACTTTACTGAGAAACAGTCGGGAACAAAACAGCACTCAACACCACCCGGTCTATATCCGGCTGGACAACTACGTCATAACAGGTAAGCTCCCCAATAACATCCCACAACATCCCTGGCGGTGTCCTGTCTGGATGGCTAGATAGCATTCATGAGGCATACAAGCAGTTTCGGGCACCCAAAAACTTAATGCTGCTCTAGATCTACATGAATTCGCTTGCTGCCCTGATCAAACCCATGGTAAGACGGTGTTATCCTCTCAACGATACTAAGTAGATGCAATTACATTATAGTATCATTGTTTCTGTTTCATATAGAAAAAAAATCCATGGACAAAATGTATTCTAATAGAGACATTAAACTTAGCTTTACTCCACCAAAATTTGCCTCTCAAAATGCGGGAAATAGTGTTTTGGAGGGTTAAAAATTGCAAAATTTCCCAGGGGGGGGATGCCCCCAGACCACCCTAAATTTGGCGCGGCTTCAGCGCACAACACATCGCCCCCCCATCCCCAAAACTTCCTGCCACTGCCTCTGTATAGGTAATAGTTTTGAAAGCAAGGCTGGCCTCTTAGGGCGGGACTGTATCCATCCCACTCTGTAAGCTGCTCTCATTTCTTTTAGCATGACCCATATTCTCTGAACAGACTGAGTTCATCTGACAATCCAGAGCCAATGCCAAGGAACAAACAGGCTAAACTGGCTGTGCTGGCTGCCTTGAGTCATTATACAGGTTCCACCAGTGTTTCCCACAGACCAGGTAGCAATTTGTGGTGCTCCACTGTGCCAATGAGGAAATCGTGCGCGGTGGTGTCGTGGCGGTCAGTGGAGTCGGTCATTGGGGTGTATGCAAAGTGTTTACAGCGGGCGGTGTTCAAACACACAGTATTTTTCTTCAGAGTCACCTGCTGGGACTATTTTAAAGCTACAAGAAGCATTTGAGATTATTCAGTTCAATTTAAATTCTTTTAAGTTCTTTAAGAGAAGACAGCTAAAACAATTTTTACCAGAACCCTGCTTGGTTTCATTCCTCGACCCAACTTTACATTACAGGGCAGGCCATTAGTTTGCTGGGCTTGATGTTGGTGGAAAACCTGTCTTTTAAATTTATGAAAATTACTCACCAAAACTGAAGTTAAAGTTTAGTTTTTACTAGTGATGCACTGGTTGCAATTTTTTGGGCCGCTTTCCGATTTTCCATGGAGTGTGACCTGCCGATACCGATTTTGGCCGATTCCATTTTTTCAAACCACTTCACAGCACACACAAAGACATAATGTAATTCTTTTTATCTTTTCTTTAATAGAACATTCTGCCAGATTTTCAGTAATAAATTTTCAACACCTTCAAGGTTGAAAACAAACAAAAAGACATTGTTCTTTGTAAAATCTTTCTTCATGTTTGCTATTAACATATTAATTCCTGAAATAGGAAATTCACACAAACATTTTTTTTTTCCCATCCAATATCTGGCACAAAAACAACTTCCCCCTCATATATCATTTGCCTACTGCTATGGAACACACTTTCATAAGCCTATTTAGATCTGAAAACTTATGCCTTATAGAACAACCCATTTCTTCATTCAGTATCAAAATACAAAAATAATTTCCAGTCATACTTATACCATAGCCATTCTATCATCTTTGTCAAATGTGTATTTGTAAAGTAATTTCCAATGGAATCAAGTGTAACCAAGGTTGTAAAACAAACAAAAATACATTTTTTTCTTTCTCTCTTTGTACAAATCTAACTACAGTGGTGCTTGAAAGTTTGTGAACCCTTTAGAATTTTCTATATTTCTGCATAAATATGACCTAAAACATCATCAGGTTTTCACACAAGTCCTAAAAGTTGATAAAGAGAACCCAGTTAAACAAATGAGACAAAAATATTATACTTGGTCATTTATTTATTGAGGAAAATGATCCAATATTACATATCTGTGAGTGGCAAAAGTATGTGAACCTTTGCTTTCAGTATCTGGTGTGACCCCCTTGTGCAGCAATAACTGCAACTAAACGTTTGCGGTAACTGTTGATCAGTCCTGCACACCAGCTTGGAGGAATTTTAGCCCATTCCTCTGTACATAACAGCTTCAACTCTGGGATGTTGGTGGGTTTCCTCACATGAACTGCTCGCTTCAGGTCCTCCCACAACATTTCCATTGGATTAAGGTTAGGACTTTGACTTGGCCATTCCAAAACATTAACTTTATCCCTCTTTAACCATTCTTTGGTAGAACGACTTGTGTGCTTAGGGTCCTTGTCTTGCTGCATGATCCACCTTCTCTTGAGATTCACTTCATGGACAGATGTCATGACATTTTCCTTTAGAATTCGCTGGTATAATTCAGAATTCATTGTTCCATCAATGATGGCAAGCCGTCCTGGCCCAGATGCAGTAAAACAGGCCCAAACCATGATACTACCACCACCATGTTTCACAGATGGGATAAGGTTCTGATGCTGGAATGCAGTGCTTTCCTTTCTCCAAACATAACGCTTCTCATTTAAACCAAAAAGTTCTATTTCGGTCTCATCCGTCCACAAAACATTTTTCCAATAGCCTTCTGGCTTGTCCACGTGATCTTTTGCAAACTGCAGACGAGCAGCAATGTTCTTTTTGGAGAGCAGTGGCTTTCCCCTTGCAACCCTGCCATGCACACCATTGTTGTTCAGTGTTCTCCTGATGGTGGACTCATGAACCTTAACATTAGCCAATGTGAGAGAGGCCTTCAGTTGCTTAGAAGTTACCCTGGGGTCTTTTGTGACCTCACCAACTATTACATGCCTTGCTTTTGGAGTGATCTTTGCTGGTCGACCACTCCTGGGGAGGGTAACAATGGTCTTGTATTTCCTCCATTTGTACACAATCTGTCTGACTGTAGATTGGTGGAGTCCAAACTCTTTAGAGATGGTTTTGTAACCTTTTCCAGCCTGATGAGTATCAACAACGCTTTTTCTGAGGTCCTCAGAAATCTCCTTTGTTCGTGCCATGATACACTTCCACAAACATGTGTTGTGAAGATCAGACTTTGATAGATCCCTGTTCTTTAAATAAAACAGGGTGCCCACTCACACCTGATTGTCATCCCATTGATTGAAAACACCTGACTCTAATTTCACCTTTAAATTTACTGCTAATCCTAGAGGTTCACATACTTTTGCCACTCACAGATATGTAATATTGGATCATTTTCCTCAATAAATAAATGACCAAGTAGAATATTTTTGTCTCATTTGTTTAACTTGGTTCTCTTTATCTACTTTTAGGACTTGTGTGAAAATCTGATGATGTTTTAGGTCATATTTATGCAGAAATAGAGAAAATTCTAAAGGGTTCACAAACTTTCAAGCACCACTGTAGATGTTTGATAATAGGCTAATGTATTAACTCCTGTAATGGGAAATTCACACAACCACAAACGTTTTCTTCTTTTCACATCCAATATCTGGCACAAAAAAAATTCACTATATTTGGATATCCAAATATAGTGATTTTTTTTTTTTTTTGTTAACGGCGCGCTCGGCGGAGCCAGTTAGGCGCGCAGGACTGACACTGTTCTGCACAAGCGCAACACAATCGCACTAGAAAGCATGTTCAAGCTGCCAGTGTAGCTGCAGTCTTTTTAGTTGCGAATTACGAGTATTTCCACTTTCATCTCTATGTGATACACAAGTTTTGATCGGCAAAAAATCGGCATATTTTAATTTTGACCGGCCGGTCATGGCCGATCACATGAAAATCGGCCGATTCCGATCGGCAGCCGGTCAATCGGTGCATCTCTGGTTTTTACTAGGGATGTTAACCGATGACCGTTTGACCAGTGGTTGACCGAATCAACGTCAACCGGTTAAATTTTTTTTGGTTGTCGGTGAAAAAAAAAAAATCAATCGTTTTGAAGCTGACGATTTTGGAGCGGAGAACCTGCAATTCTGTGTTGTAAACGCTTGGGGCATGCCATGCGGTGTAAGGACGACAGCTGACAAATCAGAAACACCCATTCAGTCATGTCCCGCCCTTCCGCCCCAGTTAAAGACAGCTGACAAATCAGAAACACCCATTCAGTCATGTCCCGCCCCAGTTGAACACAGCTGCCACTCGGCTAAAGAGAAAAGTGTAGACACAGGCTTTTTAGCTTACAAATTACTATTCTGTTTTTTTTTTTTAAATTATTATTAGAAGGCACATCGAGTTTAGTCCTGCCTTGGCCAGTGCATTCTGAAAGTATGTTTCGGTCTGTAGCCAACAATGCATGTTATTGCAGATCAGATCTCTCCACACAAACTAAAGGCGCAGATGCCGACTTTTTCACGGCTTTTTCATGGACTGTAACGGCATTTGCTTATGTAGTAATTTTAATACACAATTTACTCTGATGAAATTATTCAGACACTCCAACGCCCCCCCCCCCCCCCCCCCCAAAAAAAAATCGAATCTGCACGAGCTGTGAAAAAGGCGCGCCGTTTGCATCCCTGTAATAAACTCCTAGGTTAACCGACTTTAACCGGCTAATGAGGCTCGGTGGTCGGTCAAGATTTTTTTTAGTTTTCGCCATCCCTAGTTTTTACCTTAGTTTTTTGCCTTTTTGGTGGCAATCTTTCAATCATTCTTTAGTTGACATTCAAGGAATAAATTGCAAAAAACAAGCTGGAGGTTTTTATTTTAAATATTGAACTCAACACTTACCTCAACCAATACTAAAATGAAATAAATAGTATAATGTAACAACAAAATAATAATAAAATATCATAATTAGATGTAAGAAACCACTTAAGGTAACACCAAGGCAACTAACAATAATGAAAAAGCATTACCCTAATTGGTGCAAAGCCTGCATGCCCTATCAGAACATTTAATTCTGCGTGGTTTCCTGAAAAAAAACTCAAGTGCCCTATCGTAAGGGAAGTCATTGCTGAAGCGGGATAAACGGGATAATGCAATAAGGCCGGTTCCTCGCGTCAAGCTGCTACTGTATGCATCAAAATTGGTTTATAGCCTGACTCAGGGATATCCATTTCCTGTAAGCCAAGAAGGCTATGATAAAGCTCATCACGAGCACGACGTAGGCTACCTTTTAAAATAAGGGGTCGGAAGGCGAATCGGGAAGGCTGCGTTATTTTTAATTAGCCTAACAGGCCTATTTGCAGTCCGGGTATATGTGCACTGGCAGGCCTGTGGACACGCCTCTCTCTCTGTGTGTGGGTGTGTGCGTGCACGCGAACGAGAAGAAAGAGCACTATGAATGAACGGAACGACACGCAACGGAATTTTTTTTTTTCAAAATCGCGAGTCTGATTGTGTGGCGATAGAAATCCATTGTGTGGCGCTGCGCCACACAATGGTCTAGGTATGGGAAACCCTGTTCCACTATAGTAAGACTGTGTCTGTTCCCTGGGCTATACAAAAAATGTAAAATACTCAGTTTGTTTTAGGAAACTAAATAACATAAAATTAGATCATAATGAATGTACAGTCAACACCTTTGATCAAAAGCTAGGACTGTTAAATATTAGATCGCTTACATCTCAAGCACATATTGTTAAATTATTACTGATCAGGAGTTTAATGTACTGTGTAACAAATGGAGATTAAACCAAATGAGTATGTAGCAATAAATGGACTTCGTCCCTCTGGATACAGCTACATGCTAGTGCATCTCAAACAATTAGAATATCGTGAAAAAGTTCAATATTTTCCATCTGTTAATGAAGAAAGTGAAAATGTAATATATTCTAGACTCATTACATGTAAACTAAAATGTTCCGAGCATTTTTCTATTTTAATTTTGATAATTATTCCCTGCAGCACAAAAAGATCAAAAAACCCCAAACTATGAGAATATTTCATTTTGAGTTTGAGTAAAACAGAATAAATGCCATCTATCTTTCGATCTAGTTCAGTACACACAACCACAATCATGGGGAAGACTG
This sequence comes from Neoarius graeffei, assembly GCF_027579695.1. NCBI lineage: Eukaryota > Metazoa > Chordata > Actinopteri > Siluriformes > Ariidae > Neoarius > Neoarius graeffei. Next base: position 102,643,282 of record NC_083571.1, read on the forward strand.
CTGACTTGACAGATGTCAAGAAGACAATCATCAACACCTTCTATAAGGGTAAGCCACAGAAGGTCATTGCTGACAAGGCTGGCTAGAAAAGGTGCACAAGCAACTGGGATGACTGCAGCCTTGAGAGGATTGTCAAGAAAAGTCAATTCAAGAACTTGGGAGAGTTTCAGAAGGAGTGGACTGAGGCTGGTGTCAGTCCATCAAGAGCCACCACGCATAGCGGGTGGGCAGCCTGGTGTCGTAGTGGTTAGCACTGTTGCCTCACAGCAAGAAGGTTCTGGGTTCAAGCCCAGTGGCTGATGGGGGCCTTTCTGTGTGGAGTTTGCATGTTCTTCCCATATCTGTGTGGTTTCCCTCTGGGTGCTCCAGTTAACGGTTAACCAGTTGGGCTGAAGTGCCCTTGGGCAAGGCACCTAATCTCCAACTGCTCCCGGGCACTGTAGCATAGCTGCCCACTGCTCTGGGTATGTGTGTGCGTGTGTGCTCATTGCTCACTTGTGTGTGCATGTGTGCGTTCACTGCTTCAGATGGGTTAAATGCAGAGGAAGAATTTCACTGTGCTTAAGGCTGTGCTTGAGTGTACATGTGATAAATAAAGGCTTCTTGTTATAGATGTCTTCAGGAAAGGGGCTACAACTGTCACATTCCTAATATCAAGTCACTCCTGAAACAGAAACAACATAAGAAGAAGCTTACCTGGGCTGAGGAGAGAAAAATTGGACTGTTGCTCAATGGTCCAAAGTCCTCCTTTCAGAAAGAAGTACATTTTGCATTTCATTTGGAAATCAAGGTCCTAGAGTCTGGAGAAAGAGAGGAGAGGCACAGAATCCAAGGTGGTTGAAGTCCAGTGTGAAGTTTCTACAGTCTGTGATGATTAGAGGTGCCAAGTCATCTGCTGGTTTTGGTCCATTGTGTTTTATCAAGTCCACTGAGCAACAGTTCAGGTCTTTCTCTCCTTAGCCCATGTAAGCCGCTTCTGACATTGTCTCTGGTTCAGGAGTAGCTTGATATAAGGAATGTGACAGTTGTAGCCCCTTTCCTGAAGATGTGTGTGCGTGGTGGCTCTTGATGGACTGACACCAGCCTCAGTCCACTCCTTGTGAAGCTCTCCCAAGTTCTTGTGGAGGGTGTTGATGATCATTTATTGGACTACTGTCAAGTCAGCAGTCTTCCCTATGATTGTGATTCCTTATACTGAACTACACTGAGAGATACACAGTATTTATACTATTTTACTCAAAATGAAATATTCTAATATTTTGAGATACTGGATTTCTGATTTTCATGAACTATAAACTATAATCATCAAAATTAAAACAAAAAAGCCTTCAGATATTTCATTTTTTGCTTAATGAATATAGAATATATGAAAGGTTACCGTTTTGAAATTAGAAAAAACCCCCGAACATTTTCATGATATTCAAATATTTTGAGATGCACTAGTAAGATGGGATTTAGACTTCATCATAGCAGAGAGATAGCACTGGTTAAAATAGTAAATGACCCACTACTGGCCTCTTTTCAGGGTTGTGTCTCCTTGCTTGTGTTGCTTGATCTTAGTGCAGCTTTTGATACTTTACTTTGAGCACATTTTGATTGATCATGATTCTCCTTGATAGAGAAGAAAATGTTGTTGGAGAGGAAAAATCCTTCTCCTGGCTCAACATTAAGAAAAAATGTTCAATCATTTTACAATCACTGGCAGTGGCACAAACTCACCTAGCACCAAATCTCTCCCATTTTCCTCAGATGTAGAAAATTCTGTGGCCAATTTCATTATTGTAGTTTTTTGTGCAAAATGGGTTAATACTAATGGGTAATAATAATGGGTTAATTATCTATGGTTTTAAACAATCCTTTGGCAAATAGTTATAAATGTTGTAAATATTTTCTATAATGTGTACTTCTCTTTTAAAAAGGACATACAGTATTATGAAAAACACATTTTTTCAGTGCTTGTGTCAAAACATTTAGGTATTTGAACTGCCTATCAATCCACAAACTCTGAAATAAGACAACCCAATCACTTTCTTTTGAGCTGCCAAGGGCAGAAAACCTGTGATTCAACAACATTCAGATTTGCCTCCCCTCTTTGCATCAAGAGGGGAGCTCATGAGAAGTACTGTATACCACCTCTCATTGGAGTATGTCCACCCATGGCTCGAGAACTACCTTTGCAAAGGGGGTGCCATTTTTTCTTAGGCCCACTAGCATTATGCTGAAATGAGCTTAGTACAGGAACTGCTCTGGTGTTGGCTGCAGACAGCAGCACACATCGTTACATCAACCCCCAGGCTCAGAGGAGAGAACAGCCGAGTGAATGGAGTATTTTTTATTGCAACATCCCAGCTACAGTCAGGGCGAAAAAAAATAAACCTGTTCATGTGTGCTAGCCACTTGTTTTCTGACTGTTTTACCAACCTAGGTCAGTACAATACAGGAATGGCAACAAAACAGTTCCTAAAAGAGGGATCAATACCAGCTGTCTGTGGCAAAACAGACAAGGGAAAAGTAAGTATTTAAAAATAATTATGCTAAACTGACTTTTGCACATGCTCTATGAAGTAAAAAACAAACAAAAAAAGTTACAAAAAGTAAAAATGGAGGATGTTGGACACGACACGTCAAGTTGTTGGTCAGAGGAATTCACGGACACCACGAGATTTAATTTGCTACTGTCAGCTATTGCTTTGTTGCTTGCTAGTGTAAATACAGGATTAGTTTATGTCAACCTATCATCATCTGGACTTTCTTATACTGTTGCACACATGTGCAGTTTTATAAGTGGGCTTAAAGGTAGACTGCCTTTCAGATTTTTCAAGTGTCGGTCATAAAAAGAATTTTCCTTGACACCCAATTATTTTTGTTTAGTGGACCGAAAGCTACTGAATTTGAATCACAGACTTCCAATTTTATTAGTTTTTTTAATAGAACAATTAATGAATTTAGGGCCATGTGGCCCTAAATTCTCCGCTATTTTTTCCTGCTTCACCATGACCCAATTCAAGATACTACGTCATGCATCACGTGGTGGGCTTTCCCCGTTCATGTAATGCATTGTGGGATACAAATTTGAAACAGAAGAGAAAAATGGAGGACGTGAGTGTGTGAATGAAACATGAAAGACCAACGACAGTAACGGAAAGCGAGAAGAAAAAGCATTATGTTGCGAAGGAAATTAAATGCAGGACCAAAGTAATAAATATCGGCAGTCAGCGAGCACCTAGGTGTGATCAGCTGTTCGTTTAGTGACAGAATGATGTAACTGTCAGTGCACGGTCAAGGTAAACCTGTAGATAGCAGTAATGCAACACTGGATGCCAGCTGCCGTAAAACCCAAAAGATGAAGAAGACTACGACTAAGGTAGGCATGCGTATGTGCACACGGACTTCCTCTGTCTGTTTGACTGCACGAAGCAAGTGATTTCATGCACATTATTTGCTAAGGAATCCTCTCAAACTAAATAACTTCCCACCCACAGAATGGCCTGTTTTTTTGTTTTTTTTTTAGATATTACAAAAATAAACATATATCACAATGACCAAATTACAGAGGGCACTAAATTTCACCGATTTTATGAAATCGAAAGGCCGTCTACTTTTAAAGCTAAAGCCATGGCACTATTCCAACAAAGTTTAATGCTCTGAAACTTTCCCTCAAAATAAAAGCAGACATCGATAAATGAATACATACAGTGTGTCGATGTGAGGCTTCAAAATTTTCAAAATCAGTTTCTTCTTATTCATGAGTTTATGCAATGTATATGTAATTAAATCATAAGCTGGGTTAATTATTCATTTATATATAAATATAGATGAAGAATATGTTTACACATATTGGCTGCCACATTTATTTGGGAAAATCTAATTAATCCGTGTAATTGACTTGACGGAGTCATTAGGCAGATTCTTAATGGAATATTGAGTAATTACTTACTGAATTGTTTATTTCAATTATTTACCATGTCGCTATTTTATTTAATAGCTCTTATTTTAATATGTTTATTTATTTGCCCAGGATTTCTCCTCAAGTTCAGAACTTTTCTTTTTTTAAAGCAGATCTGGTCCACATGGCTTCTTAACCACTCAATAATACAGTACAGAATTTTGCTCATGCAAGAAAACACTGCAAAATTCACAACAGAAAGCAACACCACTCCATCAGAACAGACTTGAGATTAAAGAATATGCAAAGGTACAAGCTACATTAAAAATGTAGTTTAAACGGTAAAGTGGTGGTCCTTAAATTATTATTCCATAAATTAATTATCCCACACCTTCTCGGTCATCCAAGTTAATGTACAAAAGACATGCCTTTGAAGTTACCACAACAGTGAGTGTTTATACCCTGTTTGTACAGGTTTGTAGATTTATACTGTATGTGAACAGTAAACTAAAAATCCTCATTTTTATGATTATTAATAGTGAATGTCCTGCCTAAATCATCTTACCTCTCGTTCAAACACAATTCATATGCATTTAATTCAGCACAGATCATAACACAAAGCAAACATGACAATGAAATAAAAAACTAATCAACTTACCTGAATCCTAGAGCTGGTTAAGCTATAGCTCATTTTTTGACCCAAGGCAACCTTACCCTAAAAGAGAGAGGAGAGATCGAAATATGGTGGCTTTAGTAAAAAGCAACTTAATAGGAAATGCAATAAAAACCAAAGGGAACAATTCATTAAGGAAAAAAAAAAGAAATACAATGTTCTGCAGAGCTCTGTAGACTTCATGGCTGAGTTTAAGGTCTGACGTGCACTGAATTGTGGGAACCACAAATGTGTGCATTTCTAAATCATGTCCAATCAAGCGAATTGGACTCCTGTCAAGTTCTAGAGATACTGCAAGATCATCAAAGCAAACAGGATGTACCTGAGCTCAATTTGGAGTGCCTTAAGCCAGTTTTACCCTGCACGACTCCAACGGTCTTTTAGTATTATTACTAGAATTATTATTACTAAGGGTGGCACGGTGGTGTAGTGGTTAGCGCTGTCGCCTCACAGCAAGAAGGTCCGGGTTCGAGCCCCGTGGCCAGCGAGGACCTTTCTGTGCGGAGTTTGCATGTTCTCCCCGTGTCCGCGTGGGTTTCCTCCGGGTGCTACGGTTTCCCCCACAGTCCAAAGACATGCAGGTTAGGTTAACTGGTGACTCTAAATTGACCGTAGGTGTGAGTGTGAATGGTTGTCTGTGTCTATGTGTCAGCCCTGTGATGACCTGGCGACTTGTCCAGGGTGTACCCCGCCTTTCGCCCATAGTCAGCTGGGATAGGCTCCTGCGACCCTGTAGAAGAGGATAAAGCGGCTCGAGGTAATGAGATGAATGAATTATTATTACTAGATTTACTTCATGTCAGATTACATGATGAAGATAGTTACAATATTCTGCTGTACTGGTTGTAGAGTGACACAGCACAGGTCTGTCGCTCTTCAACTAAAAAGCATGCACTTGTTTCACTTCGTCACAACAGTAAATAATCTCAATGAATAGAATATTTGCATGCTAATCAGCTAGCTACTCGAAAGCTGCAATTCATTCACTATTTCTTTCCTTGTCATGTTTCTTTTTGTCCTGTTAAAAGATAGTCTAAGGCTACGTTTACATTAGACCGTATCTGTCTCGTTTTCTTCGCGGATGCACTGTCCGTTTACATTAAACCGCCTGGAAACGCCGGGAAACGGGAATCCGCCAGGGTCCACGTATTCAATCCAGATCGTGTCAGCTCCGGTACTGTGTAAACATTCAGAATACACGGATACGCTGTGCTGAGCTCTAGCTGGCGTCTCATTGGACAACGTCACTGTGACATCCACCTTCCTGATTCGCTGGCGTTGGTCATGTGACGCGACTGCTGAAAAACGGCGCGGACTTCCGCCTTGTATCACCTTTCATTAAAGAGTATAAAAGTATGAAAATACTGCAAATACTGATGCAAATACTGCCCATTGTGTAGTTATGATTGTCTTTAGGCTTGCCATCCTTCCACTTGCAAGTGGTAAGTGATATGCGCTGGGATCACACACACAGCGGCTCAGTCCCGAATCAATGCTTGTTCACTTCACTCACGTGCTCTGTGAGCTGCGCAAGGCCGGAGTGCGCACCCTCCAGAGGGCACTCGCTGTTCAGGGCGGAGTGATTTGGAGCGCAGGATGCCTGCGGAGCCGAGCGTATCCGTGTATTGGTATTGCTGTGTGCACGCAAATCGTGTATTGGTGTTGCTGTGTGCACACTAATCGTTTTAAAAACGTTAATCTGATGATCCGCTGATACGGTCTAATGTAAACATGGGCTAAGTGTGATAAGACATCACAGACATTCTCGCTGCTGCGACAATTCAACAAACCACTCTTCTTTTAAAGTGAATTTAATGTCCTTGAACCACACTTTTTTCCTTGGACAAAGCAACTTTGTTGACTGACTATGTGTTTTCGAACCATAGCTGATCCAAAAGGCTATAAATTAATGGAAAATCAATAAGATCAGCCGATTTTCACGGAATCTGCTAAGACTCATCCGGAAGATCCCAAAGGGGTGCATGACGTCGCACGTGTAACAAAGATCCAGGTATCAATTTTGTTCACTTGCGCAGCAGTGGTTAGACCAGTCTTGATATGGAATCACATTTTGGAGAGAATTCTGATAGTGATCAGGATTCTTATATGTCGGAAGAAGGGGCAGAAAATTATCAAGGATATTCCAGAGTAAATGATTATCTTTTCGAGACCCCAAGATGAGAAACAGATGCCAGTTCACTCAGTTCATGACAGTCCCACTCACCACCGATAGCGCACCACCAGCCAGAGAGAATTGGAAACACAGATTGGTTTGTGAATTTTTATTCTAAGCTGGCTGCTGCAAAATATAGGGAAAATATTTACATGTACCTCAATAAATGCAGAAATATAATCTTTAAAACATACACCTATTCAGTATAATTATTGAAAGAAAATATGAAGTGAGCGATAAAAGTGGAATCGACAAACTGTCCAAATGTCAAATCAAATGTCTCATCATTCATCTCATTATCTGTAGCCGCTTTATCCTTCTACGGGGTCGCAGGCAAGCTGGAGCCCATCCCAGCTGACTATGGGCGAAAAGCGGGGTACACCCTGGACAAGTCGCCAGGTCATCACAGGGCTGACACATAGACACAGACAACCATTCACACTCACGGTCAATTTAGAGTCACCAGTTAACCTAACCTGCATGTCTTTGGACTGTGGGGGAAACCGGAGCACCCGGAGGAAACCCACGCGGACATGGGGAGAACATGCAAACTCCGCACAGAAAGGCCCTCGCCGGCCACGGGGCTCGAACCCAGGACCTTCTTGCTGTGAGGCGACAGCGCTAACCGCTACACCACCGTGCCGCCTAGATCAAATGTCATTTATTAAATAAATGTTGTTGTTTGGTTTTTTTTTTTGCTCCAATAATTCCCATGTGGTCGTTCTGGTAGTGATGAACACTTGATGAATTAGATTTATTATTAGTAAGTGACACGAAATCTACCCGCTTCATTTGCACAAACCTCACCCACTGTCGCTTTAGATTAGTGTCATTTCTCGGAAATTCGTGAACTGAATGTCCTGTTGTATATGGACTTGAACATCCAAACACAACTCAGTGCTTTCACATCATTATTTTTGTAAGATTCCAACAACAATATCCGATTTCAGTGAGTAAACAAGCACGGAGTCAGATGAACCGAAATGACCCAGATAACCAGGGTTCTACGCGTGACGTCATGTGAGATTAGCCCTGAAGCAAGGCTGCCTTATTCTGGGATCCGGACGGCATTACATTCACTTTAAGTCCACTATGCTTTGTTTACATTTCACCATTGCCACAAGCATATTTTTAGCCATCCTGTGAGTTTTATGTTATCATATGCTGTCCTCCTATTGATGGCTTCTGTGTTATAGTCTCTTTCCACTATCTTTTTACTTTAACCCAGTGGAATTTTTGTGTTGTATTTATTGTCTGTTGTTCGTCCGATGTTTGTGTGGAACACTGCTGTAAACACATTGCCCCTCAGGGATAATAAAGATTCTTGATCCTTGATGAGTGTTGTAGCAGCCGTCACACTCTAGGATTTTAATCAACAATTTCTGACACCTCCAGAATTTTGGCGTCGGCCGTCTTTGGTCACAGTGGCACTAAATCAGCCACTGGTCAGCATTATGTACGGTATTCTAAGACCTCTAACTTAACTCTCAACTCCCAACTAAAGATTATCCTTTATGATGTGCCATTCTGCCTTCGACAACATAATCAGGACAGAAATTTTACAGCGTAAAGCCAGCTTTAACCAAGGCTCTAAACATGTATCTAAACGAGAGCTTTTTCATAAATTTGCAACAAAAAAAAAAAAAAAAGGTTTTGTTTTGTCATTATGGATTATTGTGTGTTGATTGATGGCCAAAAAGTGAATTTAATCCATTTTAAATTATAGGTATAATATAATAAATTGTGCAAAAACGGAACGAGTCTGAATACTTTCTGAAGCCTCTGTGGATCCTTTTCCAGAAAACCTAGTCTTTGGGTATCATTTGAGAATAATATAAAAAATATTATTATAAAAATAATAAAATAAATCACAAATTTATTTCACTACCCAGTGAATAATGAGCTGCTTGCTTTCCTCTGCTGTGTTTTTCATAAGTATATAACCAGTATCTTATTTGCTACTGTTAATTCATAGCATCTTGTTTATCACTGGCAAATCTGCTTAAAAACTAAGCAAACTAATACAAAAGTTTGTAATTGATACAGATACTAAATTTAAGTAGCTAAAAACTCCAGGCTTCTATGTTAAACATGTTTATAGCCATACCACATGGGGGGGAGCAGTCTGGAAAATGACCATAAAGTTATGATCACATGCTTTGGAAGCGTAACTGGTGATTTATAAAAGTAGAATGTGAGAGTGTAAACACATGAATGCTGCAAAGAGATACTGTACTTAAGATTTTGTAACTGCAGTGTTAATTTTGACAAGAAATTTAAATTTAGTTTTAGTCTTAGTTGCTTAATGAAAATTGTAGTGATGTTTTAGTCACATTTAATAATAATAATAATAATAATAATAATAATAATAATAATAATAATAATCAGTTAAATTTATATAGTGCCTTTCCCATACCCAAGGTCACTTTACAATTATAGGGTGGAAAAAAGATCAGGATGTCATTCCAATGGTGCAGCAGCCACAGTCCCACCAAAAGGCACACGAAAATAAGTCCCACACCGCCTGCACAGCCGCCGCAACACCGCCAGGCAACATTGCTCAGAACACCACACCATGAATCCACAAAGTGAGCACAAAAGCACCGCCATGCAGAGTGCCCATATGTCCCAAACCAACTGCACAGCTGCCACGACGCCACCAAGCAGCATCGCTCAAAACACGACGCCAAGCACTAAAGCACTGCCGCACAGAGCACTGGACAACCCCGATGTTAAAAGAGCAATGAGCTCACTGCAGTCCATAGCAAGGAGCACAGGCATCACCCACGGTGAACCAAGGCCTGGAGGGAACCGACGCCCAGAACTGGGTCCGGAGCTACATCACAACCGATGGACAAAACACTCAAACAAAAACAAAAAAGCACAGCATACTCTCAACTGGAAATGGAAAACGGAAATTTTAGTCATTTTGTTTTGTTTTAGTCAAAATTTAGTCAGTGGAACTCAATTTTTGTCTAATTTAGTCAATGATTTGATCATAATTTTCTCAGACAGTTTCATGATACTTGTAAAATGTGCCCTCTAGCTTTAAGAAGGGCTGTTACAGAAGTGGTATTACCAGATGTTTATTTTTTGTTTTATTTTGAAACGCGACAGTTGTTGTTGCTATGCAGAAGTTATGTGCAGTTAACCACGACTCTGTTGCTGTTTTGAGTGAAGATGGCATTTTGTACACCATGATGGTCATGACCACTATTTTCATATAAGGGCTGTTTCACAATCAGTGTATACCATAGAGATCTTGCAGTCACGTGACCGGAAAGTACACAGCCGCCATCTTGTCGGTCAACAGCACAGCTGAATATTGCTGCACTCGTGTACAGAATGGATCAATTTCAACTGACGGACTACACGGCTCATTTTTCTAATGAACAGATAACTAGATATATGTCTAAAATAAACGATTTACAGATTAGTGACCCTTATGGCTTTCCGGACAGAGTTTTCACGTGTCAGTGGATATGGAACTGCCAGAGGTGGAATACCTGGACGTGTATAATTACCTCATCAACTTTCCCTTGCTGTTCAGTGGTGAAGCACTGCGTGCTTATAAATCTCTGGACAGTTATCTTTACAGAAACTCAGGATTTGTCAGCGACTCAGATGTGGCATCTTGTAAACAAGAAAATGATCCTCACTGGATGGGTAAGTCACTTAAGTATTGAGTATAGCACTGACCAGCCGATTATAGAATAGAATAAGGTAATTCCAGCTGTAATTCCGTCCATCTTGTTTACCTGGCGTTGGAGAGGTAGAGGCTTAGCAGTGGAGATTTGAGTGGCTGTTTTCTGAGCTTAGTCAACAGGCCGGCTCTGCCTGCAGCCTCGCTTTTGCTTCCGCTCCCGGCACCGCCTCCTTCGCTTTGCTTCCGATAACAATCCACGGAGACCCTGCTGGTCTCGCTATCTCGTCCGGAATGTTTTTTTTTTTTTCTCGTCCGGAATGTTGTGCATGCGATGGAAATCGCTACAAACCGTCATTTTCTGCTGGAAACCAATGTCCAGTAAGTCCATACGGTTGTAGTGGAAGTCTGGTACAGACGAACAACACGCAAAAATACACACAAAAAACATAAAAAACGTGCACAGGTAGGGAGAGCTTGTAGCCGCAGCTGCTGTAGTAGAATTGTATATAGTAGGTTTTTCCAGAAGAAAAGGTAGAAGTAGAAGCAGAAGTAGAAGTAGAAGGCGGAAATATGGCGTTTGACCGACAAGATGGCATCTGTCACAATCTGGATCGGCTGTGATGTCACATGCAAGTGCTCCATACCTTTTGGGTCCACTATAGTCCAAAAATCACCCCCTCAGATTTTTGTGTATCTCTGCTGCCAAAAATGAACTTTTGAGCTGGAAATTAACTGCAGAATTTCAGATCTACAGGTCATATACTGGGCATGTTACTTATGGTGAGAAGACAGCATATAGTGTATTTCTAAAACTGACTCACTTTCTTATAGTCCACAAGAGTCAGGGATATAAAGTGAAAAACTGTTGAAATGTATGTGACTTTAAGTATACATTTTCAAGTACTCTGCAGCAATGTTTGTACATGGTAGTAACTTAAGTGGTGATGATCCTTGTGGCTTTCTGGAGAGGACACTTTTTGACAGACTCACATTTCAACCACATGTGAAGCTCTGCTGCAAATGCATCTCACATCTGTTTCAAGTCTTGTTTTTTACTGTGCAAGAACAGAGCATTTTGTTTCAACAGAGAAATATTTTCTTAAAACAATCATTTACAACCTCATCATATGGTGAGTGTTTTCCAGAGAGGGCATTTCTGGCAGACAAAGGATACTGTCAAAAATCTAAATGTAATATTTAAAGAAGAATTAAATGAAATGACCACAAGGTCAAAACTGAGCCCGCATTTGACTCTTTCAAATATATTTACCGTATAAGTACTAAAAAGACATTACTGCTGTAGGTCCCTGTAAAATAAGGTATAATATACTCCAGCATATACAGAGTTAGTCAAAATTATGTTAACACTTAAATGGTAGAAACCATTTATTCACAAAACATACATCATATGTGCAAGATGATTTACAAGACGGTCTCAACCTGTTCGCCATTGTGTTCAACACACAAAAACCAGTGAGCAACAGTACTATTTAAAGCCCGGACACACATTTCGCAGGGAATAGATGATACCACAGTCCTTATTCTGTCCTTGAGGTCATTGATATCACAAACTTTCCTGCTGTACACGCACTCCTTCATCATACCCCATAAACAGAAATTACAGGGTGTTAAATCAGAGGAGTGTGGAGGCCACGGCAATGGTCCACCACGACTTATCCACCAACCTGGAAATGTGTGGTCGAGATAAGCACGAACAGTATGGCCAAAATGCGGCAGTGCACCATCCTGTTGGAACTACCCCGCCAATCGGATCTGTAGCGAAAGTTCATCAATGGCGTACTGCTGCACCATCTGTAAGTAGACGTCTGTCTTCACTGTTAGAGTGTCAAAAAAGTAGGGCCCAATTATGCCAGCAGCGGTCACGGCACACCACACATTCAGGAGAAAAATAATCCATTAGTTTTAGCATAATTTTGACTAACCCTGTATATACACTGGACCTAGTTGCAGGAGTTAGTTGGTGCTATTCAAAAAGACAACAATGATTGTGAAACAGCCCATAAAAGGTGTCAGACCAATGCTGTGTGTGTACACTGACTCATGTACCTGTTAGAATCCAGGAGCATTAATTGTGAGCCGCTAAGCGAGTGAGCCTAGCGTAGGGTGACCAGATTTCCCTAGTCTGAAACCGGGACACTTTTGCGCGCGACCATGCTCGTGCACGCACACCTTTTTTTTACGTAACCGTGACACTCAGAGAGGTGTTCTTATCATTTTGTTGAAGCTCACATTTATCAACATCTCACATGAAATAAAACAAACAGGCATTTTGTTATCTAGTAGCATAGTGGTATACAGATCAGTTAAATTATGGTCAGACAACAGATTTTGTAATGGCTGAGAATAGGCCAGGCTATGTCCATAGGCCAAATTTAAACTGATTTATTCCACCTGTTTGTGAGAACACCAAGAAGAATGCATATGCACATGTAGGCTATATCTCTAAAATTGTATGCACTATAGCATGAACTTAAAAAGTAGATATGTGACCTCAACATAGCCTAGGTCAGGATCAACCTTACTAACCATTCCCCACAACTGAATGAATAAAGCAAGAAGATGTGTACAAAAGTGAACACTTTAATGGAAGGTGCAACAAGCTGTTCAACACAGCAATATGGCCAAACTGTCAGAATGGTATGTTAAACAGAAACAAAAAAGAGATAAGTGATTTGAGAATATATACAACGGAAGCCGTGAGAGGCCCTTCATATAATCCTTTTTTTTAATTCACCTTGTTATCCCGAGATAATGACATAATTAATTCAGGATCTCGAGAAAACAACACAACTAATTTGAGATCTCGAGAAAACAAAACCGTTATTCCGAGATCTCGAGAAAACAAAACAATTATTTCATGATCTCGAGTAAACAGCTGAGAAATGGTTCATTCAGGTGCGCCAAGAGACTTGTGATATGCTGACTTTGGGGCTATTTCTCATTCTGTATAGACGCAACTTTGGTCATTAGAATGTCTGGAATAATCGATCACCTAATAAGGCAATATTTTGATCAGCGGTTGACACAGGGAGAGATTGCATTAGGTCTTTTAATAAGGGATCATTTCAAAATTAGTCCTCGGCACCTCCGCAGAAGACTGGCCCGGCTTCGTCTCTACCGATGGAGATACAGTGATCCAGCTGAGATCATGAAATAATTGTTTTTTTTCTCGAGATCACGGAATAACAGTTTTGTTTTCTCAAGATCTCGAATTAGTTGTGTTGTTTTCTCGAGATACTGAATTAATTATGTCGTTATCTCGGGATAACAAGGTGAATAAAAAAAGATTATATGAAGGGCCTCTCGCGGCTTCTGTAAAATATACACTCAAACAAAACAGCAATAAAGGAGGAGAGGGGTGACAGCTCGAGGAAAGCCCCCACAGGAGCGCACAGCATTTGCAACATAGGCTACCCAACTCAGTACAAGAACAAAACACTTACAGTGTGTGCAGTAGGCTTCGTGCACATTGTTCTGCACCTCTTGGAGGAAGGGGTAGGTGCCCTGTAAATCTTTGGAAAAGGTACATTTTCTTTTCGGCATAATTGCTGCGGCATTACTGCTGCTAGCTGCTAGTCAAAGAACATTCGCGCCAGTTAATGTTTATTTTATTGTTGCATGGCAACACGTTCTGTTGTTTGGAATAATGTGGCTAAACAAACACCCATGCCACAGGGCCAGGGGGCAGTAACCAGGAAAGTTTGCGATTCCTGTCAATTCATCAAAATAGTAAATGCAGACATTTCTCTGCTAATGATTCCCACGCTGCTCAGTCGCAAACGTCGCGAGTGGCGAAAACCGGGACATATCCGTGTCCCGACAGATTTTTGTCGGGACTCAGGACACACAACCCCAAATCGGGACTGTCCCGGTAAAACCGGGACGTCTGGTCACCCTAGCCTAGCGAGCCGGATTCCCTCTCTTCCCAACTACAGTCAGAAATGTGAAACAGGGAAGGTAACATCCTGTAATGGAGTTTGGTGAAGGATATTTCTCCTGGCTGTATAAATTCCCTTCAGAAATAAACTCAGTTGTCTGCCTGAACACAGCCAGCTACTTCGTCTCAATGTTATTCATCAGGGCATAATAAACAGAGATTTTCGCTGTAATTTTTGTGGTCATTTTTTTCTCCATTTATGTTGTTCTGACAATTTAGTCATGAAATAAACGGTTAGCAATGAGTATTTATTGTCAAAATTAACACTGTAACTGTAACATGACAACTTGAAACAAAAAGTGTTCATCCCTAATTACAGCTTAATCATATTATTTTAAGAGTATGCTTTGTATGTTTTAAGAAATAAATGGTGATCTGTGAATACAATGGTTCGGTAAACACTGGATGGCCTAAAACAAAGCTGTCCAATCTCATTAGCAGAGGATTGATGTGGCTACCGAACCTAACTGAACATATTTAATCAATTAGTCTCGGGCTTCAAAAAGCTGATGAGCTGTACTGTGGCTTCTGTTTGGTTGGAATTAAAAAAAAAAAAAAAACTACAGCCACATTGGATAAATGGATACGTTTCCTTTTAGCGTTGTAAGCGGGTCTTTCGTTCCTTGGCTCTGCAAGCTATTATGTGCTTCCTGCTCTAACACATCTGATTCAGCTCATCAGTTTAATTACACACCTGGGTGTTGTCAACTGTGTTAAAGTAGGGGTTACAAACTCATTCTGGGTTGGAGGCCATATTGGTTAAAATTTTACAACAAAGCAAAGAGACTGCATGAATACATCCAATGACTTGTTATTAATAGTATTTGCCTTATTCCTTTTTTTAAAGGTTTAATCATTTTGGTTTCAATGACCGATTCAATGGCCTATTTATATAACTACAACATTCAGAGTCTTTATATTTTGTCGTGACTTTATACCAATAACTGTAACTTTACACCAATAAACACAATGCAAATAAATAGCTAAAACCTCTTGTTCATATTTGTTAGCCTTCACATCAGCATCATTCATCCCATGATTATTACTGAAAACAGACTTGCTTTCGACAAACTGCAGCCGGTTTCACTAAGTTAGACTATGACTTTAACTTAGACAGCGGGTATAGTCGGGCTTAGCATAGACGTCTAACAAATACTGTTGCACAAAGCAGTTAAGATTCCGACTATCTTAAGTCGTACTATGCTGCAAAGGATTGTGGGTATTTTAAGACCCTTTTCAAAACAAAAAAAATGGCGGACAGTGGTCGTTCAGTGCCGTTTAGCCACTTGGAAAATCTGGCTATATTAGAGGAATTTAATTCCTACAAAGACGTTTTATTAGGCAAATTCAGCAAAGAATGTAGCAATAAGAAAAAACATGAAGTGTGGGGAAAAAATAACGTCGTCTGTGAATAGCATTAATCCATCTGCGAGAAGAGATGTTGCTGCCGTGCGTAAAAACACCCCCACTGGAGGAGGGGGTTTGAAGAAACTAAAAGTAACCACCAAAATGGTCATCAACATTTATGGTGATGAGTCGCCCTTATTCTGGGGAGTGAAAGGAGGAAAGGAGAGCAGAGTAACCGGCTTCGCCAGACCCAGCAGCAACTCCCTTAGCAACATTGCTAGCAACGTTGAAGCTGAGGCTCCTTCACCCTCGGAGTTGTCATCACCCAGTACCTGCGCGGATGTGACACTACACGAAGAGCCTACCAAAAGGAAAGACTGCAACTTAAATTGAAGAGACTCGCGCAGATGGAGGAGTGATGTAGTAGCGTGTGTGTGTGTGTGTGTGTGTGTGTGTGTGTGAGTGTATGAGAGTGTATGAGAGAGAGAGAGAGAGATAAGTGATGAGTGGTGATGTAATTATATGCATAAATGAATTGATATTTATATTATTTATATATATTTATATTATTTATAAGTAATAAAATGAATAAGCTGGCATTACACTGTTTGTTCTTTATTGAATACTTTATAGTTAGATTATAATAGCCTAAATTTGTGCATTACATACTTGCAATGTACTTCACTGCCTTAACATTTCAAGCTTTCTTGTAGTTATTGACATTCATGGCACTTATGGCTTGACTGTTTTTTTTTTTTAATTAAATTTTATAGCCCTTAGACCCATAATAGACTGGGGGGAGGGTGTCTTACTTTTTAAGCCTAAAATTAGACTTAAAAAAATTAGTCTTAACTTTTGTGAAACTGTCTTACTTGCATTAGACTGGTCTATAAAGAAACTTAAGACCAATCTTAACCCATAGACCAGTCTAAACTACTTTAGTGAAACCGGACCCTGGTCTTTCTGTAACTGCCCAGTACACTGTACACTATGTTTTACCATGACTGGCTTCATAGTGCCTTCTAATATTACATTCTTTAAGCACAGCCATTTGCTGGAAACAAATTAAGTAAATAAGTTTCTGCCTTGTTTCCCAGAGGAAACATATAGTTCCATGTCCATTTCTTCTAGAACACTGTGCACCTTCCATTCCATTGACAGACATTTTTTCAGTGTTTTGCACAACGCTAGCCTATATGTGTAGAATGAAATGGTGCCAAATAACACCAAGAAAGGACCTCTAGCAGAAAAATTATTAACTGCAGCTAGATGTCAATAAAAGCAACAAATTGACAACAAATTGTTAAAACAGGAACTGCAATTCGTTTTCCCAAATAAATGTCAAAATGTCAAATTTAAAAGCAACTTATCAATTATGTCTAATTATGTCTTAATTATGACATAATTGGTGAGCTTCAATAAAACAATGGCAAAACAGGCTTATTCAAATTTAAGGTATGCCCTTTAATTATATTAATTTGTGCACACAATTGCTGTTCGAGAAGTAGCTTTCATGTTTAAATTGAGCTATCTGTAGGCATATCAGGTGAAAATACAAATTCAATCCAAATTGCTTGAAACTGCTTTCATTGAATTCAGAATTGAATGCAGAACAACATACTTTTTACAGAATTAAAATATGTTTATTGATTCTTGCGATATTACAAATCAAAGATTGAAAAAAAAATGGCTTAATTTTTAGAAAATTGTCGTAATATTCCTTATGAGGATCACATGGTCCAAAATGGGCCTCATTAACAAATGAGATCAAATGTTGCTTTTTTCTTAACTTTTTTTTCAAGATATTTACATGGAAATTGGCTGTATACTAAATATAAAATTAAAAAAAAAAAAATAGTAAAAACTAATTATGTAAATTAGTGTTTAATTAGTATAAATTATGCCAATTAGGTAAAACCGTTAAATTGGCACACGCTGTTCTTTAAAGTTTCACCAAATGGCTTTATTTGTCCAATACAAAGCTGATCTTAACTCTCGTTTATACATCACAAAGAAGAATAAATCAATGTTAATTACAATTACAAATTACAAATACAATTATAAAATATGCATACATAAGCACTGACTGTCATTCACATCTACCATTTTCTATCAAAATAAAAAAGTAATAAAAGATTATTTCTAATACCCTCTTTGTGCTTTGTAGGCCTTTGTATTTCTAAGTAGGGCCTACTAGTGTTTATATGAAAGAATATAAATGATAATATTCACAGCTTTCAAGGCGAACCTCAAAAAAACTCTGTGATCCGCATCCAATAAACAACTCCATTTATTTGAACTGAAATTGACACTCGTGTTTCTGACTGTTTTTTTAAATATCATTCCAACCACTAAGATCTCAATATTTTTCATCAAAACAACTACAGTTATAGTCTAAAATAGTTATTTGTTTTCAAGAATCAGTTTGATTTGAAAAAAAAAGTAGGTAAAGCTATGAAAACTTACTTCAAAGTCTCCTGTGAATCATAACATCAAAACTAGCAGATAGAAAATTTTGCTGAATAATTCATTAGAAACAGTGAGAGCGAGAGAACATCCCTATAAAAGTTAGAAGCTAGCTTACCCGTGACTCAAAAAGCACCGGCAGTTTCCCGACGTCACGCGAGCAGAGATTGTACTCTGTTACACCAACTTCAACCTGCCGTTACTCCCAAAATACTGAACAGATCTTAATGAGATGAATTTCTTTGGAAAGTAGAAATTATAAGCTTTTTAATGATGGTATTCACGATAGAAAATATTCAAGAGTTAAGCAGTGACAGATTTGGAAACTTAAATTGTGCATGCGGGCGGCACGGTGGTGTAGTGGTTAGCACTGTCGCCTCACAACAAGAAGGTCCGGGTTCGAGCCCCGTGGCTGGCGAAGGCCTTTCTGTGCAGAGTTTGCATGTTCTCCCCGTGTCCACGTGGGTTTCCTCCGGGTGCTCCAGTTTCCCCCACAGTCCAAAGACATGCAGGTTAGGTTAACTGGTGACTCTAAATTGACCGTAAGTGTGAGTGTGAATGGTTGTCTGTGTCTATGTGTCAGCCCTGTGATGGCCTGGCGACTTGTCCAGGGTGTACCCCGCCTTTCGCCCGTAGTCAGCTGGGATAGGCTCCAGCTTGCCTGCGACCCTGTAGAACAGGATAAAGCGGCTATAGATAATGAGATGAGATGAAATTGTGCATGCAGACGCTCATTTTCACAGCACGGCCAGCGAGTGTCTGATATGCCTACAGTACTATTTGCATTGCCCTGTATTTTATGTCTTTAGCTGGAAATTCCCCAAAGTGCATACTGATTAAGGCAAACACACAAAACAAACAACACATGCTATTTTGGTCATGTGAAAGAGATCGTCCTAAATCAGCTTTCTGGGTGTTATCAAGCTTGCATGTAGTTTTACAAAAGCAATCTTTTGTTAAATCTGGGACTGGGCATGTTTCTTCAACACCTTACTAAAGCCTAATGCAATTCATTATAGTGGCCTGAGCTTCCCTGATAAATTAAACAATCATTTATCACCCCCACATCCCTTCAGTTTTATCCATTTTTTTCTCTTTGATGCATTAATAATAAAATGAATTATTTTGATGGTGTTTGTTTACTCTATTTCTCAGGAGGAGACCAGCTTGGTGTTTGAAAAGCTCCGTCTCTTTGCTCATATACTGATAAGCTGAAACAGAGAGAGAAAGGGACGAAGAATGAATTGTGTTTAATTATGCAAACAGCATTAAATGTGACAAGATTTGAGGTGGTGATTCTGTTCTACCTACACAAAATGATTTCCAGCACAACCAGTGACCAGAGTCTGACATATGGCCTGGGAATTCAGTGAAATAAAACCCTGACCTTCATCAGGTCCCAGTGGTCATATCAAAAAGCTTTTGGGCCAACAGCCTGAAGCATGGACTGGGTAAAGAAAGATGAGCGACATAAACAGAAGCCAGAAGTCAGGAGAAGCAAAAAAATCCACTGACTGTCAGAAAGTACTAAGTGTGCATAGTAGGGCTTATGGGACCAGAGCTGAGTGACAGATGAGGTATTATTTATAGCCAAAATATCTAGCAGGGCTGATATTATTATATTGACATAATTTAGAGACCTCAATACCTGTCCTAAGTTTGTCTAAGACAGGAAAACAGCATCCATTTACACAATGAACAAAATGATAAAAGTCAGTTTAAGTCTTCAGTCTAGGAGTGCAGCTATTGTGATTATTCATGTTTTTTTCTTTTCTTTAAGATATCAGGGTCACCAACAGAAAATGTACCCAGAATTGTCAGAATGCTATCAGAAAATAATAATAATAATAATAATACATGGGGGGTGGCACGGTGGTGTAGTGGTTAGCACTGTCGCCTCACAGCAAGAAGGTCCGGGTTCGAGCCCCGTGGCCGGCGAGGGCCTTTCTGTGTGGAGTTTGCATGTTCTCCCCGTGTCCACGTGAGTTTCCTCCGGGTGCTCCGGTTTCCCCCACAGTCCAAAGACATGCAGGTTAGGTTAACTGGTGACTCTAAATGGACCGTAGGTGTGAATGTGAGTGTGAATGGTTGTCTGTGTCTATGTGTCAGCCCTGTGATGACCTGGCGACTTGTCCAGGGTGTACCCCGCCTTTCGCCCGTAGTCACCTGGGATAGGCTCCAGCTTGCCTGCGACCCTGTAGAACAGGATAAAGCAGCTAGAGATAATGAGATGAGATGAGATAATACATAGGGCCGAATTACTCAATTCTGATTGGTCAATCAAGGAGGGCTTTTTTTTCCTTAACACGGGGCCATATTTCTGAAATACTATTGGCTAGTTTGTTGCTTGGTTACGGTTACAAAAATTAGCAAATTTTGTCAAAAAAATGTCTGACTCTGCTGACTCAGCAATGCCGCGTTTCGCTATATTTGACGAAGAAATGATAAACCAATTGAAAGCTGCAAGCGAAAATGAAAATTCCAAAAAAAGGACGAAGTTTTGGCTTTCCGTGTTTAAGAAATGGGCCGCAGAAAGACAAATAAACGACCCTCTAAATGCATATGAATGCTGTGAGGTAGACAAGGTGCTATCACAGTTTTTGTGTCATGATGAAAGACACTTTAGAAACTGATTCAAACGTGCAAGATAGTCTTGCACCCTGATTGGTTCAGAAAACGTGAATGACAAATGTTGTGAACTTGAATGGCTTCCGAAGTATGACTTTAGCCCAATATATTATAAACAAGTAATCGTATGGTTCCTCGTAAAATTAAGGATCAATTTCACTCATGATTTCAAAGTTTTGAAATTGCCCAAGTCGAAATCACTCGTGAAATTAATCCTTAATTTTACTCGGCCCCATACGATTACCTATACTACTACTACTACTAATAATAATAATAATAATAAAAAAAGCAGCATCTGACAAGTTTACAATCTGATAGAATTCTTTCTGACTGAGGACGTTTTATTGTCTCAAAGTCTGGACATGTCATACAGCTAAGTTATCACACAGCTTGCCAGAAAGAAAGAAAGAAAATACATCCTCATGAGGAACTTGTGAAGCACTGTCTCATCTCAAGCTGCTTTATCCTGTTCTACAGGCAAGCTGGAGCCTATCCCAGCTGACTACGGGCAAAAGGCGGGGTACACCCTGGACAAGTCGCCAGGTCATCACAAGGCTGACACAGACAACCATTCACACCTACAGTCAATTTAGAGTCACCAGTTAACCTAACCTGCATGTCTTTGGACTGTGGGGGAAACCGGAGCACCCGTAGGAAACCCACGCAGACACGGGGAGAACACAGAAAGGCCCCCACCGGGCGCAGGGCTCGAACCTGGACCTTCTTGCTGTGAGGCGACAGCACTAACCACTACACCACCGGTGAAGCACTGTGTTTGTGGTAAAATAAATGCACTGATCAATACAAACAGCTAACATTAGTCCATTTGCTAACTTTAAAGCTAGACGGCCTTTCTTCATGTATGGGCGCTGTGTGAGACGGCTGCCTCTCCAGTAGCTCTGTAGTTTTTAGCTCTTTAAACCTCTTTTTTTTCCACCTTTTTTTACTTTTTTGCTCTTCTTATGAAGACATGGTGTGTTTAACTATATAACATGGATATATTTAACTTTAACACGCAACCAGGAGCCAGTTCTCACTTATTCGAGAGAGGAGCTGCTGGCCCTGAAAACAATGGGACAAGCCGGGATACAACACTCCATCCCGGCAGAGCTGAGGAGGAAACCCAGGGGCTGCAAAGCTGGAGCTAAGCTAAAGGCTAGGCTAGCGGACGACCGGCGGCACTACAAACCATCCATTCCCTCCGTTATCATGGGGAATGTGAACTCGCTGCCGAATAAAGTCGACGAGCTTTCGCTCTGAACAACCAGCGGATTTACTGGGAGAGCAGCTTATTTATCTTTACAGAGACATGGCTAACACACCTTGTACTGGATGCTAATGTGTACCTGCGAGGATTCACTGCTGTGAGGGCCGACAGAGACACTAACACATGCGGGAAAAGCAAAGGTGGGGGACTCATCATTTATGCCAACAACCGCTGGTGTAACCCAGGACATATCTCTGTAAAGACAGTTTTATGTTGCCCGAACTTGGACCTGCTAGCCGGCGGCCATATTATCTGCCGAGGGAGTTCAGTCGCATGATCACCATCTGTGTTTACATCCCTCCGAAGGCAGATGCAGCCGCTGCATGTGAGAGGATTCACTCTGTCACAGCAAGGCTGCAGACACAGCACCTTGAGGCATTTATGTGTCACAGAACAGACAGGAGAGGAGATCAAATGCACTCAAACCACAGTTTATTAATAATAGGGGAAAGGGAAGAATGTGTGTAGGTGAAGTCCAGTGGCAGGAGAACTGAAAGGCAGGGATGGCTGGTGGTGACATCTGAGGTCTCCCATCCAAGTACTGACCAGGCCTGGCCCTACTTAGCTTCAGAGATGAGACAGGACCAGGCATAGTCAGAGAGGTGTGGCTGTAGGGCTGAGCAAGCTGGAGATCAGGCGAAGGTACAGGAGGGGCAGGCAAGAGGCAGAGTCGACAGAACAGAAGGCAGATCAGGTACCGGGGCTGGAGAGCAGACAGAACAGGAAATCTTCAGGAGTCAGAGAAGTAGGAACACAGAGCAGGTTATCAGGCTGAGAGTTGCAGACGATCTAACACAGAAGCTTGGGAGGACTGCAGCTTAAATACACACAGGGGGGAAACAGGTGATCGGTAACAGCCAATGACAGTCACTGAAAGTTAATAAGAGGAAGTGAGTGCGGACATGGCCGGTAATGCTGAGTGGAGATGTTACCTGAAGAGAGAGCCCACAGGTAGGACCATGACAGAACCCCCCCATCAAGGGACGGCCCCAGAAGTCCCTAGCCGCAGATCACCAAAGACGGGCGGGAGGAGGGGGAATACCGGTGGAGGGTTAGAACTCCTCAGACCGGTCAGTGTCCATAGCCTCCGCACCCTCTTCACCGTCAGAAGAATCGTCATCCCAGGACCCCCACCCAGGATTTGGTTCGGTGTCAGGCTCAGGCGTTGGAGCAAGGGCAGGGTCCGGGAGTGGATCCGCATGGTGAGAACCCCTACGTCGGCCCCGTCGGATGGAGGGCTGGTCGGGGTGTAGCCGATGGAAGTCGGCGATGAGGGCCGGATCCAGAATCCTTCCCGCAGGAACCCACATCCTCTCCTCAGGACCATAGCCCTCCCAATCCACCAGGTATTGGAGGCCCCTACCCCTGCGTCGTGACTTCAGCAGTCGCCGGACGGTGTAGACCAGGCCACCGTCGATGAGACGAGGAGGTGCAGCTGGGACCAGCGGGCTCTCGTGTACTGGCTTGATCTTAGAGACGTGGAAGGTGGGGTGCACTCTCATGGACTTGGGTAGTCGGAGCCGGACAGCAGACTGGCTGATTATCCTCTGGACAGGGAATGGTCCGATGAACCGAGGTGCTACCTTACGAGACTCCACCTGGAGGGGCAGGTCCTTGGAGGGGGCAGAGCTGGCAGGTGGAGTACGGGGGTTTAGAGTGGAGGCCCGTAAGCAGGTCCGGTGGCAGTCCTTGCCCCATTCTCTTATCGCGCCAGTGGCCCAGTCGAGGTGAGGACTGTGTTGGCGGAGCCATGAATAGCCCAGGATGAGAGGTTGGTCGGGGGAACGGAGCAGGTGAAACTGGATGGTTTCGTGGTGGTTGCCTGACAGAGTCATCGGAACAGGGGCAGTGAGGCAGGCGACGGTGCCAAGAAGATGGCCATCCAGTGCCCTGGCTGGAACGGGAGAGGATAAGTGAAGGCTTTGCAGACCCAACTGGTGCACAAGCTCGGTGTCCATGATGTTAGCCTCGGCGCCAGAGTTGACCAGGGCGGGCAGGGTGTGGGTGGAATCCAACAGACGAAGACGAACTTGGAGCATAGGTTTCTGGCTGGTGGAGGACTGGATGATCATTGAGCCCAGCCGGACCCCTCCCATGTCCAGTGAGCTCGTCGCTTTTACTGGGCAAGAGGCAGCACGGTGACCATCACCCCCACAGTACAGGCACAGATTGGAGGTGAGCCGACGCTGGCGCTCTGCCGGGCTGAGGGAAGCATGGCCGATCTCCATGGGCTCTGCCTGGTCCAGAAGGCTCGGCGGAGAAGCAGCAGGAGACGTAGAAGGGGCTGGGTTACTCCGTGCACTGGTGATTGACTGAGTCTGGCGGGCCCTCTCTCGTCGACGGGTCTGGACCTGGCGGTCAATGCGGATGGCCAGGGCAATGGCCTCATTGAGTGTCGATGGTTGTTCGTGCGAGACCAATTCATCCTTAATGTAGTCGGCCAGGCTGTGCAGAAAGGCGTCCACCAGCGCCTGCGTGCCCCACTTGCTGCGCCGGGCCAAGGTCCAGAAATCGATCGAGTAGTCAGCCACTGTTTGTCTGCCTTGGTGAATACTCATCAGTCCTCTGGATGCCTCTACTGACGATGAGCCCAGGTCGAAGACCTTAGTCATTTCCGCTGAAAACAAGGTGAAGGAGGCACACGCCGGTGTCCGGCGTTCATACTCAGGAGTCCCCCACAGGCAGGCGCGGCCAGTCAGACGAGTGATGACGAAGGCCACCTTCGCTGCAAAGGTTCTGGGCTGCAGGTCGAACAGCAACCGTCAACTGGTCAGGAAGGCACGGACTTGGGAGGGGTCACCGTCAAAACGCTCCGGACTGCCAACCTTGGGTTCCGGGGCCTCGAGTGTAGCAGGAGCACCTCCCGGAGCTGGCACATCAGCAGCAGGTATGACAGGGGCTGATGCAACAAGGGACTGCGGTGGTTGGGCGGTGAGCAGCTGGAGTGCTTGGTCCAGTCGTTGTTGCTGCTGACCAAGCTGGATCAGGGCTGCAATGTCAGCAGACATGCGACTGACATCTTCTTCGAGGCACTGCAGCCAGTCTAGGGCAGAGGTTCGGGCGCTGACTCCATGTTGTGTTCAGATCGTTCTGTCACAGAACAGACAGGAGAGGAGATCAAATGCGCTCAAACCACAGTTTATTAATAATAGGGGAAAGGGGAGTTGGAAGAATGTGTGTAGGTGAAGTCCAGTGGCAGGAGAACTGAAAGGCAGGGATGGCTGGTGGTGACATCTGAGGTCTCCCATCCAAGTACTGACCAGGCCTGACCCTACTTAGCTTCAGAGATGAGACAGGACCAGGCATAGTCAGAGAGGTGTGGCTGTAGGGCTGAGCGAGCTGAAGATCAGGTGAAGGTACAGGAGGGGCAGGCAAGAAGCAGAGTCGACAGAACAGAAGGCAGATCAGGTCTGGAGAGCAGACAGAGTCAGACAGAACAGGAAATCTTCAGGAGTCAGAGTGGTAGGAACACAGAGCAGGTTATCAGGCTGAGAGTTGCAGACGATCTGACACAGAAGCTTGGGAGGACTGCAGCTTAAATACACACAGGGGGGAAACAGGTGATCGGTAACAGCCAATGACAGTCACTGAAAGTTAATAAGAGGAAGTGAGTGGAGATGTTACCTGAAGAGAGAGCCCACAGGTAGGACCGTGACATTTATGATCATTTCTGGGGACTTTAATCACGCTACTTTGGACTCTACTTTGGCTGCTTTTTACCAGGCTGTGGATTGTCCAACAAGAAATAACAGGACAATTGACTTGCTGTATGCTAATGTGAGGGATGCATACAGAGCCACACCCCTCCCCCTTCTAGGGAAGTCTGATCACAACCTGGTTCTTCTACAGCCGAAGTACACCCCCCTGGTTCAAAGGCAGCCTGCAACAACTAGCTCCATCAGGAGGTGGTCCCCTTAAATGGAAGATGCCCTCAGAGACCGCTATGACATCACAGACTGGGATGTGCTGCTTAGCCCACATTGTGAGGACATAGAGGGGCTGACACACTGTCTGACAGATTACCTCAACTTCTGTGCAGACGTGGTCTCCCCTGCTAAGACTGTACGGTGTTATCCTAATAACAAGCCATGGGTAACACAGGAAGTCAAAGCTGTCCTCAACAGGAAGAAGGCCGCCTTCAGGAGCAGGGATAGGGAGGCGATGAAAGCAGCACAGCAGGAAGTGAAACGCTGCATGAGGGAAGCTAAGGACAGCTACAGGAGAAAGGTGGAGCAGAAGCTGAAGGAGAACAGCATGAGGGAGGTCTGGGAACGTGTGAAAACCATCACAGGCCACAATACAAAGACCAGAGTCATTGAGGGTACAATGGAGAGGGCAAACAAGTTGAATGACTTCTTCAATCGGTTCAACCAGCCCACGTCCCCCCCACCCTCTCCCTCACTGCAGCCATCTCTCCTTCTTCCCTCAACACACCTCCCCCCAGTCATCACAGCAGCTCCGTCCTCCCCCTCCTCCCCCACCTCAACACAGACTCCTCTATGCATTACTGCAGACCAGGTCAGAGGTCAACTGAGGAAGCTTCACCCCAGGAAAGCAGCAGGCCTGGACAAGGTGTGTCCACGACTACTGAAGACCTGCGCTGCTGAACTGGGTGAACCACTCCAACGCATCTTCAATCTCAGCCTGCAGCTGGGGAGAGTGCCCACCCTCCGGAAGACATCATGTATCGTTCCAGTTCCCAAAAAGAATCGGCCCAGCGAGCTGAACAACTTCCGACCGGTGGCGCTCACTTCACATCTGATGAAGACGTTGGAGCGGCTCTTCCTCAGCCTCCTCAGACCCCAGGTACAACAGGACTGTATGCCCAGGACTGTATGCAGTTTGCGTACCGGGCAGGTGTCGGTGTGGAAGACGCCATCCTCTACCTGCTACACCGAGCCCACTCGCATCTGGATAAGGGAAATGGCACGTGAGTTTCCTCCAGGTGCTCCGGTTTCCCCCACAGTCCAAAGACATGCAGGTTAGGTTAACTGGTGACTCTAAATTGACCGTAGGTGTGAATATGAGTGTGAATGGTTGTCTGTGTCTATGTGTCAGCCCTGTGATGACCTGGCGACTTGTCCAGGGTGTACCCCGCCTTTCGCCCATAGTCAGCTGGGATAGGCTCCAGCTTGCCTGCGACCCTGTAGAAGGATAAAGCGGCTAGAGATAATGAGATGAGATGAGATTTCTAAATTTTCTTTGACTTGTCTGAAATATTTCATGCTTTTTTCTGGCCAACTTCATTTTGTTTGTTGATATACATCCATTCCTGCATTTCACGCCTGCAACACATTCCAAAAAAAAAAAAAGAAAAAAAAAACTTGTGGGGGGCTAGATTAGGGCTAATACTGAGGTAAAACAATTAAATAATGATGTGATTTGGAACAGGTGATGTCAACTGGTCATTGCAATCATGATTTGCTACCCAGGAAAGGACTAGGCTTGGAGGAGCAATGATGGGCCGAGGATCTCCAGTTTGTCAACAAATGCATGAGAAAATGATTGAAATGTTTAAAACAAAAAATGTTCCTCAAAGAAAGATATGAAGGGATTTCAATATTTCCCCCTCTATGGTGCATATCATTAAATGATTCAAGGAATCTGGAAGAATTTCGGTGCGTAAAGTGCAAGGGCGCAAGCCTAAGCTGAACACCCGTGATCGCTAAGCCCTGAGACGGCACTGCATCAAGAACCGTCATTCAGCTATAGCTGATATAACCACATGGGCTCAGGATTACTTTGGCAAACCTTTGTCAAGCACGCCAATATGGAGTTACAGTCACAAATGCCAGTTAAAATTTTACTATGCAAAAAGTAAGCCTAATATTAACTGTCCAGAAATGCACGGTAGAGTCGACTTTTCTAGGCCTGGCAGCATCTGGGATGGACTATCACACAGTGGAAACATGTATTGTGGTCAGATGAATCAGTATTACAGGTCTTTTTTTGTAAGAAATAGATGCCATGTGCTCCAGACCAAAAATTTAAAGGACCATCCAGGCTGCTACCAGCGACAAGTTCAAAAGCCAGGGTCTGTCATCGTATGGGGTTGCGTCAGTGCCCTTGGCAAAGGTAACTTAGACTTCTGTGATGGCAGCATTAACGTAGAAAAGTACATTTATATTTTAGAACAACATATGCTGCCTTCAAGATGACACCTTTTGCAGGGATATTTCAACAAGACAATGTAAAACCACATTCTGCACATATTACAAAGGCACGGGTGTGGAAGGAGAGGGTACCCGTTCCCTCTGTCCCCAATCGAGAATGTGTGGTGAATTTTCAAATGAAAAATATGACAACGATGATCCTGTACTGTTATACATGTTAAGGCCTGTTTGCAGAAAGAATGGGACAAAATAAAACCTGAAATGCTTCATCACTTGGTGTCTTCAGTCCCTAAACATCTTTTAACTGTCGTGAGAAGGAATGGCAACACTGCATAGTGGTAAATGCTTTGCCATCCTAACCGTTTTTGAAATGTGTGGCAAGAATCTCATCTCATTTCATCTCATTATCTCTAGCCGCTTTATCCTGTTCTACAGGGTCGCAGGCAAGCTGGAGCCTATCCCAGCTGACTACGGGCGAAAGGCGGGGTACACCCTGGACAAGTCGCCAGGTCATCACAGGGCTGACACATAGACACAGACAACCATTCACACTCACATTCACACCTACGGTCAATTTAGAGTCACCAGTTAACCTAACCTGCATGTCTTTGGACTGTGGGGGAAACCGGAGCACCCGGAGGAAACCCACACGGACACGGGGAGAACATGCAAACTCCACACAGAAAGGCCCTCATCGGCCGCAGGGATCGAACCCGGACCTTCTTGCTGTGAGGCGACAGTGCTAACCACTACACCACCGTGCCGTCGTGGCAAGAATCAAAATGGAAATAAGTGTTAACATCGAATACATAGATAGATAGAATTAATAAGGTAAAACATTGAATAATGTGCTGTTGTGTTGTTCTGAATGCATCACAGGTCAACAATTATTTACAAATCATTGTTTTCAGTTTTAATTTCAATTTCAACATACCATCCCGACTTTTTCTGATATGGAGTTGTACATCATTGCTTCTATAGTAACAGCTGATACAGAGTTGTATGATGGATGATGTACCTAAATTGTAATGTAAGTGATAACAGGAAATAGCTTGTGTCATGGATATTTTCAACATTAACTCAACTGTGAAGCAGCAAAGTGTGCAATGCGTCATTCATTAATAAATTAAACATTGTAAATGTTGGCAGATCATTATGTTATATCTGGAATAACACTCAGAAGTGTAACCTAAGTGAGTTAGGCTGAAGAATCAAATTGTCACAGTCTGGTCAGTTGAACGTCTGTTTCACAAAAACGTACAGTAATTTTAACTACCAAATTACCAAAGCCTGAAAACGAAACTAAAATCCAAATAAAAATACAAAATACAATAAGAGTACAATGTCTTGCAAAAGTATTCATCCCCCTTGGTGTTTGTCCTGTTTTATCACATTTCAAGCTGGGATTAAAATGGGTTTTTGGAGGGTTAGCACCATTTCATTTACACAACACGCCTACCACTTTAAAAGTGAAAATTGTTTTTATTGTGACACAAACAATAATTAAGATGAAAAAACATTAATCTGGAGTATGCATAGATATTCAACCCCTAAATAAGAGCTGGTCCAACCAATTCACTTCATAAGTCACATAATTAGTTGATTAAGAGCCACCTGTGTGCAATCAAAGTGTCACATGATATCTGTATAAATCAACCTGTTCTGGAAGGACCCTGACTCTGCTACACTACCAAGCAAGCAACATGAAAACCAAGGAGCCTCCAAACAGGTCAGAGACAAAGTTGTGGAGAAGTATAGATCAGGGTTGGGTTATAAAAAAAAAAAAATCCCAAACTTTGAATATCCCAGGGAGCACCATTAAATCCATTATTAGATTAGATTAGATTAGATTAGATTAGATTAGATTAGATTAGATTAGATTAGATTAGATAAAACTTCATTGGTCCCTTTGGGAGGGTTTTTTCAGGGAAATTAAGATTCCAGCAGCATCATTACAGATAAACAGAGAAAAGAAACAGAGAAAACTTCTAGATAAATTTAAATAAATTATGTACATATACAAATATAAAAAAGAATAAAATATGGGGAAGAGAGGAAGGGGGAGAGAGAGGAGGGGGGAAGGGGAAGAAGGGGGGGGCAGCAGGAGAGATATTGCACTTTATATTGCACATTGTCCGGTATTACTTATTGTAGGCTAGGCTACTGCTCCTTCCCGTCCTCTGTCCTCCGGTTACACCCCCCCCCCCCGAGAATGGAAAGAATACGGCACCACTACAAACCTGACAAGAGAAGGCCACCCACCAAAACTCACAGACCAGGCAAGGAGGGCGTTAATCAGAGATCTAACAAAGACACCAAAGATAACACTGAAGGAGCTGCAAAGAGCTACAGTGGAGATGGGAGAATCTGTCCATAGGACTACTTTAAGCCATACACTCCACAGAGTGGGGCTTTATGGAAGAGTGGCCAGAAAAAAAGCCATTGCTTTTAAATAAATAAATAAGAAAACACATTTGGAGTTTGCCCAACAGCATGCGGCAGACTCCTCAAACATATGGACGAAGATTCTCTGGTCAAATGAGACTAAAATTGATCTTTTTGGCCATCATGGGAAATGCCATGTATAGCGCAAACCCATCACCCTGAGAACACCATTCCTACAGTGAAACATGGTGGTGGCAGCATCATGCTGTGGGGATATTTTTCATCTGCAGGGACAGGAAAGCTGGTCAGGACTGAAGGAAAGATGGATGGCACTAAATACAGGGCAATTCTGGAGGAAAACCCGTTTGAGTTGGCCAGAGGTTTGAGACTGGGACGAAGGTTCACGTTCCAGCAGGACAATGACCCTAAACATACTGCTAAAGCTACACTGGAGTGGTTTAAAGGGAAACATTTAAATGTTTAAATTTACCCCAAATTTACTTAAATTTACCCCAAGAGACTTGCAGCTGTAATTGCAGCAAAAGGTGGATCTATAAAGTATTGACTTTGGGGGGTGAATGCCTACGCAATTACCTATTTCATCCTGATTATTATTTGTGTCACAATAAATAAATAAATAAAACAATTTGCACATTTAAAGTTGTATGCATGTTGTGTAAATCAAATGGTACTAACCCTCCAAAAATCTATTTTAATTCCAGCTTGTAATGCGACAAACATGAAGGGGGATGAATACTTTTGCAAGACACTGCATGTGCCCCAACAAACTCAACACTGCATTGACAAGTGAATTCAGTGTTCCTAACACATATAATTAACCATGTGTCCTAATTAATCATACCTTTGATGAGTTCAATGTGGTGTGTTGAACAGAAAAAAGATCAGCACATTGTTCCTGTCATAGTATTATTAAGGTTCCAATCATACTTATTAAACTGATTACACTATTATACTCTCATCCAACAATACCGCTCCAGTCTTCACGTGCAACACTGGAAATTGCTAACCATGTTGTGCTGATACATTTGCACTCAGTTTAATTGCAATCTACCTGCAGTTTCTCACCTTGTTCCCAATTAAGTATGTTAATTTAGTTTAGCTACGGTAATTCACCCAGAGGAGGCAAATTAGTCTGGATGTAGATATTACATAAAGTTAATGATATTTATATATCCTTATATATAATGATATATACAACTGCTAAGTAGTTAAAAGTTAATTAACTTAAGCTGCTTCTTGTGCTTGTACAAGTTTTTCTGATGCAAAAAAAAAGAAAAAGATTGCTTTACTGTAATGTGGAAATTCAGTTGAATCGCACCTGTCTAAAGTGATTAAGTGGGATTTTGCTAAGAGGACTGGAAATTAAGTGTTATTTACACAGGGACCATTATGCATGTTGTTTCAGATAACTACGGCTCTGGTTGTTGGCTGTCCATCATTAGTGATGATGACTGCTTCATTAGGATGCACAGAAACGCAGATGGGCTGCGAGGCTTGCACCAGAGCGACAGAGTCGCCCGCACGGGCAGCATGAACAGCCCGGCTGAGCCGCCACGGAATGTCTGGCCTCATGAGCTCTTGCATACTATTCTCCTCTCCTAACGAAGCGCCTTGCACATTAAAGTAAGACAAACAATGATGTGCCCCCATCGTGTTGTCTCTCTGAACCTCCAGACCTGATGCTAAGTGGTGCACAAAAGTGCCACAGACCTGATGGGTATGGAAGTTGCCCCACAGTGACAACTGCCTTGCCGAGTGATGCCATCCGTTGGCCATTTGAGTGGCTCTTCCGCATGCCATCTGGCGGTGTGCCATTGACCCTGTTGGGTTCATCTGCCATATTGCGCTGAAAAGTGCCCTGCTGTCAGCGCCTTATTGGTGATGTACTATTTAACCCATAGCTGGGACCCAGGCAGGTGCTACCACTCCAGGTCAGATGCCCCTTTTCCACCAAAGCAGTTCCAGGGCTGGTTCGGGGCCAGTGCTTAGTTTGGAACCGGGTTTTCTGTTTCCACTGACAAAGAACTGGCTCTGGGGCCAGAAAAAACGGTTCCAGGCTAGCACCAACTCTCTGCTGGGCCAGAGGAAAGAACCGCTTACGTCAGCGGGGCGGGGGGGGCGGAGTTGTTAAGACCAACAACAATAACAATACCGCAAAAGATCGCCATTTTTAAGCAGCAGCTGTACAAACGCGAAGTCATCCATTATTATTGTTGTTGTTGTTGCTGCTGCTGCTTCTTCCGTGTTGTTTTTACTTCGATATTCGCGCCAAGGTTTATGCAAACGTAGCAACGTAACTGACGTATACAGCGACGTAACTGACGTATACAATGATGTAACTGACGTATACAGCGACATAATGACGTGGCTTCCTTTAGCACCACGAGCTATGGAAAAGCAAACTGGTTCTCAGCTGGCTCGCAAGTTGAACGAGTTGTGAACCAGCACCAGCACTGGCTCCGAACCAGTCCTAGAACTGATTTGGTGGAAAAGGGGTAAGAGTGGACCTGGGAGCAATGGTAATTAAGGGGTAACTCCACTTTTCCCAATACTCAAGTCCTCCCCGACCTGAGACTCCCCACCGGTTGCAGTTTAAAGTCATACTCAGGACTAAAAGAATAGAATAGAATAGAATAGAATAGAATAGAATAACTTATGGCGGCTCTGGTTGATATTTATTTAATACTGAGTAGTGAGTGCGATTTAAACAGCATTATTATTATTATTATTATTATTATTATTATTATTATCATCTTTGTCTTGTAATCACCAGTTTAAATCTGGGTAGCGTTTATATGAATTTCAGCCAAGGCCCTTGGCTCAGAAATTCATCACCATGCGTATTATCCCTGCTGTTCCAAACAATGCCGTCATCTGGATACTTGCAATGATGGAGGTTCTTTGATACAGTTCCTAGTGCTCGCACTACAACAGGTATTACCTCTGTCTCAACATTGTGCATCGTCCTTATATGAAAAGCCAAGTCTTGGTATCTTCCTACTTTCTCTGTCGTCTCCACACTGGAGTCCCATGGAACAGCAATGTCAATCAGAGGCCACCTCCTTTTTGACTTATCCACAAGTATTAAGTCCAGTCTATTGTGGGTGACTGTCTCTGCAGTGTTGATGATGTGATCCCAACAGATTACCCTAACCCCTGACTACATCACTTGTTTACCGCAATGCATTATGGCCGATACGCAGGGTCAGCTCCGCTGTATTGTTTCCTTTCACCTTTGTTAAACACTGCATCGTTTAACCATGCCGCCTAAAGTGAATTGCTGTGTGCCTCACTGTGTCTCCACAACAAAGAGAACACCTAATTTGAGCTTTTATCAGCTGCCAGTCGAGAAGAAAGACATGGATAAGTTTAATCTGCAATGAAAACCTTCGAACTGAATCGAAATGGACAATGGACAAGTTTTTGTAGCTTGCATTTCTCTGGTGGGAAAAAGACGTACTTAAACTGTGACCCAGCAATATTTCCATGGTCTGCGGAACGGCCTTCGGTTATAGAAAATTATAACAATCAACACTTTTCATCGTCTGAAACTAGCGATATTCTAAAGCCTCATCTAATCTCATCTCATTATCTCTAGCCGCTTTATCCTTCTACAGGGTCGCAGGCAAGCTGGAGCCTATCCCAGTTGACTATGGGCGAAAGGCAGGGTACACCCTGGACAAGTCGCCAGGTCATCACAGGGCTGACACATAGACACAGACAACCATTCACACTCACATTCACACCTACGGTCAATTTAGAGTCACCAGTTAACCTAACCTGCATGTCTTTGGACTGTGGGGGAAACCGGAGCACCCGGACGAAACCCACACGGACACGGGGAGAACATGCAAACTCCGCACAGAAAGGCCCTCGCCGGCCCCGGGGCTCGAACCCAGGACCTTCTTGCTGTGAGGCGACAGCGCTAACCACTACACCACCGTGCCGCCTATTCTAAAGCCTGTAAAACAAAAAAGCATTCTTCAGCCTTTGCTTCTCAATGTGCCGAAGCACTTGGCAGCCGAACGAGCCTGTCGGACCGATACATCTCCCAAACCACGAAGGGTTCTCTTTTGGGTATGTATAATGTTCAGTGTATCTCACTAGCGGCATTTAATGAAATAAGTGCATTTATACTGGACATGACACGGCAGATCAGTGGGTTTCCAAAGATTTTTTTTTTGTAATGTTTCCTGACATCAAGTTTTATTTAATTAATCACTCATTTATAAATGTTTTGATAAGGCATTCTGAAATTTGATGTTGCTATTGTTGTTGTACAGTGTGGTCGACTCGGTCAATCTCTAGGTTGTACGAATTCTTGTCACTTATGTCTTACCTTCTCTCCAAGCTTGATTTGGATTCAGATTTTCTTCCTGTAAACTCTTGACATATTATCCACCTCTTTAAATCACCAATTTCATTGTCTTCCACGAAAGAGCACGGCACAATCGCTCCTCTCACATCGCTCTCACGTAAAATGAATCTAATATCCGCAATATTGCCCAACTACCGACCCCGGCTATCCCCCATAATGCATTGCGATAAACAAGTGATGATGTAGTTATATGTAGTAAATGCTTTTTCATTCATCTGTCTTAGCTTTAGTTAAATATTCCCAGTCTCAAACCTACACTAAGTTTTTCGTCTGTCATTCCTTTCATGTGTTTGCAAAGAACATCATGGGGCATTAATGTTCTGCTGTTAAGACAAACCATGTATACGGTGCCATATGGCCAAAGCTCGACCTTTAAGCTGGATTTCCTAAAGCAGGTGAGCAGTTATCCCAGACAGCAAAAGAGTGACATCCCAGTGCTTACCACTTTCATCTGCCCTACTTACTGTTGCCGAATAACGGTGATGAACATGTGAATCTGACTGCGAGAATACACACACACACACACACACACACACAAACCCCTCTCCTAATGAGATAAAGTCTCATGCCTGAAATTACCTGAAATGCTACACAAGCACCTCATATGAATGACTGTATTTCGGCCAGATTTCAAATGATGTGAAAACCTTAAATGTAGACATCCAGTGACACGCCAAGCAATAATTGGTATAGTCCAAAAAGGCAACAGCAACTAAGAACCAGTAATCAGCACACAAAAGGGTTTTGCCTGTGATAATTTAGGCACAGACAATAAAATCTATGGTGCATGAATATGTTTTGTAGTAAACAGACAACAGAACCGCAATGCTTTTCTAAATGTACAACTAGGCAGTACTACTAAACAGCCTTGATTAGTCATCTGTGAAAGAACATGATGGGTTTCTTAAAGCTGAAGCAGAGTTACCACAGAGACAAGTTCAGTCACAAATCAAAAATGGAACAATATTCCGTCCAGTAAAACGTCCATTATCTGTAGTCGCTTATCCTGTCCTACAGGGTCGCAGGCAAGCTGGAGCATATCCCAGCTGACTATGGGCGAGAGACGGGGTACACCCTGGATAAGTCATCACAGGGCTGACACACAGACAACCATTCACACCTACAGTCAATTTAGAGCCACCAATTAGCCTAACCTGCATGCCTTTGGACTGTGGAGGAAACCCACGCAGACAGCATGCAAACTCCACACAGAAAGGCCCTTGTCGGCCGCTGGGCTTGAACCCAGGACCTTCTTGCTGTGAGGCGACAGTGCTAACCACTACACCACTGTGCCACCTCATCTCATCTCATTATCTCTAGCCGCTTTATCCTGTTCTACAGGGTCACAGGCAAGCTGGAGCCTATCCTAGCTGACTACGGGTGAAAGGCGGGGTACACCCTGGACAAGTCGCCAGGTCATCACAGGGCTGACACATAGACACAGACAACCATTCACACTCACATTCACACCTACGGTCAATTTAGAGTCACCAGTTAACCTAACCTGCATGTCTTTGGACTGTGGGGGAAACCGGAGCACCCGGAGGAAACCCACGCGGACACGGGGAGAACATGCAAACTCCGCACAGAAAGGCCCTCGCCGGCCGCTGGGCTCGAACCCGGACCTTCTTGCTGTGAGGCGACAACGCTAACCACTACACCACCATGCCGCCCACCGTGCCACCTCTGCCAGCAAAATGTCTCATCTCATTATCTCATTATCTCAAGCCGCTTTATCCTTCCACAGGGTCGCAGGCAAGCTGGAGCCTATCCCAGCTGACTACGGGCGAAAGGCGGGGTACACCCTGGACAAGTCGCCAGGTCATCACAGGGCTGACACATAGACACAGACAACCATTCACACTCACATTCACACCTACGGTCAATTTAGAGTCACCAGTTAACCTAACCTGCATGTCTTTGGACTGTGGGGGAAACCGGAGCACCCGGAGGAAACCCACGCGGACACGGGGAGAACATGCAAACTCCGCACAGAAAGGCCCTCGCCGGCTGCTGGGCTCGAACCCGGACCTTCTTGCTGTGAGGCGACAACGCTAACCACTACACCACCATGCCGCCCACCGTGCCACCTCTGCCAGCAAAATGTAATTAATTAAATTAATTGTTAAATGTTTACATTAATATTAAATAAAGGTCGTCCTGAAATATGGATGAAGAACAGCCAAACTATCAGCATGTCCTGGATTGACTTGCAGTGCTTTTTGTCAGCTAGCTGTTTGAAAATCAAAAATTGAAATAATACATCTCCTCCCTTCAGTGTTCCCTGCCAAGCCAAGTCATTTACATGCACTGCTTAAGCTCGAACACCCAAAGTGCTTTCTCAACTAACAGGAAATATGATTGGCAATCAAATACAGATGCATCCTTGTCCTGGTTGGTTGGATGTTGCTGTTTGCATATGTGTTTTTTTTTCTTTCTTTTCTGCATTTTACTTTGAGCTTGATGAGATATTTTATTGAAGCTGCCAAAAACGTATCAAACCAAAAGTGTTCTGAATTAAAAATAGCCGACCCCACCTTCGAACATAACAGTCGAGACACTTTTAGCGCACAATACACCATCCAGCACATGATTCTGGGTCAAATATTGTCGCATGGCAAAGGTGTATTGTGGATTAATTTGCGTTCTGATTTTAAAACTCACTCACCCAACCTTCGACTGGACCTGTTTATGGCTATGTCACTTTCACTCCACAATATACCAGTGCCACACAACCATATCTGACCCAGAATTTATTGGATGGTGTGCCTGTGCCTGAACATACAGGTGGGACTAATACACACCTCCCACCTACACAACATTGTCATAACCCAGATTTAGTGCAGAGAGGAAATATATCATACCTGAGTCAGATATGCAAGCAATGAAAGCAAGATCAGGTCTAGAGGAAGGGAAAATATCATGGTATAGCTTAAATTATGTGCCAGAACGCATAGAGGAATGAGATTTACTATTTATTTCTGCATGATATAATGAGTGTAAGGCTACAACTATTCTGCAGTGAGAGTGAAATCTGAGCTGTGAAGGAAGTTATGGCACAGATTACAAAAGCAGACCAGGGGAATGGCATTGGCAGGAAACCTTCCATATTCTTCACACGCAGGTGAAAAGTTGCAGTTGTGTTGTGCTGGTGTAGGTTCAGTGATCTGGCCATAAATCACGACCGTCGCTCATTCACCACATCAAAGCAACCCAAAGGCACCTACCTCTGATTCGCCCCAGGAGCCATGACCATCCGCCGCTCTGCCCCACTGCGATCATTTCACACCTCCGACAAACATAAACATCGGCATGTTATTCCAGCTCTGTTCTTCAGTCCATGATGAAAATGGCTGAGAGAGACAGAAACCGGATCCGTGTCTCTCAGTGCTGGACCCCTCGCATCCTCTCTGATAAACCCAAATAATCTCAGACCCACCACTTTAATAAGAATCGAACCGATTTTTATTTATTTATTTTATTTTATTTTATTTTTTTTCCGTTACACTTGAACGACGCCGGCGGATCTGCAGAGTCCTCCTTCATCAGCAGCTCCGGGTCCCAGACTGGAACTGAGACTTAAAAAAAAAAAACAGAAAACAACAAAAAAAATGTAAAAATAAAAAATAAACACACAGAAAAACTAGTCGCAACCGTGATATATATATATAAAAGAATAACAAAATATAACTGCAATAAGCACAATGTGAGGCTGTTGGTAACGGGGAATCGCGGCGCCGGTGATGCGGGATTCTCTCCAAACAAAAGTAAATCCGATTATTGCTCGGACTGAGAGACAGGAGAGTGCGCGGATCCGTGTGGAAAGCCAAAGGAGTCAAAAACACCGCCTCAAACGCGCGAGCGAACCTCCAAACCGCTGATTGAAGAAGAAGAGGAGGAGGGAGAAGAGAAGAGGAGGAGGAGGAGGAGGGAGAAGCAGAGGAGAGGAGGAGGAAGAGGAGGAGGAAGAAGCAGAGGAGAGGAACAAGAGGAGGAGGAGGAAGAAGAGGAAGAGGAGGAGGACAAACAGGAGGAGGAGGAGGAAGAAGAGGAGGAGGAAGAAGAGGAGGAAGAAGGAGAGGAAGAAGAGGAGGAGGGGGAGGAGGAGGGAGAAGCAGAGGAGAGGAACAAGAGGAGGAGGAGGAAGAAGAGGAGGAAGAGGAGGAGGACAAAGAGGAGGAGGAGGAGGAAAAAGAAAAAGAAGAGGAGGAAGAAGAGGGGAGGAGGAAGAGGAAGAGGAGGAAGAAGAAAAAGAGGAGGAGGAGGAAGAACAGGAGGAGGAAGAGGTGAGAAGAAGAGGAAGAGGAAGGAGGGGGAAGAAGAGTAGGAGGAGCAGAAAGAAGAAGAAAAGGATGAAGAGGTAGAACAGGAGGAAGATGATGAAGAAGAGAAGGAGGAGGAGGAATAAGAAGAAGGGGAGGAAGAGGAATATGAGGAAGAAGAAGAGGAGGAGGAAGAAGAGTAGGAGGAGCAGGAAGAAGAGGAGGAAGATGATGAAGAGGAGGAGGAGAAGGAAGAGTGGAGAAGAAGAGGAAGGAGGAGAAAGAAGAATAGGAGGAGCAGGAAGAAGAGGAGGAAGATGATGAAGAGGAGGAGGAGAAGGAAGAGTGGAGAAGAAGAGGAAGGAGGAGAAAGAAGAATAGGAGGAGCAGGAAGAAGAAGAGGAGGAAGAGGAAGAAGGAGGAGGAATAATAAGAAGAGGAAGAAGAACAGGAGGAGGAATAAGAAGAAGGGGAGGAAGAGGAATATGAGGAACAAGAAGAGGAGGAGGAAGAAGAGGAGGAGGAGCAGGAAGAAGAGGAGGAAGATGATGAAGAGGAGGAGGAAGAAGAAGAGGAGGAGGAGAAGGAAGAAGGGCAAAGAAGAGGAAGGAGGAGAAAGAAGAGTAGGAGGAGCAGGAAGAGGAAGAGGAGGAAGAAGAAGGAGGAAGATGAAGAGGAAGAAGGAGGAGGAATAAGAAGAAGAGGAAGAAGAGGAGGACAAAGAAGAAGACGAGGAAGATTGGAGGAGGCAGAGAAAGAGGAGAAGAAGAGGAAGAGGAGGCAGAGAAAATGGGGAGAAGAAGAGGAGAAGGATGAAAAAGAAGAGGAAGAAGAACAGGAGGAAGAAGAAGAAAGAAGAGGAGGATGTGGAAGAAGAAGAGGAGGAAGAAGAAGAAGACCCTTTATTTGTCACATGCACACTCAAGCACAGTGAAATTCGCCCTCTGCATTTAACCCATCTGAAGCAGTGAACACACGCATGCATACACACAAGTGAGCAATGAGCACACACACATACCCAGAGCAGTGGGCAGCAACACTACAGCGCCCGGGGAGCAGATGGGGGTTAGGTGCCTTGCTCAAGGGCACTTCAGCCCAAGGCCACCCCATGTTAACCTAACCTGCATGTCTTTAGACTGTGGAGGAAACCCATGCAGACATGGGGAGAACATGCAAACTCCACACAGAAAGGACCCCGGTCTTGAACCCAGAAACTTCTTGCTGTGAGGCGACACTACACCACCGTAGCTATCTTTCAGGTTCCTAAGGCTATAGTCACACTACAGCTTGCAGTGGGTTTGCGAATACTTAGCAATAAAAAAAGGTAGCATTGCCACCAATCGTGTGATGCACGGAGGATGTACTATGAGCTTCATGAGTTGTTTTTTGGTGTCTCCGCATCATGAGTGGCCAGAAATGGCATGAAAAATTTCAGTGCATGCATTGAAATTTGGTGGCAATGTTTTCGTTGGCAAACTAAGTGGTGAACACTCACAGATGGGTTTGGGAATACTTCCTGAAGCTTGGGGAAGCATTGCCACCAAAGCCTCATTTTCATCAATAACCCATTGCAAAGCATTGCAAGCTGGAGTGTGACCATAGCTTAAAACACCATGCTATCTTTATACTATTACTCCGATACTACTACTACTACTACTACTAATAATAATAATAATAATAACAACAAGACCGTCAAGGACACCGTAGCTCACTCTGGCCCCGTCTAGTCCAGAAGGAACGATCTAAAGTGGGTCACCTTGCGCAACAAATGTTGCAAGCTATATACACTAAATACAAGCTATATATAGAAGCTATATACACACTAGGAATACCAGCCTATTTGCAAAAAAGAATTCAAAACGGCGAGGAATTGACCGAGAAGAAGAACTTTTTGTTGAACTGCTCATTAAGGCTTATTTAGTCCGTGACTTCATTAATAATTGTAATTAAGCAAATCTGGGTAGAAGTTATGTGCATCCTAGGTACCCCTACCTTCACACCAGAAAGAATCAAAATTGGTGAGGAATTGAGGGAGAAGAAGCAATTTGTGTGGAAACTGCTCGTTAGGGCTTACTTACTCCATATCGTCATTATTAATTGCAATTATGCAAATTTGGGTAGAAGCTACAGTATATGCACCCCTGGCAGACCTACCGTACCTTCCTGTCAAAAAGAATAAAAATCGGTGAAGAACTGAGAGAGAAGAAGCGATTTTCTTGAAATGTGGACAATGCCAGATGGACAACAGACAACACAATGATGGCATAAGTTTATCACATGTCGGCCGGATGAGCTAATAAAATGGGACAGATCAAAATTCAGTTCATGTATTTACATTACAATTCATTGTCCATGCACATGTCATTGATAGACAATTTGGCCAAAAGTATGTGGACACCTGACCATCACACTCTACAGTGTAGAAGCTTGTTGGACATCCCATTCCAAAACCATGGCATTAATAATGTATGTGCAGTGTTGATATCATTTGTTCATTATGCATTTATGCATCCCCTCAAAAGATGAGCCATGAAAATAATAACATTCATCCAGTCTCTAAAATGGAAAATGGGCGGCACGGTGGTGTAGTGGTTAGCACGGTCGCCTCACAGCAAGAAAGTTCGGGTTCGAACCCAGCGGCCGGCGAGGGCCTTTCTGCGTGGAGTTTGCATGTTCTCCCCGTGTCTGTGTGGGTTTCCTCCGGGTGCTCCGGTTTCCCCCACAATCCAAAGACATACAGTTAGGTTGATGTAGGGCGGCCTTGGGCTGAGGTGCCCTTGAGCAAGGTACCGAACCCCTGGCTGCTCCCCGGGCACTCTGGGCTGCCCACTGCTCTGGGTGTGTGTGTGTGTGTGTGTGTGTTCACTACTTCAGATGGGTTAAATGCAGAGGATGAATTTCACTGTGCTTGAAGTGTGCATGTGACAAATAAAGGTTTCTTCTAAAATCTAGAAATCTAAATACAAATGAATAGAATAGAATTTTGAATTCAAGCTGAAAAGAATAGAATGCCTTCATTGTCACTGCACAAAATGTACAACGAAATTTAGTTCATCATAGGAGAGTAAAGCCACTGCATACGTGCAAGCCGCCACCCTTGGGCACTTCAGCCCAAGGCCGTCCCATGTTAAGCTAACTGCATGTCTTTGAAACGTGGGGGAAACCAAAGCACGCGGAGGAAACCCATGCAGACATGGGGAGAACATGCAAACTCCACACAGAAAAGCCCCCGTCACCCACTGGGCTCAAACCCAGAACCTTCTTGCTGTGAGGCGACAGTGCTAACCACTACACCACCGTGCCGCCCCACGGTAGTAAGTAATTTTGAAAATCAAAATTACGACTTACCATAAAAAATAATAACCAGGGTGCGATTTATCAAAAAAACAGAAGGGGGGATTTTTTTTTTTAAATCATGAAACGTCACAAAATTAAGGTAACAATAGGCTAACAGCTCAATAACATCCGATGATATCAAATGAATAACACTAAATGAAAACGAACACTAAACCAGAGATAGTAAATTCATCTTCCTATCTCTCTGACTAAATATACAAACACTAACACACAACAAAGTTCGCATGGCTTGTCGCGTTGCTGTGATGTTTCTCTCCCTCCGGATTAAATGGACAGTGACTCGAAAATCACTAAAATATATGAATACTAAATGAACAGTTTGCTCTGATGGCGCAGTTCATGTGGACTTTTCTGCTTTCCCGTCGGTGCGCTATCCGCCGCGTTTCGCCCTTCTTTAATCCACATTTCTGCGAATTTCTCAGCAGGGAAGGAACGCACGTCTGGCCCATTGACACCGAGGAAAAGAAGGCTGTTCAGTGTGGATACATTCATTCTGTTGCGCTCATCAGTAAGGATGTGATTCATGGCGCTAAATCCGCGTTCACACTCTGGTTATTATCTACAATGTATCTATTTGCTGGGGACGTTCGTGAACATCAAAGCTGCCACTTCGGGTCATTTTGAAAGTGAGTGCAATGTAGACCATAGAAAACTGTGTCACAACATGCCTGTCATGTCAACTTTTTTTTGGTTTGTTTGTTTTATTGACAGGGTTGTCCCTGAGGATTTTTTTTCAGCAGAGATAAAAACCAGAGGGGGGGATGATCCCCACCATCCCCCCCAGCAAATCGCACCCAGATAATAACTATAACAACATTATCTGAAATACAGTGCTCTGTATTATGTACATTACGTAACATCAAATGAGTCTAAATTGTGTTGGACTCCGCCAAGGCTGCCCCTTCTCGCCGATCCTGTTTGTGGTCTTCATAGATGTGATCTTAAGGCGCAGCCGGGGTGAGGAGGGTGTCCGGTTCGGGAACCTCAGATTGCATGTCTGCTTTTTGCAGATGATGTAGGTCTGTTGGCTTCTTCAGCATGACCTTCAGCAAGCACTGGAACGGTTTGCAGCCAAGAGTGAAGCACATGGGATGAGAGTCGGCACCTCCAAGTCTGAGGCCACGGTTCTCTGCCGGAAAATAGTGGAGTGCTCCCTTCGGGTTGGGAGTGAGTTGCTGCCCCAAGTGAAGGAGTGCAAGTATCTCGGGTCTTGTTCACGAGTGAGAGCAAACTGGAGCGTGAGATGGACAGACAGATCGGGGCGGCATCAGCAGTAATGCGGGCTTTGTACCGGTCTGTTGTGGTGAGGAAGGCAAAGCTTTCGATTTACCAGTCAATCTATGTTCCAACCCTCACCTATAGTCATGAGCTTTGGCAGACGAAGTACATTTACTTGAGTACTGTATTTAAGTACACTTTTTGAGTATCTGTACTTTACTTGAGTATTATTTTTTTTAAACTTACGACTTTAACTTCACTACAGTTGAAAGGCAAATATTGTACTTTTCACTCCACTACATTTCTATCAAGGTCCTCGTTACTCGTTACTATGAAGCAGCTTTGAAAGTGGATTTTTTTTCCAAAAGGTGATTTGTTTTTTTTGCACGTGACACTGAGACAGTCTATCAGTAATCACTAGGGTCATGTCATGTCCATAGACTGTATAAAATCAAGTTCAGTGATTTCTCAGCAGCATTATTTGAACACGATCAGTTGATGGCAGAATGGAAGGAGACGTTTCTTCTGGAGAATGCACGCACCCATGGCTTTACCTGGAACCCATGTTTCAGTTTTCTGAAAGGATTAAAGATTCATTTTGTTTTAAATGTTTGCCGAAAACGAATCACATCACGGCCTACAAAAACTCACCATCCAACCTGCGAAAGCATATTGAGTTATATAAATGTTTTATTCCAAGAGAAAGCTTGCAACGAAGTTGTCTGTGCTTTTAGAGCTAGTGATAACGTAGCTATGCAGTCTGGTTAGTCAAATGACTTTCTATGGATTTGCCCACCAAGTTGCCGTAGCCTTGTCCACGGCTAACAATAACACATAGCTAGTTAACTTGGACACTGTTAGCATGTAAAAACGGAGTTACGCTAACATGAATAACATTAACTTATCTGAAGTCCTTTCAGAAATATGTTTTAGCATAATCTTGCCAAATAAACAGAATGTAGAAATCTTTCTTTTCTAGTAGCGTTAGCTACCCAATATGATTTTGAGTTTGAAAAGAGTTTGCTAGCATATCAGGTGGAGCTTCACTGACTAGCTAGCTTAACATTAAACCACCATGATGGCACAGCATGTGTTCATTTTGTGAATTCACATTTCTGTCTTTGGTAACAGCGTTAGGTTTTGTAAGCGTTGTGTCAATAATA
Source organism: Neoarius graeffei (assembly GCF_027579695.1). Classification (NCBI taxonomy): domain Eukaryota; kingdom Metazoa; phylum Chordata; class Actinopteri; order Siluriformes; family Ariidae; genus Neoarius; species Neoarius graeffei. Next base: position 102,688,223 of record NC_083571.1, read on the forward strand.
CAACGATGCATTGACAGAAAATGTACTTTTAATACTTTAGTATTTTTTAAAAGCAAGTACTTCAGTACTTAAGTAAAAATTTGACTGTACAACTTTCACTTGTGTTGGAGTCACATTTGACCAGTGGGATCTGTACTTTCACTTAAGTAATGAAGTTGGGTACTTTGTCCACCTCTGAGCTTTGGGTAGTGACTGAAAGGATGAGATCGCGGATACAGGAGGCTGAAATGAGCTTTTTCTGTAGGGTGGTTGGGCTCACCCTCAGAGATAGGGTGAGGAGCTCAGACATCCAGAGGGATCTCGGAGTTGAGCCATTGCTCCTTCATGTCGAAAGGAGTCAGCTGAGGTGGTTCGGGCATCTGATTAGGATGCCTCCTGGGCGCCTTCCTTTGGAGGTTTTCCGGGCACGTCCAACTGGGAGGAGACCTTGTGGTAGACCCAGAATACGCTGGAGAGATTATATATCTCATCTGGCCTGGGAGCGCCTTGTGATCCCCCAGGAGGAACTGGAAAGCATTGGTGGGGAGAGGGACACCTGGAATACCCTGCTTAGCCTGCTGCCACCGTGACCCAACTTCGGATAAGCAGAAGAAAATGGATGGATGGAAATGAGTCTAAATGTGTCAAAATTCATTTAAGTGGGTGGTTCAAAAGAAATGAAAACACACAAGTATTAATATCACACTGAAGATTTTGCTGTGTGATACACATTGTGAAATTAAGCTTTATTAGACTTTCTTTTTACTGTATTCTATTATATTTCACATAACAAAAGCTTATTTGCATGTTTATTTCAACAATCAAATGAATATAGTAATCTACAATGTATTGTGTGCATCATGGGGGGGGGGAAGAAAAGGTTTTATAAATGACAGTGTCTGTGCTCAGGGCAAAGTGATGACCCATAATGGTTTCATTTATTATTTACATAGATGAGGTGATATAGAACGGTGCAATTTCGAAACTGTCTTTATCAGACAACTAAACCATTTTTCACCCCTTGTTTCATTACAGATGCTGTAGCATGTATAGCAGATTGCACTGATGGAGAAATGTAGATAATCCATATCACAGCTGTAATGGATGCTAATAATCTGCTGGTACCTCGTATAGTGAAGGCTACATCAGGGGGCAGAGCCTTTTCTTACAAAGCCCCACAGTTATGGAACAGCCTTCCAAGTAGTGTTCGGGAATCAGACACAGTTTCAGCGTTTAAGTCTAGGCTGAAAACATATATGTTTAGTCAAGCCTTTTGTTAATAGTGTTTATGAGGTAAAGGAGTAGATCTGGAGGGTCCTCAGACATAGAGTGTTTTGGTAAACTGGGATGTATGGATACTGTCAGTCCCCCACTCGCTTGCTCACTCGAGTTTGTTGACGGGGTAGTGGCTGCTGCTTTATGTCCCGGGGCTCCCTCATGCCTGTGTTACCTTCTGGCTCTCCCCTTTTAGTTATGCTGTCATAGTTAGTTGCCGGAGTCCCTGCTTGTACTCAGTGCAATATGTATACTGTTCCTACTTATTCAGGTGACATTGGGCATACCTAACAACCTGTGTTTTCTCCCCCCCAAGTCTGTCTCTCTGATGCCCCTTTTCCACCAAATCAGTTCCAGGGCTGGTTCGGGGCTAGTGCTGGTGCTGGTTCACAACTTGTTCAACTCGCGAGCCAGCTGAGAACCAGTTTGGTTTTCCATAGCTCGGGAAGACACGTCATTACGTCGCTGTATATGTCAGTTATGTCGCTGTATACGTCATTACGTCGCTGTATACGTCAGTTACGTCGCTACGTTTGCATAAACCTTGGCGCGAATATCGAAGCAGAAACAACACGGAAGAAGCAGTAGCAGCAACAACAACAATAATAATAATGGATGACTTCGTGTTTGTACAGCTGCTGCTTCTCGTCGCTTAAAAATGGCGATCTTTCGCGGTCTTGTTATTGTTGTTGGTCTTAACAACTCCGCCCCCCCGCTGACGTAAGCAGTTCTTTCCTCTGGCCCAGCAGAGAGTTGGTGCTAGCCTGGAACCGGTTTTTCTGGCCCCAGAGCCAGTTCTTTGTCAGTGGAAACAGAAAACCCGGTTCCAAACTAAGCACTGGCCCTGGAACTGCTTTGGTGGAAAAGGGGCATGGGTCACATGTCGGTCCTGGGATCGAGATGCTGACCTCTTCTGCTCCTCGGACTTGCCTGATCCATCCTGGTGCCCTGTGTCTGGTTTGAGTCTCATCACATCACTCCTGTGGAGGATGGCCCCATGTGGACAGTTGAAAGTCACACTTGGAAGACACTCTGGACTCTTACAGTAATGCTTTTATGGCTGGGGACTACAGTTGACTTGCTAACTTTAGGACTGCAGTTGTCATGAACAGTTTTGCACTCAAGTTTCCATCAATGAAGAGTTATAAAATCAACGAAACTGACTTGATGTTAAAACTGTTAATGTTATAGTCATGTTGTCTGTTGTTGCCCAAATGAGGATGGGTTCCCTTTTGAGTCTGGTTCCTCTCGAGGTTTCTTCCTCATGTCGTCTGAGGGAGTTTTTCCTTGCCACCGTTGACACAGGCTTGCTCATTGGGGATAGATTAAGGATAAAATTAGCTCATGTTTTAAGTCATTCAAATTCTGTAAAGCTGCTTTGCGACAATGTTTATTGTTAAAAGCGCTGTACAAATAGACTTGACTTGACTTAATGGGGAGCATGGCAGTTTGCAGAATACCAAATTCACTGCAAAGGTCATATTATCCTAATGTTTAAAGAGCATCACCCACAACAAGTCCGACACATGGTTAACTGCTGGTTGCCAAGCCACTGAGGACAAAAATACTGCAATGAAAATCAAGTAAAGAATGCTTTGAAAGGAGGAGTGGAGGGTGGGGCTTTGGGACATGGACTTGAATGGCTTGATAAGGGACAGTTCACACCAGAACACATTCATTTGCTTATCTAGGCAGGTTAGAGCATAAACATTTAGGCGACAAATTGGATTTTGGAAGAACCAAAACCTAATCTTAGAATAACCATCCAAACAATGAAATTACCAGTATAACTTTTACCAATCCTGGATACCTGATATGCTCAAGAAAAATAGGAAACCCATGGACACATACACCTCGTGTCCATTTCATTTTTGGACAAACTGTTTTAATCAGTTTCATTTTATCAATCGTTTAATCTATTCAGGAGTGATATAGACTTTAGTCCAGTCAGGATCTGTTAGGAAGGAAGAGCCATGATTAACATCAGCGCAGCAATTTTCTACTCTTTATCTCCCTCATGGATCAAATCACTAGGTGTGATGTTAACGAAGCACCTGTGAGCTGTTAATTACAGAGAGAGAGAGAGAGAGAGAGCAAACAGAAACAAAAGAGTAAGAATAATCACCCAAGAAGTCCAGCAGAAAAGTCAATGGAGACATATCAGCCCCACATCCTTCACCCTCAGAGAGAGGTTCAAGTGCAAAGTCTGTTTATTGAAGCTAATCTAATAATCACAGTCTCTGCGATTTGATAGCAAAGTGAGCAGAGGCAAATATATACAGTACCTATTAAAACCACACAAAAGCAGCACAGAATGTCCAAAATCACTTTCATTATCTGTACCCTTATTAATTAACAGGCCATTTGGGATATGGACACACACTCTTTGCAGACATGGCAGGACTTGGTCTCAAAGTAAACTCAGAAAAAAGCTCCCCAACACTGAACAGGCCACAGCTCAGCGAGAATGCTAGAATGCTTGAGAATGCTCGCCTTACAATCACACCAAAGTGGACCAGACATTATTACGCTCGCTAGTCAGATCCAGTGAGGTCCATCGGAATTATTCAGGGATGGATCCAGTCCAAGAATCTGACAGATGCACATTTGTAGAAATATTTTCACTAATTTTACCACATCACTATACATTTTCACAGGGGCATAGAGCATGCCGAGCCCTTTCCGAAGAGGGCAGCCACAGCCTGCTACGACCGCGGCTTGGCCCACTATTCACCCCCGAAGCCTCGCACAAGTGTGACTCACTGAAAACTTTAATATAAGCTCTGGCTCCAGCTGTGCACACACATGCACACAGGGATTTAAAAGTTCATAACTCAGCCACCAAAAGTTATAGCCCTGCCAAACTTTACAGACACCTCCCTCTCCCCAAGACCTTTCAAAACAGCCCAGGCTTGGCCCAGTATGACTGTGGCTCAGCCCGTTATTCGTCCTGAACCCCTTGTGTGAACGTGGTTCGCTGAAAACTTTAATATGAGCCCTGGCTCCAGCCGAGCGCACGCAGGGATTTAAAAATTCATAACTTGGCCACCAAAAGTCATAGCACCTCAAAACTTTACAGACACCTCCTTCTCCCTGAGACCTTTTGAAACAGCCCAGGCTTGGCCCATTATTTGCCCCTGAACCCTTCACATGAGCATGGCTCGCTGAAAACATTGATTGATTGATTGATTGATTGATTCCGAGCAGTAAAGAAGATATAAAAACAAACAAAAAAACAAAAAATAAAAATAAAAAATGCAATCATCAAAACATCGTCATAAACAGAATAGCGTAGCCACAAGGCATCACATCACATTATCTCTAGCCGCTTTATCCTTCTACAGGGTCGCAGGCAAGCTGGAGCCTATCCCAGCTGACTACGGGCGAAAGGCGGGGTACACCCTGGACAAGTCGCCAGGTCATCACAGGGCTGACACATAGACACAGACAACCATTCACACTCACATTCACACCTACGGTCAATTTAGAGTCACCAGTTAACCTAACCTGCATGTCTTTGGACTGTGGGGGAAACCGGAGCACCCGGAGGAAACCCACGCGGACACGGGGAGAACATGCAAACTCCGCACAGAAAGGCCCTCGCCGGCCCCGGGGCTCGAACCCAGGACCTTCTTGCTGTGAGGCGACAGCGCTAACCACTACACCACCGTGCCGCCAGCCACAAGGCAATAACATAATAATGTTCGGAAAGGATTAGGAAGAAGTAAATAACTTATCAAATCCTAACCGTCTATACTACCGCTAATCAAACGTCACTTTCCACCATAATAAACTATATATACAAAAGAAAGCAAAATCAACAACAACAAAAAAACATACCAAGACATACCAACATGGTATAATATCGCCCAAATCAAATCATATATACAGATACTTATGCTATGCATATATACACACATACAATACATATATACAGTACATACATATACACATACCTATAACTATACACATCCATACATACACAGACACCCATATATTATATACAATTATGATATATATGAGTGCATAATTGTATATAATATATAAGCATTATATATATATATATATATATATATATATATATATATATATATATATATACACACACACACACACACACACACACACACACACACACACACACACACAAAAATACTCACTTTTTATATAATATATCCGAATGTACCCATACCCACATATATACACTTGTATTATCATTAGAATGTTATTGTAATTCCTCCTCCCTATACCTCAGAAAGATCTGTTCCTTATACCTTTTTCTGAACTGGTTTATAGTTGTACATTTCATGAGCTCCACATTCAAACTGTTCCATAGCTTTACTCCACAAATAGAGATACTGAACATTTTTAACATTGTCCTAGCACTGCGAATTTTAAATTTCAATTTCCCCCTAAAATTATAGCCCCCTTCTCTATCCGAGAACATTATTTGGATATTCCTTGGTACTTTATAATTCCTTACTTTGTACATTACTAAGGCAGTTTTATATTCTATAATATCCCTGAATTTTAAACATTTTGAATTTAAGAATAGTGAATTAGTATGATCTCGGTAACCAGCACTATGAATTATTCTTATAGCTCTTTTTTGAAGTATAGTTATTGCATGAAGTGAACATTTATACGTATTTCCCCACACCACTGAGCAGTAATTTAAGTACGGTAAAACCAGGGAACAGTAAAGAATGCAGAGTGAATTATAGTCCAGGACGTGCTTAGCTTTACTCAACACAGATATGCTTCTTGATAGTTTAATTAGTATGTATTTTATATGTGATTTCCAATTAATTCTATCATCTATTATTACCCCAAGAAATTTATTATTAGAAACTCTTTCAATATCAACACCATCTACCTGTACATTTATTGCCCTATTTATTTTAAAATTATTAAATAACATGATTTTTGTTTTAAACAGATTTAATGATAATTTATTTCGATCAAACCATCTTTTTAACCTGCACAATTCTGAAGAGATTATGTTTTCTAACTCATGTAAATTTGTTCCAGAACAAAACATATTTGTGTCATCTGCAAATAATACCATCTTAAGTATCTCTGATACATTGCACATATCATTTATATAAAGAATAAACATGATATGAGCCCTGGCTCCAGCTGCATGCACATGCAGGGATTTTAAAAATTCATAACTCGGACACCGAAAGTCCTAGCCCTGCCAAACTTTACAGGCACCTCCCTCTCCCCAAGACCTTTCAAAATAGCCCAGGCACGGCCTACTACAACTGTGGCTCAGCCCGTTGTTCGCAGTGAATTTCAACCTCTTTCTGGAGCATTTTATTGGTTTGACCTAGAGTCTTTGTCTCAGGTTATGCTATACAAAGCATTGTGATACAGGTAATTAGGTTAGGTAAGCATCACCGCTTAACACGTGTGGTCGGATCCTGAACCATTGGTCTGTTGGTTGAGTGTCGCTATAGACCCTTTTCAGTCATGTGACCTTCGTAAACGCGACCGCCATTTTGGACATGTAGTGGACTTCGGCTCGAATCAGTTTGAATGCGAGGAAGGCGACAAACGAAAAACATAAAAGAAAAAGGAGCGAGATACAGAAAACACCTTCACTATCCAGCAACGTAGGGCATTTACAGGGCGAGCAGAGGGAGAGGTATTTGCAAAAATTGAGGTTAGCAGGCTTAGAGAACGACGTTTACCTGCTTCCACCAGGATTGTTCACTGACGTATGGAAGTACACGAAGCCCTCATCTTTACCTGACTTCAGCCCACATGATCTGTATACCCATGTCGTTAAAAACCCATCGCCATACACATACACGGCAACATCCGAGGTTCCGGAGCGCGCTCCGGCTTGCTCCAGGAGTGCTCTGGACGAGGTTCCGGAGCACGCTCCGGCTTGCTCCAGGAGTGCTCCAGCCGAGGTTCCGGAGCGCGCTCCGGCTTGCTCCCCCTCAAATTAAGCAACGCGCTCCGGCTTGCTCCGGAGCAAGCCAGAGCACGCTGCTTAATTTGAGGGGGAGCAAGCCGGAGCGCGCTGCTTAATTGGAGGGGAACCTCGGCCGGAGCGCGCTCCGGAACCTCGGCCGGAGCACTCCGGGAGCAAGCCGGAGCGCGCTGCTTAATTTGAGGGGGAGCAAGCCAGAGCGCGCTCCGGAACCTCGGACGTTGGCTCCGGCAGCTATTTACACTGGATCCGGTGTAAATAGCTGCCGGATCATAATTACAGTAAACTAGTAAATACAGTAAAGGAAAAACTTGAGACTGAAAGGTTTTAACAGTCATCCAAATGACTGAACGTAAACATTGCTACAGTAACATACCAGCTACTTGTTGACATTAGCTAGTCAACAATAGCTACTACAGAAGAACAAAGAGGTTACAATGGGTTATTTTAACCTATTTGGTTACACACTCGCCGCCACAGAATGTTAACAGCAATGTAATGCCTTTTCTGGCTAATTTTATTCGTCTTACCTCCAACAAAGTGGTCACTACACAAGCGCTGGTATGCCGAGGGCTGCCAATCTTTCCTATTAATGGCCGCTATCCATCTTCTCCATCGGGATCCGATAAAATGATAAACCTTGCCTTGTTTGTTGATGGTTACTACATCCAGGTGCACAACAATATAGTGGCATGATGGAAGTCTTGCTGAAAGTAAAAACTTTCTTTGCTGCCGTTCCTCAATGTTGGCTGTGGTAAACTCCTGGTAGTACATGTCCAAAATGGCGGCCGCGTTTGTCGTGACGTCATGTGAAAAGGGTCCATAGCCCATGTAGCCAGCTAGCATTAAAGTAAACAAACGTCCCGTGACCAATGTGGTGCACATATATTTCTGACTGATACACATGCATCGGTCTGGATCTGTCTCTGAATTATTGACAGTAGATATATTTGGGTTTGCTAGAACTACAAGCTTTTCAGAAGTGTGTTTTTAGACTCTGGCTGACCCCAGTGACACAAACAGTGTCTTTGGCTCGACCAGAGTGATACAGGCTGCAGCTTGCTGTAGACATAATGTATAAGGAGTGTGGTACGGCTTGGGAATGGTGCTCTACTATAAAGAGAGAGAGATAGTCAACACAGACATTGCTGTATTTTTCTGTTTATAATGTTGTGAGATTTTACCATACAAACATAAAAAATGTTGTAGAAAAATACAGCTTGTCTACTATTTTACACTGCTAGATGTAAATCATGATTTATCTATGTCAATCATAATGCCACTCAGCTAATTCTCAATCCTTTCAGTTTTAAAAAGAACAAGGTTCTACTACAACGTTAGTCAGGGTCTTAGTGGATCCATAGCCAACCATGGCAACACTGAGCACATGACAGGAGAACTTACCTAGGATGGGACACCAAGGCACCATGCACATACACATTCACACACTTCTTTACAGCTAGAAGCAATTCAGTGCAGTCATTCTACTGATCTGTGTGTTAAGTCAAGTCAAGTTTATTTTTTATAGTGCTTTTAACAATAGACATTGTCGCAAAGCAGCTTCACAGAATTTGAATGACTTTAAACATGAGCTAATTTTATCCCTAATCTATCCCCAATGAGCAAGCCTGTGGCGATGGTGGCAAGGAAAAACTCCCTCAGATGACATGAGGAAGAAACCTCGAGAGGAACCAGACTCAAAAGGGAACCCATCCTCATTTGGGTGATAACAAACAACGTGATTATAACATTTTGTTATTACCCGTCTCATACATAAAGGTGACCGAGCCTTTGCAGTGGCAGCCCCACGTCTTTGGAATGGTTTGCCTCCAGACATTAGACTCGCTCCCACTAGCACTACTTTTAAATCTAGACTGAAAACACACTTTTACACCTTAGCCTTTGCTTCTTAGTTCTTAGCTTTCTTCTCTCCCTTAAGTCACTGCCCTTTAACACTTTTTATGTATCTAAATTGCTTTTTAACACTTTTTATGTATCTTAATTATTTTATGCTTCATCTTCTTTTACTATGTGTAGGTCAATGCTGTCAGTGTTTTGCCACTGTACACTGCGCCCAGTTGTCTTTGTCTATTGGAATGCTGCTAAAATGTTTTCTTACTATATGCTACTAATATGCTTTATTGCTTTTATTTTTCTTTTTATTGTTTTAGCCAGACACTGTACAGCACTTTGGTCAGTTTGCACTGTTTTTAAATGTGCTTTATAAATAAAATTTACTTACTTACTTATAACAGTTTTAACATGAAGTCTGTTTTGTTGAAGTTATAAACTGTTCGTTGATGGAAACTTGAGTGCAAAACTGTTCATGACAACTGCAGTCCTAAAGTTAGCAAGTCAACTGTAGTCCTCAGCCATAAAAGCATTACTGTAAGTGTCCAGAGCATCTTCCAAGTGTGATTTTCAACTGTCCATATGGGGCCATCCTCCACAGGAGCGATGTGATGAGACTCCAACCAGACGTAGGGCATCAGGATGGATCAGGCAGGTCCGAGGAGCAGAAGAGGTCAGCATCTCGATCTCAGGATCGACATGTAACTCAGAGGGACAGATGGGGGAGGAGGGAGCGAAAAACATGAAGTGTTCTTGGGATATGGGAGGAAACTGAAGAACTCAGAGGAAACCCACATGTGAAACCCACATGCAGTGAAACTCTGTACATACAGTAGCCCGAGCTCAGGATCGCACTGGGGGCCTGGAACTGTGAGATGACAAGGCTAATCACTGCACCACCATGTCAACCAGAAGTAATAGTAAATTATTAAAATAGCATAACTATCAGAGTTTGACCTGCAGCAGTCATTTATTTTTCTCTGATCTGAAAGATACTTTTTTTTTTTTTTTACAAATAAATAGGCATGGATAAGCAGTCAGAGATCGATGTGACTGAGGGAAAGTTCAGTGATGAGAATTCCAATCATCTTCAAAAAGAAGAAAGGATGTCAGTATCTTTCACAAAGACCATTCTAAGTTGCTGCTAATTAAATGCGATTCCCAGTTTTCTTTGTGTGTATGTGTGTGTGTGTGTGTGTGTGTCAGATGTCTTTTGTGATGGAGCCCTCTGGGCCTTAGTTAGTAACAATTAATCATAATCACAGTGTGTCAGCGACAGACAGCTATAATCTAAACATTCTGTTAATGTACGTGTGTGTGTAGCTTTACCTCTTACCTTGAGTATAATTATGTACTAGTTTCCCAGCATCATACACTGCAAAAACATCTTACTGTTTTGAATATGGTCACATTTACAAATGTTTCTTATTATGAGATTATTATAAATAATCTAATAATCATATATTTGTGTTGTTGTAATCATATAATATGAAATACTAGATATATTTAATTAGATTCAAGGCATTTTCACATTTTTCAGAGTCTTTAGAGTTAGGGCAATTATGTCTTTAGTAGTTATGTCTTTCTTGAGTATATAATTTTAGTAATATATCATTTTAGCATTTGATTTGAAATGGTTTGTAGTCCGCTGAGAAATCTTGAAGCTGTTATTGGATTTAAAAATGTCAATCAAATGAATCACCGTGCACTTCATGATCCGAATTTTACTTCTTTTTTTTTTACACAAATAACTCCTGTTTCATTTATGGGAACATGGTGCGCACATCTCAAATATGTATGGAGTTGAAATATTGATAAGGATGCTGTGACATAAGGTGAGAGTATTCACTGTAACAGAAAATCCCTAAGTCAAGTCAAATCAAGTTTATTTGTATAGCGCTTTTAACAATAGACATTGACACAAAGCAGCTTTACAGGAAATTAAAGGCTTTAAACATGTGCTAATTTTATCCCTAATTTATCCCTAATGTATCCCCAATGAGCAAGCCTGTGGCAACGGTGGCAAGGGAAAACTCTCTGCGACAACACGAGGAAGGAACCTCGAGAGGAACCTGACTCAAAAGGGAACCCATCCTCATTTGGGTGATAATAGATAGAGTGATTATAAATAACTCACTTCTATAACTGTGTCCTATAGAGTCACAAAGTATAACTGTGAAACCAGGAAGGTCATTATAGTTTTAACATGAAGTCTGTTTTGTTGAAGTTATAAACGGTTCATTGATGGAAACTTGAATGCAAAACCATTCACGACAACTGCAGTCCTAAAGTTAGCAAATCAGCTGTAGTCCTCAGACATAAATGTATTACTGTAAATGTCCAGAGCCATCTTCCAAGTGCGACTTGTGACTGTCCATATGGGGGCTGTCCTCCAATGTGATGAGACTCCAGCCAGACGTAGGGCATCAGGATGGATCAGGCAGGTCCTAGGAGCAGAATGAAGAAAATAAAGAAGTATTACAAAGTAAGAAGAACTACAGCAGGAGAAGAGTACCTGGAGTATCCAGTATCACATCAGGAGCATACATACAGCTCAAAGGACAAATAAACCTTTTTTTTTTATAATCATCATTCAAACTTGGAGCTTAGGTTTGCTCTACTTATACTGTTCAACAAGAATTGGAGAGCCAGAAGGCAGCACAGACATCAGGGCACCCTGAGACATAATCACCCCTCCACTCCAAGAATTCTTCTTCATTTCATTTTTGCTCTTTGTTCGAACAGTAACTTTGACTGGTTTACTGGTGTTTAGGTTTCAAACTTGCTGCTCAATGGCAATCCAAATACCAATCCACAGCCCTCTAAAATGAAGAGCCAAATGATGCAGCAGTAACAAGTGAAATGCTACAGACCAATACTGCTGCTGTGTAAGCTTCACAATAATGTTTTTCAGCATTTGTTTCAATCTCTAGGTCCCAAAGACTACTATGGCCTAATGGACAGGCAAGCCATGACTGTTACTCATAGGTGCTAAAGAAGGCAACTGGACTTGCTTGAAATTCTTGAAGCCGTTTCACCTTTCATCCGAAAGGCTTCTTCAGTTCTATCTGACTAGTGGGGAGTTCCAGGTATTTATCATCTAGTGGACCAAACGCAACCCTAAGGAGTGTCGTTGAGGTCACATGGGTTGTTGACACACTCTGTCATCCTGTAGGTGTTAGGGTCACTGGAGGCTGGGTGTGAACGGTGTTCCCAACTGGGCTTTCATCAAGACCAGAAAAAGAAACACAACAGACAGAGAAGAAAACAGCAACAAACGCAAGAACATTCTCATGCCCTGCATTTCTGGACTATCTGAGAAACTCAGGAGGATCTTCTACAAACACAACATCGCTGTGCACTGCAGACCCAGTTACACTCTGAGGCAGAAATTGATCCACCCTAAGGACAGAATACCCAGACACAAACAGGTCAATGTAGTGTACGCAATTCAATGCAGTGAGGAATGCATGGACCTGTACAGTGGGGAAATGAAGCAACCACTTCACAGGCACATGGCTCAACACTGGAGAGCCAGTTCCTCAGGCCAAGACTCTGCAGTCTATCTTCATCTCAGTAACAAAGGATACTCATTTCAGAAATGCAATGTACACATTTTAGCCAGAAAAGACTGGTGGTTTGAAAGAGGAGTAAAAGAAGCAATCTTTTTGTCAACCTGGAATGGCCATCACTGAACAGAAGAGGTGGTCTGAGACCACTTATCAGCCACCTACAATGCAGTCCTTGGCACACTTCCCAGAAAACTGAATACACATCCACACCAAGACAAAGGCTACATCCACACGACAACGGCAACGAGATGTTATTTAAAAAAATATCGCGTCCACATGGGCAACGATCAGTAAAATATCAGGTCCATATGGCAACGCAACGCTTGCTGAAAACGATGCAATACACATGCCACACCTCTAGGGGCGCTGTAAGACGGTCCCTTCGGAGACACCAGAACAATAGAAGAAGTAAGGACGCATGTGCATAAACTATTATGCGCAAGACTACATATTAGCCACAAAGTCAGAAAAATCTGTTCGTAAAATTACATTATAATGACCAAATACAATGAAAAGTATTTTTCCAGTCTCACCTGTGAAAGGTAATCCCATGTGATCTCGTTTGGACGGTAAACCTGTTGGTACAGTTAAACACAGCACATGAATGAGGCATCTTTATTCTCCACTTTGACCCATCCAATATGGCGGCGAGGATGACGTATGATTCTACGCGGAAGGCGGCGTCTTTAATGGTCCGGAATAAATTGAATGCTACACGTTGATGGATTAATTTGTTCTACGCCCTTTTTGAGGAATGTATTGTAGGACTTAAACCAACATCTGAAGAGGTGAGATCGCTCCTTTTTCCCCCTATTTTTGCTGGCGGGATTGACTCTGCCCTAAGGGCTATTCTCTCTCTCTCTCTCTCTCTCTCTCTCTCTCTCACTTTGCACCATTACACAATAAATATTCACAGTGAAAATATTTTGTAAGCGCGTTTCATGAACCAAGTTATAGGATTTGTTGACAACTCGCATCGAGTTCGTTACACTTCTACCCGGCGTGAAGCACTCACAGTCATGTGGTTGTGACGTTATTGTAAACAAATCCGTTCTACTCATCCAGACGACTTCGCAACGGCAACGTTGCCAGATCTTTCCACTCTGGAACCCGTTCTCAAAAGATTGCGTTTTGGGGCACCCAAAACGCCGGTGCCATGTGGACGCCAGGCCTAAACGATAAACAATTGTATCGGATTCACCTGAATCCGTTGCCGTGTGGACAGGGCCTCAGCTGACTTCAATGACTCACATGATGGCAGAGAGAGTCAACGACCCACAGATCGCCCTAACGACCCTTGAGGCTGCTAACACCATTCATACCTGGCCTCTAGTGACCCTGGCACCTACAGGATAACTGAGGCAAGGCAAGGAAAGGCAAGTTTATTTATATAGCACATTTCATACACAATGGCAGTTCAATGTGCTTTACAGAAGTAAAAACAAAAACAGTAAACAATAGAGAAATAAAATTACATAAAATAATTTTATTTTTATTCTAAAACAATTAAAAGAATTAAAAGAAAATAATAAGAATTAAACAATAGTAGAAATAAAATAATAAAATGAAGTAGAAGTTCAAATAGGAGGAGAAAAAAAGAAACCAGCAGAATAGAATAAAGAATAAAATAGAATAAAGTTAAAATTAAACTAAATTTAAAACATGCAGAGAAAGTAAAGATTATAAAAAATGTAAAGAAGACAATATTAATTATTTAACAGAAAGCATCTGAAAACAGCTTGGTCAACTGAGAGCATGTTGACCTCAACGACTCTCCTTGGGTTGCTTTTGGTCCACTAGAGGATAAATACCCGGAACTCCCCACTAGTCAGACAGAACTGAAAAAGCCTTTCAGATGAAACGTCTTCAAGAATTTCAAGCAAGTCCAGTTGCCTTCTTTAGTGCCTATGGTTTACAATGACCTGGATGACTGAGAACCTTGACAGGCCTGATTGTTACTGTTTAAATGGGAACCTCAGGAAAGTTGTTTCAAAACTGAAATGGAAATTGGCCTGCACACTGCAAAAAAAAGGTATAATAACAAGTAACACAAGATATATTAAAATTAATATTTGTACTCATTACCAGCTTGAAAGAAAATAATTATTTTCATTTTTGTTCTGTTGGCAGGTATTTTTGCTTATTTGCATTTAGTTCTAGAAAGGAGTCAAAATATCTGCCAATTGCATAACACAATTTTCAATTTTATAAAAGTAAATATGTCTACAAATAGATTTAATGTGTTGTATGGGTTACATTACATAATAATCTCATAATGAGAAATATTACGCTTTTCTTTTATTCAAAATATCTTCAGTGGCTAAGATAATTTTTTGCAGTGCAGGCTTCTGGCTGAAAGGCCGGATGTTTTATTTTTTTATAATGGATCTCTGCTACAGACATGCCATTAACACAAGCTCATAGTCATTTCCTGTTAAAATGCTTAGCTATTCTCCAATGTGTATTATTTACAAGGTGCCAATGAATGTCTAAAGTCTGGCTTTCCTTGACGCAAATGCTAAATGTCTTTCTTTCTGCTTGCAAACGTAGATAATCAATGATGTAACTGATTAAAATAATGGTGAACAATAATTGATGACATATGCTCAGATATTCAATCTCAAGGTATTGTTTTTCATTGGATGTCTTAGAGGGATTGCTGCAATAAACTTCAAACATCATTACATGCTGCCATCAGGGCAGCCTGGGGAGAAGAGGAAGCTGAATTTATTAATGAGAAATATCTTCACATTATCAGTCTTCATCTACAGAGTCAATTACTGCAACTGTGCAAGGTTAGTACACTGACACATAGTGGCATATACTTAAATATTCGACTAATACTGGAGTATTTCATCATAACTCACAGACAGAAGGGATGTAGTTACAGAGAATACTTTATTAACCCTTATCCAGACCAAACAAGACAGCTGGATTAAGCAATACTTGTAAACTGCAGAACATTCAAAAGGGTTATGTGAGGGTCAGTTAATGTGCATGGACAAGACGATCAGAGAATTTATTCATCCATCCATTATCTGTAACCACTTATCCTGTGGGCGGCACGGTGGTGTAGTGGTTAGCGCTGTCGCCTCACAGCAAGAAGGTCCGGGTTCAAGCCCCGTGGCCGTCAAGGGCCTTTCTGTGCGGAGTTTGCATGTTCTCCCCGTGTCCGCGTGGGTTTCCTCCGGGTGCTCCGGTTTCCCCCACAGTCCAAAGACATGCAGGTTAGGTTAACTGGTGACTCTAAATTGACCGTAGGTGTGAATGTGAGTGTGAATGGTTGTCTGTGTCTATGTGTCAGCCCTGTGATGACCTGGCGACTTGTCCAGGGTGTACCCCGCCTTCGCCCGTAATCAGCTGGGATAGGCTCCAGCTTGCCTGTGACCCTGTAGAACAGGATAAAGCGGCTAGAGATAATGAGATGAGACTTATCCTGTACAGGGTCGCAGGCAAGCTGGAGCCTATCCCAGCTGACTATGGGTGATAGGCGGTGTACACCCTGGACAAGTTGCCAAATCATCGCAGGACTGACACATAGGCCAAGTTTACATTAGACCGTATCTGTCTCGTTTTCTTCGCGGATGCACTGTCCGTTTACATTAAAACGCCTGGAAACGCCGGGAAACGGGAATCCGCCAGCGTCCACGTATTCAATCCAGATCGTGTCTGGTCCGGTGCTGTGTAAACATTGAGAATACGCGGATACGCTGTGCTGAGCTCTAGCTGGCGTCGTCATTGGACAACGTCACTGTGACATCCACCTTCCTGATTCGCTGGCGTTGGTCATGTGACGCGACTGCTGAAAAACGGCGCGGACTTCCGCCTTGTATCACCTTTCATTAAAGAGTATAAAAGTATGAAAATACTGCAAATACTGATGCAAATACTGCCCATTGTGTAGTTATGATTGTCTTTAGGCTTGCCATCCTTCCACTTGCAAGTGGTAAGTGATATGTGCTGGGATTACACACACAGCGGCTCAGTCCCGAATCACTGCTTGTGCGCTTCACTCGCGTGCTCTGTGAGCTGCGCAGGGCCGGAGTGCGCACCCTCCAGAGGGCACTCGCTGTTCAGGGCGGAGTGATTTGGAGCGCAGGATGCCTGCGGAGCCGAGCGTATCCGTGTATTGGTGTTGCTGTGTGCACGCGAATTGTGTATTGGTGTTGCTGTGTGCACACTAATCGTTTTAAAAACGTTAATCTGATGATCCGCTGATACGGTCTAATGTAAACCCCACCATAGAGACAAACAACAATTCACACTCACATTCACACTTATGGTCAATTTAGAGCCACCAATTAGCCTAACCTGCATGTCTTTGGACTGTGGGGGAAAACGGGGCACCCGGAGGAAACCTACACAGACACGGGGAGAACATGCAAACTCCACACAGAAAGGCCCTCATCAGCTACTGAGCTCGAACACAGAACCTTCTTGCTGTGAGGCGACAGTGCTAACCACTATACCACCATGCCACCCCCTCAGAGAATTTAACCTAAAAAAAAAAGATGCAGGAACTCAAAGAACGGCTCAGTAACATTAAATTCTGGAGCGAGGCTTGGTAAAGAGTTTGTGGTTATTGCATACAATAGTGAGAACAGTTGTTTGTGATCAGACATCCAGTGACTGAGAGTGTTTCTATAAACACACCAAAGAAAAGCTGTGATACAACTTATTATAACAGGAGTGGGCCATACAACACAACATATAATCAATCTCTCAAAAACAGAGATATGCCACATCAGTCCAGTTGGCTTCTTGAATCTGCTTCTTTCGAATAAAGAGACTTTAAATTATTTTTTTAACCTCATTTTCATGAGTTTTTGTAAACTTGTGTTGGTGTTGGGTGAGAATTGTGGCTCATTAGTTTTAATACAGTGTGGGTGTGCAGGAAACCTTCCCAGAAGGCCATACTATGAATTTTGCTGGCTGAGTTTATGATGTCTATATTATCTCAATTAGGTAGCTAATTGGATAAAGATCAAGATTTTTTTAATACCCTGATATCTCAAGGGCAATTTTACCTATGGCCTCAGACATTAATATCAACATTTGCTCAACTTAGAAACACCAAAAGAATTCCAATAAGAATCAATACACTAATAACTGCAAGAGCCAATAACTACATATGTGGTCCCTATCTTAATTTAAAAAAATGAATTCTCATTATATTATTTCATCTTATCATACTGTTACTGTTTAGGGAACATGGCAATGTTTGCATCAGAACCATATCAAACTTTGCACCAAGCAAACAATACGCATTACTATTGACAGTCAGTCTGATTGTTGAGGTTCAAAAGAAATGCCTTCTATGATAATGATGCCTCATTCTTTGCTTGAAACTGAAAGATAAATACCACAAAATGAGCCACAAAAATTGTTCATGACAAAAATGTGACAGCATGACAATGATCGATATATTATGTGAGTGAATAAACCATGGAGATATTGGCATTTCACAGTTCATCACCCAACCTACAGAATTATTATACATATGGGCCACTTTTTCCATGGAATAAAAACATATATTCTATTCGCTTCTAGCGGGTTTATTAATAGCATGCAATATTGTTATCATGTCACTCATCCTCCATGTATTACGCCAATCTCCCCAATGGAGAATGAGCATGTAATATTGTTATAATATTGCACGTTGTCAAGACAACATGACGTCACACATTGGAGCTCATGCGAAGCTCCAATGACAAAACTTTTTTGCTGTGAATGCACTGAATCATTTCTTTGTCAGCTGGGAAAAAGAGAAGACGAGGCTAATCTAGGTTTAAGCACTAAATAAATAAACTGAAAACTGCAACTGAAGACACACTGAATACCTGAAAGGCTACCAAAACTTCATTATATATTCTTCAAGCATATTCTCATCTCATTATCTCTAGCCGCTTTAACCTTCTACAGGGTTGCAGGCAAGCTGGAGCCTATCCCAGCTGACTATGGGCGAAAGGCGGGGTACACCCTGGACAAGTCGCCAGGTCATCACAGGGCTGACACATAGACACAGACAACCATTCACACTCACATTCACACCTACGGTCAATTTAGAGTCACCAGTTAACCTAACCTGCATGTCTTTGGACTGTGGGGGAAACCGGAGCACCCGGAGGAAACCCATGCGGACACGGGGAGAACATGCAAACTCCACACAGAAAGGCCTTCACCGGCCACGGGGCTCGAACCCGGACCTTCTTGCTGTGAGGCGACAGCGCTAACCACTACACCACCGTGCCGCCCTCAAGCATATTTACAAGAGAAAAACATACAAATGGACATCGAAAAACTGGAAAAGAGACACGTTGGAGATGTAAAACTTCTGTGCTAGCGAGTGACTGACACAGTTTGTAAACAAACATGGCAGCGAGGTTTGCTTCATTAAAAGCGAAAGATTTTGAGAGAATTTTGGCTGCCAGGTTGCTCCATTGTTGTCAGTAATGGCGTTGAGAGCGACAGCTCTAAATAGACTACAAACATAGCTTCTCAAAACTACAAGAACCACAGTGCCCGCTATCACCTGCTTATTAATTACACCTTTCTTATTCACTAATCATCAGTCCTGCTGCTTAAGCCTCTCTCACACTCCCCCTAGTTGTGAAGTATCGTTCAGTGTTTACTCCTGTCTTACCAATCCGTTTCCTTTCTGCCTGTCTCTAGTTATTTTGACCCTCGTTCTCTTTTTGACCTCTTCATTCTCTAGTCCTGTCTTCATTGCTCTGTTTGCCTCACCTGCTCTTCGACTATGATTCTTGTCTAGTGATTTGGCTTCGTTTCCAGTTGGCTTCTCCTGCTCTCCCCTGCACATACATTTGTAAGAGCCTGCACCCTGACAGTTGTGTGTAGTTGTCAATGTTGATTTTAAAAGTAACTAAGTAAATGGCACAGGGATTTATTATTATTATTATTATTATTATTAGCTTGACTGCACAAGCATTGGCCTTCGTTAACACTACACTGGCTAGAAGGTAACTGGAGTGCTGCGCTAACAGCACCAAGTTGCAGGTAAGCTCGCGTTGGCCTTCGAGAATGCTGATATGAAGAGTGTGTATATGTAATAATAATAACAATATTGCCTGGCTTTTTTCCATGGTCTATCAGATATATTCCATTCAGCTACTCGTCTTTGACTTGCTCAATATCATGCTAGCTGAATGGAATATATCTGATATACCACTCAAAGCCAGCCAGTATTATTTAAATATCTACAGCACAAGACTACATGTGAACCATGGCTTCCCCTAAAATTTCAGTAAAATGTGGTCATGAAATGTTTACTATTCTTCATCAATCTTTCAATATTTGAGTGAATGAAATGATGCAATATCTCACTTCTGCATTGGACTGTTTGTTCATTAACCTCAAACTCTTCCCAGTTAACAGCCTATGAAAAAAATCTCCTTTGCCCTATCCAAATCTCTTTTATCAGTCTTAACCCAAACCCTGATCCTAACCTTATTCCCATTTATGTGTTCTCCGAGATGGGACTCCCAAGTCAAAACAACGTGGTGAAACATTAAGCCATTCACTGGCTAATCAGGTAACGCTTTCCTCATGAATATTCATATCACTTCCCTGTAAAATGGAAATTTGCCACCTGGACATATGGCTTCACTGGAAATGAATGAAGTATGGGCAGGTGTGTTTTGCACAGAAAAAAATCTCAGTGCTCATTGAATAGTGCACTTTTTGCTTGTCCTACTGTGTGATGATTGGCGGACCTCTCAAAGGGACAGAACCTCATAAACAGACACTGCGAATGTTGACCTGATTTTCGAAAGGTCTTTTGATGCTCATACTTATGACAAGAGACTAAAAATTAAACATGAGGCCAGACGATAGTCCAAGGTTTTAATTCAAAAGACAGGGAGCAAAAAAATGGTCCTTTTAGCTGTCTACTCCCTTTTTTTTTTTCCTGAAAGTCTGCATATTTTGCAGTCTAATAGTTAAAGTTAGAACGGCCTTTTGACTTCATAAAATTGGTGAAATTTAGTTCCCTCTGAAATTTGATCAGTGTGATATGTATGCTTTTTTAATATCTCAAAAAAAAAACAAAAAAACAGGCCATTCTGTGGCTGGGAAGTTATTTAATTTGAGGGGATTCCCTAGCAAATAATGTGCATGAAATTGCTCGCTTTGTGCAGTCAAGAAAACAGAGGAAGTCTGTGTGCACATGTGCAGGTTTACCACCTTCTTCTTCTTCTTCTTCTTCTTTTGGGTTTTACAGCAGCTGGCATCCACATTGTTGCATTACTGCCATCTACAGGTTTTTCTTGACCGTGCACTGACAGTTCCATCATTCTGTCGCTAAACAAACAGCTGATCACACCGAGGGGCTCGCTGACCGCCGATATTTATTAGTTTGGTCTTGCATTTCCTTTCCTTTGCAAGATAGTATCTCTTCTTCTCGCTTTCCGTTACTGTCGTCAGTCTTTCATGTTTCACTCACACACTCCATCCATTATCCATAATCACTTATGGGTGGGCCTTTCTGTGTGGAGTTTGCATGTTCTCCCCGTGTCCGCGTGGGTTTCCTCCGGGTGCTCCGGTTTCCCCCACAGTCCAAAGACATGCAGGTTAGGTTAACTGGTGACTCTAAATTGACCATAGGTGTGAATGTGAGTGTGAATGGTTGTCTGTGTCTATGTGTCAGCCCTGTGATGACCTGGCGACTTGTCCAGGGTGTACCCCGCCTTTCGCCCGTAGTCAGCTGGGATAGGCTCCAGCTTGCCTGTGACCCTGTAGAACAGGATAAAGTGGCTAGAGATAATGAGATGAGATGAGAGACTTATGGGTGAGCTGGAGCCTATCAGCTGACTATGGGCAAGAGGTGGGGTACACCCTGGACAAGTCACCAGGTCATCGCAGGGCTGACACATACAGACAAACAACCATTCACACTCATGGTAAATTTTAGAGCGAACGTGGAAATCCCACCACATGGTGCATGACGTAGTATCTTGAATTGGTTCATGGTGAAGCAGGAAAAAAATAGCGGAGAATTTAGGGCCATGTGACCCTAAATTCATTAATTGTTCTATTTTAAAAAGTGAGTAATATTGGAAGTCTGTGATTTGAATTCAGTAGCTTTCAGTCCATTAAACAAAAATAATTGGGTGTCAGGGAAAATTCTTTTTATGACCTAAACTTGAAAAATCTGAAAGGTTGTCTACCTTTAAGGAAACTTTAGCAGAAAAGTTTTATTCGTTTGGTTTACACAAACATTTAAACATAGCTTTTGTAAAAGATTGATAAATGAGGTCCATTATCTGAGAAACAATTCATCCATCTACATGATTATTTGAAGCACTGTTACTGGGCTGTGGACCGTCTCTTGGTAACAACTTAGATGCAACAGCATAGCTGTAAAGCAGTGACAATCAAACACCAATCAGTGGCTCAATCAAGCACCGTTATCAATCATCACACACCTCATGTCATCCTCCCCCAGTTAATTTATTTCCCTGCAGCCCATCAAGGACAAAAACCCTGACTGGTTTGCCAAGATTTATCAGAATAATATATTAAACTAATATATAATGGCAGATAATTTAGGGCCATGTGACCCTAAATTCATTAATTGTTCTATAAAAAAAATACACAGCAAATTCCTCAGTGTTGAATTAACACCCAGAGTGTTTGAATTAACTCTGGGTGTTAATTCAACACTGGGGATTTTGCTGTGTAATAAAATTGGAAGTCTGTGATTTGAATTCAGTAGCTTTCAGTCCATTAAACAAAAATAACTGGGTGTCAGGGAAAATTCTTTTTATGACCTACACTTGAAAAATCTGAAATGCAGTCTACCTTTAAAGAGAGTGTTTTTATTTAATGAGTTTTTTTTATTCTGTGGTCTTATTCTAATGACACACACACACACACACCAGTTGAGTATTTCTTATGAGCATTAATCCATTTCAGTAAGGGCGTATTCACACCTACGTTGTTTGGTCCGGACCAAACGACTAAACGAACCAAATTTCCCTTGGTCCGGACCTTTTGGGTTGGTCTGAATACAAACCACCGAACTCTGGTCCGGACCAAACAAGCGGACCGAGACCGAGCTGCAAGGTCGGACTCGGTCCGGACTAAAGGAACTCTGGCGCGGACCTTTTGGAGGTGTGAAAGCAGACCGGACCTAATCTGACAGTTTTGCTTTTTTGTACCTCGGGAGCTTCCGTCGTTTGTCGAGCATTATGGGAAACAGAGTCTTGACACTCCACCGCAAAGTGCAAACACTGTTTCGGTTGTCAAGGGAACCTTACAACAGTCGTTCAGTCATTCAGACCAGTGGTAGGCTAGACTACAGAGTACAAAAAATGAGTAGGGGGCAAACGTGGGCCGAGGAAGAAATGCGTACCCTTGTGGATATATGGGCAGATGTCCACATATCTGAGCTTTTGGAGAGAACACACAAAAATGCCGACGTGTTTGCTGTATTCAGTGAGAAAATGAAGGAGAAGGGGTTCACGCGCTCCCCAGAACAATGTCGGCTAAAAGCGAAGAAACTCCATCAGACCTACATTAAAATCAGGGACATTCTTTCAAAAAGTGGCGGTACTAGCGACGCAAAAAAGAAATTCATCTATTACGATGGATAAGGCGAATATCCCGACACATACCTCCTCCGTCTTGCATGAAGAGCCAGAACTGTCACAACACGATGTGCGCTAATCAGCGCTATCCTCCGTAGCCGCCTTGCCCTTTGAAGTCGTCGTTGATAAATTACTTGTACAACAGCATCGCACAATTGTGAAAACAGTAAAAACTGGAAAAAACATATAGCTTTGATGACATTAAAAAGAATAACAGCATGGAAATCCTCCATGACTTCTTTTGAACTTAACGCTTTGTGCGCGTGTCGTCTCTGACCAATAGCTGAACGACCTCAGGGTGCGTGGCTTTGCTGACAGATTTTGGTCTGCTTACTAAAATGTACAGTGTGAAAGCGAACCGCACCAAAATGAAAAAATAAAAAAAACATTTGGTTCGGACCAAAGCAAGTGAACTATCGAACTATCCTGGTCTGAATACACCCTAAGTCTTGTAGTTGGAAAGTATACCCTTTACCCTTTTCTACATACTCTGGATTATTTTACTGTAAATGGAAATATGGAGTATGGGCTGTGGTTGTAGAATTTGGCAACTAACATTTCTTATCAGAAACTAAAAACGGCTCAACATTGCACACCTACAAGTCTCATCTCATCTCATCATCTCTAGCCGCTTTATCCTTCTACGGGGTCGCAGGCAAGCTGGAGCCTATCCCAGCTGACTACGGGCGAAAGGCGGGGTACACCCTGGACAAGTCGCCAGGTCATCACAGGGCTGACACATAGACACAGACAACCATTCACACTCTCATTCACACCTACGGTCAATTTAGAGTCATCAGTCAACCTAACCTGCATGTCTTTGGACTGTGGGGGAAACCGGAGCACCCAGAGGAAACCCACGCGGACACGGGGAGAACATGCAAACTCCACACAGAAAGGCCCTCGCCGGCCCTGGGGCTTGAACCCAGGACCTTCTTGCTGTGAGGCGACAGCACTAACCACTACACCACCGTGCCGCCCACACCTACAAGTGTTAAATGTAATAGTCACAACAAACCTGCAAAAGGGACAAACCTGGAGCAATAATAGTGTGAAAACAAAGCTATGTTTAACTAGCCAACTTCAACTTCTGTTACAACTTTTCAACTACCAGACAAAAGTTTGGACACACCGTCTAATTCAGTGGTGTTTCTTTATTTTTATTCATTAAAAGATACTTCATGTCTTAAAGTAATGATGGATGTCGCTTCTCTTTACTTAGTTGTTCAGTTCTTGACATAAAATGGATTACTACAGTTGTGGAATAGGGCTATTTACTGTATTGTTATTATTTACTATTTACTGTTTGATCTCAAACACATTAAGAAGGCAACAAATTGCACTAATTAACTTTTGACGAGGCACCTGTTAATTGAAAAGCATTCCAGGTGACTACCTCATGAAGCTGGTTAAGATAATGGCAATCGTGTACAAAGCATCATCAAGGTAAACGGTGGCTACTGTGAAGAATCTAAAATATGAAATGTTTTTTAGCACTTTTTGTTTACCACAATTCCATATGTTATATAGTTTTGATGTCTTCAGTCTTGTTTACAAAATGTAGAAAATACAAAATATAGAAAGGGGTGTCCAAACTTTTGACTGGTACTGTATGTTCTGTAACAACCTGTGTTTTCTTTCTCTCTCTCTCTCTCTCTCACCCCCTCACCCCAAATCTGTCCCTCTGAGTTACATGGAGTCAACAGGAAATCTTTTGGTGGAGAGGGTGGAGACCTCAACTGGCTATCGTAGCCTGCAGGGAATCGGCCGTCAGACATTCTGTCGCATGTCCCAGACCCGGTGAAATGTAACTGAATTGTATTGGCCAGCCCTAAGGGTCCCATCTGTATCCCATCATTGCTGAGGAGTGTGCTCCCATCACCCAATCAAGCATCCAGCCAGAGTAGGTCATGATATTTTTTAACCATATTAACATGCCATTGTTGTGTGTTATGCCTGATGTCAAGACTCTCATCTCTGTGAGCCTACCACACAGACTTAATACTTGTGTCATTTTTAGGGCATACCTAACAACCTGTGTTTTCTCCCCCCCCATCTGTCCCTCTGAGTTACATGTCGGTCCTGGGATCGAGATGCTGACCTCTTCTGCCCCTCGGACCTGCTTGATCCATCCTGGTGCCCTACGTCTGGTCGGAGTCTTATCGCATCGCTCCTGTGGAGGACGGCCCCATGAGGACAGTTGAAAGTCACACCTGGAGGACGCTCTGGAGTCTTACAGTAATGCTTTTATGGCTGAAGACTACAGTTGACTTGCTAACTTTAGGACTGCAGTTGTCATAAACAGTTTTGCACTCAAGTTTCCATCAATGAAGAGTTATAACATCAACAAAACTGTCTTCATGTTAAAACTGTTAATGTTATAGTCATGCTGTCTGTTGTTGCCCAAATGAGGATGGGTTCCCTTTTGAGTCTGGTTCCTCTCGAGATTTCTTCCTCATGTCGTCTGAGGGAGTTTTTCCTTGCCACCGTAGGCTTGCTCATTGGGGATAGATTAGGGATAAAATTAGCTCATGTTTTAAGTCATTCAAATTCTGTAAAGCTGCTTTGCAACAATGTTTATTGTTAAAAGTGTTATACAAATAAACTTGACTTGACTTCTACTAATCACTGGGACAACTGGATCTGGGTTGCTTTTGAATACAGTCTGTGCTTGGATGTGTAAGATGACAAAGAGAGCTGTGATGTGGACAGTATTAAATTGTACTCAGCACTTTTTAGCTGATTTATTTTGACATATTCTTACAATACAAAAATTTCTCCATGTCCTCATTTTCACTTGAGTTTCGAATATCGGTGACACACTGATGTGCCTTTCACTTTTTTTCATCAGGCTTTGCTTGCACATAGGCTGTGGATGACTCAATCCCACACACTTCCTACAATTCTTTTCAAATATCTGAAATTGTGGGGGCCAAAGGCCATTCCATTCCCTTCTTCTCTTTTGTATGTCACTTGTGTCCTGTACAGTTAAGCAGTTCACAAGCAATACCGAAGGGTATAATCTTTTATCGTTATTCTTATGCCTGCTTTGTCTTTGCAACAATAGAGAATGTGTAGCACTATAAATGATGCAAACTTTTATTCATTTTATACTGAATAGATGCTGTGCATGAGTTTCATAGTTCTAACAGAACTGGCCACTTCATTCAAGGATGACTCATAAACCCACTGAAGTACACTTCAGATAGCAAAAAAGTTGTTTGAAATGTAAGGAAGGGGCAAACCTTCACAATTTTGTAATTAGCTCTTGTTTTTTGGGCTGTTTCCCCTTGTCACTGAGAGTAGAGAGCTTAACTCTGTGTGAATGTCTCATCTCATCTCATTATCTGTAGCCGCTTTATCCTGTTCTACAGGGTCGCAGGCAAGCTGGAGCCTATCCCAGCTGACTATGGGTGAAAGGCGGGGTACACCCTGGACAAGTCGCCAGGTCTTCACAGGGCTGATACATAGACACAGACAACCATTCACACTCACATTCACACCTACGGTCAATTTAGAGTCACCAGTTAACCTAACCTGCATGTCTTTGGACTGTGGGGGAAACCAGAGCACCCGGAGGAAACCCACACAGACACGGGGAGAACATGCAAACTCCGCACAGAAAGGCCCTCGCCGGCTACGGGGCTCGAACCCGGACCTTCTTCCTGTGAGGCGACAGCGCTAACCACTACACCACCGTGCCGCCCCTGTGTGAATGTGTCTTATTATTATTATTATCTCATTATCGCAGGCAAGCTGGAGCCTATCCCAGCTGACTACGGGCAAAAGGCGGAGTACACCCTGGACAAGTCGCCAGGTCATCAGAGGGCCGATACATAGACACAGACAACCATTCACACTCACATTCACACCCTACGGTCAATTTAGAGTCACCAGTTAACCTAACCTGCATGTCTTTGGACTGTGGGGGAAACCGGAGCACCCGGAAGAAACCCACACGGACACGGGGAGAACATGCAAACTCCGCACAGAAAGGCCCTCGCCGGCCACGGGGCTCGAACCCGGACCTTCTTCCTGTGAGGCGACAGCGCTAACCACTACACCACTGTGCCGCCCTTATTAGTATTATTCATCTCATCTCATTATCTGTAGCCGCTTTATCCTGTTCTACAGGGTCACAGGCAAGCTGGAGCCTATCCCAGCTGACTATGGGCGAAAGGCGGGGTACACCCTGGACAAGTCGCCAGGTCATCACAGGGCCGACACAGACACAGACAACCATTCACACTCACATTCACACCTACGGTCAATTTAGAGTCACCAGTTAACCTAACCTGCATGTCTTTGGACTGTGGGGCAAACCGGAGCACCCGGAGGAAACCCATGCGGACACGGGGAGAACATGCAGAATCCGCACAGAAAGGCCCTCGCCGGCCACGGGGCTCGAACCTGGACCTTCTTGCTGCGAGGCGACAGCGCTAACCACTACACCACCATGCCACCCTTATTATTATTATTATTGCATTGTCACACAGTATGAAATTGTGGTGACACTAGTGTACTGGAGTTTTCAGCTATCTGTCAAGTCGGAACAAGGACCTCAGACAGACGGCACCTTTTGCAATATGTGGGCATTTCTTAGCAGAACTGATTTTTGTAGGGTCATAATGTCAAACATCACATCCAAAATGTCTAAGTATGTTTTTAACGGCCTTGGAATTTAACCCAAGATGCCAATCACAACTGGAATGACCTTGAGCTTTGATTCTGGCAGGTCCCACATTTTTGAGATCTCAACTTTCAGTAGGGCATGTTTGATAATCTTATCTGCCTGTTTGGTGACAATATTATGGTCACCTGGTATTCCCACATCAATGATCAGGCATTCCTTCTGCTCCTTCTTAAAGCCTACCAAGTCAGCTTTTCGAGCTTCAATTACATGGTCAGTTTGGAACTCAAATTCCCAAAGGATCTTGGCCTTCCCATCCTCATCCAGCACCTTCTCAGTTGTATGTTGGTACCACTTGTCTTCCGTGGCATAGCCATACTTTCTGCACAAAAGCCAGTGGAGATTCAAGCAGACCTTATCATGCTGACACTTGTATTCTTTCTGTGCAAGGCACTTGCATGCACTTACGATGTGTGAGACATTTTCTACCCCAACTCCACATAAGTGGCATAGGTTGGTGGCGCTAGTATGTGTCACGCTTCACAGAATTGGTGTTAAGTGCTTGATCCTGAGCGGCAATGAGTAAGCTAATAAAAATGATGATGATGATGATGATGATGATTATCCATCCATTATCCATAACTGCTTATCCTGTGCAGGGTTGCGGGCAAGCTGGAGCCTGTCCCAGCTGACTATGGGTGAGAGGTGGGGTACACTCTGGACAAGTCACCAAATTGTCACAGGGCCAATACACAGACAAACAACTGTTCACGCTCACATTCACACCTACAGTCAATTCAATGCCACCAATTAGCCCAACCTGCATGTCTTTGGACTGTGGGGGGGAAACTGGAGCACCTGGAGGAAACCCACGCAGACACGGTGAGAACATGCAAACTCTAAACAGAAAGACCCCTGTCAGCTACTGGGCTTGAACCCAGAACCTTCTTGCTGTGAGGCGACAGTGCTAACCACTACAACACTGTGCTGCATTATTATGATTATTCATCTGAAAGTTTATACAATTATAAGTCTGGCATTAAAATAATATTGTGAATTAATCACAAATCTGTGGGTGTCTCTCTTGGTTCCTGGTCAGTGTCAAAATATCTCAATCATAATATGCAGAACAAAAGCGTAATCCACAACAGGGAAAATACTGTTCATTAAATGGTGCTATAGAAAGTCTTGAATTGCATAATAATAATAATAATAATGGTGATGTTTCAGTAGGAAATATGATATTGAGACTGATAACAAATGGTATCGTCATAAGCCAGAACCTGTAGTAGAGAATAAAGAGGTAAAGATTCTGTGGGATTTTAACATCCAAACGGACCGTATCATTGAACATAGATGTCCTGATATCATGGTAGTCGACAAAATAAGAAGAAGGTGTTACTTGGTAGATGTAGCCATCCCTGGAGATCACAATGTTGCCAAGAAGAAGATCGAGAAAATTGACAACTAGGCCGATCTGAGGGTAGACATTGCCAGGATGTGGGATATGGAGACTACAGTAGTCCCTATAGTGATGGGTGCATTGGGCTCTGTACCAAAGAACTTGAATGTCAACCTTGATAAAATTAGGCATTAAGCCTCATGTACCCACTCTACAAAAGTCAGTTTTGCACGGCACTGCCAACATTCTGCGAAAAGTGCTCTCGGTCTGGGGTCAAAGTGACTTGATGGAGAGCAATATAATGTAAGAACTCCAGTATAAATTACTGTGCATACTAAGAGATGATGATGATGATGATGATGATAACAGCATTTATTTCTTGTTACACTTAAATCACTGTGGCATTTTATAATGCAATTGTATTCTGCATTGTTTACTGACAGTAAAGTTGCTTTGGCTACACTTAATCCTGAATCTCATGCTGTGCAAAGCTGCCTAGGAACTGCTGACACATTTTACACCTCTCTCTATTAATAAAGCATTGTGAGAAAAAACGACCAGTTCCAAAAATATGCATTGCAAATTAAACTGTCTCTCACATTGTTGCCCTACATAATAACAGATGTCGTACAAAGCACACACTTCCTCTTAAGCTGCACTTGTTCTGAATCTGTTACCTCTTTAAATTAGACTGTGGAAATATAATAACCAGTTATGGTCTACACAAGCAAAAATTAAAACCTGGTATTGCTGAAAGACTGTGAACTGATACACCTGAAAGAATTTAATGTGATTAACATGTCTTTTTATGTCTCTCATAAAAAGCATCTTTTTTTTTAAAAATTACGACATAATCACTCTATCTTCCCCCACTGTTACGAGCTTACTACCTGAAGATTGGATTTATTTATACATGATGATACAACCCCAAATCAAAAAAAAAAAAAGTCGGGATGGTATGGAAAATGCAAATTAAATAAAAAAGAAAGCATCCATCCATTATCTGTAACCACTTATCCTGTGCAAGCTGGAGCCAATCCCAGCTGACTATGGGCGAGAGGCAGGGTACACCCTGGACAAGTCATCAAATCATCGCAGGGTTGACACATGTGCCGCTTTTCCACTACCAACGCGGCTGAGTTGGGCTGAGCCGTGCCGTGCCGAGTTGGGCTGAGTCGAGCTGAGTGGGGCTGTTGGAGTTGCATTTCGACTACAACCGCGCTGAACCGTGCTGGCTGGAAGTGGGTGGACCCATTGGGTGGAGTTAGCGAAAGTGGGTGGACGTCACGTGATGTCATTAGGCGGCGCAAACAGTGACATCAGTGATCTTTTAAGCGGTAGTCTCACGACCCGGATAGTAAACAATAAACATGGAGGACATGGAGTCGTTAGTGTTGCTGGTCTTGGTGCTGTGGCTTGTTGTCACCGACAACGCCAACAGATACTGGCAAGAGCGTATAGATGAGGTGAGGTGCATAAGGCTTCAGAAATTCTTATAATTCGTAATTCTTCTTCTTCCGGGTTTATGGTGTTTACAGATCCCAGCGTGCTTGCGGGGCGTGTGTGGGCATGTGAGGACACTCCTCCTCACCAATCAGTGCACAGGGGAGTGTCTCCTCATGCCCCTAGCCCCACTCAGCTCGGTTTGGCTCGCTTCAGCCCCACTCCAAAACCGTGCGAGTTTTGGGTGCTAAGCAGGGCTGAAGCGAGCTGAGTCGTGCTGCTCTAAGGTAGTCGAAACGCGAGCCGTGTCGGGCTGAAGTGAGCTGAAGCGAGCTGAAGTGAGCTGAAAAAGGGTAGTGGAAAAGGGCCAATAGACACACAACTATTCACATTCACACTTATGATCAATTTAGAGCCACCAATTAACCTAACCTGCATGTCTTTGGACTGTGGGGGAAAACCGGAGCACCTGGAGGAAACCCACACAGACACGGGGAGAACATGCAAACTCCATACAGAAAGAAGTGATTTCTAAATTTACTTTGACTTGTATTTCATTGCAGACAGCATGAACCCATGATATTTCATGTTTTGTCTGGTCAACTTCATTATCTCACCTCATCTCATTATCTCTAGCCGCTTTATCCTGTTCTACAAGGTCGCAGGCAAGCTGGAGCCTATCCCAGCTGACTACGGGCGAAAGGCGGGGTACACCCTGGACAAGTCGCCAGGTCATCACAGGGCTGACACATAGACACAGACAACCATTCACACTCACATTCACACCTACGGTCAATTTAGAGTCACCAGTTAACCTAACCTGCATGTCTTTGGACTGTGGGGGAAACCAGAGCACCTGGAGGAAACCCACGCAGACACGGGGAGAACATGCAAACTCCGCACAGAAAGGCCCTCGCCGGCCACGGGGCTCAAACCCGGACCTTCTTGCTGTGAGTCAACAGCACTAACCACTACACCACCGTGCCGCCTCAACTTCATTATATTTGTTAAAATATATCCATTCCTGTATTTCAGGCCTGCAAAACATTCCAAAAAAGTTGTGATAGGGGAATGTTAGGGCTAGTAATGAGGTAAAACAATTAAATAATGATGTGATATGATGTGAAACAGGTGGTGTCAACAGGTGATTGTAAGCATGATTTGGTACAAAATCAGTATCCAGGAAAGGACTAGTCTTTGAGGAGCAAAGATGGGATGAGGATCTCCAGTTTGTAACAAGTGCATGAGAAAATTATTGAAATGTTTAAAAACAACGTTCCTCAAAGAAAGCTATGAAGGGATTTGGATATTTCACCCTCTACGGTGCAAAATATAATGAAATGGCTAAAGGAACCTGGAGGAATTTTGGTGCGTAAAGGGCAAAGGCACAAGCCTAAGCTGAACACCCATGATCTCCAATCCCTCAGACAGCACTGCATCAAGAACCATCATCCATCTATAGATGAAATAACCACATGGGCTCTGAATTATTTTGGCAATCCTTTTGTCAAGCACTAAAATATGGAGGTACATTCACAAACACCAGTTAAAACTTTACTGTGCAAAAATGAAGCCTTATGGTAGCTGTGTCCAGAAGGGCTATAGACCTCTTTGGGCTCTGAGGCATCTGGGATGGACCATCACACAGTGGAAACATGTATTGTGGTCATAGGAATCAGTATTCCAGGCCTGTTTTGTAAGAAATGGACACCATGTGCTGTGGACCAAAGATGAAAAGGACCATACAGACTTTTTGGGAGATTGTATTTTTGGAATGTTTTATGTGTTGCATGTGGCACCTGTATGACTAATCCCTCCCCAATGGGCCTGCCATCTAGTGCATGAACTGTGATGGGGATTACAACGGATTAACAGGAGCTGGTAGTTGCATTGCAAAAAAGGCTGCAGAGAGGAAAAGTGGAGAGTCTCCACTGTAAATTAGAAATATTTGGCATTGCCCTAACATTTACTATTTACACAAATCTAGGGCATTTTATATTATATATCATGCCCTTGGTTAGCGCTGTCGCCTCACAGCAAGAAGGTCTGGGTTCGAGTCCCATGGCCGTCGAGGGCCTTTCTGTGTGGAGTTTGCATGTTCTCCCCGTGTCCGCGTGGGTTTCCTCTGGGTGCTCCGGTTTCCCCCACAGTCCAAAGACATGCAGGTTAGGTTAACTGGTGACTCTAAATTGACCGTAGGTGTGAATGTGAGTGTGAATGGTTGTCTGTGTCTATGTGTCAGCCCTGTGATGACCTGGCAACTTGTCCAGGGTGTACCCCGCCTTTCGCCCGTAGTCAGCTGGGATAGGCTCCAGCTTGCCTGCAACCGTGTAGAACAGGATAAAGCGGCTAGAGATAATGAGATGAGATATCATGCCCTAGATTTGGGAAACCACTCAACATCCTTTGTAGGATCAGGGAATGTGGTGTTTTAAAATACCAGACATTAATAATTGTCATTGTTACCTCCGCCAAGGAGGTTATGTTTTCGGTAGTGTTGGTTTGTTTGTTGGTTTGTCTGTTAGCAACATTATGGAAAAAGTTATGAACAGATTGCTCTGAAATTTTTTCCAGAGGTGTGACTAGGCACAAGTAACAATCCATTAAATTTTGGCGGTGATCCGGATCACCGTCTGGATCCCGGAAATTTTAAAGGATTCTTGGCGGAGGTCTGCGCTCTCCGAGTGCTTTTCTAGTTGTGTCATGTCTCCCTTCAAGAGTTGCACAAGGTTAAAAGTTCCATAGCTGTTCAGTATTTAGTATTGAACATACTGAAAAGATTCTATGACATTCAATACTTTTCAAGGTTGTAAATAAATAGGCCAAAAATAATCCAAAGTTGTATTTTGGCTGTAAGCAGATCACAATATGCGTGTAATTTTGATTCAGATGGATGAGAAATACACAGTGGCCCCAGTGACAGTTTGGACACGTCTACTCATTCATAGGTTTTTCTGTATTTTGACTATTTTCTACATTGCAGAACAATACTGAAGACATCAAAACCAGGAAATAACTTCTCATCTCATTATCTCTAGCCGCTTTATCCTTCTACAGGGTCGCAGGCAAGCTGGAGCCTATCCCAGCTGACTACAGGCGAAAGGCAGGGTACACCCTGGACAAGTCGCCAGATCATCATAGGGCTGACACATAGACACAGACAACCATTCACACTCACATTCACACCTATGGTCAATTTAGAGTCACCAGTTAACCTAACCTGCATGTCTTTGAACTGTGGGGGAAACCGGAGCACCCGGAGGAAACCCACGCGGACACGGGAAGAACATGCAAACTCCGCACAGAAAGGCCCTTGCCGGCTGCTGGGCTCGAACCCGGACCTTCTTGCTGTGAGGCGACAGCGCTAACCACTACACCACCATGCCGCCCCAGGAAATAACATCTGGAATGTATATGGAATTATGTAGCAAGCACTCAAGTGTTCAAAAAATATGTTTCATATTTTAGATTCTTCATAGTAGCCACTGTTTACCTTGGTGATGCTTTGCACACTATTGGCATTATCTTAACGAGCTTCATGAGGTCGTCACCTGGAATGCTTTTCAATTAACAGGTGTGTCTTGTCAAAAGTTAATTAGTGCAATTTCCATCTATCCATTATCTGTAGCCACTTATCCTGTTCTATGGGGTTGTAGGCAAGCTGGAGCCTATCCTAGCTGACTATGGGCGAGAGGGGGGGTACACCCTGGACAAGTTGCCAGGTTATCGCACGGCTGACACATCGACAAACAACCATTCACATTCACACCTATGGTCAATTTAGAGCCACCAATTAGCCTAACCTGCATGTCTTTGGACTGTAGGGGAAACCGGAGCACCTGGAGGAAACCCACGCAGAACGTGCAAACTCCACACAGAAAGGACCTTGCCGGTTGCTGGGCTCGAACCCAGGACCTTCTTGCTGTGAGGCAACAGTGCTAGCTACTACACCACCGTGCCGCCCTTTAGTGCAATATCTTGCCTTCTTAGTGCGTTTGAGATCAAATAGTAAATAATAAAAATACAGTAAATAGCCCTATTCCACAACTGTAGTAATCCATATGTAAAGAACCGTTTGACTAAGTAAAGAGAAATGACATCCATCATTACTTTAAGATATGAAGTGTCTTTTAATGAATACAGATAAAGAAAAACCATTGAAATAGGTGTGTCCAAACCTTTGAGTGGCTATTTTCTACATTGCAGAACAATACTGTACATGTGGCCTAATCTTTAAAGTGCATATCACGGGTACATTTAGAAGCAAGGTCAATGTAATTCTCCTATTTTATATTAACTTTGGTCAAATATCTGTAACATTTTGCATTCTCTGCAATTTTTTTACCTTGCGCAATACCAGAAAAATTCAGTTGAAATCAAGCCATTTGAGGTGAATTGGTCAGCCTCTGAAAAAACTTGGCATTTGGATTTCCCGGCAAACATTGATTTTCGTGACATCGCGTGCGGGACGCCTCCCTCTGAATCCTACGTCAGCGCTGGTTTGTTTATGAGAAAACGACCTAGTGGTTTTCTGCAAATTTCTTCAACATTATCACGTAATTATTAAAATGGTTAACAGATGTATCGTAGGAGGGTGTAGCAACACCAATCTTGATGGGATTAGTACTCATCATTTCCCAAAAGACCGGACAATGAGAGAGAAATGGGAGCGCTTGGTCTACACAGGCTGTGCACTGAAACCGTGCAAAGCTCGCGCAGCCTGCTGGCGCTTCCGCAGGTGATGTCACGAATCTGGCTCCAGACTCCCTTGGGATTTTACCAGATGCATTTTGTTGTTTTATTTTTTTCTGCTGTAGACAGATGGCCTTGTGCAAAATTACCCTTCTGGATGAGTGTGTCAAGTACAGAAGCGTATGGCTGCCACACTCAAAAAAAAAAATTGGCTTAGTATCAAGTAATCACGTGAAAACTTTGTTATAACAATATCTTATCACATTTTTACAATATATTTATCATGTAATAACATGATATTATCACGTAATTTCATGATACGAAATTATCACGTTATTTCATGATATTTTCATGTAATAACGTGAAAACACCTTATCAAGAAATAATGTGAAAGTATGGTTTAACGTCATAGGCTAGGCTACTTCCATTAAAAGCAGACATCCTAGCCTAGCCTACTGTATAACTTTGGTCGAGCAAAAACACCAAGCAAAAACATGGCTGAATCCTGAATTACTCAGTTTTGTATAAATAGGGGACTACATAGGCGGCAAAATGTAGTGTTTTTCCTGCCATGGAAGTGCACTTGTATACTGAGGAGGAAGCCATTTGCATTACATCCGTGA
Source organism: Neoarius graeffei (assembly GCF_027579695.1). NCBI lineage: Eukaryota > Metazoa > Chordata > Actinopteri > Siluriformes > Ariidae > Neoarius > Neoarius graeffei. Next base: position 102,724,241 of record NC_083571.1, read on the forward strand.
ATGAGGATTCAAAATGGCACCTCGGCTCAGTTTTCCCCTCCTCCTCAGTATACAAGTGCACTTCCATGGCAGGAAAAACACTACATTTTACAGCCTATGTAGTCACCTATTTATACAAAACTGAGTCATTCAGGATTCAGCCATGTTTTTGCTCTGTGTTTTTGCTCGACTAAAGTTATACAGTAGGCTAGGCTAGGACGTCTGCTTTTAATGGAAGTAGCCTAGCCTATGACGTTAAACCATACTTTCACGTTATTTCTTGATAAGGTGTTTTCACGTTATTACATGAAAATATGAAATAACGTGATAATTTATCATGAAATAACATGATAATTTCATGTTATAACATGATAATTTCGTATCATGAAATTACGTGATGTTATTACATGATAAATATATTGTAAAAACGTGATAAGATTTTGTTATAACAATAAAGTTTTTACATAATTACTTGATACTAAGCCAATTTTTTTTTGAGTGTGGCAGCAATACGCTTCCGTAGTAAAATGACATACTTTCATATAAAAAAACACGAAATTGGTCCAGAATATGCACTTTAAGGAGCCTGATAAAATATTATTGTTCAGAACAGAGACAGCTATTAAAAACATGTAAAACGCTGTAATCCTGGTTAGCAGTATGTGCACACTGCATGCAGTGTAAACCTCCACTCCTTCCATCCCATTCACTAGACTCGGTGTATATTTACTATTTCACAAACACTGCTTCCTTGCAAGGGTGGCACGGTGGTGTATTGGTTAGCATTGTCACCTCACAGCAAGAAGGTTCTGGGTTTGAGCCCAGTGGCCAACGGGGGCCTTTCTTTGTGGAGTTTGCATGTTCTACCCATGTCTGCATGGGTTTCCTCCAGGTGCTCCGGTTTCTCCCAAAGACATACAGGTTAGGCTAATTGGTGGCTCTAAATTGACCGTGAGTGTGAATGGTTGTTTGTCACTGTGTCAGCCCTGCGATGATCTGGCAACTTGTCCAGGGTGTACCCCGCTTTTCGCACATAGTCAGCTGGGATAGGCTCCAGCTTGCCTGTGACCCTGCACAGGATAAGCAGTTACAGATAATGGATGGATGCCTCCTTGCAAAGTCTTGCCAGTGTTGCATTGTGCATTACCTAGCCATTCATTTTGGTACAATATACTTGGTTTTGATTATTGTTTTTATCCTTGATTTTTTTTTCACCTACTTGCTCTACATAACCAGTTTCCCTGTGCTTTGAACATTTTCTTTTGCCTATTAATATGGAAATGTTTACTTGACACTTCTAGGTCACTATTTTTAGCTTCCTACAGTGCAGGTTGATGTCATGCATATTGGGCTTCAACTATAAATTCCATAATTAATATTTGTGTGCATATTTTTAGTAAGACATCATACGACAATAAAACGATCTGTAGTTCAGTTTGCAATTTTTTTTTGTTTTGAAATTGATTACAATCAAATTCAAAGCCAAATATGAAATGAATGCAACTCCATATGCTATGACCTTCACAGTCACCAGGTTGCAACACCTGCGGGTGATTTTGGAGTGATGTATTGGACAGCGCTCTCCACCACTATCATCAAAACAGCAAATGAGGGAATATACAGTGCTCAGCATAAATGAGTACACCCCCTTTGAAAAGTAACATTTTAAACAATATCTCAATGAACACAAACAATTTCCAAAATGTTGACAAGACAAAGTTTAATATAACATCTGTTTAACTTCTAACAGGAAAGTAAGGTTAATAATATAACTTAGATTACACATTTTTCAGTTTTACTCAAATTAGGGTGGTGCAAAAATGAGTACACCCCACAACAAAAACTACTACATCTAGTACTTTGCACGGCCTCCATGATTTTTAATGACAGCACCAAGTCTTCTAGGCATGGAATGAACAAGTTGGCGACATTTTGCAACATCAATCTTTTTCCATTCTTCAACAATGACCTCTTTTAGTGACTGGATGCTGGATGGAGAGTGATGCTCAACTTGTCTCTTCAGAATTCCCCAAAGAAAATTATTTCTTTACACCACAAAGGTGAAGGCTACAAGATCATCAGCAAAGCTTTACTTATCAGTCAGAATACTGTAGCAAAAGTGGTACAAAAATTTAAGAACGATGGAACTGCAACCATCTCACAGAGACGTCCAGGTTGTCCACGGAAGTTAACACCTCGACAGGAGTGTCTTCTGATGAGAAGGGTTGAAGAAAATCGGCATGCAAGTTCACTGCAGTTATCTAAAGAAGTAGAAAGCCAAACTGGGGTGACTATTTCCTGTGACACAATACAGTGTACACTGCAGAGGAATGGCATGCATGGATGCTGTCCATGAAAGAAGCCTCTCCTAAAGCCCAGGCACAAAATAGCCCGCCTAGAGTTTGCTAGGGCCCGTGCTGACAAAGATGAAGACTGGGACTCTATACTCTGGAGTGATGAGACCAAGATAAGTGTTTTTGGAACTGATGGCTTCAAAACTGTATGGCGTCGCAAAGGTGAGGAATACAAAGAAAAATGCATGGTGCCTACAGTGAAACATGGTGGTGGCAGTGTCCTTATGTGGGGCTGCATGAGTGCTGCTGGTGTTGGGGAGCTGCATTTCACTGATGGCATCATGAATTTACAGATGTATTGCTCTATACTGAAAGAGAAGATGCTACCATCACTCCGCGCCCTTGGTTGTCGTGCACTTTTCCAACATGAAAAACACACATCTAAGGATTTCTGAAGAAGAACAGGGTGAAAGTGATTCAGTGGCCAAGTATGTCTCCTGATCTGAACCCAATCGAACACCTATGGGGAATTCTGAAGAGACAAGTTGAGCATCACTCTCCATCCAGCATCCAGTCACTAAAAGAGGTCATTGTTGAAGAATGGAAAAAGATTGATGTTGCAAAATGTCACCAACTTGTTCATTCCATGCCTAGAAGACTTGGTGCTGTCATTAAAAATCATGGAGGCCATACAAAGTACTAGATGTAGTAGTTTTTGTTGTGGGGTGTACTCATTTTTGCACCACCCTAATTTGAGTAAAACTGAAAAATGTGTAATCTAAGTTATATTATTAACCTTACTTTCCTGTTAGAAGTTAAACAGATGTTATATTAAACTTTGTCTTGTCAACATTTTGGAAATTGTTTGTGTTCATTGAGATATTGTTTAAAATGTTACTTTTCAAAGGGGATGTACTCATTTACGCTGAGCACTGTATTTAGAAAGGACGGTGTTCATCTCTCCAGTACAGTTCCAGAGACTTTTAGAGTCTGTGTAAGGTGTATTGAAGCTGTACTGAATGCTTATGGTGGCCAAACACCTAAATAAGACATTTATGCTCATCTCTTGTCATCTATCTTTTATATGGAGGCAGATATTTACCTCGAACAACAAGGTCTCTGTGCAATCACACTTCAAAAGACTTTTTGTCCTGATACTTATATCCTGTTCCTTAGACTTATAGATGAGGTGGAATGTCTGTGATCATATAGTTCACATGATCAGATGTTTGTCATGGATGATGGATGCATTAGTTAACCAGTCAAAGACAGCCAGACATGCATCATGCATACAAAGAAATAATTTTTTTCTCAGCATATTGTAGATACATTCAGTCCGTCTCTTTAAGAAACTACATTTCCCATCAGCCAACTTCCGCGTTGACCTACATCACGCGTGGGCGGGATCATCAACGTCACATCCTCCGTGAAAGCATAAGAAACCCAGGAACTCCTAGCTCCGCGTCTTTTGGCGCCGTGATTCAACACTGACACAAGGAGGAATCGCTCGCTCCACGAGCAAACCCAAAAAGACGTTTTTTCTTTTCTTTCTTGCAAGAATCAGAGTTTCACACTTTTCTTTGTTTACCTTTGGCCACGGTAGACTCTAAGATCGCGCGATTTTAAACTCAGCTTGAGTTACAACCGGTTTTTCATTTGTTCCTTATAAGTACGTACAACACTGCAACCAGGCAGTTATTTTAAAGTTAAGAAGCGATTGAATCCTTTTTAACTCAAAAGCTGTGCACAGTATTTAATCAGAGACTTTCTTTTCATCACGAGCGACCGTTGTCAGATCAAGAAGTTCTCTGCTCCACGGAATCGCCTCACGAAAGCCTCACGTGTTCCACAACGGCGAAACTCCAAAGTCTCGGAACATCTCTTCATAATCTTGCTAGAGGCAAGATACTGAGTAAGACTTGGCATTTGGGCAAAACCTAGTCTTAGGAATTAGCTTTTATTGAAGTAGTGTGAATTTAAACTCACGTTTAATTGTTACACTATAGACACGCAGCATGTTGAATTGATTTATTTGTTTTAATCTCTCAATTGTTTTAATAGATAGGCTGTGCATGCTTCTCTTTATTCCTTACTAACATACTTAATTTCCTTATACATCTTGACCACATCAAGATTTCAGTGGATTCAGTATTGTTATGAGCTAGTGGGTTAACTACCGGCTAGTCCTTTGTTACTTAGAAACATGTGGTCACAGGCCTCAACAGGCCTCACAAACACCTTAGCTAAACACACGGCTAATTCTTTTGTTCCATTAGCCTCCAGGGCTAATTATATTGTCTCAAGGGATCACAAGGCCTCCACCACGTGGAGTTAGCTACACAAAGCTAATCTAGGCCTCACCACGTGCTCAAACACACCTCAGTTAGCATCCCACGCTAGCTTCTTTCTTTTGCTAGGCCATAGGCCTAGCCATGTGGTCAACTCCTCCCCCACAAACACACATGGAGTTAGCTACAAGAGCTAACCCTCTTGTAGGCCACACCCAAGGCCTCTCTCTCACACATACAAACATATCTTAGTTAGCTACACAAAGCTAATTCTTTTGTCTTAGCAACCAAAGCTAATTCTTTTGTCTTAGCAACCAAAGCTAATTCTTTTGTGTAGGCCACACCCACACAAGGCCTCTCATACACCCACCCACACATACACACACACACACACCTCACTGTTTGTATATATTTCAATCTGCTATTATCCATTTTTATCTTTGTTATAATAAATTCATTTATTATTGAAACTGTGTGTTTTATTTGTGTTCCAATGTTTATGTAGTCACACAATCTCCCAAAGAATTCAAAAAGGTGCATATGATTTATGTAATATGGTAAGTGATCATAATAATTTGGAATATACCATAATTTAGCTGTTTAGTAATTTATTATTAAGCACCAAAATTAATGGTATTAATTAATGAGACTGATTCAATGAAAATGATTCACTGAAAACGATTCAAATGAGACTGATTCGATTTTAATTATTAACCTTCAGATTTAATGAGATTGATCACTCAATTACCCAAATGCACCTACAATATACCAAGACAGGACTTAAAGGAGATACACAGAACCTTTATTTAAAAAAAAAATTCTGAGTGGATAGTATCTCCATCCTTGACTCTTGTATGCTGCATAAATTGGAATTCAAAAAATATATTTTTGAGAGTTAAAATCGACCACCAAGTTGGCATTCGAGCTGCCCCGCTGAGCCAGCCAGCCCTGAGTGCGTGACGTCACAGCGGTAACCGGTTTTAAGGCCGAGGTATTTTACAGCTATAGACCAAAGTCATATAAATAAAAATTTATGATGAAAGTAAGAAATACCGTTACCGACAGGATAGGTGTTATAACTTATGCAGCAGACGTGTACCTGCATGCATTTTTACTGATAAAAAGTAAAAGGCTAATTAAATAATCAGATGAACTGAGACAATCACATTCTGAAGCAAATTAAATAATCTTATACCGGTAACTTAAACACACAATACAAGTTACATGCATTAATCTAAATGCAGGTAAACAACGAGTAGTGGTGTTTTTGTTGTTTTGTATTTAAATGAGGGTCGCATCTTACCAGTCTGTGTTCTCGCTTCATGAAGGCCGACCTTGTGGCCGATTGTTTTGAAACAATCTGACTTTCAGTTGTTCGTTCAGTTCTCCGTTCATTCGCGTCTTCCACAAAAGGGCAAGATATTGCTGCTGAGGCAAGCATATCCAGCAGAGAAATCAGATGGCTGGTCTACTCATTCTCCATTTTCTCTATACCGAGTGCTCAGGCAATTACTAAAACCTGGGACGGGACATCACCGGTTTTAGCAACAACCGCGGGGAGGTCACTGCCCGAGCGATAATGTCCTGTCCCATTCCATCCTGGGTTTTAGCAACCACCCTCGGCTCACGCTCCAGGAGAACTGGTGCAACTGAACTTACTTTCCTTTTCTTGTAGTTTTCTTTGCCTTTAATTGTTGGTACTACACCCTCTTTCGATACAGGCTTACAGCCAATGCTACTTAACAGATCAGAGGTCTCGTATGTCTTCAGTAAATTGAGCAGAGGAGAGACCACTTTGTAGGCGCCCAATGTGCCCATGAACTTCTCGCAAAACCCGTCCAAATCTTTGCAGTTTGAACATTCTTGGGCCATGAATGCAACATGAATCCACCTTCTGTCGTGTTGCTGTACCTGCCAGCAACACATCTACGTGGCATGGTGATAAATTAGCTCAAAATGGAGGATCGGAGTTGCAGTTAGCGGTGTTTTAGTATCGGGGAAATGGCGATGAGACCGATAGCCTTCCTGCGGTGATGTCACAGATGTCAAGGTCATTCATTCAGACCGCTACCTATATGAATAATTTTTATTGTAAAAATTACTATATTAGATTTATTGTTAACGCTTAAAACTATTCCTGTGCCATTCTTGAGGTCTCAAGGCATTTATGAACAAAAAGTGAGGCCATGGTTCTGCATATCTCCTTTAAGGTTTAATGAAGGAGACTGGTTAAACAAGCTTTTATCTGTAATTTGAAACGAGATATTTCAAATTACTTTGTGAAAAGTTTGGAGTTGTTTTGGTAGTTATTAATGCATTTTAGACATGAAATGCACTCTTGTGCCAGCCTGTGTGCTTGAGCAGAGAGATGCGTGAAGAGTATTGTGAAAGCAAACTTCATAATGAATAATGTTTACTGACAGTTGCTACTAATCATCAATGTCATGCATAATAGAGTTGGGGTGGAGCTTTGTTAAAAGATTTTCATAGAGCCAGATGTTCTTAGGTTAACATTTCAGCATTTGTAACCCTACCGATGCTTGTTTATGGGCTTTGTGGGCTACATTTGTCTTAACATTCTTCCTGCTGTTCAAACAAAATGACTGAAACTCAGCTGATAAAAATGAAAATGATCTCTGGTTGACCATTAATCTCAGTATTTGTCAGATTCAGGCTGAATATCGGTAACTTCAGACCCCATAAGAAGGAATACAAATAAATCTTGGAGTTGCAGAGCATAGAGATGAATTGTTCTGAGAGCTCCAGAGTCATGACTCATAACTTTTATAAGCCTTTTTCATTCTATCTGTACACTACTAAAGCTTTAAACATACAAGATTCCAATTACAAAAATATAAGTTTACAACCCGGGGCGGCACGGTGGTGTAGTGGTTAGCGCTGTCGCCTCACAGGAAGAAGGGCCGGGTTCGAGCCCCGTGGCCGGCGAGGGCCTTTCTGTGCGGAGTTTACATGTTCTCCCCATGTCCGCGTGGGTTTCCTCCGGGTGCTCCGGTTTCCCCCACGGTCCAAAGACATGCAGGTTAGGTTAACTGGTGACTCTAAATTGACCGTAGGTGTGAATGTGAGTGTGAATGGTTGTCTGTGTCTATGTGTCAGCCCTGTGATGACCTGGCGACTTGTCCAGGGTGTACCCCGCCTTTCGCCCGTAGTCAGCTGGGATAGGCTCCAGCTTGCCTGCGACCCTGTAGAACAGGATAAAGTGGCTAGAGATAATGAGATGAGAAGTTTACAACCCCAGGAAAAAGTCAAGATGGTATGGGAAATCCATCCATCCATTATCCATAACCGCTTATCCTGTGCAGGGTCACAGGCAAGCTGGAGCCTATCCCAGCTGACTAGGGTCAAGAGGCGGGGTACACACTGAAGAAGTCACCAGATCTTTGCAGGTCTGGCACATAGAGACAAACAACCATTCACACTCACACCTATGGTCAATTTAGAGCAGGGCTGGGCAATTATTTTTTCCATGGGGCCACATGAGAAACAGAAAATTTAGTGGAGGGCCGGACCAAAATGCTGAACTAAATTCTGCATAATATTAATTGTATTTCTTTATACAAAGCAATAAATAACATTGTTTTTACAAGCTGCTAAGCCTGGTAAGAGTATGGAAGAAACGAGGTTGCCATACAAAAAATGTCATTTATTCAATCAAATTTCCCAAAACAATGGTTAACAAAATGTGAACGTTTGTACCATTTTTTTCAGTCACATTCACCCCAAAACACAATAAAGACATCACAATATTGTCTTTCTACTCCAAATATCAAGCAAGATACATCATATTATAATAATGATGCCCACATTTGTAGTCTAATCACCTCATTTGGTGTTTTTCAGTTTTTTATTTACTATTAAAACCAGTTGTTAAAACAAAGTGTGGTGAAGCAGCTTTTAGCTACTATGCAGTACATCTATGGAACCAACTGCCAGAGGACATTAAAAATGCTCCTGCTGTTGGCAGCTTCAAATCTAGATTAAAGACCAAGCTGTTTTCAGATGCTTTCTGTTAAATAATTAATATTTTTAAATTTTTTATAATCTTTACTTTCTCTGCATGTTTTAAATTTACTTTAATTTTATTCTATTTTATTCCGCTGGTTTCTTTTTCTTTTTCTCCTTTTTTCTTTTTGGCATTTTATTATTTTAGTTCTACTGTTGTTTAATTCTTATTATTTTCTTTTAATTCTTTTAATTAATTGTTTTAGATTAAAAATAAAATTATTTTATGTAATTTTATTTCTCTATTGTTTACTGTTTTTGTTTTTGCTTCTGTAAAGCACATTGAACTGCTATTGTGTATGAAATGTGCTATATAAATAAACTTGCCTTGCCTTGCCTTATTTATTCAGTGAGAGAAATCTAGTCTCTGTTGGTCTTTAACGAGTGCATCAGAGTCAGGATGAATATCTGAGGTGGAGATGCGAAGCACAGCTGACAGATGATCATCAGTCCATTCGGTGTAGGTATCAGATCTACAGATTGGCTCGGGCTCCGGCGCCTGCTGGTGACGTCACACTATGTGAGTGGCTGGACCGTTTGAAGGATGACGTACAAGTTTGTGGTTGGTCTGGACAAATTACGGAAGTAGTTATCGCGGGATTAGGTTTCGTGGGATTTCATGTCATGTTCATGTCGCGCGCATTGCGTTTTTGTTGAACACAACTTCAAAATAAAAGCAATGCACATTCAGTTCATGCATGGGGTAAAATTAGAAAATACGTTTATTTTGTAATTTCTAATTAATCTTACGCGGGCCGGTCAGAATGAACCAAAGGGCCGGATGCGGCCCGCGGGCCGTAAAATGCCCAGGTCTGATTTAGAGCCACCAGTTAACCTAACCTGCATGTCTTTGGACTGTGGGGAAAACTGGAGCACCTGGAGGAAACCCATGCAGACATGGGGAGAACATGCAAACTCCACACAGAAAGGCCCCCATCAGCCACTGGGCTCGAATTCAGAACCTTCTTGCTGTGAGGTGACAGTGCTAACCACTACACCACTGTGCCACCCAGTATGGGAGATGCAAATTAAAAAAAAAAAAAAAAAGGAAGCAGTGATTTCTAAATTTACTTTGACTTGTATTTCATTGCAGACAGCATGAACCCAAGATATTTCATGTTTTGTCTGGTCAACTTCATTTTGTTTGTTAATATACACTACCGTTCAAAAGTTTGGGGTCACTTTGAAATTTCCTTATTTTTGAAAGAAAAGCACTGTTCTTTTCAATGAAGATCACTTTAATCAGAAATACACTCTATACATTGCTAATGTGGTAAATGACTATTCTAGCTGCAAATGTCTGGTTTTTGGTGCAATATCTCCATAGGTGTATAGAGGCCCATTTCCAGCAACTCTCACTCCAGTGTTCTAATGGTACAATGTGTTTGCTCATTGCCTCAGAAGGCTAATGGATGATTAGAAAACCCTTGTACAATCATGTTAGCACAGCTGAAAACAGTTTAGCTCTTTAGAGAAGCTATAAAACTGACCTTCCTGTGAGCAGATTGAGTTTCTGGAGCATCACATTTGTGGGGTCGATTAAATGCTCAAAATGGCCAGAAAAATGTCTTGACTATATTTTCTATTCATTTTACAACTTCTGGTGGTAAATAAAAGTGTGACTTTTCATGGGAAACACAAAATTGTCTGGGTGACCCCAAACTTTTGAATGGTAGTGTACATCCATTTCTGCATTTCAGGCCTGCAACACATTCTAAAAAAGTTGGGACAGGGGAAAGTTAGGGCTAGTAATGAGGTAAAACGATTCAATAATGATGTGATTTGAAACAGGTGATGTCAGCAGAAAATTACTGAAATGTTTAAAAACAATGTTCCTCAAAGAAAGATAGGAAGGGATTTGGACATTTCGCCCTCTATGGTGCATAATATCATGAAATGAAAGTGCATAAAGAGCAAGGGCGCAAGCCTAAGCTGAACACCCCTGATCTCCAATCCATCAGATAGCACTGTATCATGAAAGAAAAGAAGAGATTCGTCTATCGCTGATGTAACCACATGGGCTTGGGATTACATTGACAGACCTTTGTCAAGCACTACGACACGGAGTTACATCCACAAATGCAAGTTAAAACTTTAAAGGAAAAGTTTAAAGGAAAAGTTTTCATAACGCTTTCCTTTTGCAGAAAGGAAGCCTTATGTTAACTGTGTCCAGAAGCACCACTGACTTCTCTATAAATATAATGAATGTTTTTTTTTCTTTCATTGCAGTAAAAAAAAAGTATAAAATTGAAACGTTTCTAAAATGGCATGAACAACATACGCTAAATAAAAATCTGGCCTTAAATTTGTCCATATACACAAAAAACAAACAAAAACTCCCTCAGTTATGTGACTTCATTATAATCCACCATTTGCACTTGGAGATCAAGAATGTACAGCGCCCTCCACAATTATTGGCACCCCTCGTTAAGATATGTTCTTAGGCTTCTAATAAATTCATTTTTTAAAATAATATAGGACAACAATGCAAAAAAAAAGAGAAAAATCCAACCTTTTATTCAAGTGCATTTATTCAGTGGGAAAAGATTGAGCAAATTATTTTACATGAAATCATGTGTGCCACAATTATTGGCACCCCTGATGTTAATACTTTGTACAACTCCCTTTTGCCAACAAGACAGCACTTAATATTCTCCTATAACATTTCACAAGATGGGAGAATACAGAGAGAGGGATCTTCGACCATTCTTCTTTGCACAATCTCTCTAAATCATCCAGAGTCCTGGGTCCTCTCCTATGCACTCTCCTCTTCAATTCACCCCACAGATTTTCAATTGGGTTGAGGTCTGGGGACTGAGATGGCCATGGGAGGAACTTGATTTGGTGTCTGGTGAACCATTTTTGTGTGGATTTGGCCACATGTTTAGGGTCATTATCTTGCTGAAAGACCCAGTGATGACCCATCTTCAGTTTTCGGGCAGAGGCCACCAGATTTTAATTTAAAATATCCTGGTATTTCAAAGAGTTCATGATGCCATGCACCCTAACAAGGTTCCCGGGGACTTTGGAAGAGAAACAGGCCCACAGCATCACCGATCCTCCCCCATACGGTACTTCACAGTGGGCATGAGGTGCTTTTCCGCATACTCATCTTTTGTGATGTATTAGAGTGTTTGTTGCCAAAAAGCTCTATCTTGGTCTCATCTGACCAAAGCACTCGGTCCCAGTTGAAGTCCCAGTACTGCTTAGCAAACTCCAGACATTTACGTTTATGCTTGTAAGTGAGAAAAGGCTTTTTCCGTGCATGCCTCCCAAACAGCTTGTTGGCATGTAGATAGCGCCTGATGGTTGTTATGGAGACTTTGTGACCCCAAGATGCTACTCTTTGATGCAATTCTCTAACAGTGAGCTTTGGAGAACTTTTTACTTCTCTTACCATCCTCCTCACTGTGCATGGTGGCAAGATAAACTTGCATCCTCGTCCAGGCTTGTTTGCCACTGTTCCAGTTGTTTTAAACTTCTTGATGGTTCCTCTGACTGTAGATATGCGCAGGTGTAAGCGAGTAGCTATTTTCTTGTAGCCATTGCCTGACTTATGAAGGTCGACACACATCTGCCTTACTTGAATGGTGTGTTCTCTTGTCTTTCCCATGTTGAAGAGTGGATAAGAGAAATAGGCCTCTGTGTCACATCATATTTATACCCCAGGGAGACAGGATGTGATGAATTACTAATTAAAGATTCCTAGATACTCTGATCAACTTTATAAACTACAGTAGAAATGACAGAAATGCTTCAGTTACATTTATTTTCTAGGAATTATGGGTGCCAATAATTGTGGAACAGGTGATTTTATGAAAAATGATTATTTCTTAGTCAGGGATTTTTTTTTATTCACTTGAGTTAAGGGTTACATTTTTCTACAATTTTCAGTGTGAGATTATGCTTCTGCAATAAAAATTGAATTTATTTTAAGGCTTTTAACACATCTTAAACAGGGGTGCCAATAATCGTGGAGGGCGCTGTATTAAGCTGTTAATTATGACTCACAAACCAATTGAAAGCATATTCTTTTTATTATTTATGTATTTGCATTAATTATACTGTATACGCTTACACTTTTTTATTTTATTTTAATTTTATTTTGCCATGCTGCTTCTTTGTCAAATTCAGAGATTTTTCTTTTCTTTGCAATGCTTTTATACTCATCGTATAACTTAATCATAAATGGTTCTTCAGCTGGGGGCGGCACGGTGGTGTAGTGGTTAGCGCTGTTGCTTCACAGCAAGAAGGTCCTGGGTTCGAGCCCAGCAGCCGGCGAGGGCCTTTCTGTGTGAAATTTGCATGTTCTCCCTGTGTCTGCGTGGGTTTCCACTGGGTGCTCCAGTTTCCCCCATAGTCCAAAGGCATGCAGGTTAGGTTAATTGGTGGCTCTAAATTGACTGTAGATAAGATAGATAAACAGATAGATACAGTGGTATGCAAAAGTTTGGGCACCCCTGGTCAAAATTGCTGTTACTGTGAACAATTAAGCAAGATGAAATGATCTCCAAAAGACAAAGTTAAAGATGACTCATTCCCTTTATATTTTAAGCAAAAACAATTTTTTCTTTTTTTCTTTTACATTTTCAAAATGGCAAAAAAGGAAAAGGGCCCGAAGCAAAAGTTTGGGCACCTTGCATGGTTAATACCTAGTAACACCCACTTTGGCAAGTATCACAACTTGTAAACACTTTTTGTAGCCAGCTAATAATCTTTCAGTTCTTACCTGGGGAATTTTCACACATTCATCCTTGCAAAAGGCTTCCAGTTCTACAAGTTTCTTGGGCTGTCTTGCATGCACTGCTCTTTTGAGATCTATCCACAGATTTTCAATGATGTTTAGGTCAGGGGACTGTGAGGGCCAGGGCAAAACCTTCAGCTTGTGCCTCTTGAAGTATTCCGTTGTAGATTTTGAGGTGTGTTTTGGATCATCGTCTTATTGTAGGACCCGTCCTCTTTTTAACTTCAACTTTTTTACAGATGATGTGATGTTTGCTTCCAGAGTTTGCTGGTATTTATTTGAATCCATGCTTCCCTCAACCAATGAAATGTGCCCTGTGCCACTGGCTGCAACACAACCCCAAAGCATGATCGATCCACACCCATGCTTCAGAGTTGGAGAGGTGTTCTTTTCCTGGAATTCGGCACTCTTTTTTTCTCCAAACATACCTTTGCACATTGTGGCCAAAAAGTTCTATTTTGATTTCATCAGTCCACAGGACTTGTTTCCAAAATGCATCAGGTTTATTTAGATGTTCATTTGCAAACTTCAGACGCTGAATTTTGTGGCTAGGATGCAGGAAAGGTTTTCTTCTGATGACTCTTCCATGAAGGTCATATTTGTTCGGGTGTCGCTGCATAGTAGAACAGTGCACCACCACTCCAGGGTCTGCTAAATCTTTCTGAAGGTCTTTTGCAGTCAAATAGGGGTTTTTATTTGCCTTTCTAGCAATCCAACGAGCAGTTCTTTTAGAAAGTTTTCTTAATCTTCCAGACCTCACCTTGATCTCCACTGTTTCTGTTAACTGCCTGTGGCAGTGGGGGCGTGGTCAAGCGCCGGTCTGTGACAGGAGGGCGGAGCCAGGGAAGGTGAGTGGCAGAATCGCTACACCTGACGGTAGTTAACCTGTGTTTTGTGTGTGTTTTCCCAGTAACCGCTCCCTATTTAAGGAGGCAGAGAGAGGGCAGAGAGAGAGCAGAGGGAGCGCGACCCGGGACCGGAAGCAGAGTGTGTGTGTGCATGTGTATGTGGGCTTACGCTGCATCTCGACTGAAAAGTTGATGAATAAATATCCTTCTCTGCATCTAAACGTTGTCCTGCCGTCCTCTGTGCTCCACCCACACTTTATTCGCGCTACAGTGGTGCCGAAACCCGGGAAAAGGTGGAGCACCAGCTTTGCAGCCCCATGGAATCCTCCCCATTCGCGGACTTGGTCCACGCCCTCGCCACGGCTCAGCAGAGCCAGCACCAGGCACTCGTCACGCTCCGAAAGGAGCAGGAGCGACGCTTCGAAGCCCTGGTGCTGGCCCAGTAGGAAGATCGAGAGGCGTTCCGGCATCTCCTCGCATCGGCGGGGTCCACCAGCGCCCCGGCCGCGGGCCCGTCTCCCCTCACCTTGACCAAGATGGGCCCGCAGGACGACCCCAAGGCATTTATCACCTTGTTCGAGCAGGTCGCCGAAGCCTCGGGGTGGCCGATGGAGCAGCGCGAGGCGCGCCTCCTCCCCCTCCTGACGGGAGAGGCACAGCTGGCCGCACTACAGCTCCCCGCCGACCGCCGGCTGGCCTACGCCGACCTTCGCCGGGCCATCCTCCAGCGCGTGGGGCGCACGCCCGAGCAACAGCACCAGCGCTTCCGCGCGCTGCGGATGGAGGAAGTCGGCCGGCCATTCGCGTTTGGCCAGCAGCTCCGGGACGCCTGCTGGCGGTGGCTGAGGGCCGACGATCGCAACGCCGAGGGAATCATCGATCAGGTGGTGCTGGAGCAATTCATCGCCCGCTTACCAGCTGGAACCGCGGAGTGGGTCCAGTGCCACTGCCCAGCGTCGCTGGATCAGGCCGTAGGACTGGCGGAGGATCATTTGGCGGCTGTTCCGGCAGCAGGACGGCCGACGACGGCGTCTCCTCTCTCCTCTCCTCTCTCTCTTTCTCCCCCCTTCTGTGTCCCGTCCTCGCCCCATTCCCCCACCACGGAGGCGGGGGCCGGCTCCACCCCAGCCGGCCCGCCACACCCGTGGTGCCCTCCCGTTTCTCCCTTCTGTGTCTGTCTCTCCCTCCCCTCAGGTGAGTGAGCCCCAGAACACAGCTGCAGAGGGAAGGCCCGGGCCGGTTTGCTGGCGCTGCAGGGAACCGGGCCACCTGCAGCCACAGTGCGCAGCGATGGAGGTGGGGGCGGTGGTGCGGATCCCTGACACGCCAGAAGCTGCCCTCGATCGGGCTGGAGCATATTGCATACTGGTGAGTGTACAAGGGGCTACATAGAAGGCGTTGGTGGATTTGGGTTGCAATCAGACCTCGATCCGCCAAAGCCTGGTGCAAGACGAGGCATTGGGGGGAGCACAGGGGGTGAAGGTGTTGTGTGTGCACGGGGATGTTCACAGATACCCATTGGTGTCGGTCCACATATATTTCAGAGGGGAAAAATCTATAGTGAAGGCGGCGGTTAATCCTCGCCTTACCCACTCTTTGATTTTGGGGACTGATTGGCCGGGATTTCAGGGTTTAATGGCACGCCTAGTAAAGAGTGGGTCCTGCCGGTTGACAGAGGAAGGTCCCGGTGTCGCTTTGGCTGGAGCTGCGGTCGCAGAGCCATCTACGTCATCTCCGCGACAGAGTGAGGAGCCGCCGGCTCCTCCTCTTTCTATTGGGGAATCCCTCGCGGATTTCCCACTAGAACAATCGCGAGACGAGACTCTGCGACACGCGTTTGACCAAGTGAGAGTAATCGATGGTCAAACGCTCCAGCCGAACACGACCCCTGTTTTTCCATTTTGAAGGATAGATTATACCGAGTGACGCAGGACACTCAGACAAAAGAGCGAGTCACCCAGTTATTAATTCCAAAGAGCCGCCGGGAATTGGTATTCCAGGCGGCTCACTTTAATCCTATGGCTGGACACCTCGGGCAGGATAAGACACTAGCCCGGATAATGGCCCGATTCTATTGGCTGGGGATTCGCGGCGACGTCCGTAAGTGGTGTACGGCGTGCCGCGAATGCCAGTTAGTAAATCCAGTGGCCATTCCAAAAGCGCCCTTGCGCCCCCTACCATTAATCGAGACCCCGTTCGAAAGAATTGGGATGGATTTCATCGGGCCATTAGATCGGTCAACACAAGGGTACCACTTTATATTGGTTCTAGTGGACTATGCAACGCAATACCCGCTGACAGAGAAAGCCCGCTGGCACTGCTCCGTCCACTGGACCGGATCTGGCGCCCCCTTTTTAGTGAGGTCAGTCAGCGGGCTGGTGACGTCCGAATAATTAGGTATAAACCTACGATAGTAGCCAGCCAGCCCCAGGAACTGTCTCACCCCCTTTTTGGTCTTGGGCCTCGGGCAGGCCGCAATCGCTGCTGTCTTATTAATTTGGGGACGCACCTGCCCGTTGCCCAAGTGGAAGCCCAGATACTGTACTTCCACCCGCCCAATCGCACACTTCTTTGGGTTGGCAGTGAGTCCCGCCCGCCTCAGAGACCTAAGGACGGCCCTCAGGTGTTGCAGGTGTCGCTGCCAGTCATTACTATAAATGATAATGTCGTCTAGGTAAGCGGCCGCATAGGTGGCGTGGGGCCGGAGGACCCGGTCCATCAACCGCTGAAACGTAGCGGGCGCCCCAAACAGCCCAAACGGAAGTGTGACGAACTGGTGTAAGCCGAACGGTGTGGAAAAGGCCGTTTTCTCTCGGGATAATGGAGTCAAGGGGATCTGCCAATATCTCTTCGTCAAATCCAGTGTCGAGTAAAAGCGAGCTGTGCCTAGTCGATCGAGCAGCTCATCAATACGAGGCATTGGGTACACGTCGAATTTAGACACCGCGTTGACTTTTCTATAGTCCACACAGAACCGGACCGAGCCATCAGCCTTGGGAACCAAGACCACCAGGCTGCTCCAGTCACTGTGGGACTCCTCAACGATGCCCATTTCAAGCATGGCCTGAAGTTCTTCCCGAACCACCTTTTTTTTGTGTTCGGGTAGTCTATAAGGGCGGCTACGCACTACCACCCCCGGGGGCGTCTCTATGTGGTGTTCTATGAGGTTAGTGCGACTGGGCAGGGGCGAGAACACATCCGAAAACTTGGCCTGCAACTGGGCGACCTCCGTGAGTTGGGTCGGGGAGAGGTGGTCTCCACAGGGGACGGGAGAGGTGCGTGATGCCAATGTCCCTTTTTGAACCTCCGGCCCCAGCTCTGCCTTCTCCGGAACTACCGACACCAACGCCACGGGGACCTCCTTGTTCCAGAGTTTCAGCAGATTGAGGTGGTAGATCTGTAGTGCCCCCTCCCTGTCCGTTCGCCTAACCTCATAGTCGACGTCCCCGACTCGCCGTGTGACCTCAAAGGGTCCTTGCCACTTGGTGATTAATTTGGAACTCGACGTGGGCAACAGGACGAGTACCTTATCTCCCGGAGTGAACTCTCTAAGGTGCATGCCCTTGTTGTACAGGCGGGCTTGCCGTTCCTGGGCCTGCCGCAAATTCTCCTGAGTTAGGTGGGTGAGCGTGTGGAGTTTTGCGCGCAGGTCCATAACATACTGAATTTCGTTTTTGCTCTGTGAAGGTCCCTCCTCCCAATTTTCCCGCAGTACATCTAAGATGCCGCGCGGCTTACGCCCATATAATAATTCAAACGGGGAGAACCCCGTGGAGGCTTGGGGGACCTCTCACACTGCAAATAACAAGGGTTCGAGCCACTTATCCCAGTTACGTGCGTCCTCACTTACGAATTTTTTGATAATATTCTTGAGGGTGCGACTGAACCGTTCAACTAAACCGTCCGTCTGTGGGTGATAAACGCTGGTGCGGATCGGCTTAATACCCAGTAGCCTATACAGTTCGCTCAGTGCTCGTGACATAAACGAGGTGCCTTGGTCAGTCAGAATCTCTTTCGGGATTCCAACCCGGGAGATGACGTGGAAGAGGGCCTCTGCAATACTGCGTGCTGAGATATTGCGAAGAGGCACCGCTTCTGAGGTAAAGGCTGCACTGTGTGGGGGGCTACTTTTACACTCCCCTGGCTTCTCTCTCCCTTTTTTGTTACAGACGGATGCGTCGGACAGAGGGCTGGGGGCCGTTTTGTCCCAGCAGGTGGAGGATCGCCCGGTCCTATACATCAGCCGGAAGCTGTCAGTGCGTGAGGGGCACTACAGCACGATTGAGAAGGAGTGCCTGGCGATCAAGTGGGCGGTCCTCGCCCTCCGTTACTACCTGCTGGGGCGCCCTTTCACCCTCTGTTCGGACCACGCGCCCCTCCAGTGGCTCCACCGCATGAAGGATGCCAACGCGTGGATCACCCGTTGGTATCTGGCACTCCAACCCTTCAACTTCAAGGTGGTCCACAGGCCGGGGGCGCAGATGGTCGTGGCGGACTTCCTCTCCCGTCAAGGGGCGGGGGAGTCGGCTGCGGGCCGGACGGGCGCCCGGCCTGAGTCGAGCGGTGGGGGTATGTGGCAGCGGGGGCGTGGTCAAGCGCCGGTCTGTGACAGGAGGGCGGAGCCAGGGAAGGTGAGTGGCAGAATCGCTACACCTGACGGTAGTTAACCTGTGCTTTGTGTGTGTTTTCCCAGTAACCGCTCCCTATTTAAGGAGGCAGAGAGAGAGCAGAGGGAGCGCGACCCGGGACCGGAAGCAGAGTGTGTGTGTGTGTGTGTGTGTGTGGGCTTACGCTGCATCTCGACTGAAAAGTTGATGAATAAATATCCTTCTCTGCATCTAAAAGTTGTCCTGCCATCCTCTGTGCTCCACCCACACTTTATTCGCGCTACACTGCCATTTCTTAATAACATTATAATCTGAGGAAACAGCTACCTGAAAACACTTTGCTACATTCTTCTAGCCTTCTCCTGCTTTGTGAGCGTCAATTATTTTATTATTCAGAATGTGAGGGAGTTACTTAGAGGAGCCCATGGCTTTTGATTTTAGGGACAAGTTTGAGGAGTCAGAGAATTTATACAGCTTTAAAATCTGCATCATCTGACCTTTCCTAACGAAGAATTTAAACAAGCCACAGCTCAATAAGCTAATTAAGGCCTGGAACCTTGGTAAAAGTTATCTGAGAACTCAAATGTATTGGGGTGCCCAAACTTTTGCATGGTGTTCCTTTTCTTTTTTCACTCTCCAATTGTACAAAACAAAAATAATAAACAAATCTTGCAGAAAACACTGAAAAGATATGTCGTCTTTACCTTTATGCCTTTTGGTGATCAGTTCATCTTCTGCTCAGTTAACTATTCACAGTAACAGACATTTTCAGTAAGGGTGCCCAAACTTTTGCATGCCATTGTAGATAAAACTTTATTGATCCCTTTGGGAGGGTTCCCAAATTAAATTAAATTAAAATTCCAGCATCATCATCACAGAATAAATAGAGAATAGAAAATAGAGAAAAGTTCTAGATAAATTAAGTATTAACAAATACAAATATATATAAAACAATAAAATATGAAAAAAATCTAGCAGGAGAGGTATTGCACATTATATTACACATTTTATATTCCACATTGTCTGGTATTGCTTATTGTTAGGCTAGGCTACTGCTCCTTCCCATCCTTTGTCCTCCTGTTACCCCTCCTCACCCCCAGAGAGGAGTTGTACAGTCTGATGGCGTGAGGGACAAAGGAGTTTTTAAGTCTGTTCGTCCTGCACTTGGAAAGGAGCATTCTGTCACTGAAGAGGCTCCTCTGGTTGCTGATGACGGTGTGCAGAGGGTGACTGGCATCGTCCATGATGTTCAATAGTTTGTCCATAGATCTCTTCTCTGCCACCGTCACCAGAGAGTCCAGCTTCATGCCGACCACAGAGCCGGCCTGCCTGATCAGTTTGTCCAGCCTGGATGTGTCCTTCTTGGATGTGCTGCCCCCCAGCACACCACGGTGTAAAACAGGACACTGGTGACCACAGACTGATAGAACATCCACAGGAGTTTCCTGCAGATGTTAAAGGACTGCAGCCTCCTAAGGAAGTATAGCCTGCTCTGTCTCTTCCTGTATAAGTGATTGGTGGTGCAAGTCCAGTCCAGCTTGCTGTCCATCCACAGCCCGAGGTACTTGTAGGAATCCACAGCCCCCACCTCGACTCCCTCAATCAGAACTGGTCGTGACCTTGGTCTGGACCTCCCAAAGTCAATGATCTGCTCCTTGGTCTTCGAGGTGTTGAGCTGCAGATGGTTCCTGTTGCACCACACAGCAAAGTCCCTCACCAGGCTCCTATACTCCTCCTCTCTGTCATCACTGATACAGCCAATGATGGCTGTGTCATCAGCAAACTTCTGAATGTGACACAGCTCCGAGTTGTAGCAGAAGTCCGCGGTGTACAGGGTGAAGAGAAGACGGGCCAGCACCGTGCCCTGGGGTGCTCCAGTGCTGCTAATCACAGTGTCAGATGTGATGTCCTTCAGTCTGAATGTGTGAATGTGAATGGTTGTTTGTCTCTGTGTCAGCACTGCTTGGGCTGTTACATCATTTGCACACGCAAGAACCTCGAATGGCCAAATCCAGCTTGAATTGGCAGAAATACACAAATAGGATTGATTGAAATTTGAAATCTAATTTTTTAACAGTTATTTTTGTTTGTTTATTCAAGAAAAAGAAGTCAGCTGTGTCATTTTGGCATATCAAGTCTTCATTCTTTATTTTATCATGAGTTTAATGTATTATTCTGATGAACCTTGGCAAACCAGTCAGGATTTTTATCCCTGATGGGTTGCAGGGAAATAAATTAATGGGGGGAGAAGGTGGTGACATGAGGTGTGTGATGATTGATAACGGTGCTTGATTGAGCCACTGATTGGTGCTTGATTGTCACTGCTTTACAGCTATGCTGTTGCATCTAAGGCCAAGTTTACATTAGACCGTATCTGTCTCGTTTTCTTCGCGGATGCACTGTCCGTTTACATTAAACCACCTGGAAACGCCAGGAAACGGGAATCCGCCAGGGTCCACATATTCAATCCAGATCGTGGCAGCTCCGGTGCTGTGTAAACATTGAGATACGCGGATACGCTGTGCTGAGCTCTAGCTGGCGTCGTCATTGGACAACGTCACTGTGACATCCACCTTCCTGATTCGCTGGCGTTGGTCATGTGACGCGACTGCTGAAAAACGGCGCGGACTTCCGCCTTGTATCACCTTTCATTAAAGAGTATAAAAGTATGAGAATACTGCAAATACTGATGCAAATACTGCCCATTGTGTAGTTATGATTGTCTTTAGGCTTGCCATCCTTCCACTTGCAAGTGGTAAGTGATATGCACTGGGATCACACACACAGCGGCTCAGTCCCGAATCGTGGCTCGTGCACTTCACTCGCGCGCTCTGTGAGCTGCGCAGGGCCGGAGTGCGCACCCTCCAGAGGGCACTCGCTGTTCAGGGCAGAGTGATTTGGAGCGCAGGATGCCTGCGGAGCCGAGCGTATCCGTGTATTGGTGTTGCTGTGTGCACGCGAATCGTGTATTGGTGTTGCTGTGTGCACACTAATCATTTTAAAAACGTTAATCTGATGATCCGCTGATACGGTCTAATGTAAACATGGGCTAAGTTGTTCCCAAGAGACGGTCCACAGCCCAGTAACAGTGCTTCAAATAATCATGTAGATGGATGAATTGTTTCTCAGATAATGGGCCTCATTTATCAATCTTTTACAAAAGTTATGTTTAAATGTTTGTGTAAACCACATTAACAAAACTTCTCTGCTAAAGTTTCCTTAAGGTGGGGTTTACATTAGACCGTATCAGCGGATCATCAGATTAACGTTTTTAAAAACGATTAGCGTGCACACAGCAACGCCAATACACGGATACGCTAATCACATGACTAATTCAGCACGTAAGTTGAAATGTGTCAGAGCGACTCATCGCTTCCTCCTCAGCGGCTGCGCTCCAAATCACTCCGCCCTGAACAGCGAGTGCCCTCTGGAGGGTGCGCACTCCGGCCCTGCGCAGCTCACAGAGCGCGCAAGTGTAGTGCACGAGCAGTGATTCGAGACTGACCCGCTGTGCGCAAGTCACTTACCACTTGCAAGTGGAAGGATGGCAAGCCTAAAGACCATCATAACTACACAATGGGCAGTATTTGCATCAGTATTTGCAGTATTTTCATACTTTTATACTCTTTAATGAAAGGTGATACAAGGCGGAAGTCCGCGCCGTTTTTCAGCAGTCGCGTCACATGACCAACGCCAGCGAATCAGGAAGGTGGATGTCACAGTGACGTTGTCCAATGACGACGCCAGCTAGAGCTCAGCACAGCATATCCGCGTATCCTCAATGTTTACACAGCACCGGATCAGACACGATCTGGATTGAATACGTGGACGCTGGCGGATTCCCGTTTCCCCGCATTTCCAGGCGTTTTAGTGTAAACGGACAGTGCATCCGCGAAGAAAACGAGACAGATACGGTCTAATGTAAACTTGGCCTAAAGGTAGACTGCCTTTCAGATTTTTCAAGTTTAGGTCATAAAAAGAATTTTCCCTGACACCCAATTATTTTTGTTTAGTGGACCGAAAGCTACTGAATTCGAATCACAGACTTCCAATTTTACTCACTTTTTGAAATAGAACAATTAATGAATTTAGGGCCATGTGGCCCTAGATTCTCCACTATTTTTTCCTGCTTCACCATGACCCAATTCAAGATACTGTGTCATACATCATGTGGTGGGCTTTCCCCGTTCATGCAAGGCATTGTGGGATACAAATTTGAAACAGGAGAGAAAAATGTAGGACATGAGTGTGCAAATGAAACATGAAAGACCGACTACAGTAACGGAAAGATAAGATAAACTTAATTTCCCCACCGAGGGATGAATATACATGTTCCAGCAGCTCACAGATACAAAAGGGTCAGGAATGGACAGTAACAGAAAATAGAGTGCAATAAAAGCATAAAAAAGTTATAAAATAAATAAAAAAGAAAAAAAAAAACAGGCTACGTATGTAATGTACACAACAAAATAAGAAAGGAAATTAAATAAGAGTATTACTTCACCTGAAGTAGCAATATTGTTACTGAAATAAATACTGGCAACTGAAATAAAAATAGAAATATTGCACTTGGTAGTGAATGTTATTGCACAGCATAATATAGCTAATGAGGATGGAATGTGTGTGTAAAGTATCCAATAAATGACAAAAAGCACAGGCTATGAACACAATTGTACACAACAATTATGAGAGTGAGACATGAATAAGAAAATACTTGCAGATGAAAAGGATATTGTCCCAAGTAGTAATAATATTGCACAGCATAAGAAGATGGCAATGAGATGTGGGAAAGTGAGAAGAAAAGATGTTATGTTGCGAAGGAAAGGAAACGCAGGACCAAACTAATAAATATTGGCGGTCAGCGAGCACCTCGGTGTGATCAGCTGTTCGTTTAGCGACAGAATGATGGAATTGTCAGTGCACAGTCAAAGGTAAACCTGTAGATGGCAGTAATGCAACACTGTGGATGCCAGCTGCCGTAAAACCCAAAAGAGAGTTTGTGTGAAGTTGGCACCCCATATGTTGAAAATTTGAATAAAAACCTTTTCATTCGTTTGTGCATCGTTTGTGCACGATTGTGCAGGCAAAATGAGCGTTTGTGCACAAACCGTCTTTAAGATATTTCACTTTTAAGAGGTTGGTGACCTTAGGTCACTCAGCACCCCATTAACATCCAAATGACTCGAAAATGGTCTGAATCGTTTGTGCACCGTTTGTGCAGGCAAAATTAACGTTTGTGCACAAACCGTTTTGATGTTATTTAACTTTTAATTTTTTGAAAGTAGGTCACGCAGCACCCCATTAACAGCCAAATGACTCGAAAATGGTCTGAATCGTTTGTGCACGTTTGTGCAGGCAAAACTAATGTTTGTGGAGTTGGGAACAACGCAGCACATTATGCTAAATCAATTCCCAGTAAACATCATGCTGCAACAGGATCAGTTCACACTCAGGGGCATTGTTGCTTTTCAGCCAGGGACAAGAAAAAAAGGTCTTGGACATTATGTGGCCCTCTGTCGCCGTTCCTCTCGTAACTGGGAGGAATATGATGACCTGGCCAAAGGGGTCACAATGGCCAGAGAAAAGTCTACTATCCTTCCGCATGTCGTCATCTTTACCAAAGATTGAAAATATTTTTTATTGAGGAAAATATTTTTGCCTGGCTTGTTTATTTAGTACCGCAAGCATTGAAGGTCCATCACAAAAGGACAGCAAATGCATCCTCCACTCACAACACAAGGCCCCCCGTTTGAATTGTTGGGTTGGTTAGTTAGCCACTGTTGGGGTGGGAACTGAAGTCACTGTTGCATTTTTCGGTCATGGCATTCAGAGGCAGTTTGAATGGCCCACCCACAGCCTGCAGCTTTCTGAACGTTGCATTGCCAGACTAAACGTTTTACATGTTATAGTCTGTCTTGTTTATACCAGACTTGATACAGTCTGATCATTTCAGCCATTTTTATTGTACGTTCATGTGCCATGTGTTCACACCATGAATAAACAACACAGTTGCCAGACATTTGGCCTTATTTATTAGTTCAGACAAAGTGGTGTTTTCCTTGACAGCTTGTTTTCCAGCTTAGATCATTTCTATCAAGTGTCCTGAACAACAAATGGCACTACAACGCCATATAATCACAAAGCACAACATATTGTGCACAATAAAATGACACAAATATATCCAGACATACATGAATAAAGCAATTCACTGAACATTCTATGACAAGAACAAGGTGACCTGCTAAACCCAAACAACTGCCAACCTCTAAACCAGTGGTTCTCAACCTTTTTTTAATAAACGCCCCCTGAACCTTGCAACGCCCCCTTGACCCCTGCCAATGCTGCGTGACCCACTTTCAAAAAATTAAAAGTTAAATAACATCAAAACGGTTTGTGCACAAACGCTCATTTTGCCTGCACAAACGTGCACAAACGATGCACAAACGATTCAGACCATTTTCGAGTCATTTGGATGTTAATGGGGTGCTGCGTGACCTAATTTCAAAAAATTAAAAGTTAAATATCAAAACGGTTTGTGCACAAACGTTAATTTTGCATGCACAAACGAT
The DNA here is from genome assembly GCF_027579695.1 of Neoarius graeffei. Classification (NCBI taxonomy): domain Eukaryota; kingdom Metazoa; phylum Chordata; class Actinopteri; order Siluriformes; family Ariidae; genus Neoarius; species Neoarius graeffei. The sequence goes on from NC_083571.1 coordinate 102,749,593, forward strand.
GCACAAACGATTCAGACCATTTTCGAGTCATTTGGATGTTAATGGGGTGCTGAGTGACCTAAGGTCACAACCTCTTAAAAGTGAAATATCTTAAAGACGGTTTGTGCACAAACGCTCATTTTGCCTGCACAATCGTGCACAAACGATGCACAAAAGATTCAGACCATTTTTGAGTCATTTGGATGTTAATGGGGTGCTGCGTGACCTACTTTCAAAAAATTAAAAGTTAAATAACATCAAAACGGTTTGTGCACAAACGTTAATTTTGCCTGCACAAATGTGCACAAACGATGCACAAACAATTCAGACCATTTTCGAGTCATTTGGATGTTAATGGGGTGCTGCGTGACCTACTTGCAAAAAATTTAAAGTTAAATAACATCAAACGGTTTGTGCACAAACGTTAATTTTGCCTGCACAAACGTGCACAAACATGCACAAACGATTCAGACCATTTTCGAGTCATTTGGATGTTAATGGGGTGCTGAGTGACCTAAGGTCACCAACCTCTTAAAAGTGAAATATCTTAAAGACGGTTTGTGCACAAACGCTCATTTTGCCTGCACAATCGTGCACAAACGATGCACAAACGAATGAAAAGGTTTTTATTCAAATTTTCACCATATGGGGTGCCAACTTCACACAGGTCAAAAGTTAAGGTAAGCCTGTGCATGTGCTCATGGACTTCCTCTGTTTGCTTGACTGTGCGAAGCGAGTGATTTCATATACATTATTTAGATTAGATTAGATTAAACTTTATTGATCCCTTTGGGAGGGGTCCCTCAGGGAAATTAAGATTCCAGCAGCAGCTTTACAGGATAAACAGAGAATAGAAAATAGAGAAAAAAAACCTTCTAGATAAATTAAATTAAAATATTTACATATACAAATATAAAAAGAATAAGATATGGGGGGGGGAAGAGAAAAAAAGGGGGGCCAGCAGGAGAGGTATTGCACATTATATTGCACATTGTCCAGTATTGCTTATTGTTAGGCTAGGCTACTGCTCCTTCCCATCCTCTGTCCTCCTGTTACCCCTCCTCCCCCCCAGAGAGGAGTTGTACAGTCTGATGGTGTGAGTTTTCAAGTCTGTTCGTCCTGCACTTGGGAAGGAGCATTCTGTCACTGAACAGGCTCCTCTGGTTGCTGATGACGGTGTGCAGAGGGTGACTGGCATCGCCCATGATGCTCAGTAGTTTGTCCATAGTCCTCTTCTCTGCCACCGTCACCAGAGAGTCCAGCTTCATGCCAACCACAGAGCTGGCCCACCTGATCAGTTTGTCCAGCCTGGATGTGTCCTTCTTGGATGTGCTGCCCCCCCAGGACACCACGGTGTAAAACAGGACACTGGCGACCACAGACTGATAGAACATCTGCAGGAGTTTCCTGCAGATGTTAAAGGACCGCAGCCTCCTAAGGAAGTATAGCTTGCTTTGTCCCTTCCTGTATAAGTGATTGGTGGTGCAAGTCCAGTCCAGCTTGCTGTCCAGCCACAGCCCGAGGTACTTGTAGGAATCCACAGCCCCCACCTCGACTCCCTCGATCAGAACTGGTTGTGACCTTGGTCTGGACCTCCTAAAGTCAATGACCAGCTCCTTGGTCTTCGAGGTGTTGAGCTGCAGATGGTTCCTGTTGCACCACACAACAAAGTCCCTCACCAGGCTCCTATACTCCTCCTCTCTGTCATCACTGAGAGGAGGAGTATAGGATGACACACCCAATGATGGCTGTGTCATCGGCAAACTTCTGAATGTGACACAGCTCCGAGTTGTAGCAGAAGTCCGTGGTGTACAGGGTGAAGAGAAGAGGGGCCGTTTTTATACGTCATATGGTTTTTTCGGAAACAATGACTCACCTCAAGCTGAGTGGTTTTCTGCTCTTTCTGACACTTTTTGGTCATTTTTTGCGGGTGCTGTGTTTGGATTGCCACCTCCGTTACAATCAGGAGTTTCTACTGCTACTCCGGGATACAGGAGGAGGAATCGTGGACCCAGCTGGAGTCTTCCCATCGGAGATTATCGGGCATGATCCTTCCAAGGGAGACCAGGGGACGAGGCCGACAAGGCCGACAAGGGCGAGGAGAAGAGGTAGCCGCGGTGGGGTCCGCCAGAGGCTCAAAAGACAGGGCCACCGGAGGATCCCTCTCCCCTCGATAATCCTTGCCAATGTACAATCCCTCCGGAGTAAGGTGGATGAACTCCAAGCAAATGCTAGATTCATATCGGACTATAGGAATGCCTGCCTTATTGCACTGACTGAGACATGGCTCAAGGAGCAGGATCTCCAGCCCGACTTGGAAATCGATGGTTTTGGAGTACCGTTGCGACTTGACAGGGACCCGGCAGCAACAGGTAAATCGCTTGGCGGTGGTCTGTGCTTGTACGTTAATAAGAACTGGTGCAACACAGTTGCGGTCAGAGAAACTGTGTGCACCCGTGACATTGAACTTATGTCTGTCTCTCTCCGTCCTCACTACTTGCCAAGAGAGTTTCCACAAATATTTGTCACACTTGTTTACATTCATCCGAGGGCGAATGCTGATATCGCATCTAGGGTAATAGCACAGACGGTGCAAAGGCTGCAAAGCATCGCCCCTGATGCGCCGAACTTTATAATGGGCGACTTTAATCATTGTAGCTTGGAAAGTCGCTAAGTAACTTTTTTCAATACGTCACCTGCCCTACAAGACATATGAAATGTTTAGACCTTTGCTATGGGACAGTTAAAAGAGCCTACAGGTCCTTTAGTAGAGCTCCGCTCAGTTCGTCCGACCATAATGTTGTTTATTTGGTTCCGGTCTACAAAACTGTCCTGAGGAGAACAAAACCTGAGCGACGTTTGGTTCCGGTCTGGTCTGAGGAATCTACACAGGAATTATTGGACTGTTACTCATGCACTGACTGGGATTTATTCAAGGAATCATGTTCTAACTTGGATGAACTTGTTGAGACTGTTTCTGCTTATATAAAGTTTCTGTGAAAATGAAATAATTCCTAAAAAGGCCATCTTCATTTTTCCAAATAACAAACCATGGGTGTCAAAATCCGTTAAAAGTATTATTAATCAAAGGAATATTCGCTTTAATCGGGGGATATCACTGTCTATAAAGATTTACAGAAGCAAGTTAAGAGGGAGCTCAAATTAGCCAAACTTAAATATAAAGATAAAGTTGAATCCCTATTGAGTAGTGGCAAATCACGCCCCGCTTGGGATGGTGTGAAGTCGATGATGGGCTTGCAATCCAATTATAAAAAAGTCCTCTCCTTTGATGGCAAGACAGATTTTGAGCTTGCAGATGATTTGAACACCTTTTATAACCGTTTTGATATTTATGATTTTACTCAGGAATTGTCTGTGTACAGGGAACTAGGCGCAGAGCAACCTGTTGCCATCACTATTGATAATGACAGAGTTCATAAGGTCCTTAGGGGGGGTGAAAGAAAGGAAGAGCCCTGGTCCAGACAATATTGGTGGCCGTCTCCTCAAAAGCTGTGCAGAGCCACTGTCTGACATTGCTTTCATCTTCAATAAGTCTCTCCAATCACATCAGGTTCCTCACCTCTGGAAAGAGTCAGTGATTGTGCCCGTACCCAAGACTAAAGGACCTAAATCACTAAATGATTTTAGACCAGTGGCCCTCACATCCCTTATCATGAAAGCTTTTGAGAAAATTATTAAACAGGAAATTTTAGATATAATTTATCCCCAACTTGACCCCTTACAATTTGCCTATAGGGCAGGTAGGGGGGTTGAGGACGCTACAGGTAGCCTGCTCAATACAGTTCTTAACCACCTGGAAGGTGCAAAGAAATTTGCACGTTTACTGTTTATTGATTTTTCATCAGCTTTTAATTGCATTCAACCTCACATTTTAGCAGACAGACTTTTAAAGACACACAACATTAACCCAGGGCTTATAGCCTGGCTAGTTGACTTTTTAACCTCCAGATCCCAAAGGGTTAAAGTAAATGGTGTCCTATCTGGCAATCTCTTATCCTCTACTGGCTCCCCCCAAGGATGTGTCCTCTCCCCTCTCCTCTTTGTTTTATATACAAATGAATACCGTTCCCAATATGATAGAAGTCAGATTTTTAAATTTGCAGATGACTCTGTTATTGTCTCTCTTCTGGATGAAAGTGTGATTGAACATGGACCAGTAGTGAAGGATTTCAACGATTGGTGCAAGTGCTCCTTTTTAAACATAAATGTCTCCAAGACCAAAGAATTAGTCATTGATTTTAGGAAAAAGTGCCCCCCTCTTCTGCCCACTACCATAGATGGTCAACTTGTTGAGATAGTACAAGAGTACAAGTACCTTGGCACAATAATTGACAGCAAGTTATGTTTTGAATCACACTCTGAGGGTGTATGTGCCAAAGCCCATCAGTGCATGTACTTTTATCGCAAATTGAGAAATTTTAACATTGATCCCACTTTTATGAGAATGTTTTATTCCTGTTTTATTGAGTCTGTTTTAACCTTCTGTTTTATCTGCTGGTTTGGTTGTTTGTCCATGAGAAACAAAAACCGACTAGAGAGCATTGTCAAGACATGTAGCAAGATTGCCGGCATCAACTTCCCCACTCTCTCCCACATCTATTCAAACAGAGTGGCAAAGAAGGCCCAATCTATTGCAGCTGATCCTAGCCACCCCTTGTCTTGCCAGTTCAAGCTACTCCCCTCAGGTCGTAGGTACTCCATGCCCAGATGTAGGTCAAATAGACTCAGGAATTCTTTTATCCCATCTTCCATCTCCATTTTAAACAACTTGTCTGAATTATTTTAAATGTATATTTTTTAGTCTTATTTATTACTGTGTTTTAGTATTGTGGGTATTTTATGTTTTTGTTGTATTGTTGTGTCTTGTCCTGTCTGCTGGCTGCACAAATAATTGCCCCTTGGGGACAATAAAGTTACCTTTGACCTTTTGACCAGCACCATACCCTGGTGGTGCTCTGGTGCTGCTAATCACAGTGTCAGACGTGATGTCCTTCAGCCTGAATGTGTGAATGGTTGTTTGTCTCTGTGTCAGCCCTGAGATGACCTGGTGACTTGTCCAGGGTGTACCCTGCCTCTCACCCATAGTCAGCTGGGATAGGCTCCAGCTTGCCTGCGACCCTGTAGAACAAGATAAGCGGCTACAAATAATGGATGTGTTAGGGTTTTGCTGGGATACGAACCTGGTTCGTTGGTGTGATAATCCAGCAAACCCCCACTAGGCCACCAGGGGGATGACTCAAATGCAGAGGCGAGAGGCGGAAGTAGAAAAAGAATCAAAAGGTTTATTTAAACTATATACACTATATACAGGGCAAAACAAAAGACAAAAAAAAACCAAAGAGTATAATCCAAAAGAAAAGCAAAGTGCAAAAATTCAAAAGCTAAGAAGATCAAAAAACACAGTACAAAGGAAACTGGAGATAAACATAACAGCACAAAGACTCCGTGACAAGAGGACTGAACTCAGGGGTATAAATAGACAAACTAATTAAGGACACAGGTGAAGATAATTAGGCAATTAACACAAACACAAAACACAGGAACAGTGGCGGCCTCTAGAGGCCAAAATAAACACGACATGAAAAGGAAATAACAGCGGCCTCTAGAGGCCAAAACAGTCCTAGTCCTAACAGGATGGACGGATAGTTTCTTCAGCTGGAGTGGGAAAAGCTGCTTTCTCATTCACTGCCATATGACAATATCTTCACTCGACTGTTCGGGCTGTTACATCATTGCACATGCAGGAATCTCGAATGGCCAAATCCAGCTTGAATTGGCAGAAATACACAAATAGGATTGATTGAAATTTGAAATCTAATTTTTTAACAGTTAATTTTGTTTGGTTATTCAAGAAAAAGACATTCCTGCAGATGTTAAAGGACCACAGCCTCCTAAGGAAGTATAGCTTGCTCTGTCCCTTCCTGTATAAGTGATTGGTGTTGCAAGTCCAGTCCAGCTTGCTGTCCAGCCACAACCCAAGATACTTGTAGGAATCCACAGCCCCCACCTCGACTCCCTCGATCAGAACTGGTCGTGACCTTGGTCTGGACCTCCTAAAGTCAATAACCAGCTCCTTGGTCTTCGAGGTGTTGAGCTGCAGATGGTTCCTGTTGCACCACACAGCAAAGTCCCTCACCAGGCTCTTATATTCCTCCTCTCTGTCATCACTTATACAGCCAATGATGGCTGTGTCATCGGCGAACTTCTGAATGTGACACAGCTCCGAGTTGTAGCAGAAGTCTGCGGTGAAGAGAAGAGAGGCCAGCACCGTGCCCTGGGGTGCTCCGGTGCTGCTAATCACAGTATCAGACATGATGTCCTTCAGCCTGATGTACTGTGGCCTGTCGGTGAGGTAGCTGGAGATCCAGGTGACCAGGCAGGGGTCCACTCGCATCCTGTTCAGTTTGTCCTGAAGCAAAAGTGGCTGAATGGTGTTGAAGGCACTCGAGAAGTCCAAGAAGAGGATCCTCATTGTGCCATTTCCCTTATCCAGATGCGAGTGGGCTCGGTGTAGCAGGTAGAGGATGGCGTCTTCCACACCGACACCTGCCTGGTACACTGTAAAAAAAAAATAGTTGAGAATACTTGAAATTTCAAGGCAACAGTCTGCATTAAGAATTTTATGTTTTGCCAACGATGTGCCCATGATAATCCAAACTATGATAAAACTGTTATCTTTATTAAGAATTCTTAAGTCAATTTTCAATTCCTCATTCTGCCAACATAGATTTCTCTTTTTGCTGAACAGTGGCATTCACAGTAGTGCAAAAAGGCAATTGAGGTTATCACAATTTTTTTTTTTTTTGGGGGGGGGGGGGGGGGGGGGGGCTTTTTTCACCTCTATTTGGATAGGACAGTGTAGAGACAGGAAATGAGCAGGAGAAAGAGAGATAGATCGGGAAATGACCTCAGGTCGGAACCGAACCCGGGTCCCCGGATTTATGGTATGGCGCCTTATCCACCTGAGCCACGACGCCCCTGAGGTTTTCATAATTTATCATTAAACTATACATGCCTTTTTTCATTGTTCTACACAATTACAAAACTTCAATATTGAAATAAAGTTTTTAAAGCCTACGTTGTGGGTGTGGCTCAGGTGGATAAGGCACCATACCATAAATCCGGGGACCTGGGTTCGATTCCAACCTGAGGTCATTTCCTGATCCTGCTCATTTCCTGTCTCTACACTGTCCTATCCAAATAAAGGTGAAAAAAGCCCCCCAAAAAAGTCTGATAACCTCAATTGCCTTTTTGTACTACTGTGAATGCCACTGTTCAGCAAAAAGAGAAATCTATGTTGGCAGAATGAGGAATTGAAAATTGACTTAATTAAGAATTCTTAATAAAGATAACAGTTTTATCATAGTTTGGATTATCATGGGCACATCATTGGCAAAACATAAAATTCTTAATGCAGACTGTTGCCTTGAAATTTCAAGTATTCTCAACTATTCTTTTTTTACAGTGTACGCAAACTGCAGACAGTCCTGGGCATGTTGTACCTGGGGTCTGAGGAGGCTGAGGAAGAGCCACTCCAACGTCCAACGTTGCTAGGGGAATCACCTCAAATTAAATAACTTCCCAGCCACAGAATGCCCTGTTGTTTTTTTTTTGCGATATTACAGAAATAAACATATCACACTGACCAAATTTCAGAGGGAACTAAATTTCACTGATTTTATGAAATCAAAAGGCTGTCTAGCTTTAATGCTGATTTTCTGCATACTTGTGTGAATATTGCACCACACAGTGACTTGCATGTTGTGATGACCACAAAATTCCTTAAAAGGGCACAGACAGCCATGAGCAAGAAACAATCAATCAGGGTAAAGTCTGAAAAACGGAAATGGAAATTATTTTGACTCACTATTATGCCAATAAACTATTTATTAATATATAATATTAATAATAAAAAGTGAACATTGTATCGTACAGTGATATAATATTAATAATAAAAACGTGAATGGGTGGCACGGTGCTGCAGTGGTTAGTGCTGTCGCCTCACAGCAAGAAGGTTCTGGGTTCAAACCTCATGGCTGATGAGGGACTTTATGTGTGGAGTTTGCATGTTCTCCCTGTGTCTGTGTGGGTTTCCTCTGGGCGCTCCGGTTTCCCCTACAGTCCAAAGACATGCAGATTGATGAGGTAAAATACCCAGCCACTGGGGTTGTACAAGCCAGTGTATACTTAGTGCTGGTCCCAAGCCCAGATAGACTGGGGAGGATTGCTTCAGAAAGGGCATATGATGTAAAATCTATGCCAAATCAAATATGTGGAACAGATCCGCTGTGGTGACCCTTAACGGGAGCAGCCAGAAGAATAAGAATAAAAAGTGAACACTAAATCTTCCATCAGCTCAGGCATTTGTTTATGACTTGCAGCAATGCACAGACAACATATTGTGTTTGTACAGTACAATCTCTTGTCATAATTGAATGATTAGTTTTATTTGTCTTAATTTACGGTGTTTGTGTTGCCTCGCTTTCTTTATTTTTATATTCTTTAATTAATGCAAATAACATACAAGCCCAAATCAGAAAAAGTATGTTGAAATTAAATTAAAACTGAAAACAATGATATTTATAAATAATCTTTGACCCTGTATTACACTCAAAACACTTCAACGACACATTATTTGATGTTTTACCTCATGAATTTTGCTTTTTTTTTCAAAATAAACATTGTTTTCAATTTTGATTCTTATAACACATTAAAAAAAGTTGGGATGGTAAAGCATTTACCACTTTATAATGTTGCCATTCCTTCTCACAACACTGAAAAGATCTAGGGACTGAAGATGCCAAGTGATGAATTGTTTCAGGTGTTATTTTGTCCCATTCTTCCTGTAAACAGGTCTTAAGGTGTGCAACAGTATGGGGTCACCATTGTCATATTTTTCATTTTAAAATTTGCCACACTTTCTCCATTGGGAAGAGGTCAGGACCACAGAGAGACGAGTCCACCACCGGCCCCTTCCACAGCCATTCCTTTCTAATGTGAGCAGAATGTGGTTTTGCACTGTGCTGTTGAAATCTCCCTGGAAAAAGTGTCGTTTTGAAGGCAGCAGATGTTGCTCCAAAATCTCAGCGTACTTTTCTGCATTAATGCTGCCATCACAGAAGTGCAAGTTATCTTTCCCAAGGGTGTTCACCATCACAGGTGTTCAGCTTGGGCTTGTGCCCTTGCCCTTTATACACTGAACTTCCTCCAGATTCCTTGAATTGCTCAATGATATTATGCACCATAGAGGGTGAAATATCCAAATCTCTTTCTATCATTGTTTGAGGAACATTGTTTTTAAACATTTTCTCATGCATTTGTTACAAACTGGAGATCCTCAGCCCATCTTTGCTCCACCAAGACTAGGCCTTACCTGGATACTGATTTTGTACCAAATCATGATTTAAATCACATCATTATTTAATTGTTTTACCTCATTATTACCTCTAAATTGCCCCCATCTCAATGTTTTTGGAATGTGTTGCAGGTCTGAAATGTATGAATGGATGTATATTAACAAATATAATGAAGTTGACCAGATAAAGAATGAAATATCTTGGGTTCATGCTGTCTGCAATGAAATAAAATTCAAAGTAAATTTACAAATCACTGCTTTCTTTCTTTTTTTTTAATTTGCATTTTCCATCCCATCCCAACTTTTTCTGATTCGGGGTTGTATTATGATGTATAAACAAATCTAATGTTTAGGTTTGCTCGTAAGCCTACAAACAGTCAGGGAAGATATAGCGATGACGTATAATAAAATGGCACTTCTTATGGGAGCCATAAAAGAAATGTTATTTGCATTTTCCATACCATCTCAACTTTTTTCCAAATTGGGGTTATATGACTGGCTTTCACAAAATCTCCTTGGTGGTAACCTGCTGCATTTGAGGTGAAGCTGTGATTTATAATTCCCTGCCTTTAACTAAGAAAAATGCACCGAAAAATTTCATCAGCTTGGGATAGTCTTCTAAACTGCCAGTTCCTGCCCTGTTTACAGAGTGATGTGAAATCAATTTGGCCACATGGTCCCCTTTCTTTACTTTTAAATTAGTTGATCGTAGTATTGACTAAGTTATTTAATACACAAACATGGCACTTGGTTAAACTGTGACATCACTATTGTTTGCTGTTGTTGCTGTGCTACAAGTTCAGTCCAAAATATTGTATAAATGTTTGAAGTGCACTATAGTAGAACAGAGCTAATAGCCACTCAGACTGGTAACTGTAAAAGTGCAGTTAAAGTAGCTTTTAACTGCTTTTTTCTTTATATACAGTGGTGCTTGAAAGTTTGTGAACCCTTTAGAATTTTCTATATTTCTGCATAAATATGACCTAAAACATCATCAGATTTTCACACAAGTCCTAAAAGTAGATAAAGTGAACCCAGTTAAACAAATGAGACAAAAATATTATACTTGGCCATTTATTTATTGAGGAAAATGATCCAATATTACATATCTGTGAGTGGCAAAAGTATGTGAACATTTGCTTTCAGTATCTGGCGTGACCCCCTTGTGCAGCAATAACTGCAACTAAACGTTTGCGGTAACTGTTGATCAGTCCTGCACACTGGCTTGGAGGAATTTTAGCCCATTCCTCCGTACAGAACAGCTTCAACTCTGGGATGTTGGTGGGTTTCCTCACGTGAACTGCTCGCTTCAGGTCCTTCCACAACATTTCGATTAGATTAAGGTCAGGACTTTGACTTGGCCATTCCAAAACATTAACTTTATTCTTCTTTAACCATTCCTTGGTAGAATGACTTGTGTGCTTAGGATCGTTGTCTTGCTGCATGACCCACCTTCTCTTGCGATTCAATTCATGGACAGATGTCCTGACATTTTCCTTTAGAATTCACTGGTATAATTCAGAATTCATTGTTCCATCAAGCCGTCCTGGCCCAGATGCAGCAAAACAGGTCCAAACCATGACACTCCCACTACCATGTTTCACAGATGGGATAAGGTTCTTATGCTGGAATGCAGTGTTTTCCTTTCTCCAAACATAATGCTTCTCATTTAAACCAAAAAGTTCTATTTTGGTCTCATCCATCCACAAAACATTTTTCCAGTAGCCTTCTGGCTTGTCCACGTGATCTTTAGCAAACTGCAGACAAGCAGCAATGTTCTTTTTGGAGAGCAGTGGTTTTCTCCTTGTGACCCTGCCATGCACACCATTGTTGTTCAGTCTTCTCCTGATGGTGGACTCATGAACATTAACATTAGCCAATATGAGAGAGGCCTTCAGTTGCTTAGAAGTTACCCTGGGGTCCTTCGTGACCTCGCCGACTATTACACATCTTGCTCTTGGAGTGATCTTTGTTGGTCGACAACTCCTGGGGAGGGTAACAATGGTCTTGAATTTCCTCCATTGGTACACAACCTGTCTGACTGTGGATTGGTGGAGTCCAAACTCTTTAGAGATGGTTTTGTAACATTTTCCAGCCTGATGAGCATCAACAATGTTTTTTCTGAGGTCTATCTGTGAAGATACTCAGTCGTCCAGGTACATAGTAATCTGTGGTTGGTAGAAGAGAACAACTGGACTTGCTTGAAAAGTCTTGAAGACGTTTCGCCTCTCGTCCGAAAGGCATCATCAGTTCTGTCTGTCTAATAGGGAGTATCAAGTATTTATCCTCTCATGGATCATAATAGAATCCAAATCAGAATGCTGATGGCTGCATTGAAGGTGGCTGATAGATGTCATAGACACCCACCTCTGTTCAGTGATGGTCGTTCCAGGCTGACAAAATTGAACGATCCTCTCTGGCTAAGATGTCTGCCAGTTTTCTGGAAGTCCTCTCATACTCCCGCACTAGTCGAAGGGAACTCATCCCAAAGTGTGTAGAAACATATCTGTGAAGATACTCAGTCGTCCAGGTACATAGTAATCTGTGGTTGGTAGAAGAGAGCAACTGGACTTGCTTGAAAAGTCTTGAAGACGTTTCGCCTCTCGTCCGAAAGGCATCATCAGTTCTGTCTGTCTAATAGGGAGTATCAAGTATTTATCCTCTCATGGATCATAATAGAATCCAAATCAGAATGTTTTTCTGAGGTCCTCAGAAATCTCCTTTGTTCATGCCATGATACACTTCCACAAACATGTGTTGTGAAGATCAGACTTTGATAGATCCCTGTTCTTTAAATAAAACAGGGTGCCCACTCACACCTGATTGTCATTCCACTGACTGAAAACACCTGACTCTAATTTCACCTTCAAATTAACTGTTAATCCTAGAGGTTCACATACTTTTGCCACTCACAGATATGTAATATTGAATCATTTTCCTCAATAAATAAATGACCAAGTATAATATTTTTGTCTCATTTGTTTAACTGGGTTCTCTTTATCTACTTTTAGGACTTGTGTGAAAATCTGATGATGTTTTAGGTCATATTTATACAGTAATATAGAAAATTCTAAAGGGTTCGCAAACTTTCAAGCACCACTGTATGTTACCTCTGGGTGATATTATTCGTAAACATTGTATTAGTTTCCACTGTTATGCTGATGACACACAGTTGTATGTTTCTGCAAAACCTGATGAGAGAATTGATAGCTTAATAGAATTGAGGAATGTGTGAAGGACATTAGACACTGGATGCTTATGAACTTCCTTCTGCTTAACTCTGACAAGGCTGAAGTACTTGTACTAGGACCACATGCAGCTAGAAGTAAGTTTTCTGATTACACAGTAACTCTGGATGGCCTTTCTGTTTCTTCATGTGCAGCAGTAAAAGACCTCGGAGTGATTATTGACCCCAGACTTTCATTCGAAACTCACATTGATAACATTACCTGGATAGCTTTCTTTCATCTCAGAAATATTGCTAAGATAAGAAATTTAATATCACTATGTGACGCGGAAAAACTAGTTCATGCTTTCGTTACCTCCAGGTTGGATTATTGTAATGCCTTACTGTCTGGATGTTCCAATAAGTGCATAAAAAAGCTCCAGTTAGTTCAAAATGCAGCAGCAAGAGTCCTTACTAGAACTAGAAAATATGACCACATCACCCCTGTCTTATCCACACTGCATTGGCTCCCAATCAAATTTCGTATTGATTATAAAATACTACTTTTGACCTTTAAAGCACTGAATGGTCTCACACCACAGTACCTGAGTGAACTTCTGGTCCTCTATGACCCGCCACGCCTACTTAGATCAAAAGGTGCAGGCTATCTGCTGGTACCTCGTATAGATAGATGATGTCACAGAGTCGGGGATTCCCTAGTGGCGGCCATCTTGCAGGTCAAGCTTACCGTACGGGTGACTGAGCACACATTGTAACGCGCAAGTACAAAGTCTTCAAAAGAACCCAAACAGGCTATTTAAAGCTAGCAATGGTGCACACCTGTTGTATTCACGGCTCTCGTAATAGGTCAAATGATGAAGTCAAGCGGAGCTTTTATGGAATTCCCACTGTACGGGAGCACGAAGGCCAGCAAGCAAAGAAACTCAGCATACAAAGGAGAAATCTATGGCTTGCGAGAATCAACCGCAAGGATTATCAGCCTTCCAAACACAGCAAAGTCTGCTCCAATCATTTTATAAGTGGTAAGTTGTTTAAATAAACAATCAATTGTGTTTAAGTTTGTTTTTGGAAACCAAAACATCATGTAAACAATCTCTGGAGAATGCCTAACTGGAACCGCTGAGTGTACGTTTACATTGTAATGTACACTTAATATTGCTCGTTTGTCACGTTTCTATTTGAAACTTGTCACTTCACTCACGCAAGGGTCATTTTTGAAAAACATTTTAGGTCTATTCTGTACGATTTGATTTGTGTTTGGAATGCAAACAGCGCGCCTTTTGGCGGATGCCGCCTGAATCGCGCAGATCCAATTTTTTTTTATAGGGGGGGCGTTGGTAGTCTAGTTAACACCAGACCATATCACAAGTTAAATATGGTCTGGAATCCGCCTATTGAATTTCTCGTAGGGGAGGTGTGGTTTACGATTGTCAACGGCCGTTTATTGGACGTTGCGAATGTCTATCATTTGGCGTATATGTAGCCCATGGCCAATCATGGCAGTTGTACCCGGTGACGTAGTTAGAGCGACGAAGAAGACGAAGAGGCGAAGGAAAGAGAAAGAGAAGGCAAAACAAAAATAGGAAAACAATGGCACCGAACAATTACTGCCGTTTGTGCAAGACAAAGCTTGATTGAAAATTTGGTTCGTATTGCTCGCCGCCATGTTAAATGTGATCCGTAAACAGTCCCAAATAAACTACAAGCTTCCGTTTGTCGAGTAGTACGCGTCACCATCTTTCCACCCCTCCCCACTCTCTGATTGGCTCCCTAACTCAGGCGAGCCTTTAGACCATAGTTTCCATGCTGTCTTTTCAGATCGGAACGATTGTGCAAAGCAGCATGGGATTTCCCAGGCTAGGGCGTTGGAGTGTCTGATTATAATTTCAAAGTAAATTCTGTATTAAAATTACTAAATAAGCAAATCCGTTACAGTCCATGAAACAGGAAGTATAAGGATGAGAAAAAAGCAGTTTAAATCAGAAAACTGCGCACATTTGCGCAGCCCGAGTGGTGTGCAGGACTGCGCAAATTTGCGCAGCTTTGCAATTTAAACTGCTTTTTTCTCATCCTTATACTTCCTGTTTCATGGACTGTAACGGATCTGCTTATTTAGTAATTTTAATACAGAATTTACTTTGAAATTATAATCAGACACTCCAACGCCCCCCTAAAAAAAAAAAAATCGGATCTGCACGATTCAGCCGTGAAAAAGGCGGCATCCGACAAAAGGCGCGCTGTGAATATATAAAGTTGTATATATCAGACAGCCTTTAAAGTTTGATGAAGTCAGTTTCAGGCTTTGGAGCAGGCTTTGGCAGTTTCAGGCTTTGGCAGCCCTGCATAGTCACTTGAAAATGCATCTTTGCCCACTTCGTAGGGGTCAATTCCCCCAATCAAGGCCAGTTTGGCTGCATACTGTTGTCGTCTAATGTATCTATATACTTCTGTTTGCTTGATTTTGCTGACATTGATCTTTATTTTAGAAAACTGACTATATAACTTCATAAATTCGTCCGAGATAACGTAGCCGGTAATGGCGATGGTCCGTTTTGTTCGCCCCACAAGATGGCAGCTGGAGGGTGTTCCCCGGAATGCCGTGACGTCAAAACTATCTATAGTGAAGGCTACATCAGGGGGCAGAGCCTTTTCTTACAAAGCCCCACAGTTATGGAACAGCCTTCCAAGTAGTGTTCGCGAATCAGACACAGTCTCAGGGTTTAAGTTTAGGCTGAAAACATGTCTGTTTAGTCAAGCCTTTTGTTAATGGTGTTTATGAGGCAAAGGTGTAGAGCTGGAGGGTCCTCAGACATAGAGTGTTTTGGTAAACTGGGATGTATGGATGCTGTCAGTCCCCACTCGCTTGCTCACTCGAGTTTGTTGACGGTGTAGTGGCTGCTGCTTTATGTCCCGGGGCTCCCTCATGCCTGTGTTACTTTCTGGCTCTCCCCTTTTAGTTATGATGTCATAGTTAGTTGCTGGAGTCCCTGTTTGTACTCAGTGCAATATGTATACTGTTCCTACTTATTCAGGTGACATTGGGCATACCTAACAACCTGTGTTTTCTCTCTCTCTCTCTCTCTGCCCCCCCCCCCCCCCCCAAATCTATCCCTCTGAGTTACATGTCGGTCCTGGGATCGAGATGCTGACCTCTTCTGCTCCTCAGACCTGCCTGATCCATCCTGGTGCCCTGTGTCTGGTTAGAGTCTCATCGCATCGCTCCTGTGGAGGACGGCCCCATGTGGACAGTTGAAAGTCACACCTGGAGGACGCTCTGGACTCTTACAATAATGCTTTTATGGCTGAGGACTACAGTTGACTTGCTAACTTTAGGACTGCAGTTGTCATGAACAGTTTTGCACTCAAGTTTCCATCAATGAAGAGTTTATATCAACAAAACTGACTTCTTGTTAAAACTGTTAATATTATAGTCATGCTGTCTCTTGTTGCCCAAATGAAGATGGGTTCCCTTTTGAGTCTGGTTCCTCTCAAGGTTTCTTCCTCATGTCATCTGAGGGAGTTTTTCCTTGCCACCGTCACCACAGGCTTGCTCATTGGGGATAGATTAGGGATAAAATTAGCTCATGTTTTAAGTCATTCAAATTCTGAAAGCTGCTTTGCGACAATGTTTATTGTTAAAAGCGCTACACAAATAAGCTTGACTTGACTTCTCATCTCATCTCATTATCTCTAGCCGCTTTATCCTGTTCTACAGGGTCTCAGGCAAGCTGGAGCCTCTCCCAGCTGACTATGGGTGAGAGGCGGGGTACACCTTGGACAAGTCGCCAGGTTATCACAGGGCTCTTGACTTTTAGATTAGATTCACTTTATTCATCCCACATCGGGAAAATTCACGTGTTACAGTAGCAAGAAAATGTCAAACAGATTACAAATAAAACTGAAATAAAAATTAGACAAACGAAGGATTAAATACAGAGGGCTATTTGCATTATCTACTGTGAAAAAGTATAGAAAAATTGCCTTATTGAGAGGCTCAGAAAAATTGCACATTACAGGTAGACTCTGTATATATACCGTACACACAGACACACAGACACACACAATATATATATATATATACAGTGGGGCAAAAAAGTATTTAGTCAGTCACCAACTGTGCAAGTTCTCCCACTTAAAAAGATGAGAGAGGCCTGTAATTTTCATCATAGGTATACCTCAACTATGAGAGACAAAATGAGAAAAAAAAATCCAGAAAATCACATTGTCTGATTTTTATAGAATTTATTTGCAAATTATGGTGGAAAATAAGTATTTGGTCAATAACAAAAGTTCATCTCAATACTTTGTTATATACCCTTTGTTGGCAATGACAGAGGTCAAACGTTTTCTGTAAGTCTTCACAAGGTTTTCACACACTGTTGCTGGTATTTTGGCCGATTCCTCCATGCAGATCTCCTCTAGAGCAGTGATGTTTTGGGGCTGTCACTGGGCAACACGGACTTTCAACTCCCTCCAAAGATTTTCTATGGGGTTGAGATCTGGAGACTGGCTAGGCCACTCCAGGACCTTGAAATGCTTCTTACGAAGCCACTCCTTCATTGCCCGGGCGGTGTGTTTGGGATCATTGTCATGCTGAAAGACCCAGCCACGTTTCATCTTCAGTGCCCTTGCTGATGGAAGGAGGTTTTCACTCAAAATCTCACGATACATGGCCCCATTCATTCTTTCCTTTACACGGATCAGTCGTCCTGGTCCTTTTGCAGAAAAACAGCCCCAAAGCATGATGTTTCCACCCCCATGCTTCACAGTAGGTATGGTGTTCTTTGGATGCAACTTAGCATTCTTTCTCCTCCAAACACGACAAGTTGAGTTTTTACCAAAACGTTCTATTTTGGTTTCATCTGACCATATGACATTCTCCCAATCCTCTTCTGGATCATCCAAATGCTCTCTAGCAAACTTCAGACGGGCCTGGACATGTACTGGCTTAAGCAGGGGGACACGTCTGGCACTGCAGGATTTGAGTCCCTGGCGGCGTAGTGTGTTACTGATGGTAGCCTTTGTTACTTTGGTCCCAGCTCTCTGCAGGTCATTCACTAGGTCCTCCCATGTGGTTCTGGGATTTTTGCTCACCGTTCTTGTGATCATTTTGACCCCACGGGGTGAGATCTTGCGTGGAGCCCCAGATCGAGGGAGATTATCATTGGTCTTGTATGTCTTCCATTTTCTAATAATTGCTCCCACAGTTGATTTCTTCACACCAAGCTGCTTACCTATTGCAGATTCAGTCTTCCCAGCCTGGTGCAGGTCTACAATTTTGTTTCTGGTGTCCTTTGACAGCTCTTTGGTCTTGGCCATAGTGGAGTTTGGAGGGTGACTGTTTGAGGTTGAGGACAGGTGTCTTTTATACTGATAACGAGTTCAAGCAGGTGCCATTAATACAGGTAACGAGTGGAGGACAGAGAAGCCTCTTAAAGAAGAAGTTACAGGTCTGTGAGAGCCAGAAATCTTGATTGTTTGTAGGTGACCAAATACTTATTTTACCGAGGAATTTACCAATTAATTCACTAAAAATCCTACAATGTGATTTCCTGGATTCTTTCCCCCCATTCTGTCTCTTATAGTTGAAGTGTACCTATGATGAAAATTACAGGCCTCTCTCATCTTTTTAAGTGGGAGAACTTGCACAATTGGAGGCTGACTAAATACTTTTTTGCCCCACTGTATATGCATAAAAATAGTTTAGGGCCTATATTATTGCACATAATAATTGCATCGATGAGAGATGGCAGAGGTAGTAATGGTGAAGTAGTGCAAATTAAACGACAAACAGGTTATTGGTGCTACGTTACAAGTTGTGGGTGTTATACAGTCTGACAGCAGTAGGTATGAATGACCTGCGGTATCTCTCCTTCTTACACCGTGGGTGTAGCAGTCTACTACTAAAAGAGCTGCTTAAAGCCCCCACAGCCTCATGTAGGGGGTGAGAGGGGTTATCCATGATAGAGGTCAGCTTGGCTAACATCCTCCTCTCACCCACCACCTCAATGGAGTCCAGAGGACAGTCCAAGACTGAGCCAGCCCTTCTGACCAGTTTATTAAGTTTCTTCCTGTCCCTCTCTGAACTTCCACAGCCCCAGCAGACCACAGCGTAGAAAATCGCTGATGCTACCACAGAGTCATAAAAAGTCCTAAGCAGTGTCCTGCACACACCAAAAGACCCCAGTCTTCTCAAGAGGTGGAGACGACTTTGGCCCTTCTTGTACAGGACATCTGTGTTGTTAGTCCAGTCCAGTTTGTTGTTGAGGTGAACACCCAGGTATTTGTACTCCTCCACGATCTCAATGTCCAAACCCTGGATGTTCACTGGTGCAATTTGAGGAACCATCCTTCTGAAATCAATCACCACCTCCTTTGTCTTGCTGGCATTGATGCGCAGGTAGTTCAGTTTGCACCAGGCGACAAAGTTGGTGATGACCTCTCTGTACTCCAGATCGTCCCCCTCTGACACATGTCCAATGATGGCTGTATTATCTGAGAACTTCTGGAGGTGACAGCTGTCCGTGTTGTAGCTGAAGTCAGATGTGTAAAGTGTAAAGAGGAAAGGAGAGAGAACTGTACCCTGTTGATCCCCTGTGCTGCAGACTACCACATCAGACACACAGTCCCGGAGCCTCACATATTGCAGTCTGTTAATGAGGTAGTTGATGATCCATGCAGCCAGGTGGCAGTCGACACCAGCTCCCTCCAGCTTCCCCCTAAGCAGTGATGACTGGATTGTGTTGAAAGCACTGGAGAAGTCAAAGAACATGATTCTCACAGTGCTCCCAGTAGTCTGGCTAATGCGACTTAAAAGCTCTGCGAGCTATTGGTCTGGCAAAGATATGAAGCCCAACCATTTCCCAGAGCCCGTGGTTGACCCGCCTCCCTGAAATGCCTCAGTTTGCTACTGGTCAAAGCCAGAAAAGGCTGTGACGAAGCTTAAACCAATCACATCACTCTTTCCTCTGACGTATGTGACGTGACGATAGGATTCCCGCTGAGCCCCATTGATTTGGCTACCAGCGGGGCTAACTGGTAGATTAAACTCTTACCGAAGCCCGTCGGGAGCAAGGCAAAAACGTCCTTCCTTTCAATAAATACCTCCAGGGCTGCTCTTTGCTCCGTTTTCAATGAGAACTTCCCGTTGAATGCTTTCAATACAGCATGATTCTGTAAACAATCTATGGCTTCTGGTCGCAGTTCTACTACGTCACTGCCTTGAACGCGCCTCTACCCAGGGCCGTTGGAGATGCTCAAAGTTGATTGGCTCCCGATTTTTCCGGAGCTTGGAAGAGCTGTAGATAGCTTGCCTGGCCAGACTAAGCTCGCAACAGGCCCTCATGTTGCGTCACGCTTAGGATGGGCGGGCCCAGGCTAGCTCCCAGTGCCCTCCAGGTGCAAAAGTGACCGGTGTAGCAGGTAAATGACAGTGTCATCCACACCAATCCCCGGTCGATATGCAAACTGCAGGGGGTCCATTTCGCTGTTCACCAGGTGTTGGAGGTGAGAGAGAACAATCCTCTCCATGATCTTCATTAGGTGAGACGTTACAGCTACTGGCCGAAAGTGGTTGAGCTCCCTGGGGTGCGCAGTCTTGGGAACTGGAACCACACATGATGTTTTCCACAGAAGTGGAACTTTCTCCAGACTGAGGCTCAGGTTAAAAATATACAGAAGAATCCCACAGAACTGATCTGCACAGTATTTAAGCAGTCTGGAGTTGATACCATCAGGGCCAGCAGCTTTCCTTGTCTTGATCCTCCTCAGCTCCTTCAACACCTGATCAGCTGTTATGGAGAGGCAAGGGGTGTAGCCAAGGTGTGAGTCCTGTAGAGTGAGGTCGGGGGTGGAGTGTGTGGATTGGTCTGGCAGGGATCGGAGGGGGGTGATGTGGTGTGAGGAGGGAGCTGTTGGTGTCAGAGGTATTATGAGGGGAGAGGGGTGGTGGTGGAGTGATATCACAGACTGGTCAGGACTATGGTGAGTGGGGGAGGGTGGGGTGGCACAGTCAAATCTGTTGAAAAAGAGATTCAACTCATTTGCCCAGTCTTGGCCCCCAGATACAAGGCCCCTTCCACTGTCCTTTGTGTGGCCAGAGATAGTTTTCAGGCCTCTCCATACCTCTCCGGTGTTGCTCCCCTTGAGGTGCTCCTCCAGCTTCCTCCTATAGCTGTCCTTGCCTCTCCTTATCCCCCTCTTCAGCTCCCTCTGCACTCTCCTCATCTCCTCCTTGTTGCCAGATTTAAAAACCCTCTTCTTCTCGTTTAATAGGGATTTTAGTTCAGAGGTCACCCAGGGTTTATTGTTGGGAAAACACCGTACCTTCCTGACTGGCACAGTGTTTTCAACACAGAAATTAATGTAATCCGTGATGTAGGTTGTCAGGCTATCAATGTCATCCCCGTGAGGTTCACACAACACATCCCAGTCCATGGTGTCAAAGCAGTCCCTCAGTGCCATACTGGTCTCCTCAGACCAGCTCCTTACATACCTCTTGGTGGGTGGTTGTTTATTCACCATAGGTATGTATGTAGGGGACAAGTGAACCAGATTGTGGTCAGAACAGCCCAGCGGGGGGAGGGGTGATGAACTATATGCGTCCTTGGTGTTCACATACATTAAATCCAAAGTTCTCTTGTCTCTGGTGTGGCATTTCACATACTGAGTGAAGGTTGGGAGAGTGGAGGACAGGGAAGCATGATTGAAGTCACCGGAGATTAGTAGCAGGGACTGGGGGTGCGATGTCTGAAGCTTTGACACTGTAGTGTGTAAGAGCTCACAGACTGCAGCAGCATCAGCCGCTGGGGGGATGTACACAGTTATCACGATAACATGCGAGAATTCCCTTGGGAGGTAATATGGCCGAATGCTAACCGCTAGCAGTTCAATGTTTTTACTGCGATACTGCTCCTTTATCCTGATGTGCCCCGGGTTACACCATCTGTAATTCACAAACATCGCTATACCCCCTCCTTTCCTCTTACCGCTCTCCTTGGCTTTCCTGTCCGCTCTCACGAGTTGAAATCCGTCCAGAGTGACGTGTGAGTCTGGTGAGAGTTCATTCAGCCAAGTCTCTGTGAAGCACATAAGGCTACACTCACGGTACTCCCTCTGCAGCCTGGTTAGTGCCGTTAGCTCATCCATCTTATTAGGGAGAGATCTTACGTTTCCCATGATGACAGACAGTATGCATGGTTTATACCATCTTTTCTTCTCCTGGCACTTCATTCCAGCTCTGCATCCCCTTTTCCTTCTCCTTAATTCCGCGGGGATCACTGGTCTTTCCACGGGGAGTACCTTGGTGTTGCGCAGTGCTAACAGCTGCTCCCAAGTGTAAACAATGGAGCCGTAGCTAAAAGGGTCCGCTGATGCCGAGTTAACTAGCCCCAGAAAGAAAAAGAGAAAAATACAAATGCACAGTCTCACGAGTAGTACATCCCGAGGTGCACACTTCCGACTGAGACTAGTGCAGAAAGAAACACGAAAAAAGTACAAAAACATACCAAAACACAAACACGCTCGGAGCTACTGCAACTAGCTGCCACTCTTGCGGCGCCATCTTGAATAAATCTTTTTATAAGATTTACCTGCTTTGACAGAGCAAACAAAAGATATGCTTTTTTTTTCCACATTGAATGTGCCGAAGTGGGAAATGACATCATTATAGCTTGCAGATAATGACTTAAGGCACCACAACCATAGCCTTAGTCCCTGACCGAGCGAACTAGCATGAGGATGTGTTTTGGACAGCACACTAAAAATAAAATTGCTATATAAAGTCTATAAATTATGTAAAGTTGTGCTGGATAAGGACATCTGCAAAATGCTGTCAATGTAATAAAAATAAATAAAGTATTAACAGTATATTCCAGTAGGCATATCAGGTGAAAATTCAAATTCAGTCCAAACTGCTTGAAACTGGTTTCACTGAATTCAGAATTGAATGCAGAACAACTTACTTTTTACGGAATTAAAATATATTACATGAACAAAGGAGCATTATTCACATTTTGACATTGGGCTGCTAGCACATAACATGCATATACAATATGTGCTGAGCCTTGAAATGATGAAATGATTACATAATCAAGGATTTCACAATAACCAGTGTGCAAAGTCAAGTTCGGATCATAAAATTCACCTCTGAAACCTTGATATAACACACATACATGGTGCCCTCCATTATTATTGGCATCCCTTGTAAAGATTAGTTTAAAAAGGTTAGAAAAAGTCCACCTTTTGATGAAGTAAAGCAATCTTGAATAAGCAATATTGAAAGTAGCTTCATCTCACACTGAAAAAAATGAGAATAAATTTATTCAGAGAACAACAAACCCTTCATCAAGAAATAATTATTTTCAATAAAAACACATGTGCCACTATTACTGGCACCCCTGCATTTAATACTTTGTACTGTACAACCTCCCTTTGCCAGTAAAACAACACTGAGTCTTCTATAACATTTTATAAGGTTGGAGATACAGGGCATCTGAGACCATTCCTCTTTACACAATCTCTCCACATCATCCAGGGTCCTTGGCCCTCTCTTGTGCTCTCTTCTCTTCAGCTCAGCTCGCAGGTTTTCAATGAAGTTCAGATCAGGAGACTGAGATGGCCATGGCAGAAGTTTGATTCTGTGGTCAACGAACCATTTTTGTGCTGATTTGGACATATGCTTCGGATCATCGTCCCGCTGGAAGATCCAATGACGACACAGTTTCCTGGCAGAGGAAGTCAGATTTGTTTTTCATCTCATCTCATATCATCTCTAGCCGCTTTATCCTATTCTACAGGGTCGCAGGCAAGCTGGAGCCTATCCCAGCTGACTACGGGCGAAAGGCGGGGTACACCCTGGACAAGTCGCCAGGTCATCACAGGGCTGACACATAGACACAGACAACCATTCACACTCACATTCACACCTACGGTCAATTTAGAGTCGCCAGTTAACCTAACCTGCATGTCTTTGGACTGTGGGGGAAACCGGAGCACCCAGAGGAAACCCACGCGGACATGGGGAGAACATGCAAACTCCACACAGAAAGGCCCTCGCCAGCCACGGGGCTCGAACCTGGACCTTCTTGCTGTGAGGCGACAGCGCTAACCACTACACCACCGTGCCGCCCCCAGATTTGTTTTTCTTTGAATAATTTTTTCAATTAAAGGTTCGATTTTTCTCATTTTTTTCAGTGAAGCTTCTTCACAAAAGGTGTTTTTTCTAAACCTTTTTGTGGCTACTGCCTCATAGACGCTGTAGCCACTATGTCATCATGTTGTAAGAATGAATGTAACAATGGCGCACTGCGCATGCACATACAGGTGTTCCTATTAAAATGACAGGTGAGTGTGTACAATTCGGTTCACCATTCGAAATAAATGGACTAGACTAAAGAAATTGCTTTCAGACATGTTTATGCTTATTACCGAGGGAAAGTCCATTCCTATTTTAAAATGTAATCCAGGTTGTCAGGTTGTCCCCATTTCCTTGCCTTCTTCGGCCAGTGGTTCCATGTGTGATGTAGATGTGATGCACTTCTGAGTTGTTACGGGAAATTGTCGAAAAGAGTACTGAGACCACTGAGCTCTAGCGCCAGGCCATTTCTGGGAAATATTTGTTTCGGTTATGGTGACAGCGTGTACAGTATATGTCAGCCTCGGTTCGGAGGTTTCAGTTTCTAAAACTGTAAGAGTAGAATAATATAAAGTACAGACACTTGGTATATTTTACTTCTGTGATTTTTAAATTGTTCATTTTTTGATAATGCTTCATTTTTGTGGCTACTGCCTCATAGAGTGTGTGTGTGTGTGTGTGTGTGTGTGTGTGTGTATATATATATATATATATATATATATATATATATATATATATATATATATGCGCGCTATATTTACTGTATGGACCTGGTATCAAAACAATTTTATTTATAAGCAGTAGTCACATGTACCCATAGAGTACCTATTTTTACTAATCTTTACAAGGGGTGCCAATAATCATGGAGGGCACTGTGTAACAGTCTGAAAAATGATAAGGGACGAGATATGGAAGTTTAATTTGTTTATATATAGAGTATGTGCATCATCTCTGCCTGACTCTAATCTGTCCAGGCTAGTAGTTTCAGACATTTGATTAATTTCAAGTAATACCACCTCCCTGTTTAGCTTTCAGCTGTGCACTAGTCATTTCAGAATTTGGAGCATATCCTCATATTCTTTACCCTCTGAGCTTACTATCAGAGTTGCCTACCTCCATGGTCACAGGACGGACTGCATTAAATCAGACTGTACCTGAGCTTCCCACTATGTTCAGCTGTCTTCATTGTGGTTTGAAGAGATTCTCAGTGGTGATTTCTAACCTCTGCTTCAGATCGGCCGTCAACTCTATGTGCCATCATGGATGAAACAATGATGCGTCATTAAGGGACACATTTTCATATTTCCTCCAGGAAATGATGTAGGCACATCAAAGACCAAATTACATCGACAGTTTACAAGAGCATCCTGTCCATGGGGTATGCTTTATGTCTACCCTGGTGTCTCCAGTAAACACTGTAGTCTGATTTTTGTAGGTCTTCAGCCACTATTTTTAAACATCTGTCAGTAAGGATTTTGGATAAATACATTGACATCTGGTTGTTACAGTGTGTGTTGTTCTGTGGTGCAGTGGTTAGCACTGTTGCCTCACAGCAAGGAGGTTCTAGGTACTAACCTAGCGGCCAACCAGGACCTTTCCAGGACCATTTGCATGTTTTCTTCATGCATGCATGGGTTTCCTTTGGGTGCTCCTCTTTTCCTTCCACAGTCCAAAGACATGTAGATTAGGTCAACTGGCTACTCTAAACTGCCCGTGAGTGTGAATTCTTGTTCGTCTCTGTGTTAGCCCTGCAATAGATTGGGGACCTGCCCAAGGTGGATTCCACCTCTCACCCAAAGTCAGCTGGGATTGGCTCCAGCTTCTCATGTGACCCTGACAAATCAGCAGTATAAATAATGGATGGATGGGTAGTCTTAGGCTACATCCACATGACAACGGCAACGAGATTTTTTTTTTTAGCGGGTAAAAAAAATATCGCGTCCACATGGGCAACGGATCAGTAAAATATCAGGTACATATGGCAACACAACGCTTGCTGAAAACGATGCAATACACATGCCACACCTCTATGTGCGCTGTAAGACGGTCCCATCGGAGACACCAGAACAATAGAAGAAGTAGGACGCATGCGCATAAACCCCTTCTTCTACCCGGCGTGAAGCACTCACAGGAACAAACACACACACGCCTAGTTGGTATAACACCTGTACATTTTGCTTCAATAATGCGAATAAACTTAGCAGCAACTGCAGCACTGAAACAACTACTACTACTACTACTCTGGGGTCCGCCATTGTTGCTGTTGTCGTTACGAATGATGCGCGCGAGAGTGCTGCTTGTTCTAGTCATGTGGTTGTGACATCATCGTAAACAAATCCGTTCTACTCATCCAGACGACTTCGCAACGGCGCCGTTGCCAGATTTTTCCACTCTGGAACCCGTTCTCAAAAAATATCATTTTGGGGCACCCAAAACGCCGGTGCCGTGTGGACGCCAGGCCGAAACGATAAAAAATTTTATCGGATTCACCTGAATCCGTTGCCACGTGGACAGGGCTTTATTGTCCTTCTTTGTTTATTCTTATCATGTCCATGGTTGCAATTTACTTGAACTTTGCATGTAAAGCAGGCATTTTAATGTACAGTACATATGTCTTGGCATTCTGTATAAATGGCAAACAAATTTTGACTTCAAACAAATCATTTATAAAACTGGAGGAAACCCACACAGGCAGAACATGCAAACTCCACACAAGAAGGCCCCTGGTAGCCACGACAGGTTAGAACCCAGGACCTTCTTGCTATGAGGCAACAGTGCTAACCACTGCGCCATTGCACTGCCTGCAATAAGACTACAATATACAAAATGCAATATAATCAAGTGGAATACAACATAAGTGGAAACACAAAGTATGCACTGTGTTACAGATGGATTTCTTTTTGTTTGTTTTTTTGTTTTTTGTTGGCTTTAAGGATATTGTCTTCTTAAATGTTTTGAAATATCAAGTGTTTCAGTGACATTTTCTTTGTTTCTCAGTCAGGTGTACAGTATGGTGTATGCATGCAAGTGAGTTCCATGGTCATCTTGGGTTCTGGCAGTTCAGTCCTCTTGAAGGTCTCATCTCATCTCATTATCTCTAGCCGCTTTATCCTGTTCTACAGGGTCGCAGGCAAGCTGGAGCCTATCCCAGCTGACTACGGGCGAAAGGCGGGGTACACCCTGGACAAGTCGCCAGGTCATCACAGGGCTGACACATAGACACAGACAACCATTCACACTCACATTCACACCTACGGTCAATTTAGAGTCACCAGTTAACCTAACCTGCATGTCTTTTGGACTGTGGGGGAAACCGGAGCACCCGGAGGAAACCCACGCGGACACGGGGAGAACATGCAAACTCCACACAGAAAGGCCCTCGCCGGCCACGGGGCTCGAACCCGGACCTTCTTGCTGTGAGGCGACAGCGCTAACCACTACACCACCGTGCCGCCCCCTCTTGAAGGTGAATGTAAGATTACTTTTAGGTGATGCGTAATTTTTACAGAATTGAGATTCATGGAGTTCTTTGAGCACTCTGAAAAAACGAAAGCTAGTTCAATTTATATACATTTTTAGAAGAATAATATTTGGTGCTATGTACAGTTGCAGTCAGATGTTTATACATGGGCATAAATGTCATCATGGACACGTCATGGCAGTATTGGGCTGTGTGTGTGTGTGTGTTTTGTTTTTTAAACTGTTCTGTTGTTAAAATATTTGTACAACATCAAGTCAAGTCAAAGTCCCTTCCATGCCAGGATCTGGTCTTCCCAGCCAGTCTTCTATCCCAGTACTAACCAGCTCTTTTAAGGCTCATGGGTGCGACACTGATCTCCGTTTCAATAGCCCTCGGCCTCTCGCCTATACAGCTAGGGTTACAGTAGGGGACTAGTCCTCTCATAACCACAAGAGTTTTTGTACAACATACCTCTCTTAAAAAAATAAATAAATAAATAAATTAATTAATTAATGTACAAGTTTTAATTTATTTTGGGTTTTCTGAAGTTGAGAGTCAGAATTATACATCCAGGGTCAAACATTTGCATATGCCCAATTAGTTTATTAACTCAGTGGTGCTGAAAGTTCCTAAATGTCTTATCAGGCCAAGGCTTTGTAACTTCGCCTCGTAACTTGCTGTTAGTGATCATGATTGACTCCAGCTGGTAGCTTCACTGTGCCAACATATAAAAGGTTTATTGGACAGCACTCATTGGATTGACCAACACACAGTACAATGGGAAAGTCCAAGGAGCTCTGTGCAGATCTGAGAAAGAGGATCATAGATTTACACAACTCAGGAATGTCTTTTGGACATTTCTAAACAACTGCAGATCCCAAGGTAATCAGTTCAAAAAAAATTGTATGTAAGTACAAGTTAATTGGGAGGTGTAGCCAATTTGCTGTAAGAAAACCAAAACTGTCGCCCTCAGCTGAGAGAAAATTGGTTTGGATGGTCAGGAACAACTCCAGCATCACCAAGGCACAGGCCTGCCATTAACTAGAAGCTGTAGTAACACCAGTGTCACTGTCTACATGTCTGTTTTACATTTCCGTGGCCTAAGAGGCTGCCATCCTTTTCCAAAATTGACAGCTTCAACCTCGACTAAAGTTTGCAGCTGACCACATGAGCAAAGAAAAAGCCTTCTGGAGGAAAGTTTTATGGTCAGATGGGACAAAGATTGAGCTGTTTGGCCACAATGACTAGAGGTACAGAGGAACATTTTTACCAACTGTTAAGCATGGTAGTGGTAGCATCATACTCTGGG
This sequence comes from Neoarius graeffei, assembly GCF_027579695.1. Classification (NCBI taxonomy): domain Eukaryota; kingdom Metazoa; phylum Chordata; class Actinopteri; order Siluriformes; family Ariidae; genus Neoarius; species Neoarius graeffei. The sequence continues at coordinate 102,778,038 of NC_083571.1, forward strand.
GCTGTTTTGCTGCCACTGGAAGTGGTGCATTGCACAAAATGGATGGAATCATGAAGAAGGAAGACTACCTCAGAATTCTTCAGCCTAACCTCAAACCATCAGACCCCAAATACACATCAGAATTATTTGTGGAATGGATAAAGCAGGCTAACATTAAGCTGAAAACAAGTCCTGACCTCAACCCTGTCAAAAATATGTGGACTGTACTTAAAAGTCAGGTTCGTGCCAGGAAATACACACATTTAATTGAACTCTCCCAAATCTGCCAAGTAGAGTGGTCAAATATCCATCCAGGATTCTATTAGAAGCTTGTTGATGGCTGCCAAAAGGTCAAGGTGAAACTTGCTAAGGGATATTTAAAGAAATATTAAGTATGCTGTATTTATATTTTGACCCTGTGTTGATTTCAGACCCCCCCCCCCCCAAAAAAAAAATTGCAACAAATTCTTTTTTTGTCTAAGAAAGATGCATGTTCAATCGCTCTACCAGAGAAAAAGTACAGTTCAAAGAAACCACTGAAAGCCCAATATTGCCATGTCCATGATGACATTCATGTCTGTATATGCAAACTTCTGACTGCAACAATACACCTTATTTAAAATATGCTTTGTTAAATTTACTAAGACTTTACGTGAAAACTGTTACCATGCTTTTCTTGAGAAAATCTCACTAAATATTTGCAAATACTAAGGCTGAGGTACTTAAAACCAAATGGCTGAACAGATTAATTATGCTGTAGTTTTCAGGAATGGATGAAAAAGGGATTTTACTTGGTGTGACATATTTGACCAAAGTCAGTGGTCAAATGCAACAATGGCATTTCTGGAGACTGATGACGATGATGAAAAAAGACTCTTTTTTGCATTAATTTAAAAATGTATTCATTTTAGGTATCAATATCATTGGACTATTTTATTAATACTATTTTTTTAATGGTTTATGTGAAAATTTGTTGTCTAGTGTATGCCCATGAATGTACAACTAATACTGTGTCACATCAGCACTGGAGTTCCAGACTCTGATTCCCAGAACGTAGTGAGGCCTCCAGACATGGCTGCCATGCACTGGAACACCCAGACACCCTACTCATGGTCACGTTCACAATCACTGGACTTTTAACCACACACACCTGTTCTTAATCACATCCATAGACTATTTAAGGCCTCCACACTCACGCTGTGAAGTACAGTACTGTGCAAAAGTCTTAGGCACATGGAAAGAAATGCTGTAGACCATAAACAGCTTAAACATAATGAAATGAAATGGTTCAACATTAAAAAAAAAAATACTGGAAGCAGTAAGCCATAATAAATGAAACAAAGTCAATATTTGGTGTGAGACGACCCTTTGCTTTAAAAAAAAAGTAGTCTCAGGTACAATGAGTGCCGTTTTATAAGGAAATGAGCTGTACGTTTTACTGAGCATCTTACAGAACCAGCCACAGTTCTTCTGGACACTTTCACACTTGCTTAATTTTGCACCAAAACCTAGTAGCCTTGTTTTAATCTGAAAAGTGGTCTCTTATGTAATATGCTGCTCAGATACAAACTTTTTTTTTCCCTGTAACATTTAATTTCGTGCTGGAAAACGAACGTTTGGAACTCCCGTGTCAGATAACGGAATCCAGGGACACATGTCGGCCCGGGGGCATTTTGAGTTATTGACAGATTCAGAAAGTACAGTTTCTAAGCTTTCTAATGATGCCTTCCATGTGGAGATCTGACAATATTTGAAGAATGTGTGGCCTTTTGAAACTGCATACCTCTTAAAACAGGAAAAGGAGAAAATCGCCCTCAAAGTTTTCCTTCTCAGTTACTCTGGGTGTAGGGCGGGCACATAATGGTGCTCATTTGCATGACATTAAGGAAAGCCCTACCCCCTACTAGCTAGCACGATGCTACTTTCATGTAAACAAAGATCACCACGTCAATTTTCCTTCCATGCAAAGTATGCCCAACACAATTATGAAGTACAAAAATAAGTCCTAAAGTATACTTTAACGTTTTGTGGTTGAAAAATTACTCACACCATAAGAAAGAAAGATAGCACGATGATAACAACTAACACAATGCTAGTTTCATGTAACCAAACCACAACACTCTCCGTTACATGCAAAAATAACCACACAACCTTAGATTAATAAACTTACCCCATCAGAAAGAGAAACGTCGCCTTGCACACATCAATGCCTCCGATGGAATATGTAGTCCTAGAACACTTCCTTTTGGTTGCGTTTTTTTTTTTTTTGCTATAAATGGTCATCTCCGATGTAACTACCGTGCGTCTGTTTGCTTTGAGGTGTTTCGGCTCCTCTGCGATCTGTTTAGCTTGCTCCAGATTTCATTCAATGGTGAAATTACATGCCCGTATGCAGCTTAAGTAGCCACCAGCTCAGCTCGTATCATACAGTTGATTGGCGAAAAAAAACCAAAAGACTTAAATCATCACGTGAATGGCCCATATGGTAATTTACCCACACCCCCCAGCAGGCTACAGTCCTGACAAAAACGAGACAATTTGCAACAACAAATGTATGATGCTTTTCCAACAAAACAATCTATTATCTGAAATACTGATTGCATTCTTCAAGATCTCAACTTGCACATTATGGAAAAAAACGAAAATCACAAATTTCAAAAAAAAAAAATGCTTCTTTTGCGATTTTCTCGGATTCGTTTCGGCCGACATGTGTCCCTGGATTCCGTGAAGTGTTTCTGTACTGACACGATAATGTAGAAGTCATAAAATAGAAATCTATAACAAAGTTGTGTGAAAAATTAGGGGGCCTAAGACTTTTGTACAGTACTGTAAATGCTCCGAGTCACTATTACTAATGGTTACTAAGTCTTATAATTCTATTCTTGATGTTCTGTTTATCTCCTTTTGCTCTCTGACTTTTGTTCCTGGATTTTGCCTTTGATGCTCTGTTAGTTAATTGCCTGACTTTTTTTTTTTTGGAGAACCCTGATTCTTTCCTGTAGTTTCAGACCTGTTTGTTTGTGCAGTTTTTAATTAAAGCTTGAACCTGCATTTGCATCCGCCTGCAGCCTGTTTCATAATATACTGGAGTATCTAATTTCTAATAGAAGGCAGCTCAAAAGAGAGCTCTGACGGAATAAAGGAAATAAGTTCCAGGGCAAATTAAGAGGATATTTATTTATTTTAGTTAATTAAGCTAAAGACCCTGTTTGAATTTCTTTTTTATTCTGATTGATTTATATTACATTTCATTTAGCAGTTTTAATACCACATTACCCACAATCATGCCTGTCAGCATTAACTCTCGGATGCCCTTCATTAAATATAAATGCTACATGAATACTACATGAACCTTAATTGATGACTCTATTTTTCCCCTTTCCTTTGCTCTCCCAAACACATTTCTCTTTCTGTATTAGCATCAGCATTAGTATTTATGTATTAGCAGCTCGTTTTCAGCCGGCTCGGTGGTGTAGTGGTTAGTGCTGTCGCCTCACAGCAAGAAGGTCCTGGGTTCGAGCCCAGTAGCTGGTGAGGGCCTTTCTGTGTGGAGTTTGCATGTTCTGTTCGTGTGGGTTTCCTCTGGGTGCTCCGGTTTCCCCAACAGTCCAAGGACATGCAGGTTAGGTAATTGGTGGCTCTAAATTGACCGTAGGTGTGAATGGTTGTTTGTCTATGTGTCAGCCTTGTGACTTGTCCAGGGTGTACCCTGCTTCTTGCCCACAGTCAGCTGGGGTAGGCTCCAGTTTGCCTGCGACCCTGAACAGGATAAGCGGCTACAGATACAGTGATGGATAGATCTCTTTTACATTGTGTCTGATCTGAATGTTTGATGAGCCTTTTGTCACACATACAAGATATTTTCCAGGCCCATCACTTCACAGTAGAAGCAACTAGTAGTAGGCATATCAGGTGAAAATTCAATCCAAATTGCTTGAAACTGGTTTCACTAAGTTCAGAATTGAATGCAGAACAACATACTTTTTTTACAGGTTTAGCATACGTTTATCCGTTCTTGAGATATTACAAATCAAAGATTGAAAAAATGGCTTAATTTTTAGAAAACTGCTGTAATATTCTGTATGAGGATCACATGGTCCAAAACGGGCCTCATTAATGAATCAGAGATCAAATGTTTTTCTTAATAACTTTTTTATTTTTCAAGATATTTACATGGAAATTGGCAGGCACATAGATGGTTGTATACCGAATACAAAGTTTGAAAAATTCATTCTCATCTCATTATCTCTAGCTGCTTTATCCTGTTCTACAGGGTCGCAGGCAAGCTGGAGCCTATCCCAGCTGACTACGGGCGAAAGTCGGGGTACACCCTGGACAAGTCGCCAGGTCATCACAGGGCTGACACATAGACACAGACAACCATTCACACTCACATTCACACCTACGGTCAATTTAGAGTCACCAGTTAACCTAACCTGCATGTCTTTGGACTGTGGGGGAAACCAGAGCACCCGGAGGAAACCCACGCGGAGAACATGCAAACTCCACACAGAAAGGCCCTCGCCGGCCACGGGGCTCGAACCCGGACCTTCTTGCTGTGGGGCGACAGCGCTAACCACTACACCACTGTGCCGCCTAGTTTGAAAAATTAGGAAAAACAAATTTTGCAAATTAGGTAGAAAAAGTTAAATTGGTACACTCAATAGAAAAGTTAAAAAAAAAATTTACTACTCTGTGCTCTGTAGGCCTTTGTATTTCTCAAAAGTAGGGCCGACCAGTGTTTTTATATGAAAGAATATAAATGATTATTTCAATTAATATTCACAGCTTTCAAGGCTAACCTCGAAAAATCTGGCTGAGCTATACCCAATAAACAACTCCAGTTACTTGAAATGAAATTGACACTTGTGTTTCCGACTTTCGATTTTTTTTAAAAATATCATTCCAACCACTAAGCTCTCAATATTTTTTCATCAAAACAACTACAGTTATATTCTAAGATAGTTATGTATTTACATGAATCAGTTTGATTTGAAAAAACAAGTCAGTAAAGCTATGGAAACTCACTTCAGAGTTTCCCGTGACTCATAACATCAAAACTAGCTGATGGAAAATTTTGCTGAATACTTCATCAGAAACAGTGAGAGCAAGAGAACATCTCTATAAAAGCTATCTGACTGACATGCACGAGTAATCCAGTCAGAAACCGATCAGGAGAGAGAGAGAGAGCCTGACCACTTTCCTGTGACTCAAAAATCACCGGCAGTCTCCCAACATCATGTGAGCAGAGAGTTTTTACTCTGTTGTGCCAACTTCGGCCTGCCGTTACTCCCAATGTACTGAACAGATCTTAATGAGATAAATTTCTTTGGAGAGCAGTGATTATAAGCTTTTTAATTATAGTATTCACGATAGAAAATATTCAAGAGTTAAGCAGTGATAGGCCTGGAATCTTAGATGAGCGTCTGCATGTGCAATTTTCACAGCACGGCCAACGAGCATTTGATATGCCTACTAGTCGGGAAGTAGATTTAATTACCACCTTTTTAAAGCACACTCAAAAAAATGATTCTTGGCCCCAATAAACATGAAGCATTATTTTCAAGTAAATTGTAACTGAAATTGGTAAAACTGAAAGTTTATTTGATATGAATAATTATGTAAATATGCTCTTTACAAACGGAATGTAAACAAATCGAGTAAACTTTATCTGACTGGATCACATAAGAGGACAGTGGACGTGTGCCAACATGTTGTCACCAAGGTAACTGCAGTAATCTACGGGTTCGCCCACCTTGCCCTCACACACTTGACACTGCGGACAACGTGTTGATCCTGACTGATGGAGGACGATGACTGTGCTGTTTATGTGAAGGTAAGGTTAATTATTTGAAATATATTGTGTTAATGGTAGTAATATGATATTTTAGAATTATATTGATTAATTACGTTTTTTTCGAGTTTCTCAAAGACAATGTGAATGCTTTGGCATTTATATTTTTGAAAGCCGGGTGAAGTTAGATGGCCACGTGCCTGAAAGCATGGATGCTTTTAGCATGAGCTAGCAGCACTGCTTCCACCCGGTTATAGCTGAATGAAGCTAGTGGTCGGGCTATTCTTGCCCAGGCTGCGTTATTTACGACTTTTGGTGTCCTTGCATCCGAGACGAGGTCGGGTGTCGCAGTTTCCGTTAGGCAGGACGTGACGGCCTTAAGCTAAGGGCTAGCGCTAGGCTAATAGAGCATAGGTTTATGTACATGTTTAGCGGCTGGCACCTGCTGCTGGAGTTTGGTGCTGGCTCGATCTACAGCGGACAAGCCGTATTATGGTCAGGCTACAGTGTTTTAAAAATATTGAAACGTATTATTAATGTATTAATATTTTCGGTGTAAATGGGTGGAAGTCATTTATTGTGTATTTGGTTCAACTGGTGGCCTTCCTGAGTTTGCAGAAATCCTTCAAATCTGCATTGTTGAAAGCAGTTTGAGCTTTGTTGTAAGGATATTGTGTGCATGGTATCATGAGCATTTCAGAGCTTATGAGCTGACTACATCTCCTAATAGAGAGGTTGCACTGGTTGATCTTGAAAGCCTGGCCGATGCTTATCCACTCTGTGACTACACTGTGGGTGTGAAACGGATGGTCACTTTGAAAAGGCACATTATTGTTGAAGGTATGTCTATAATGAAACTTCTTTCTCACTATCTCATGAAGTAGGGGTGTAACAAAAAAAAAATCACTTGATCAATTGTTATATGAAAAATTGTTGAATTGTATTAATCTTGTTTTCACCATGAAAATGTTAAAGGTTTTTAGGTATTCAGTGACAATATATACTGTGTGGTTATGTGATTTCAACTAACATTTGCCTGTCCGTCTCTGTATCTGTCTGTCTCTGTGTCTGTCTGTCTCTGTGTCTAGCTGTCTGTCTGTCACTGTCTCTATCTAACTATCTGTCTGTCTCTAGCTGTCTGTCTCTGTATCTGTGTCTCTGTATCTAGCTGTCTCTGTATCAGTCTGTCTGTCTGTCTGTCTGTCTGTCTGTCTCTATCTATCTATCTATCTATCTATCTATCTATCTATCTATCTATCTATCTATCTATCTATCTATCTATCTAACTGTCTGTCTGTCTGTGTCTCTGTATTTGTCTCTATCTATCTATCTATCTATCTATCTATCTATCTATCTATCTATCTATCTATCTATCTATCTGTCTGTCTGTCTGTCTGTCTGTCTGTCTGTCTTCCATAATTTTCAAGTCAGACATGGTAGAATTAACCAAATGGGAATCCTCTGATTAACTGCTAAAAATGAACGTATTAGTTGTTCTTAATTAAAGTTGCAGTAATTGTTCGGTATTATCATAACCTTTGTGTCCTGTATTTGTTCCCTAGAATACAAAAAGTGAAAGATGTCAAGTCCTGTCCACCTGAGAGTCATCTTTGGCAGAGATGATGCCAGAAAACTTAGCCTGATGTCAGGGATACCAGCGTCTGTGGATCAACTTGTCCATGAGATAAAGACTGCTTTTGGACTTGTGCAGCAGTTCAGGCTTCGCTCCAGTATAAAGATGCAGATTTTGGAAATGAATATGTCAATCTTACGTCAACCAGTGAAATAAGAGACAGGGATACTCTGAAAGTGGTATTTCTTGCATGTGAAGAAGCTATCTCCAGCATTCCAGGGACTCTACCACCTTGCAGCACCAGCACCCCACTGACTTCTCCCACTACATCCTACAGCTCTGGGAACTCACACAGGTCTCCATCCTTGCACGAGGATGGTTTTTCTTCTGATTACTCATTTAGCAGCACAGACACTATCATTTTAGATCCAGTTCCAGAGTCAAAAACCTCTTCGTGGCCTCCAGTCTTCATTGTTCCCAACTTTTCATATTTTGCTGAAATTCAACTTCAAAGAGCAAACGCAGAATTCAGAGCAAACGGCATGCCTCTTACCCCTCCCCCAAAGCTAAGAATGGGTATTCTTGAAGGCATAGCCGAACAGATCTTCAGATACACAACATATCCGAGTGACTCCCAAATTGAAGAGGCTGCTGAGGTCTTGGTGCATGTCCATCCATGTTTGAGGGAAAGAGGAACTCATGCCAACCATGAAGGATGGAAACAGTATCTAAAGACAAAAGCTGCCAATTTTCACACTAAACTGTGCAAAATCAGACACCCAGAAGTCAGTGTAAACTCTCTCAGGAACAAGCACAAAGGACAAGAAAAAGCAGCTGCAAACATCAAAAAAACAAGAAAAGCAGAGGTTAACTTTCTTCCATCTCTCCCTTGCGGTGAAACAAGAGAGAGTCTTGAGAATGAAAGAGTAGTTCTCTTGACAGAGGTGAAAAAGAGACAAAATGAGGCTGTAGTCAAGGAGAAAATGCAGAAGACCTTCTCCTACAGACGTCAGGAGGTTGTCCAGGACTCACCTTTAGCATACCTGTCAACTTTGAGGTTTGAAAAAAGGGATATTTCCCAGATTTTTAACTCAAAATAAGGGAAACTTTCGGAAAGTCATACCCTTCACCAAAAGTGGGTGTGTAGTTGAATGGGGGGCAATTTTCTATCTAGTATTTGTGATTTCCTGTACTCTGGTGCATGTTGGTGATAGCCAAGACCCAAACTTAATATGCTTATGGTCAGGGCCGTTGACAGCTTTGGCTGGGCCCGGGACAAAATAATCTGAGTGGGCCCCCCCCCGAAATAATCTGAGTGCCCCCACACACACACACACACACATACGTGCGCACGCACATCGCCACACAGCAACCACCCACACCCAACCCCTCTTTTCACAGTCTCCATTCACTCCAACCCTTAAATAACAGGTATTCCAAGCCCATTATAACAGTCAACCATTTTATTTCAACATATTTACAGTTTGAACATTTCCTTAGTCTGCAACTATTCAGGTGCGAAATGCAATGCGCCGGACTTTTGCTGTGGCAAAGTCGTCAATATGAATGGCGCGTCGCGCGTGCTGGGGTTACATTACGGGGCTGGAAAAAAGTTATCTGTGTCTTACCTGGCTAAGCTGCCCCACTGCCTTCACCACCTGCTGCATCATCTGAATCTTTTCTAAAATATCTATGCAGTGAGCCAGGCCCGGCGCCATGGGCGGGCCTTAGGGGGCCGTGCCCGCCCTGCTGGAACCCAGAGCAGAGACTTTTTTTTTCATAGGAGACAGGTCACTGAAGAAATCGTCCATAGAAATGAATGGGGACAGTTCGTAACGGCAGCAAACATTCTAATCAACCGTCTCTGACGGCAGTACGGGTCTGCAAATATCCCGCCTGTTCCGCTGCCAACAACCAATCATATGTCGATCTGAACCAACAGCTTTCCAATCATCTTGCAGCTTCGTGCTCCGCTGTTCCTCTCCTGCCGTTATAGAAGTACTGCGCCTGCGCAGTGTCAAAATAATCCACGAGAAAAGTGGATTTTAAAGCTTTTTCTGAGTCATGAGAACCAACCTAACACTCAAGTATAATCAACTTTTCATGGCGATTTCAATCATATGCTCTTCACGACCGTTAGTTTTCACAGAGTCCAGTATTGATATCTTCCCATTCATGTTCAGAGGGTCTGGTCTCACTAATCCGAAAAAGATGCCTGAAAGTGGCCGGCGACTGACCGCACTTGGCCTGATAGGAGCCCGTCACAGCTTCTTCTTCTTTGTTTTTTTTTCCCCCTCAAAAAAAAAAGTAAACTACAAGTCAAAGTTTTTCAGTATAACAATAATAAAGAAAAATGTACTCAATTTAAAATGTATTGAAACTATTCGAAATCGGCTGATCGGTTCATTCATTATCATAGGTGGTTTTAAACGGGGGCCGGGGGGGCCAGTGCCCCTGTAAAATTGCTCCTGGCCCCTGTTGTGGCCCCTGTGCTGAACAGGTAACAAGATTTATTAATTTTGACGTGCGCTGGCTCGAAGATCGGAACTGACATGACGGAGTGTTCTACACGCACACTGTTACCTGCACCAGAAAGACCAGCAGCAGCGCGAATTGCACTGTAAAAAAAATATTTGTTGTTTTAACTTAAAAAAGTTAGTGCAAGGGCTGCCTTAAAATTTTGAGTTCACTGGAATTCACATTGTAAGTTAAATTGTTGTGAACTTACTATATTAATTTTCAGTGAACTCAAAATTTTAAGGCAGCCCTTAAGGCAACCCTTGCACTAACTTTAAGTTAAAACAACAAATATTTTTTTTTACAGTGTGTAAACTTCGGACGTGAGAGATTGCAGCCCTGCAAGGACTAGGCTACTGCAAAGAGGCGAAGGTAAGGAAAATTATTCAATTTCGTAACGTCAGTGTTTGCACATATCCGTGTTTTACTGTTGTTGTTCACTACAATAATAAATCCGTTTTATTGCGCTTTCTTAAAAGTGCGTTGCACAGCAATAAGTAGCCTAACTTAATATTTTTGGGAAATGGGTAAAATAACCGACAGTGTTTAACCTTCTTGTAAAACTTGAATGGCCTTTTGATATGTAGAGGCTACATTCCTCTCCGTTTACTTTTTAGTATAGACCTACTGTAGGCTATCATCATGGAAAGAAGCAAGAAGGACATTATGTCCTTTTTTGTCCCTGTTGGCAAAAAGCAACATAGAGAGAGTAAGGAAGATGAAGATTATGAAAGAGGAGAGAGATCCAGAGGTGGAGAGAGAGCCAGAGGTGGTGGTTGGAGAGGTGGAAAGTGAGGCATCTGAAAGGCAATCTGAGAGTGAGGATGAAGACATTCAGGATCAGATTGAGGGACAGAATGAGGGACAACCCAACGAGTCATTGGGACAACCAGATTCACCATGCATATCAAGTACAGCACCATCAGGTTTGTGATGTTGAATAAATGTATGTGTGTGAGCAGTGTTGACCTACAATTCATATAGCCTACCCTGAAAGTGTGAAGTCTGAATAATAATTAATAAATCTCATCATCTCTAGCCGCTTTATCCTTCTACAGGGTCGCAGGTGAGCTGGATCCTATCCCAGCTGACTACGGGTGAAAGGCGGGGTTCACCCTGGACAAGTCGCCAGGTCATCACAGGGCTGACACATAGACACAGACAACCATTCACACTCACATTCACACCTACGGTCAATTTAGAGTCACCAGTTAACCTAACCTGCATGTCTTTGGACTGTGGGGGAAACCGGAGCACCCGGAGGAAACCCACGCAGACACGGGGAGAACATGCAAACTCCACACAGAAAGGCCCTCGCCGGCCACGGGGCTCGAACCCGGACCTTCTTGCTGTGAGGCGACAGCACTAACCACTACAACACCATGCCGCCAATTAATAAATATAAAATACAAATAATAGATATAATAATAAATGAATAATGATAAATAAATGTTGTTCTCAGTCGCACTCTCATATTTACTGTATTCATCTTTCTCCAGATATCAGCAAGTGCTTGGACGACACTCCAGTGCAGCCACGTCTGAAGAAAAGGTTCATTGTATGCAAAAATAGAAATCTTATTTTACAAAAAAGAGAAACATGGTTTTAAGATTTATTGAGCACAATTTATTTTATGTTTAGGCTATTGAGACAGAATGTTTATCTCATTGTATTTATGCTCAATGTATTTTGTTTTGGTTTTAAATAAACTAAACAAAACATTTTGAACGCTTAAATATTGCCATGTTTTGCCCATATGTGCCCCCCTGAAAAAACACTGGCCCCACCTCGGCCCCCCTAGTAATTTTGGTCTAGAACCGCCACTGTTCATTATGATCCGGGTTAAACGGAAATTGTGTAGCTTAAACTTGCAATGTAGTTATAGACTGTTATTATCTTCAGAGTTGTAGATATTACTTTTACAATTTAATTTTTCAATAAACCAGCTCCATTTTGCGGCATACTATCTTTTCCGTGAGTACAGAAACACTAGTAATAATTTCTGGATCACTGCTATAAACGTGGACTAATATTTCTTGGGAACCAATGGGTTAATGTAATGGAATGAACCAACCGACCAATCGCATTTTTCCTTCAGATGGTATCTGGGTGAATCAGCAGCTGTCTCAGCCAATCACATTTTATTGCTGGACGGGATCATATCACGACATCTTCCGGTAGATACCCGAAATCAGCTTTGTGCGTTGTGAGGCCAGCGGAGCAAAAAAAAAACTTTTAATATGCTGAGCAATGTTTGATACATTTTGGAAAGTTGTTTTGGTTGCTTTATAGGTTTCTTAGAATATTTAACTCGTCACGTCTGTGCTGCTCTCCTGGGTTGCTAGAAACAGTTGTGTTGCCCTGGCTTGGCGTATAAAATGTGTGCCCCCCCCCCAAGCAATTCAAGGCCCGTCCGTCAGTCCGTGTCTGGCGCCGGGTCTGCAGTGAGCCCCTGAGGCTCTGGGCTTCTTCATCTCTTTTTCTTTTCTTTGCTCCTGACTTGTGCATGTTGGCAAACGGGCTCGCGCGCTTATTGTCGAAGCGTTATGATGGAATAGTGCCGTGTTATTTGGCGCCTTAATCAAAGACCAAACCATTTCTGCATTAGGGGTGGTAGGTGGGTTCTTGAATCTATTTTCGAAGACAATAAAGGCAAAAGAACCAGAAATCATTAATTGAATGCAAATATAGCACATTTTTCTCCCCCAAATCAACACATTTTGAAATGAAACAGAATGATTAATGGCATCTTCATGAGGGACCAGTTCTGGGGCCCCCCTCATGCCTGGGCCCGGGACAAAATACCCGGTTGTCCCCCCCTGTCGACGGCCCTGCTTATGGTTTATCGAGTGCATTTGTGAATAAACTATATATTTATTTTTATTTGCTTTCAGTGGTACCAGTTATTTCCCAAATTAAGGGCTAAAATACGTATCTTATGTTAAAATAAGAAAGGTCATTATATAACCAGTCAATAAATTCAATTCCATTGCAATTTATTATGGTTTTACCATAGTCATGGCCTCGGAACACTAGATAGATAGATAGATAGATAGATAGAGTAATAAAGAGATAAAGAGTAATATAAGATATTAAACCAAGAGTGATTTAAAATGGGTAAGTTTCAGATAGAAAATAAAATAGACAATGAGTGGATAAAACAGTTAATACACCAATTAGTTTACACTAGGCTATTTATGAGGTCTTAGCCAGGACATACTTAATGTAAACATGTGTAGCTTACCTTTGATTATTTGGGAGGCTTTTGTTTTCCCCATGGAAAATTTCTTTGCGATGGAAGAGTCTGGGAACATTCCAGCCACGCACTTGTTGAAATCATCAAAGAAAGAGAGGCTAATGTTTTTCTTAGCTATTAGCATCGCCATCTTCACCTCAGACCTAATCAGTGTTGCCAGATACTGCTGACGTTTTCCAGCCCAAATTATGTTCAAAACCCGCCAAAATGCACTTGAAACCGCCCAACTTGGGCAGGAAACCTCCCAATCTGGCAACACTGGACCTAATCACTTGCTGAGCCTCGCCGCCGGACGTAGTTCTGTAATTACTGATGCCTGAGAGGGCGGGGACGTGAATTCATGGCCCGACTTCCTGCTGTAAACTCCTGTCAGAGGCGCGTCATGAATTCTGGACCTACCGACTTTTTTATATTGTGAAAATACGGTACTTTTATATAATGTGAAAATACGGGATATTTTCGGGAAAAAAAAAAACGGGAAGACAGCGGGAAATAAGTCAAAATAAGGGATTTCCCGGGAAAAACGGGAGGGTTGACAGGTATGCCTTTAGTCTCTGAATTTGTGAACAGATGGCCTGCCTTGTTCACAATGAGTGAGGTGAGCATTACTGATCGACATTCTGCACACTGCTCTGCTGATGTATAACTGCTTTCCAAAATTATGTTCAGGTAATAATTCAGTTGGAGAAAAGAATATTTAATTCTATATGAACGTCTATTTGTGCAATACATCCATGGTAAACTTTTTTTCCCTTCATGTCAACAGCATTTCTTAAGACCACATTTTCAGAGACTGATTGTAAAGGGAAACTGTACACTTACTTTTCCAATGGGAAGTTTAAAAATGCAGAGTGGTGGCATATCAATGTATTGACATGCCACCAGCTGTCACGATTTAGATGTTTTGTAGCTGCCCAACTTTGGTATTGATGGCTTGTGCAACTGCTCTCTATAGCTTGACAGTCAGCCTGGTATGAGCTAGCGCAGGCGCTTATAAGACTGTGTTAACAGTTTGACAAAGCCCTGAAATATGGAAAGGAAATGATAATACACACCAGAATGTTGAAGATAGACAACTCCCCATTCAAGAAAATTGAAATGTGATTTATCTGCATTTAAGATTGTGCCCAAGTGCTAAGTCTCCAAAGTGTCTGGTTTTTTTCAGCCCAGAAACCTCTTAAAGGTAGAAAGTTATTACTTCTTATTTTTCCTACTGACACCTCTTGTATCACTTTTTTTCTCTTATAGATAAATGCGGAATTCATGCGCATAACAACTTCACCTCTTCAAGCCAAGTTTTTGGCAGAACTTGACAAATACACACCTAACTTGATGAAGCTCTTCAGCAGTAGAGGAGGAGCTGCTGGAAGTAAGATTAGGCTCATCATGGCTCCAGCAGCTAAGGCAAGTGCATTAAACTGTTGCATTATTTAGCCAAATAAGGTTTTTCTCCCCATGTAACATCTCTTTTTCCCCATCTACCTTCCTCTGTTTAATCTTCTTCCTCCTCAATCCACTTTGTCATTCTTTCATTTTTCTTTCCTTTGCCTCCATCCTTTATATCCTTGGATCCATGGATGAGATGTTGGACCACCTCCTATCTCTTGGTGTCTTCAGCTTCCATACTTAACTTTCTTTCATCATCCTCGAAGCCAGAGGCGATTTTTCTCACCAGGCAAGCCAATCAGCTGCTTGGGGCCCCCACCAGGTGGCGACAGAGAGTCGAAATTTGCACAGCAGTTGATAGAGAAATTTGCGAGTCGAGAGTGAAGAAGAATCGAAATTTGCGTTTTGAAAAGTCATTCGCTGAGTCTGACTCTCACGGGTTTCCCGTTTACAATAAGCTGTTGGGAGGAACAAAATGCTAAGCAGCCAATTGTGTGACCACATTTTTGAGTGACAAAAGTCTTCAAGCAATCAGCGCTTGCAGTCTGCAGAGGGATCCCTTCCTGCGCGTGCAACCACATGTTTGCACAAATCGGAAACCCTGTAGGCTATTAACGTGCACATATTGCGTGTTGGTAGACCTCCATGGCTAAATTATTATGAAGAGAAACTATCCATCCGGGAATGAAAAAAGAAAGAAGAAAAAAGAAGACGAGGGGAGAAGAAAGCAAGATGGTGGTAAGTCAGTAGCAATAATAATGAACAGAGACAATAGTATTTTTCCCTACCGTTGATAATGAATGATGTAGTGCAAATGGTGCTAGTCTTGTTTCACTCGCGCTAGCATGACCATACTTTATTTATTTATGTTTTTTTTTTTTTAACGTCAAAAGCTATTGCTATGTTATTAAGTAGCCTAGTCCCTACTTTTAATAAAAAGCCTGTTAAGGTAATACAGGATTACACATAGAATGTTGTGGCTTTTGTTGGTTATTTATTAAAATTACAAAGGTCCAGAGTTTGTCCTAGTGAAATTCTGTTGTGTGTGTGCGTGTGTGTGGTGGGGGGGTCGGGCGGGCGGTGGTGGGGCCCCCCAATGAATTTCTGATTGGGGCCCCACTAGACCCTAGAATCGCCACTGACCTCTCTTTTGTATTTCATCTTTCTACTTCTCCCTTCCACTCATCCACTCATCTCCCACAATTCCTCCTTTTCTTTACATGGTCACCCCTCTTCTCTATCACCCCTCTTTTTTACATCTTCTCCTACCCTCTGTAACATGGAGTTGGAGGGAAGCTTAGCCACGGATGCTAGTAGCATAGCTGCAACATAAATAAAGTTGCAAGGCAGGAGACAAAGTGGTGGGATTTCCACACGGTACTCATAGATAAGGACCATATAAAGCCAGGTCTCACAGCATATTCTACAACACTCATGGACAATAAAACGCTCATGGCTCGTTGTCTTCTCTACAGTCCACATTACTGAAGTTGAGGAAGTCAAAAGAGAGAGATGCAAGAGAAACACTTGCAGTACTAAGCGGTAAAACAATAAACTGGTCATGCTCTATTGTGATACTCTGGCTGTTACACCTCCACTTCCCAATGTCCATCTTTGTTTACCTCAACAACCTTCCTCTCCACCTCACATGGGGTTATTTGTGATATAGATCTGATAAATGTTGGAAAATGTCTTGAAAAAATTGCTAGCCTTAATATTTGACTTACATTCTTTTGCAGAGTGAGGACATTGAAGTCAAGAGGGACTGTGTACTACGAGGTCTTTGTGCTTATCTCAATGAGGACAGCAGCACTCTTATCAAGGAGTACTTGGTCAGTAATTGCATTTTACTGTGAGCTTTCGGTCTTGCAATGTTTTATCAATTTATTTCAAAATACTCAAATTGTTTTTCACCATTAGAACATCAACTATGAGGAAGCTCAGACAGACATCGCACAGACCACCATGGGGCTTTACGTGATCCAAAAAGAGGGTGCTGATGGTGAGGAAAAGCCAGAGGATGTTGGAGTAGTGACTGAAGTTCACTGTGGAACTTCTATGCAAGCTGGGAAGTATTTCCTTTGTATGTGCCATGCTTTTTGGGCTCATCTACACACTCAATCTGAGCTATCCCCAAGAACTCAAATTCACATTTGAGTTCATCCACGGGCGATTGCTCTAAGACAACGAGGGAGGCTCAGCCTCCTCTAAAAATGACGAACATCGTGTAGGATGAATTGCGCTAGGCTTATGTTATAGCCGACCTTATAACATTGCTATTTCAGATCCAGAATCATAGAAATATATGTGCTCAACCCAACTACAGTGTGAAATCGTTCCGTTATATCTTTCCCCAGTTCGCCTAATGTGTGCATGAGTTTTTTCCCCTCGTGACAGCGCGATGCAGCCCAGCCTCAGTGGACTTCAATGGCATTTGGGAGCTATGCGCTTTTCAATCTCAAAATGCAAGACGATTATTGGACAAATACTGTGAAAATGCCCGCCCACGGACTCCCAGCCTCACAGAGGGAGGGACATGGCAGTTTCCGCGAGGAGACTGGTGATTGGTGAAAGCAGACAGATATTTTTTTTGATTGACAGCTCGTTTCAAATATAGACAGGCAGTGGTGAATTTCAGTTCAGTCCCATGCAGATTCGCAAGTGCTGTGGTGTATTGTAAGAGATCAGTTTACATTTCGATTTAATTCATTACATACGGTTTCTACCAGCTTTTTTAGTTTGTATATATTTTCATTGTAAATAAAGTGTAAATATAGTGTTGTTAAGTTTGCTATCTTAGTTCCAGAAATTTCGTTTATTTGAGTGACTGAACTTGAACTTGAGGGGGCTAGTCAGCTAGCAAGAAAGCTGCGCACGGATGCCAAGCATTGCTGATTTAATTTTGGCGAAGCCATTTGCCAGTCTTCCTTTCGAGGAAAAAATTAAAATTAAAGATCAGGGTAGACCAACGCCTCAAATTGACTTGGTGAAAAAGGTAGGGAATAATACTCGTTCCTTTCAGCTTTCCTGGTACAAGAAAGTGAATTGGCTAACAGCAAGTGACCCACATCAACAACAGTCAATAGGCTACTTTAGTAATATGCCATGGATGGACCAAAAATATAGAATCTATTTAAAATGTTTATGCTGAGTATATTATATTGGAATATATATTTTTCTGGATATTAATTAAACACAGCTACAATTTGGAAAACATTTTTAAACAAAAACACAGCTGAGAACATTTCACACTACAGACCTGGATTAAAAGTGAAGGGTTATCAAAATTGTCAGTAAAACATTTCTCAGTCAAAATAAGTAAAATATAGGGAAAGTGTCATTGAATGAAATGTGTGGCACCCAGCTCTATGTTTGGCTCCCCAAGGTCAGTGCTTGTGCCTATTCCAGAACACTCTGCTGTTACTGCTGAGGTTCCTGACAAAGAGCTGCTTTCAATAATGATCAATTTTTAAACAACATGCCACAATTTTAAAATATAAAATGTTAAAATATACCCCCCTTAACACCACCATCATGTATATTGGACAGTAGGCTAATGGGCCAAAACAACCTGTTATTTCACAGTTTGTGACCCTGCCAACAATCAGCCAGATCAGAGGCAAGAGTATGGGCAAAACTGATGTGTTTTTTCTTTTTTCTTTTAAAATCTGGAAATATCGTAACCGACCAGCCTCCCCTGTTTGAAAGACTACCAGCCGCCACTGAGTTCATCCAGAAAGTGTTGATGAACTTGGATGGTAACAGACTGTCCCCAAAGGTCCAAGCACTTAAAATAAAGATACTTCAGTGAGATCATAACTTAAGGTGCTGGATAATTGAGCCAGCCACATTTGGCTTGTTGGAGCAGCATCCCTGGGGGTCAGGTGGACAGTTACCTTCAATTTGGATGCGTACAGTTCTGTCATGATTGCTCCCACCCCTACCCCTCATTAGCTCATTACTGCTGTTCTGCTGTTATTTCACCTTGTAACTGTTGCATGTGTTACCATGCCTTATCTTTATTGCTTGGGCATCTCTTGTGGTGAGGCTAAAAAGAGAGTCCTTGGAATTAGGACTTTTATGTTTTTATTGTTATGGATTTATTCATTTAGTTAGTTTAACTTGTACAGGTAAACAGTTTACCTGTTTATTTGCGTTATCTTATTTGGTTTTACCTTTTTCAAATTAGTTGAGGATAACTGCATTGAACTTCCAAATGGTGGTGTTTGTATATTCATGATGGGATGTATTTTTTGGTTAAATCCCTGGTGTAATGCAGTATATGCTCAGTGGCCATTTTATTAGGTACATGTGTACACTCTAATGCAGTCCAATACATGTTGTTCCAAAGCATATTTGCATACATGTTTGCATCCTGCTTTCATTGTCACCTGTAGTATTAACAACTTTGGCTTTTTTTCTAATTGCAAAATGTCAAGCATAATTAATGTTCCTAAAAGTTGTAAGGCACTGAATTAAAAAAAAAAAAACAGTTCATGCTATACTGTGTCA
This sequence comes from Neoarius graeffei, assembly GCF_027579695.1. Taxonomy (NCBI): domain Eukaryota; kingdom Metazoa; phylum Chordata; class Actinopteri; order Siluriformes; family Ariidae; genus Neoarius; species Neoarius graeffei. The sequence continues at coordinate 102,797,055 of NC_083571.1, forward strand.
TACTGTGCCTGTGTGCCCAAAGTCTGAATAGTGTTCATAATTTCTGTACTTATTTGTCTTTGTGTTGAGGTAGACACAAACCGTGACAAGTCTTTGAACGATGTGCAAGTGCCAACACGACAAGTGTACGGCGGCATCCATTGGTACAGACAAGTTACCAATAAAGTTGTCAGATCCATGCTGTGCATTGCTTTGTGATTTTAACAGGAGATAGGATAACATATTTGAAATGCATTACTATTGTATATATATACTTTAACACATAGTGTTTATGTGAAAGTTCACCTTACCTTTAAGTGAATAAACACAAAGTTTATGTGTACACTACCGTTCAAAAGTTTGGGGTCACCCAGACAATTTTGTGTTTTCCATGAAAAGTCACACTTTTATTTCCCACCATAAGTTGGAAAATGAATAGAAAATATAGTCAAGACAATTTTCTGGCCATTTTGAGCATTTAATCGACCCCACAAATGTGATGCTCCAGAAACTCAATCTGCTCAAAGGAAGGTCAGTTTTATAGCTTCTCTAAAGAGCTCAACTGTTTTCAGCTGTGCTAACATGATTGTACAAGGGTTTTCTAATCATCCATTAGCCTTCTGAGGCAATGAGCAAACACATTGTACCATTAGAACACTGGAGTGATAGTTGCTGGAAATGGGCCTCTATACACCTATGGAGATATTGCACCAAAAACCAGACATTTGCAGCTAGAATAGTCATTTACCACATTAGCAATGTATAGAGTGGATTTCTGATTAGTTTAAAGTGATCTTCATTGAAAAGAACAGTGCTTTTCTTTCAAAAATAAGGACATTTCAAAGTGACCCCAAACTTTTGAACGGTAGTATACGTTTGCATTAACTTTATTTAATTTATTCACACTGATTCAACATGGGAGAAACACTTTAAATTAAATGGGACCCTTACATTGAACTTGCCTAATAAAATTACATGGAAAAACTTCATGTAATTGAAATACAACCCCGATTCCAAAAAAGTTGGGACAAAGTACAAATTGTAAATAAAAACGGAATGCAATGATGTGGAAGTTTCAAAATTCCATATTTTATTCAGAATAGAACATAGATGACATATCAAATGTTTAAACTGAGAAAATGTATCATTTAAAGAGAAAAAATTAGGTGATTTTAAATTTCATGACAACAACACATCTCAAAAAAGTTGGGACAAGGCCATGTTTACCACTGTGAGATATCCCCTTTTCTCTTTACAACAGTCTGTAAACGTCTGGGGACTGAGGAGACAAGTTGCTCAAGTTTAGAGGATAGGAATGTTAACCCATTCTTGTCTAATGTAGGATTCTAGTTGCTCAACTGTCTTGGGTCTTTTTTGTCGTATCTTCCGTTTTATGATGCGCCAAATGTTTTCTATGGGTGAAAGATCTGGACTGCAGGCTGGCCAGTTCAGTACCCGGACCCTTCTTCTACACAGCCATGATGCTGTAATTGATGCAGTATGTGGTTTGGCATTGTCATGTTGGAAAATGCAAGGTCTTCCCTGAAAGAGACGCCGTCTGGATGGGAGCATATGTTGCTCTAGAACCTGGATATACCTTTCAGCATTGATGGTGTCTTTCCAGATGTGTAAGCTGCCCATGCCACATGCACTAATGCAACCCCATACCATCAGAGATGCAGGCTTCTGAACTGAGCGCTGATAACAACTTGGGTCATCCTTCTCCTCTTTAGTCCGAATGACACGGCGTCCCTGATTTCCATAAAGAACTTCAAATTTTGATTCGTCTGACCACAGAACAGTTTTCCACTTTGCCACAGTCCATTTTAAATGAGCCTTGGCCCAGAGAAGACATTTGCGCTTCTGGATCATGTTTAGATACGGCTTCTTCTTTGAACTATAGAGTTTTAGCTGGCAACGGTGGATGGCATGGTGAATTGTGTTCACAGATAATGTTCTCTGGAAATATTCCTGAGCCCATTTTGTGATTTCCAATACAGAAGCATGCCTGTATGTGATGCAGTGCCGTCTAAGGGCCCGAAGATCACGGGCACCCAGTATGGTTTTCCGGCCTTGACCCTTACGCACAGAGATTCTTCCAGATTCTCTGAATCTTTTGATGATATTATGCACTGTAGATGATGATATGTTCAAACTCTTTGCAATTTTACACTGTCGAACTCCTTTCTGATATTGCTCCACTATTTGTCGGCGCAGAATTAGGGGGATTGGTGATCCTCTTCCCATCTTTACTTCTGAGAGCAGCTGCCACTCCAAGATGCTCTTTTTATACCCAGTCATGTTAATGACCTGTTGCCAATTGACCTAATGAGTTGCAATTTGGTCCTCCAGCTGTTCCTTTTTTGTATCTTTAACTTTTCCAGCCTCTTATTGCCCCTGTCCCAACTTTTTTGAGATGTGTTGCTGTCATGAAATTTCAAATGAGCCAATATTTGGCATGAAATTTCAAAATGTCTCACTTTCGACATTTGATATGTTGTCTATGTTCTATTGTGAATACAATATCAGTTATTGTAAATTATTGCATTCTGTTTTTATTTATAATTTGTACTTTGTCCCAACATTTTTGGAATTGGGGTTGTACTTAAAGTCAACGTTTTTGGTACAATTATTTTTTTGAGTGCAACAGCTCAAACAAATACTAAATACTGTATATAATATGTCTCCATTTGATCATCCAAGTCATTGTTGGTGGTCAAGGTTGGCTTCTTTAGTTTTACACTGTAGCCCCAAAGGTAATTCTGTGATATTTGTAGTTTCATATTCATGAAAGCAAGACAAATCCATTCATTAAGATAAATAAGATTAGCCTTTCAGTTCGGACAAATTAATGCAATCATATAAAAAAAGAAGAGTTGCCCGTATCTGTCTTAACAGATGGACTTGAAGGACTGAGCTGTATTATGGGGAGATTAAGCACAAACCATGCTTAAAAGGTGGCCTTTTACTGTTTAGTCATTTTCTGGTTTTCAGTTTTTATCCATACAAGGAAGCTATTGAGAACAGATCTTTAGCAATCTTTATCTGTATTGTCTCCTGTGCAACTGCTGCACAATTTCCCAATGAAGTCTAGCCTCAGCAAGCTACTTATATACACACACATACACAGTCCCCTCCACAATTATTGGCACCCCTTGTAAAGGTTAATGTAAAAAAAAAAAGTGTGAGAAAAAATTGACCTTTTGGTGAAGTAGCTTCATCTCACACTGAAGAATGAAAAAAATACAACCTTGAACTGAAATAAATTTATTCAGAGAAAAACAAATAATTATTTTCAACAAGAACATGTGCCACTATTATTGCCACTCTGGAAATGATAGTGAGCACAATGTAACTGAAGCATGTTTCCCATTTAAATTGTACATTTTTGAAATGATTGGATTGTGTAAAAACTTTCAAGCTGTGATCCATGACTTCCTGATTAACTGGGGTACAAATATGAGGTGAGACAGAGGCCAAGTTCCTTTAGTCTTTCACCAACATGGGAAAGATAAGAGAACACACAAATGAGGGAGAAGTGTGTTGACGTTCATAAATCAGACCATCCATCATCTGTAGCTGCTTATCCTGTCCTACAGGGTCGCAGGAAAGCTGGAGCCTATCCCAGCTGACTATGGGCGAGAGGCAGGGTACACCCTGGACAAATCGCCAGGTCATTGCAGGGCTGACACATAGACACAGACAACCATTCACACCTATGGTCAATTTAGAGCCACCAATTAGCCTAACCTGCATGCCTTTGGACTGTGGGGGAAACCGGAGCACCCAGAGGAAACCCACGCAGACACGGGGAGAACATGCAAACTCCACACAGAAAGGCCCTTGCCGGCCGCTGGGCTCAAACCCAGGACCTTCTTGCTGTGAGGTGATAGTGCTAACCACTACACCACCGTGCCGCCCTTTTGAATGGTTATTCAAAAGAAAAAAAAAAGCTACTCATCTGAAAATGCCAATTTCTCCTGTTAAGACAATGATAAAAAAAAAGTGGACACCAACTGGAACTGTTATAAACTCACCTGGAAGAGGACCCAAGTTTATTTTGCCCCCATGTACCGTGAGGAGGAGGGTAAGAGAGGAAAAAAAATCCCCAAGGATCACTGTTGGTGAATTACAAGAAAAGTAAAATCTGAGGGTTTCCAAGTCTCCAAAACCACCATCAGACTCCACCTCCATGCCAACAGATTATTTTGAAGGTCTGCCAGAAAAAAGCCTTTTTTCTCAGTTCAGCACAAACATAAGCACCTGGAGTTTGAGAAATGCTACTACAACTTTGACTGGAACTGTGTTCTATGGTCTGACATAACAAAAATGGAGCTTTTTGGCAATAAACACTCAAGGTGGAGTTGGTGTAAAAAGAAGGATGGCTATAATGAAAAGAACCCAATCCCAACTGTAAAATATGGTGGAAGTTCTGTGATGTTTTGGGGCTGTTTTTCCAAAGGCCCTGTAAACCTTATTAGGGTACATAGGATCATGGTCTCCATGAAGTACCAGGACATTTTAATTCAAAATCTGGCTGCCTCTGCCAGGAACCTAAAACTGGGTCACCACTGGCTCTTCCAGCAGGACAGTGATCTGAAGCGCATGTCCAAATCAACACAAAAATGGTTAACAGATGCAGAATCAAGCTTCTGCCATGACCATCTCAGTCCCCTGACCTGAACCCCATTGAAAACCTGTGGGGTGAGCTGAAGAGGAGAGAGCATTGCCTCAGACCCTGGATGATGTGGAGAGATTGTGTAAAGAGGAATGGTCTCAGATGTCCTGCTCTGTATCTCTGACCTTATAAAATGTTATAGGAGAAGACTTGATGCTGTTTTACTGGCAAAGGGAGGTTGTACAAAGTATTAAATGCAAGGGTGCCAATAATAGTGTTTTGGCTGAAAATAATTATTTATTGTTGTGGGATTTGCTTTTATCTGAATAAATGTATTTCACTTAAAGGTTGGATTTTTCTCTTTTTTTTCAGTGTAAGATGAAGCTATTTCACCAAAAGGTGGATTTTTTGTCTAACTCTCTTTACTAATCTTTCAAGGGGTGCTGATAATCAAGGGGTGCCAATAATTGTGGAGAGCACTGCATAATCAGCTCACTGGGAATTCTTCTGGCCCTCCTTATCACATTTTTTAAATTACTTTTTTAAGCAAAACCTAGTTTAATAAATTTCATCTATCAAGTATGCAAACAAACACCGTGGTACCAATAAAAACAGCAAAGACATAAAAAAGGAAATGAAGCACAGAAAGGTGAAGGGTGTTTCACTTGTGTAATAACCTGTATCAGGGGTTATTTTTGTTGTAAATATCCTGTATCTGTATTTATGCCATGATGTCAGGGGAACAGTAACAAAAAAGATTAAAATACTTGTTCATCTTCTCAGCACAAGAAAATGGGTCAACAACGAATACACTGCCCTCCTGATGTCAGCAGGATACTGCATATGATTGGAAAACATGATTGGAAAATCTTTAGTGTTCTTTTTTTTAAGCTTTCAAGACAAAATGGATTAATTTTCGTACTTGTACAGTACACTTGTACTTGAAATGGTGTGTGTGTGTAATTAATATATATATATATATATATATATATATATATATATATATATATATATCAGCAGTTATTCCATGAAATCGAGTCGTATGTGAGCTGATAGCCGCTATAAGCCATGTACGGCGAGATTGAGTGGAATAACTGTTTATTCTATCCACATTCACTGGATTTTGAGAAACAGAGCATTTTTATTTTTTGCAAATTCGATAAATAAAAACTTTATACAAAATATCCCACAAAATCATTTCCGCTTAGAATGTAAACAAACCGGCGAAATGACAGGAGCGATTTGTGAAAAATGCTATAATAATAATTCTTGAAAAATAAAAAAGATACATTCTTATCATCAAATACTTTTCTTCCATATTTTGTTTTTGGTTTTTTTTCTGTATTTTGGGGGGGGGTTTCTTCTTCTTCTTTCTGTTATTTTGGCGGTTGGTGAACCATCTTAAAGTACATATTCTGGACCAATTTCGTTTTTTATATGAAAGTATGTCCCTTTACACACTCATCCAGGAGGGTAATTTTGCACAAGGCCATCTGTCTACAGCAGAAAAAAAATAAAATAACAAAATGCGTCTGGAAAAGTCCCAAGGGAGTCTGGAGCCAGAATCATGACGTTACGTGCGGAACCGCCAGCAGGCTGCGCGAGCTTGCACAGTTTCAGTGCACAGCCTGTGTAGACCAAGCGCTCCCATTTCTCGCTCATTGTCCGGTCTTTTGGAAATCGATGAGTACTAATCCCATCAAGATTGGTGTTGCTACGATACATCTGTTAACCATTTTAATAATTACGTGATAACGTTGAAGAAATTTGCAGAAAACCACCAGGTCATTTTTTCATAAACAAACTAGCACTGATGTAGGATTCAGAGGGAGGCGTCCCGCACGCAACGTCACGAAAATCAATGTTTCCTTGGAAATCCAAATGCCAAGTTTTTTCAGAGGCGGACCAATTCGCCTCAAATGGCTTGATTTTAACTGAATTTTTCTGGTATTGCACAAGGTAAAAAATTTGCACAAAATGCAAAATGTGACAGATATTTGACCAAAGTTTAATATAAAATAGGAGAATTACATTGATCTTGGGGCAGCACAGTGGTGCAGTGGTTAGCGCTGTTGCCTCACAGCAAGAAGGTCCGGGTTCGAGCCCCGTGGCCGGCGAGGGCCTTTCTGTGCGGAGTTTGCATGTTCTCCCCGTGTCTGCGTGGGTTTCCTCCGGGTGCTCCGGTTTCCCCCATAGTCCAAAGACATGCAGGTTAGGTTAACTGGGGACTCTAAATTGACCGTAGGTGTGAATGTGAGTGTGAATGGTTGTCTGTGTCTATGTGTCAGCCCTGTGATGACCTGGCGACTTGTCCAGGGTGTACCCTGCCTTTCACCCGTAGTCAGCTGGGATAGGCTCCAGCTTGCCTGCGACCCTGTAGAACAGGATTAAGCGGCTAGAGATAATGAGATGAGATGAGATGAGATGAGACATTGATCTTGCTCCTGAATTTACCCATGATATGCACTTTAAAGGGGCATTACTGCCAACGGCTGGGCTGGAGTGTGGAACAGGAGATATTGGGGGGGGGGGCTACATTCTTCTAGCTATTTCTGTTTCTTTTAAAGTCTTTAACAATTTTGGGGGTTTTATTTTCAAGTAGAGTTTTTATCTCGTCCTCGGTTGGTTCAGCAACACACTCCGCCATTTTGTTTTTCTCTACTCACAGAATATGAGCTGATATCCTCATAGTAGAGTAGGCAATCAGAGCATGCAATCACTCATATTCAGTGAATGTGGACAGAATAAATATATAGCGATGCGTTTGGCCATCTAGGGCAGGATACTGCCTCTTGAAGACAGGCTAATGGAGAGAGAGAGAGAGAGAGAGAGAGAGAGAGAGCATAATTCACCCAACTGAGGCAATGGCGACCTTTTATATTAGTCAGTAGCCTCATGGCATAGCATTTTTTTTGTTTACCACGTTGAGGTTATTAGATTATATTAAATTATTGCTATAATATCTGATATATGTACAGCGAGGGCGGCACGGTGGTGTAGTGGTTAGCGCTGTCGCCTCACAGCAAGAAGGTCCTGGGTTCGAGCCCCGGGGCCGGCGAGGGCCTTTCTGTGCGGAGTTTGCATGTTCTCCCCGTGTCCGCGTGGGTTTCCTCCGGGTGCTCCGGTTTCCCCCACAGTCCAAAGACATGCAGGTTAGGTTAACTGGTGACTCTAAATTGAGCGTAGGTGTGAATGTGAGTGTGAATGGTTGTCTGTGTCTATGTGTCAGCCCTGTGATGACCTGGCGACTTGTCCAGGGTGTACCCCGCCTTTCGCCCGTAGTCAGCTGGGATAGGCTCCAGCTTGCCTGTGACCCTGTAGAAGGATAAAGCGGCTAGAGATAATGTGATGTGATGTGATGTACAGCGAGCAGGGTGGACACAAAACATGAACAATACAGCTTTTACCAAAAATAAATAAATAAATCAAGCCGAGATGAGGAAATAAGCACAAATAAAATAACAAGAACATCTCAAGGGCTACAAATATGAATCCATAACAGTAGAATTTCATAGTATTTAAGGTTGGACAGCAAGATATAATCTAGACCCCTACTACTCAAAAGAAACTGCTGGGGTCACAAAAAAAGCCTACTAATACCTTTTCATGGAATTTGCACATACGCTGCACACTCTTACTTTATCAGAGTTTTTTAAAAAATTCACGAATGTTTGAAAAGTTCATATCTGAATTCTCTGATCTGATATCTGCAGTCAGTGGGCATTTAGAAAGGATATGTTCTTCAGTTTGAACTGCACCACATTGGCATAATCGTTCATTGCGTGGGATTCTAGCCCATCGACCAGTTTCTACAGCAAAATTGTGAGCTGAAAGACGTAACCTAGTGGCTGCTATTCTCTCGTGCTCTCCAGTGTCAGATGAGGTATATATACCTGGCAAGGATAAGTCCGGGTTCAAATTGCAATATATCTTAGACTTAGACCGTTCTGACGATATGACAATGTTTGCGGCGTGTTACAGTATATCCGCCGTTACATGATCATCTGCATCTAGGAAACTTTGTAGGTTCCAGACATTTTAGCATCACTACAAAGCTTCCATATTACATGGTGGTGTGAAGATATGAAGTTTATCTTTGAGTGGTGAAGTTATATTTCACAAGTGAGAGCAGCAAACTCATCTCATCTCATTATCTGTAGCCGCTTTATCCTGTTCTGCAGGGTCGCAGGCAAGCTGGAGCCTATCCCAGCTGACTACGGGCGAAAGGTGAGGTACACCCTGGACAAGTCGCCAGGTCATCACAGGGCTGACACATAGACACAGACAACCATTCACACTCACATTCACACCTACGGTCAATTTAGAGTCACCAGTTAACCTAACCTGCATGTCTTTGGACTGTGGGGGAAACCGGAGCACCCGGAGGAAACCCACACGGACACGGGGAGAACATGCAAACTCCGCACAGAAAGGCCCTCGCTGGCCACGGGGGTCAAACCCGGACCTTCTTGCTGTGAGGCGAAAGCACTAACCACTACACCACTGTGCCGCCCAGAGCAGCAAACAAGTGAAATATTTTTTAACCTGAGAAGATAAGCTTCATATATTTGCGCTACCTTGTAATATTATTTTTTTCATATAGACACATCCCAAAAAAATGCAAGATAAAAGATAAACTTCATATCTTCAAGCCAACATGTCATTTTTTTTAAATTATATAGATACATTCACAAACAAAAAGTTCCCAAATTTATCAAAACAATTCATTGATTTCCTCATGAGTGAGGATATTGGAAAATGTTACTCAATGTCCCGGATGCAGTTTGGATGAAAAATACGAGTGGTGCATTTCCCAGTAAAACACTTATGTCTGTATAATTATTCCATTTACTGTACCATAAAACACAGTAATGCCGGAGTTGGGGGATTTCTGATTCTGCCTAGGGCATCCAAACTTTCCCCGATATCTTTGACATGGTATATCAACGAAATAAAACAGTAATGGAAAATTACTGCCGAAAAACCGAAGAAAAAAAATGTAGTTTAAATGCTCACACCAGCAAGAAATTTGTGGCAAATGATTCAAAAGCAGCAACTTGCTCTGTTATGGTGAAATCAATAGTGCAACAAGCATCAGCTCTGGAAACGGCATTTTTTTTTTTTTTTTGTGGTGTTTGATGCTGTCTTCCAGCAGCACAGATATTACTACCACATTTATTTGCCCAAATCACTGTTCACAGAAACATCACTTAGAATGAGGTCATGCTGTGATAACAGCCTATGGCCTGCTAATATTATAATTATGGTGGTTGCTTAGTTCCCACATAAGAGTCAACCCTGCGTGGGTAAACCTAAGTTGTTGGGTTTTAATGACAAATGGATTGCCCATCCATCTCATTTCAACACACACACACACACACTTAGCTGAAAGGGCCTAAGCTAAGTAGGGGCAAGTGTAGATCTATTTCAAGGCGCTTGCCATTTCTATGGCAATTGTGTGAAATCAAGCACGGCTAACTGTATAAAATCAGGCCGTGTGTAGGTGGCTGGTATTTGCTTGGCACTCTGCCACTGACACAAGGCCAGATAGCCAATCCTGGAGGAGCTTTGGGTGTGAAGATAGTCTGAGCACTTCCAAGCTGATGGGAACAAGGCACTAGATCAGATTTCTTCTCCTGTAAGAACACAAAAATGATTACCATGAACATTCAGAAAGGGAAAGACATTAAGCATAGGTGAAATGCTAAAATCAGCTTGAGAGGAGGAATATTAAGAATGGCTCACACATTGTGATTTACAACCCCAAATCAGAAAAAGTTGGGATGTTATGCTGAAATTGAAATTAAAACTGAAAACAATGCTTTGTAAATAACATTCAACCTGTATTGCATTCAAAAGAATACAACAGCACATTATTTGATATTTTACTTCATGAATTTTACTGGTTTTTCAAAGTAAATACAGGTAGTCGTCGACTTACGACTGCGTTTGGTTACAACTGACCGGTCGTAAACCGATCTGGTCGTAAGTCGGCCTATGTTAAATGAACGTAAGTATATTCTCATCTCATCTCATTATCTCTAGCCGCTTTATCCTTCTACAGGGTCGCAGGCAAGCTGGAGCCTATCCCAGCTGACTACGGGCGAAAGGCGGGGTACACCCTGGACAAGTCGCCAGGTCATCACAGGGCTGACACATAGACACAGACAACCATTCACGCTCACATTCACACCTACGGTCAATTTAGAGTCACCAGTTAACCTAACCTGCATGTCTTTGGACTGTGGGGGAAACCAGAGCACCCGGAGGAAACCCACGCGGACACGGGGAGAACATGCAAACTCCGCACAGAAAGGCCCTCGCCGGCCACGGGGCTCGAACCCGGACCTTCTTGCTGTGAGGCGACAGCGCTAACCACTACACCACCGTGCCGCCCGTAAGTATATTGTGATGTGTAATGATTGTAATCATCTTAAAGTCTTATTTTATCAACATTTTTTTTATTTCATTACCTTGGCTCATTATTTGGTTTAAGTCAAGCACTGCATACTACACTGTGTACAGTACAATTCGTTTAATATGTGCAAAACAAAAAATACTAAATACAGGTGTGAAAAATAGAAAACATTTTAGTTTGAAACATACCAAAATACAAATGTAAAACATAGCAAAATACAAAATTTAGTGACCTCTGGCATCACTGGTGCTTGGCTGTGGGTCGTCTACGTCATCATCAGCTGTTGCAGCACTTGGGCTGGCGGGAGGATTTGCTCGTTTCATAAACCAGGAGCTGGGGGGGAAACTGTATGACGGACTGTGCGAGGGAGTGCGAGAGAGACTGCGCATGTGCCTGGAGCTGGGGGGGAAACTGTTGTACGTGGCGAGAGGCGCTGCCAGGAGCTGGGGCGGAAACTGTCGTACGCTCAGCTAGCTCAGCTGGGAAACACTTGCCAGTCATAACCAGACGGTCGTAAAGTCGATTGGTTGTAGGTCGCATAGGTCGTAAGTCGACGACTACCTGTACTAATTTCAATTTTGATTCTTGCAATACATTTCAGAAAATTTGGGACGGTAAAGCATTTACCACTTCATAATCTTGCAATTCCTTCTCAAAACACTTAAAAGATGTTTAGGGACTGAAGACACCAAGTGATGAATCATTTCAGGTGTTATTTTGTCCCATTCTTCCTGCAAACAGGTCTTAAGGTGTACAACAGTACGGGATCACCATTGTCATATTTTTCATTTCAAAATTCACCACACATTCTCTAGTGAGGACAGAGGGGACAGGCATCCTCTTCTTCCACAGCCATGCCTTTGTAATGTGTGCAAAATGTGGTCTTGTTGAAATCTCCCTGGAAAAATGTCATCTTGAAGGCAGCGTATGTTACGACAAAATCTCAATGTACTTTTCTGCATTAATGCTGCCATCACAGAAGTGTAAGTTACCTTTGCCAGGGGCACTGACACAACCCTATACCATGACAGACCCTGGCTTTCGGACTTCTTGCTGGTAACAGTCTGGATGGTCCTTTTTGTCTTTGGTCTGGAGCACGGGCATCCATTTCTTACAAAAAGGATCTGGAATACTGATTTGTCTGACCATAATAAATGTTTCCACCCTGTGATGGTCCATCCCAGATGCTTCCAAGCTCAGAGAAGTTGAAGGTGTTTCTGGATACAGTAAACATAAGGCTTCCTTTTTGCACAGTAAAGTTTTAACTGGTATTTGTGGATGTAACTCCATAATGTTGTGCTTGACAAAGGTTTGCCAAAATAATCTCGAGCCCGGCGGCACGGTATTGTAGTGGTTAGCGCTGTCGCCTCACAGCAAGAAGGTCCAGGTTCGAGCCCCGTGGCCGGGGAAGGCCTTTCTGTGTGGAGTTTGCATGTTCTCCCCGTGTCTGCGTGGGTTTCCTCCGGGTGCTCCGGTTTCCCCCACAGTCCAAAGACATGCAGGTTAGGTTAACTGGTGACTAAATTGACCGTAGGTGTGAATGTGAGTGTGAATGGTTGTCTGTGTCTATGTGTCAGCCCTGTGATGACCAGGTGATTTGTCCAGGGTGTACCCTGCCTCTCGCCCATAGTCAGCTGGGATAGGCTCCAGCTTGCCTGCGACCCTGTAGAACAGGATAAAGTGGCTAGAGATAATGAGATGAGATGGGGAATCTTGAGCCCATGTGGTTATATCAGCTACAGATGAATGATGGTTCTTGATGCAGTGCCATCTGAAGGATTGGAGATAACAGGTGTTCAGCTTAGGCTTGTGCCCTTGCTCTTTACTCACCAAAATTCTTCCAGATTCCTTGAAGCATTTGATGATGTTTTGTACTGTAGAGGGTTAAATATCCAAATCCCTTCATATCTTTCTTTGAGGGGCATTTTAAAAAAAACATTTTAATAATTTTCTCATGCATTTGTTGACGAACTGGAGATTCTCAGATGATCTTCGATCCTCGAAGACTAGGCTTTTCCTGGATACTGAATTTGTACCAAATCATGATTAGTCATTTTTTGACAGCACCTGTTTGAAATCACATCATTATTTAATTGTTTTACCTCATTACTCGCCATAAATTCCCCCCATCCATCCCAACTTTTTTTGGAATTTGTTGCAGACCTTAAATGCAGAAATGGATGTATATTAACAAATTAAATGAAGTTGACCAGACAAAACATGAACTAACTTGGGTTCATACTGTCTGCAATGAAATACAAGTCCAAGTAAAATTAAAAATCACTGCTTTCTTTTTTAATTTGCATTTTCCATACCACCCCAACTTTGTCTGATTTGGGGTTGTATAACAAGTCAAATTTACCAGCTCAGACATAAGTCTAGTAAAGCAGAGAAGATCTGCTTCATCCTCTCAACCTAGCAAGCTGAGGTTTTAACATGGGCATTAATGTCAGTTAGCAAAGATCAGGCCATAATTCCCCCATAATTATTCAGGTATTCATATTAAATATGGGTTCAGTGCATCAGCTTATAAAAATGCTTTAGAAATGACTGCTCTCACTTCTGGTATCACTTTATTTACTTAATTTAAATCCTTCACTGATTGCCTTTTCCCATCTGTGCTGTATTTGAAAATAATTTGTTCAAAAATGCTGGCATAGCCCAAATTGACCGAGAGCAATTTTACTACAGTTAACATGACTTTATAAAGCATCATAATGTGACAGCTGTGATCCATGTGTAACGTAACTAATCCACTAATCCTTATGCTTTCTCAGCACAAGTCCTTACCCTTCATACAAAGAGACATGGGAGGAAATAACATGTAGGAAAAGGTATTAAAATTAGGGGATTTGATATAGGCTAAAAATATACTTTGTAAATTCAAAATCTTGCTGGCCTAGACTTTTTTTTTGCAAAAAAGTAAGTCACTTTCAGTTTACATGCACACTAATATTCCACTATTATTCCAAATATGACAATATTCAGAATTTGATATGGGTCAGGCTGGCACGGTGGTGTAGTAGTTATCACTGTCGCCTCATAGCAAGAAGGTTATGGGTTCGAGTCCAGTGGCTGATGGGGGCCTTTCTGTGTGGAGTTTGCATGTTCTCTCCATGTCTGTGTGGGTTTCCTCTGGGTGCTCTGGTTTCCCCCACAGTCCAAATGCATGCAGGTTAGGTTAACTGGTGGCTCCAAATTGACCGCAAGTGTGAGTGTGAATTGTTGTATCTCTATGTGTCAGCCCTGCGATGATTTGGTGACTTGTCCAGGGTGTACCCTGCCTTTCGCCCATAGTCAGCTGGGATAGGCTCCAGCTTGCCTGCGACCCTGCACAGGATAAGCGGTTATGGATAATGGATGGATGGATGGATAATTTGGCTTTACAAATTGGCTTTCAATGATCCAGTGATCCGTGAAAAAAGTCACCAATATTTAAACCCTGGAAGTCAGTCTCACACTCAGATTTGCTATATCTTTCTCACAGGGCTAGATGTGATCTCTAAAGTGTCTAGAGATGCCAGTATATAGAAATGTTGGCTGAAAGAGTCATTACAGGAATTTAGCAGATGCTCTTTTCCAGAGTGACGTACAACAAGACCCTAACATCCCCACAGCAATGGGCAGCCCAGGGAGCAGTTGGGGGTTAGGTGACTTGCTCAAGGGCACTTCGGTCATTCCTGCTGGTCCAGGGAATCAAAATGGTGATCTTTTGGTCCCAAAGCTGCTTCTCTAAACTTTAGGCCATGGCTTTCCCTGAATTTACATTCCAAAATGTTTTTACTTAAAAGTGGGAATAAATTGCTTTGTAAGGATTCATGTTAATAGTATCATGTTAATAGTATCATGTCTTGTTAAAACATGTAATATATCCCTCCAAACTCCTAAACCAATGTAGTCCCCCTGCTACAGGTGCAGATGATCTCCAGTGGTACCCAAGGAGACACATGATGGAAATCAGTCAAGCAGTGTTTCCACCATCAAATCATCTTTCACCAACAAAAATGGTCACAAGAATGTGGCACATGTAGGAAAGTCAATGTATAATAAGTAGTCCCTACTGACATGAAGTTTCTGCCTTCCAGGAGCCACATAGGATTTATTTCTAGACACATCTTAACGACTGTCTTCAGGGAGAGTCTGTCTTTCAGATACAATCCGATAAAACCTAGTTCTCAAACTAGGTGATGAGCCCAGGCCACTCACAGGACATGTAACTCTGCCTATAATGATCTTTTTAATTCTTCACACATCCTCTGATGTGCGCTTCTGATGTGCAGGTACAGTTCACACAAAGAAAAGTGTTTTGCTGTTTTGTTCAGTGCCAAAACAAGATCTGAGCTGCCTAAAGTCATCATATTGCTTGGTTGATGTAAAGCAAGTGTATAGTATACCATTGCATGATGCTGGCTGGTCAAGAACCAGCTCAGTGCTGCAGTGATGAGACTTGGGCAGGGTTGTGTCGCCCCCTTGTGGTGACACAACATCGAGATTATATCTTCTGTAAAGCTCGTACCCTATAAAACAAGCCAGAGGAAGCCATTTTCTGACAGCCATTTTTGAGCATTTTCAAAATGGCCTTAATACAGTATGAGTAACATCACTATGAATCAACACAGTATGTGGCACTCCAAAGCACAGTAAGGCCACATCCACATGGATATTTTAGGAGACTATCAACAATGCACTTTTTACCATAGACTTTAGTGGGAATAATGAGTTAACTGACAACATGCACAAAAGTACAACTTGTCTTATTATGCATTAGAAAATTCACCAGAGTTTAAACATTTGATGGAATATGTGCTGATGTCACTACAGCAGAGGTGGAAAGTAACGAATTACATTACTCGCGTTACTGTACTTGAGTAGCTTTTTTGTGTACTTATACTTCTCATCTCATTATCTCTAGCCGCTTTATCCTTCTACAGGGTCACAGGCAAGCTGGAGCCTATCCCAGCTGACTACGGGCGAAAGGCGGGGTACACCCTGGACAAGTCGCCAGGTCATCACAGGGCTGACACATAGACACAGACAACCATTCACACTCACACCTACGGTCAATTTAGAGTCACCAGTTAACCTAACCTGCATGTCTTTGGACTGTGGGAGAAACCGGAGCACCCGGAAGAAACCCACGCGGACACGGGGAGAACATGCAAACTCTGCACAGAAAGGACCTCGCCGGCCCCAGGGCTCGAACCCAGGACCTTCTTGCTGTGAGGCGACAGCGCTAACCACTACACCACCGTGCCGCCCGTACTTATACTTTTTCAAGTAATTTTTAAAGAGTATACTTTTACTTTTACTTAAGTATGTTTTCTTTTAAGTAGTGTACTTCGGTACATTTTACATCACAACCGTTACTGAGTAAAAAATAAATAAATAAAAAATAAAAAAGGCTAAAATGGAGAAGGGGAAACGCGTTCTGGAAATGAATCACGGGAAGGACAGTTGTCGCGCGCGCGAGTCTCACACAGACGATGGCGGACATGCACCGGTGCTTTGGGGGGGGGGGGGGGGGCTCAAGCCCCTGGGCCACAGCCAATCAGGGGCCTTGTAATATTAATAAAATAATAAACTGTCGGAATCGTGGGCCTACATTAATGTACGGATAGAAATAAGGTTAGAAATAAATGAGCGCACAGTAGCCTGCTGTAAGAGACATGGTGGATGTGGTTCGCGAAACGAACACCCACAACTGTACCAGAATAAAATGGAACAAAATGTAACATCACGCACGAAAGCGTGCCAAAGACTGCAGACTACTGAGACACAAATTTAGAGGCTTTGAAAGATGAAGCGTTCACATGTTATAGCGGGGCGCATAAAAGGAAAAAAAGAGAGAGATGCAGGTAATGATAGAATCGTTGCCTAAAGTCACAGACTTTTTAAGGTAAGGATCACCAATCTGTTCAGAATATCAGCTACTCATCAGTTATCAGCCTACCAGCAGCCAGGCTATGTGCAGCTACTGGTAGGCTAGATATGCTATGATCTGTCCAACAGTAAAATAAATCAGTTGTGATTTGAATACGTGTCGTGTGATTTGAGTTATAATCCTGTTAGTATAATAGCATATTTTGATGGGGATAATAAAATGTCTAAAACGGCATCTACTGAAGAAATTGATGAAAAGATTGTAGCCTATAATGTTCACAGTTCGGGCAGCAGACAGAGTAAGCATACTGAGGGGAACAGCAATACAAAGCTAGCGCAGATCCACATTTCTCGCTAGCTGTGTTGGGTGTGTTGTTAACCCGTGTGGATTTAAGTGAAATACTTGAGAAGTTCTGTGGTCAAGACAGCGTTTTAAGGTAAGGACACTTGATTATTAATGTTTGCCCGCCGTGGCTTGTTGTTGACAAAAGGCCCACATGATTTTGCCTTATGCAGCTACTGCTAGCGTCATGCTTTGAACTAGGTTAAGCTCATTTGCGCTAAAGGATGGGTTTATTGAAGGACTTTGATGTAGCTAGTTTCTTTTTTAAAAATCGTATGCTCAAAACAGTATGCCCGTGTTCATCATGTTTAACTTTTTTCTTGATGGAGTGCGTGAAATATTGTTGCAAGTGGTATTTCGATGCAGTCATGTCAAAAAGGCAGTTGAATGCACAGTCTTATTCAAGGAGAAGGAAGACTTGCATGATGCTTGAACATAGATCGGTAAAATAGACCCTAGTAGGACTTGGTTTTGTGTATTTCGGTCTGTAGAGTTATGAGTTTGGCCGCTGTCCATGGTGTTTACGTTTCATGTGGCCGCCGAGCCAAGTACCTTCATCATCATCATCATCATCATGTTCCCCTGTCAAAAGTTAAACTCTCTAAGGGTGCTTCTGCTGTAGCAGTTGCAGCAGTTGCTCAAAGTTTGATTTGTCCATCATCATACGTCTTATCTGTTGGGTGTCTATGCCCAGCAGATTTTCCCATTTCGTCCATTTGTAACCATTTTTGTCAAACAGGAGCTGCTTTTGCACTTGGTTATTGCCCATCCGGCAAACGTGAGCAATATATTTTAGTTGTTGTACGTAGCAGGATAGTTTTATATCCTGGGTTCCTGTCAGTTTCCGGAAGTCAGCATTGGACATCTTGTAGCTCCAGTCTATATCTTCATTTGTAGTGTTCTTTTGGTCAGGGGCATTCTTTCATTTATATCCACCTTTAATCATTTTCTTTAGGAAGCCGTGCCACACTACCTCAATTTTGTGAATTTCACTGGATGATAGTTGCCATGCCTGTGTGCTGTACAGGAGACGAGATCGAATATAGACGACATAGAGGGTGGGACGGGTGGGATTCGTCCCACCCAGATTTAAATTCACCTCGTTCAGTCCCCCCCACTTATAGGGAGGAAAAAACGTCTATGCTGTCTTTCTTTGCATAAGGCAAACCTCACGGAAAAATCAAAAGACTAATTACCATTAGGTTTATTGAGGTGCACAGCAATACATACATAGTTGCAACAACTCACATAAAACAAAACAAAGACTGATATTCGGTTGGTTGAGCTGCGCAGACTGCACAGGTTGCGAGCTCGAGCTTGGTTGCTATGGTTACCCACAACAAGTTTGACAGGCATATCGGGGTTGGGGTTGGTTTGCTGGCAGCTTTGTCCCCCCCAGTTTTTTGTCCCCCCCAGTTCAAAAAACGTATCTGCGCCCCTGATCATAATGTTTCCTTTCCATAGTAAAACCGACAATAGGCTGGTTATATTCCAAAAATAGTGGATGGCATTGCTAATGTTGAAGTAGCAACCTGTTGGTACTGTAACATAACGGTAACTAGTCTGTTATTCGGTTGGCTAATCATGCAAGCAAGTTAGCTCGCCAACCTGATGTGATCAGTCCTCCTACCATTCTGCATCCAACAGGTCAGAAAGGAATACTAAGCAAAACAAATAATGTTTGAATTGAATTGTTCAATAACACACAGTGCACACAGGCAAGCTACAAGATTTCGGTGCAACATTTCACTTTCATATTTCGTGTACAATGCTTTGTGTGTGGTCAGGGCGATGTAAACGACATGACTGTGTGTATTGACCTTTTTTGTTTGTCTCAGTTTTAATGCAGCATTATCCTAAGTATTCAATTTGATACACTTCCTTTAAATAAAACATCTGGGTTGAGATGTACATATATCCTTGTTTCCTCTTCTTTTTCATTTTTGCACAACACAATGGAGGCAGAAAACACCCATTGTTAAAAGTAACGTTTTACTTTTACTCAAAGTACATTTTAAATGATCTACTTTTTACTTTTACTTGAGTAGATCTTTTGTTTGGTAACTTTACTTGTACTTAAGTAAAATTTCATCAGAGTAACAGTACTTGTACTTGAGTATAATATTTTAGTACTCTTTCCACCTCTGCACTACAGTGTTTTATAAAAGTATTCATCCCCCTTGGCGTTTGCCCTGTTTTACTGTATTACAAGATGGAATTCAAATGGATTTTTGGGGGGTTAGCACCATTTGATTTACACAACATGCCTACCACTTTAAAGTTGCAAATTGTTGTTTTATTGTGACACAAACAATAATTAAGATGAAGAAAACAGAAATCTGGAGTGGGCATAGGTATTCACCCCCTTTCATATGAAACCCCGAAATAAAAGCTGGTCCAACCAATTCACTTCATAAGTCACATAATTAGTTGATTAAGATGCAGCTGTGTGCAATCAAAGTGTCACATGATCTGTCATATGATGTCTGTATAAATCAACCTGTTCTGGAAGGACCCTGACTCTGCTACACTACTAAGCAAGCAACATAAAAACCAAGGAGCACTCCAAACAGGTCAGAGCCAAAGTTGTGGAGGAGTATAGATCAGGGTTGTGTTACAAAAAAATCCCAAACTTTGAATATCCCAGGGAGCACCATTAAATCCATTATAGCAAAATGGAAAGAATATGGCACCACTACAAACCTGACAAGAGAAGGCCGCCTACCAAAACTCGCAGACCAGGCAAGGTGGGCATTAATAAGAAATGCAACAAAGACACCAAAGATAACACTGAAGGAGCTGCAAAGATCCACAGCAGAGATGGGAATATCTGTCCATAGGACCACTTTAAGCTGTACACCCCACAGAGCGGGGTTTGATGGAAGAGTGGCCAGAAAAAAAGACATTGCTTAAGAAAACACGTTTGGAGTTTGCCCAACAGCATGTGGCAGACTCCCCAAACACATGGAAGAAGACTCTCTGGTCAAATGAGACTAAAATGTATCTTTTTGGCCATCATGGAAAATGCTATGTGTGGCGCAAACCCAACACCCTGAGAACACCATTCCTACAGTGAAGCATGGTGGTGCCAGCATCACACTGTGGGGATAGTTTTCATCTGCAGGGACAGGAAAACTGGTCAGGACTGAAGGAAAGATGGATGGCACTAAATACAGGGCAATTCTGGAGGAAAACCTGTTTGAGTCTGCCAGTGGTTTGAGACTGGGACGAAGGTTCACATTCCCGCAGGACAATGACCCAAAACATACTGCTAAAGCTACACTGGAATCATTTAAAGGGAAACATTTAAATGTCTTGGAATGGCCTAGTAAAAGCCCAGACTTCAAACCAATTGCGAATCTGTGGCATAACTTGAAGATTGCTGTACACCAACACAACCCATCTAACTTGAAGGAGTTGGAGCAGTTTTGCCTTGAGGAATGGGCAGAACCCCAGTGGCTAGATGTGCTAACCTAATAGAGATGCACCCCAAGAGACTTGCAATTGTAATTGCAGCAAAAGGTGGTTCTACAAAGTATTGACTTGGGGGTGAATACCTATGCACACTCCAGATTTCTATTTTTTCATCTTGCTTATTTTTTGTGTCACAATAAAACAACAATTTTCACCTTTAAAGTGGTAGGCATGTTATGTAAATCAAATGGTGCTAACCCTCCAAAAATCCATTTTAATTCCAGCTTGTAATGTGACAAAGCAGGACAAACACCAAGGGGGATGCATACTTTTGCAAGACACTGTATATAGTCACCAATGGTAGATGTCTGGAGTGATGCACATCAATGCTGTGCCGATGAAAATGAGCTCAAATCCTTCACTTCAAGTACTTGGCTTCAGTTTTGCATTCAGCCAATGATTAGGCTGTTTTTACAAGAAGAAATTATTGCTTGTCAAACTTTGTGCATTTGGAAAAAAAAGACAACATTAACCTTTTTTTGACAATTATTTCGAGAAATTTTCAGTCAAGACCAAGACCATATTATGCAGATTTTAGCGAAAAGTCCTTTAAAATGAGTCTTACTTCCAGACTCAAGCCCTACAGTCCTATGTAGTACACACAGCATAAGTAATTCTACAGATCCACACAGCACGAGGAAAAACACTGAATCACCTTAATAGAAATGACACTGCAACAACACAGTGTGAACATGCACTCTCAGTCAACTCAGAACGAGTCACAACATGACATAAATTCAGCACTGTATAAGTAGAAAAATTATGAATCAGCAGTTTGGGTAAGAAACGCCAACAAGTGGCTTTATGGAAAATTAGTGCAGAGGGAATGAATATGGTGGTGTAGTGGTTAGCACTGTCAACTCACAGCAAGAAGGTTCTGGGTTTGAACCTCACAGGGGTTGTACAAGACAGTGCATACAGTGCTGCTTGAAAGTTTGTGAACCCTTTAGAATTTTCTATATTTCTGCATAAATATGACCTAAAACATCATCAGATTTTCACACAAGTCCTAAAAGTAGATAAAGAGAACCCAGTTAAACAAATGAGACAGAAATATTATACTTGGTCATTGATTTATTGAGGAAAATGATCCAATATCACATATCTGTGAGTGGCAAAAGTATGTGAACCTCTAGGATTAGCAGTTAATTTGAAGGTGAAATTAGAGTCAGGTGTTTTCAATCAACGGGATGACAATCAGGTGTGAGTGGGCACCGTGTTTTATTTAAAGAACAGGGATCTATCAAAGTCTGATCTTCACAACACATGTTTGTGGAAGTGCATCATGGCACGAACAAAGGAGGTTTCTGAGGACCTCAGAAAAAGCATGTTTGATGCTCATCAGGCTGGAAAAGGTTACAAAGCCATCTCTAAAGAGTTTGGACTCCTCCAATCCACAGTCAGACAGATTGTGTACAAATAGAGGAAATTCAAGACCATTGTTACCCTCCCCAGGAGTGGTCAACCAACAAAGATCACTCCAGGAGCAAGGTGTGTGATAGTTGGCGAGGCCACAAAGGACCCCAGGATAACTTCTAAGCAACTGAAGGCCTCTCTCACATTGGCTACTGTTAATGTTCATGAGTCCACCATCAGGAGAACACTGAACAACAATAGTGTGCATGGCAGGGTTGCAAGAAGAAAGCCACTGCTCTCCAAAAAGAACATTGCTGCTCATCTGCAGTTTGTTAAAGATCACATGGGCAAGCCAGAAGGCTATTGGGAAAAATGTTTTGTGGACGGATGAGACCAAAATAGAACTTTTTGGTTCAAATGAGAAGCGTTATGTTTGGAGAAAGGAAACCACTGCATTCCAGCATAAGAACCTTATCCCATCTGTGAACCATGGTGGTGGTAGTATCATGGTTTGAGCCTGTTTTGCTGCATCTGAGCCAGGACGGCTTGCCATCATTGATGGAACAATGAATTCTGAATTATACCAGCGAATTCTAAAGGAAAATGTCAGGACATCTGTCCATGAACTGAATCTCAAGAGAAGGTGGGTCATGCAGCAAGACAACGACCCTAAGCACACAAGTCGTTCTACCAAAGAATGGTTAAAGAAGAATAAAGTTAATGTTTTGGAATGGCCAAGTCAAAGTCCTGACCTTAATCCAATCGAAATGTTGTCGAAGGACCTGAAGCGAGCAGTTCATGTGAGGAAACCCACCAACATCCCAGAGTTGAAGCTGTTCTGTATGGAGGAACGGGCTGAAGACATTGCTCCTCCTACTCAAGCGAGTAGG
Organism: Neoarius graeffei; assembly: GCF_027579695.1. Lineage (NCBI taxonomy): Eukaryota > Metazoa > Chordata > Actinopteri > Siluriformes > Ariidae > Neoarius > Neoarius graeffei. Next base: position 102,820,013 of record NC_083571.1, read on the forward strand.
ACGCTTCTTTGCTTTGCTCCTGCTTTCTTAATCTTTATTTCTATACTTTACTTTCTCATTGAATTTCCACTTTTTTTTCTCTTTTCTTCATCTTTATAAGCTTTTAATTTTAATTTCCACTTTTTTTTTTTTTTTAAATGCCAGGAAGCAAAAAATCCTGCAGAAAATGCATGGAATTAGAACAGAGGATTTCTATTCTGGAATCAAAGATTAATGCTCTGCCAAAGACGGACGAATTAAAAGCGATATCTCAGGAAAGGAGTACAGAAACAGTGGCTGAGAATGCAGAGATTGCGCTCCGACAGACTGAGGACATTGCAGACCAAGTGGAAGAATTCATCACTCAAGTTGTACAAAATGTGAGTACTGAAAACTGGCAAATGATGGGTGCTAAGCCCAAAAACAAAAACAGAAAAGTAATTACTTCAACACCAGCTCGTTCTACAAATTACAATAGGATCTACAATCCTATGGAAAATCCACAGCCCATAAAGCTTCAGAACAAATTTGAATGCCTCAGGGATGTGGAGGAGGATTTGTCAAGTGGACAAACACATAGTAAAAAGAGATCACACCAAGATCGAAGAGCTGTGAGAAGAGGCAAAAAGCAGCTCGTAACACCACCTGATCCCACAACCCTTGTTCTTGGTGATTCCACTGTAAGGCAATTAAAAGGTTATGAGATGATTATTTGTTGTCTTCCAAATGCATCCATCTCTGACACCAAAGACAGCATTTTGAAACTCATGTCCGAGCATAAAACGATTAAGCGTATCGTTGTACATGTGGGAGCAAACGATGTTTTCAGAGAACAGCTGTTTGTCCAAGATGATTTCAGAAAACTTTTTTCTGAGCTCTACAAGACTGGAATTCAATCTTTTATCAGTGGCCCACTCCCAGCGAGAGGAAGTTTTGCTTTTTCTCGACTCTTCAGTCTTAACACCTGGCTTGGAAAAACTTGTTCTTCATTTAGTATGAATTTCATAGACAATTTTAATCTTTTTTGGAATCGCAAAGAATTCTACAAGCCAAATAGCACTGAACTCAGCTGGATTGGAGCCAAAGTCTTAGCAGACCACTACAAACTTGCAATCTTTTCTCAGCCAGCACCGAGGAAAACAGTTGATAAGATGTCGCAGACTGACATAGTTACAAAGCCTAAACAATCATCTTTGCAAGTCGTCATCAAGGACACACAAACATCTGACTTGCAGGCCTCCCAACATTCAAGGACAGACGACTCCACTTCTCCTCGGATGGATTTCCCAAATAGCATGAAAAAATTGCTTCCTATGGCTACACTCTCTTTTTCTAGTCCAAATTTGTCGCGACAAGCAGTGTACCCAGTTCATCAAAATTGTGTTCGTCCAGGACTTTCAGCTGGCTACAAATCTTTTTCACCATCCAAAAGATACATGTCATCTCCAGTCCTTTCACCCTCAAACCAAATGGAACATTTAGAAAGTCTTGTTTGATGTACTCTGGGTCCCTGCAAATGGATGTAGAAAAAAGCAGGGATCCGATGTTGACACTATTCCTGTGTTGATAAGAAACAGAAAACATAGAGCACATTTAACCCTGGGGGTGAATCAATCTAATCTCCTTCCTGTTTTAAAACAGCATCAGAGTGCACAACCAAATATTACTGTAAAACTAGCCCTTTTGAACATTAGATCACTTTTAAACAAGTCATTTTTAATTAATGATCTTATTTGTAAACACAATCTTGATTTTTTGCTTCTAACCGAAACCTGGCTGGATCAAGCAAATAGTGCTACCACCCTTATCGAAGCAGCTCCCCCAAATTTTAATTTTTTGAATGTTACCCGACAAGGGAAAGGTGGAGGGATCGCAAATATATTCAAAGTCTCTTTTAAATGTAAACAATCCTCACTTGGTGATTTTCTGTCCTTTGAACACTTATGTGCACTTGTTACATGCTCTCCTAACATATTATTATTAACTATTTACAGGCCTCCGAGACATTCAGCCAAAGTCTTTCTTGAAGAGTTTGGTGAATTGTTATCAGTCATTTGCTTAGAGTTTGATTGTCTTATTATATCTGGGGATTTTAACTTGCATGTAGATAATACTGATAACATTTATGCCAAAGAACTATTTGCAATTATTGATAACTTTAACCTAGTACAACATGTACAGGGGCCGACCCACTCTCGTGGTCATACTCTTGACCTCGTCATCACAAAGGGTCTTACTGTTTCTTATACTGTTGTTGACCTGGCCTTATCTGATCATTTCTGTGTTTTCTTTGAAGTTTCTATGTCTCCTCACATTCAGAATAGCTCAACGACTATAGGCAGGAGAGTCATAAACGACAACACATGTGCTCTTTTTAAGCAAGCTCTCTCTCAGAACTCAACCAAAATGTCAGACTCTGTAGATGATTTACTGGAATTTTTTTATTTAAATATGACCCAAATTATGGATGATATTGCTCCATTCAAAATAAAAAGAGTCAATGATAAGCAGAAAGCACCATGGAAGCAGTACCCGGCTGTTAAACTGCTAAAGAGAGAATGTAGAAAGACTGAAAGAAAATGGCGCAAATCTAAACTTCACATCCATTATCAAATCCATAAAGAGATGCTTTGTAATTATAATTATGAAATTCGTAAAGCAAGACAGTCTTTCTTCTCCAATATCATCAGCAGGAATATGAACAATGCCCGTGTGCTATTTTCAACAGTAGAGAAGCTAACTAATCCCCCACCACAATTAGCACCTGAACTTCTCTCAGTTAATAAATGCAATGAGTTTGCATCCTTCTTCAAAGGTAAAATTGATAAAATACGGCAGAATATTTCTCATAATATATCTCAGTTGCAAAAAATTGAAAAACTTCAATCACCAATGACACAGATAGATAACTTTAACACAATGTCAGAATTTTGTTTAATTGATTATGAGACTCTTGAAAAAACTGTACAAAATCTCAGTTCCTCAACATCTGAACTGGACATTCTGCCCACCAACTTTTTTAAGTCTGTTCTTCATCTTATAATTACAGATGTGCTTCAAATTATAAATACATCCTTGGAGACTGGTGTTGTTCCTGTGTCCCTAAAAAAAGCTGTTGTAAAGCCCCTTCTTAAAAAAAATAATCTGGATCCTTCAGTGTTAAATAATTACAGGCCAATATCAAATCTACCATTCATCGGGAAAATCCTGGAAAAAATTGTCTTCAATCAATTAACTGCCTTCTTGATATCAAACAGCCGTTTTGATAATTTTCAGTCAGGATTTCATGCCAATCATAGCACTGAAACAGCGCTGATTAAAGTTATAAATGACATACGTCTTAATACTGATGCAGGCAAAACATCGGTCCTGGTATTACTGGACCTCAGTGCAGCTTTTGATACTGTTGATCACAACATACTGCTATATCGACTTGAACACTGGGTTGGATTGACTGGTAAAGTTATCAATTGGTTAAAATCATACTTAAAAGATAGAAGCTTCTTTGTTACCCTGGGAAATTGTTCCTCAACGTCAATGCCCTTGACCTGTGGTGTCCCCAAGGGGTCGATTCTTGGACCATTACTTTTCAACCTTTATATGCTCCCACTTGGGCAAATTATCAATAAAAATTCAATTTTGTATCACTGCTATGCAGATGATACCCAAATTTATTTTGCTCTATCACCAAATGATTATGCCCCCCTTGAATGTCTCTACCAGTGTATCGATCAAATCAATAGCTGGATGTCACAAAATTTTCTTCAGCTGAACACAGATAAAACAGAAGTAATTCTATTTGGAAAAAAAGATGAAAGACTCAGGATTACCACTATTCTTGACACAAAAGGGATTAAAACTAAAGAAAAGGTTAAAAATCTTGGTGTTTTCATTGACAGTGAGCTAAACTTTGACAGTCACATGAAAGCAATCACTAAAACGGCATTTTATCACCTAAAAACATTTCCAAACTAAGAGGACTTATGTCAAAACATGATCTGGAAAAACTAATACATGCCTTCATCTCTAGTAGGGTTGATTACTGCAATGGCCTTTTCACAGGCCTGCCAAAAAAGACCATCAAACGACTTCAGCTGGTTCAAAATGCAGCGGCTAGGGTTCTCACACGAACAAAAAGAACAGAGCACATTACTCCAATTCTAAGGTCCCTTCACTGGCTTCCAGTAAGCTACAGAATTGACTTTAAAGCATTGCTGCTGGTGTACAAATCTCTAAATGGTACAGGGCCCAATTACCTCTCTGATATGTTGCAGCGGCCTAACCCAATCAGATCTACCAGATCACAACAGAAAAATTTACTATTAAAACCAGTTGTTAAAACAAAGTGTGGTGAAGCAGCTTTTAGCTACTATGCAGTACAGCTATGGAACCAACTGCCAGAGGACATTAAAAATGCTCCTGCTGTTGGCAGCTTCAAATCTAGGTTAAAGACCAAGTTGTTTTCAGATGCTTTCTGTTAAATAATTAATATTTTTACATTTTTTATAATCTTTACTTTCTCTGCATGTTTTAAATTTACTTTAACTTTATTCTATTTTATTCTGCTAGTTTTTTTTCCCTTTCTCTTTCTTTTTCTCCTTTTTCTTTTTGGCATTTTAATATTTTATTTCTACTGTTGTTTAATTCTTATTATTTTCTTTTAATTCTTTTAATTCTTTTAGAATAAAGATAAAATTATTTTATGTAATTTTATTTCTCTATTCTTTACTGTTTTGTTTTTACTTCTGTAAAGCACATTGAACTGCCATTGTGTATGAAATGTGCTATATAAATAAACTTGCCTTGCCTTGCCTGAAATTCCTCTAAGCCGGTGTGCAGGACTGATCAACAGTTACCGGAAACGTTTAGCTGCAGTTATTGCTGCACAAGGGGGTCGCGCCAGATACTGAAAGCAAAGGTTCACATACTTTTGCCACTCACAGATATGTAATATTGGATCATTTTCCTCAGTAAATAAATGACCAAGTATAATATTTTTGTCTCATTTGTTTAACTGGGTTCTCTTTATCTGCTTTTAGGACTTGTGTGAAAATCTGATGATGTTTTAGGTCATATTTATGCAGAAATATAGAAAATTCTAAAGGGTTCACAAACCTTCAAGCACCACTGTACTTGGTGCCAGTCCCAAGCCTGGATAGATTGGGCAGGGTTGTGTCAGGAAGGGCATCCAATGTAAAACCTATGCCAAATCAAATATGTGGAATAGATCCACTGTGGCAACCCTGAATGTACGGGAGCAGCTGAAAGAAGAAGAAGCGTGCAGAATGAATCATCATATCTTGTCACACCAATGTCTAATCCATGCGATGGCAGCACTGTTGCAAGATTTAAGGTCCTCTTCTGAACATGTAGGTCCTTGGGGGCAGTCATGGAGGATGTGATGCATGGTCTGAGGAGTTTTAATGTCACCCACTCCTTTCTCCCTAGGACTGACCCACCAGGCAGCATTTTACTTGGACTTGGCAGGGCTTTGTTGTGGAGGTGTTGGTCAGTCTGTCCCCACCTGTCCAATCTGTAAGCCACTGCCTGTGCTTTATCCAGGCACTCAACCATCATAAAGCTTCTGCATGATCTTAATCGCTGTTTCACTTTCTGGTGACCACAGAGAGGGTGTCTTGGGTTGTTTGCTTGTTTGTATTTCTCAACTTTCATGATGGTTTTACGTCGAATGTTTGGTGGTGGTATCCCAGTGAGTCTATATAATACTGATGTTGGTGTAGCTTTCCCACTGAGTGTCCTGCATGACTTGTTCAGCTCTGAGTCCACTGTGTGTGCATGGCATGTCCTTGCCCAGACTGGTGAGCAATATTCTGCAGTGGAATAGCAGAGTGCTAGAGTGTTTGCCTCAAGGTTTTGGGATCTGCCCCCCAACTGGTGTTGGCTAGTTTGCTGAGGAGATTATTCCGAGTTGACACTTTCCTCTTCAGTTTGTTGACATGCTCTTTAAAGGAAAGTGTTCTGTCAAGGGTGACGCTTAAGGAAACTGGGTACTGTTGGTGCTCCAGGTCCATATTGCCCCATTTGATATTTAGCTTTCTGTTTGCTAGGTGGTTGTTGAGGTGGAAAGAGCTTACTTGTGTTTTGCTGGGGTTAGGATTGAAGTACCACTGTCTGTAATACACTGTAAAAGTGGATAGGGCATTTGTTAGTCTCTCTTCGATGGAATTAAACAAGCTTGACTGTGTGGCAATACAAAGATCGTTGGCATATATAAACCTCTGGATGTTTGGGTAGTGTGGCTGGTCGTTTTTATAGATGTTGAGCAACATGGAGGCCAGCACTGAGCCTTGGGGGAAGCCATTTTTCTGAATCCTCCATCTACTTTGTTTGCCGTCCATTTCTACAAAGAACCGTCAGTTGACTAGGAGTGATTCTATTATTCAGACTATGCTGGTGTTTCTGACTGCTTTAGCCACTTTTAGGAGTGCTCTGTGATTAACAGTGTTGTAAGCAGCTGTACGGTCTACAAAGACTGCACCGGCGATCTGTCTGGTTTCAAAGCCATCTTCAATGTACTGCGTCAAATTCAGTACCTGGCCGCAACATGATCTCCCTGAGTGAAAGCCTGCTTGGTCTGGTCATAGTTGTTCCTCAATGCAGAATGAATGAGCACTATAATTTGGACAGAGGCATGCTCTGCCAATCTGTGAAAACATTGACACCACCATTTAGCACAATGGGTTCTTCTCAGTGCATTTTCTTTTTCAGAAAAAGGACATCAGCTTCTGTCCTATTCCACATCTGGGAATAGGTATTAATTGGTTCCTGAAAGTCCCAGTCCCAGGCCAGAATGAGCACAGCATGACATCAAGTGTTAGTATTCTGCATCTATAGACCTCTTGCACTGATGTCACATTTACGTTAGCAACCGTCGCTACCCTATACCTGGGGGGCAAACATACTTTGTTTACATACTGTAGCCAAGCGAAGATGTCCAGCATCTGTTGCTGTTGTCTGAAAAAAAAACTACAGCTAAAAAAGCTCTACTACCGGATTTACTCGGATAATCTTAATCAGAAAGAAGCGAAGGATAGATATACGCAGAAATCAGAGTTTATTAGCGGTTCTGATCCATACAAAATTCCTCGAAACGACTGGAGTGACGCTGCAGATTTGTGGCCTAGTATTAACATTAGCTACGTGTTGGAATATACCTTCTTTTTCCTGAAGAGTCCCAACACGGGCGGCACGGTGGTGTAGTGGTTAGCGCTGTCGCCTCACAGCAAGAAGGTCCGGGTTTGAGCCCCGTGGCTGACGAGGACCTTTCTGTGCGGAGTTTGCATGTTCTCCCCGTGTCCGCGTGGGTTTCCTCTGGGTGCTCCGGTTTCCCCCACAGTCCAAAGACATGCAGGTTAGGTTAACTGGTGACTCTAAATTGACCGTAGGTGTGAATGTGAGTGTGAATGGTTGTCTGTGTCTATGTGTCAGCCCTGTGATGACCTGGCGACTTGTCCAGGGTGTACCCCGCCTTTCGCCCGTAGTCAGCTGGGATAGGCTCCAGCTTGCCTGCGACCCTGTAGAACAGGATAAAGCGGCTAGAGATAATGAGATGAGTCCCAACACGGAAGAATAGTTTAAAAAAAAAATACAAAAGCAAGAAAACGTTCACTGTGTAAAGAATTTTTCCCATCATCAGCTTTTGGGAACAGAATGTTGCAAAAAAAAAAAGTATTTACTCTCAAAGGACTCCGACCTGAACTGTTGATTAGCTGCTATTCCTGCCCCTCCATGACTCAGCAACCCCAAGGACATCTAGTTACAGAGCTATTTGCACTCTATCATTTATACAGTGATACTTATTGTTAAAACAATATCTGAAGTGTTATTTGTAAAGTAAGAAAATCTCTTGCTCTAGACTTTCAAACAATATTGTCAGATTTTATTTTAATTTTATCTAATAGTGGATGGTACAATAATTACAAACGCTAACAGAATCAGCGCATTCCAGTTGTAGCTATAGTCATATAGTAACTATAATCACCCTTTCAATCAGGGGCGCCGCCAGAAATGTTGGGCCCCATGAAAGATTAGAATTTTGGGCCCCCCAACTTTGCCCACCCTCGTCACAATTGCACTATTGTCATTATTTGACTTTTGATAGCCCATGGACCTTGAGTTTGTGACTTTGTTATTACATTTTATGTATTAACCTACCAGGGACTAGATGAAAACTGGTCAGTGACTAATTCTGGTGCATTTACAATCACAAATGAAAATTCACGATTTTGCCACATGCCTTCTTGTGCTAGGACAATTGGTAGTGAAATGTGTGATGTGACTGCTAATAAATCATAGAAAAAGTTTTCTACCCAGCATCAAAATACCTATGGAAATCCCATGGATTGTTATGTGTTAGGTAGAAAGCTGTGTGTACTGTTCTGCAAAAAGGGAATATGTTCAAAGCAAAGTGTGTCTAGACAGAAATTTGAGCATAACATTCCACACACATAACCATGTCAAACACTTGACTGGTGTCCGTTATTAGCAACACTTTAATGTAGCAAACTGTATATGGCGCTCGCTCATTAAAAACTTCAATCCTAAAGCATTTATGGGTTGTATTGCTGCTTACCTCCTTCTCCAAAGGGGGGTTCAGTGGTTTGGTAGGGCGGAGGTCCCCCTGAGGCTGAATCTGTGCATATTCAGGGCACCCCATTAGTTATGAAACTGGTTATTAGCACTAGTTATTAGCACCAGCATAACATAATACTTAATCTTGTTTATCACACAAGTCAGTTCAGTTATTAAAATGGAAAAAATGTCACTGTACAAACTGTAAAAGTGTTCTCTTGATAGGCTAATCCAACCACGTTCATACTGTCCATTTACCATTCGCTAATATTTTGAACACACGTGAGCGATAGCTACGTTTCTTTGGGAAAAACTGAGTGACCAGTTGTCTGCCTCTCCGGTCCCTCTCAGCTTTCAGCTGCCTTTCTTTACGTTTTTGACAGCCACTCTTCATATTTAGCGATCATAGACTGTACGCACTCCACTGCTGGCTGGCTGCTGCACCGCGACACAGCAACAAGTAGCGTTGCACTGATCAGCACACAGATTTAACACATCGCGCTTCTACCAGAACTGGACCGTACCATTTCACAAAAGGGGGAGGGTTAAATGACAATATATTGAAGAACTCAAGAAATAGACAACCTTGTTCAATTAGCTCATTTTACCAGATGGAATATTGCATTGTTGTTATTTCAAAAGTCTTATTAAAATCATTAAAAGCATATTATCAGCCCCTTAAAGGGCCCCATGGCAGTGCTGGGCCCCTAGAATTGTTCTAACCTTTCCCCCCCTGGCGGCGCCCATGCTTGCAATAATAATTTCAGTAGACAGGTAATGTTCAGTTCCCTCTTCATTTATTCTCTATTCAAAAGGCAAAACTGTCACACAGGTTAAGTCTGTAATGGACAATAACAAATTTATCTGAAATAGTTTTTCCTGCCTTAGTTGATTTATTTCCATTTCACATGCATGCAGCTGTTGTGAAGTTCAGTCTGTTTGTGTAGAACTCTCTCAAACTGGAGGTTCATTACTACACTCTAACTCCATGGTGACATTTTGCACAGGACTGGATTTCTGTGATAACAGAAACAAAGCTCCAGCAGTCTCTGCTGTTTATCCTTTCTGTTCTTTCAGGATATATTGTGCATGTCACTTCTTGTAGGGTTTTTTACTGAGTTATGTCTGAGTCGTTTGAAACCAATCTGGGTTTTCCGTGTTGAAAAAGGAAGCTGTTTCACCTGTAAGAAAATCAAACCCTTTCATGAAGAAGCTAACTCGAATGCGAGCAGAAAAATAAAATGAGATTCTTAAGCAAACTCTTCCATACTCACTTCCGACTTTCTATTTTTTTAAAAATACATTTAAATGGGGGTGGCACGGTGGTGTAGTGGTTAGCGCTGTTGCCTCACAGCAAGAAGGTCTGGGTTCGAGCCCTGTGGCCGGCGAGGGCCTTTCTGTGCGGAGTTTGTATGTTCTCCCCATGTCTGCGTGGGTTTCCTCCGGGTGCTCCGGTTTCCCCCACAGTCCAAAGACATGCAGGTTAGGTTAACTGGTGACTCTAAATTGACTGTAGGTGTGAATGTGAGTGTGAATGGTTGTCTGTGTCTATGTGTCAGCCCTGTGATGACCTGGCGACTTGTCCAGGGTGTACCCCACCTTTCGCCCGTAGTCAGCTGGGATAGGCTCCAGCTTGCCTGCGACCCTGTAGAACAGGATAAAGCGGCTAGAGATGATGAGATGAGATGAGATGCATTTAAATGCAATCGCGAATTTCTCTGGAGTTTTCAGGCTTAGCTCCTCTCGTCATATTCTCTTCAACCACTCATTTCTTCGTTGTTGTTGAAGCATTTGCTTCTCTTTGTTAACATTTTTCTTGATAGTGGGGAGATGGTAATGCCTTTTATCTATTTCTCGATTTGAACAACCAAAAACAGTGCAAAAATGAACCATATTGAAGACAGATTAAAGGTAGACTGCCTTTCAGATTTTTCAAGTGTCGGTCATAAAACGAATTTTACCCAACACCCAATTATTTTTGTTTAGTGGATCAGAAGCTACTGAATTTGAATCACAGACTTCCAGTTGTATTATTTTTTTTTTAAGAGAACAAGTGATGAATTTCAGGCCACATGGCCCTAAATTCTCCACGATTTTTTCCTGCTTCACCATGACCCAATTCAAGATACTACATCATACATCACGTGGTGGGCTTTCCCCATTCATGCAAGATATTGTGGGATACAAATTTGAAACAGGAGAGAAAAATAGAGGACGTGAGTGTGTGAATGAAACGTGCAGGACCGACTACAGAAATGGAAAGTGAGAAGAAAAGACGTTATGTTGCGAAGGAAGGGAAACGCAGGACCATACTAATAAATATCAGCAGTCAGCGAGCACCTCGGTGTGATCAGCTGTTTGTTTAGTGACAGGATGATGTGACTATCAGCGCACGGTCAAGGTAAACCTGTAGATGGCAGTAATGCAACACTGTGGATGCCAGGTGCTGTAAAACCGCAAAAGAAGAAGGAAAAGTAGGTAAACCTGCGCATGCACACACGGACTTCCTCTGTCTGCTTGACTGCATGAAGCGAGTGATTTCATGCACGTTATTTGCTCGGGAATCCCTTCAAATTAAATAACGCCCCAGCCACAGAATGGCCTGATTTTTTGAGATATTACAGAAATAAACATATCACAATGACCAAATTTCAGAAGGAACTAAATTTCACCAATTTTAATTAAATTGAAAGGCTATCTAGCTTTAAGCCTTGCTTAAACAAAAGACGGTGCCTATTTACCGTAACTCCAAGATGTGATTATCACATAGCGCGTGACATCTATATCAGAGCCTCCTGAACAGGAATTAACGAATGATGGTCCTTTTCAAACTTCAAACTTATCAACCACATAAACTTTTTTTTTTTCAGTCTGGCACATTATTCTTCTGATAATCTGATGAACTGGACAAACAGTAAAAAAAAAAGCCGGGAGGGGTAGTACTCAGGCAGTCATTTATAAATAGGAACAAAAATGCCATACTTGTAAGCATAAACAAATATGTGCTTAAAAATCTAAATTGCTAAAGAAATAAGATAAACTCGCATTAAGCTCATTCCTTTAGCCCTTCAGGAAGTTTGTAGTAGTTGTACTACAACCATTCTGTCATGAAACTGTACAACCATTCTGTCATTTCTTGTATGTTTACATTTCAACAGGTTTCTTTTATTCTTTGTTTCTGTGCTGATGGAATATACTCAGTATATAAAATCAATGCACTTTACTTACATACAAGTGACCTCTCTGCATTTCAAAACACATTTAACACATTTTGTTGTGCATATCATCTATTTTTATTGATACAAAAACAAACTTTCAAACAAGCATTATTTTTCTTGACATTGTACAGTATATATCTACTGTGGGCCTCTGAATCTCCCAAAGAACAGGATGCTTTTCATGGGGTTGTGCCTGATGAAGAATAGGAAGGGGTGGTCTGCCATGAAGTTCTCCTCTTGTAACAGGCATGACTCATTCACTGCAACTATGGCTGCTGCTGCCGCCTCCGTGCCTTCCTCATTAACCTCCACAAAAGCTTTGTGGGCCACCGATGACATAAAAAGTCCTTCTTGGCTGCTCATGCCTGTAAGATCTGCAACATTGGCCTGAAACAAAGAGCTCATGCCCATCTTATTCAGTGTATCCATCAAAGAGTACTGCTCTTCCAGCTTGAATTTTGGCAGATGGACGTTGATGTCACTCCACCTGGTCATCTTTTCTGGATTTGTCCACTCAAGCAGTTTGTCCACTGTTATTTCAGTCTCCAGCTGTGAAGCAAGAAACACACAGACACTGTCAGGTGTTAGTGAGACTATGGTGGAACAGTTTTGGTAGAGGAATCATTTACTGCCATAAAAATCATAGTAGTGTCATACCAGACAAAAGAGCTCATGTGAAAGCATCGAAGAGACAAAGACATCAAATGAAATAACATAATACTCAAGTAGGTCAGACAGCAATTTAAGCAGATAGACAGATCCTGACTGCCAGCAGCCAACATACAATCCAGTGAGTGTTTATAGGATTGTGCATGCTAACAGACCCCTTGCATATGACGTCACACATCACGTGATAATTTCACCTGGGGATCAAACGGACACCGTCTTTCATGTAAGCAAGGCTTAATCTTTCTTCAATATGGTTCATTTTTGCATTGTTTTTTGGTTGTTCAAATCGTTCAAAAAGATAAAAGGTATTACTGTCTCCCCGCTATCAAGAAGAATGTTAACAAAGAGAAGCAAATGCTTCAAGAACAATGAAGAAATGAGTGATTAAAGAGAATACGACGAGAGGAGCTAAATCTGAAAACGAGACGAGAGGAGCTAAGCCTGAAAATAGAGCGAACTTTACAACAGCTGCAATAAATCGACTAAGGCAGGAAAAACTATTTTGGATAAAATAGTAATTGTCCGTTACACACTTATCAACCTGTGTGACTCAGTTGTGCCTTTTGAATTGAGAATAAATGAAGAGGGAACTGAACATTAACCGTTTATTGGAATTATTTTGACAAGGGTGATTATAGTCACTGTATGACTATAGCTACAACTGGAATGTGCTGATTCTGTTACTGTTTGTAATTATTTTACCATCTAGTATTCGATAAAATTGAAATAAAATCTTACAATATTGTTTGAAAGTCTAGAGCAAGATATTTTCATACTTTACAAATAATAACATTTCAGACATTGTTTTAACAATAATAAGTATCACTGTATAAATGATAGCGTAAATAGCTCTGTAACTAGATGTCCTTGGGGTTGCTGAGACATGGAGGGACGGGAATACTATCTAGCCCACAGTTCAGGTCGGAGTCCTTTGAGAGTAAATGCTTTGGCTTTCACAGCATTCTGTGCCCAAAAGCTGATGTTGGGAAAATCATTTACACAAAGACGGTTTTCTTGCTTTTGTATTTTTTTTTAACTGTTCTTCTGTGTCAGGACTCTTCGGGAAAAAGAAGGTATATTCCAACATGTAGCTAATGCTAGGCCACAAATCTCCAGTCGTTTCGAGGAATTTTGTAAATAAATTCTAATAAACTCTAATTTCCGCTTATATCTATCCTTTGTTTCTTTCTGACTAAGATTATCCAAGTAAATCCGGTAGTAGAGCTTTTTTACCTGTAGTTTTCTTCAGATAATAACAACAGATGCCGGACATCTTCACTTGGCTTCAGTATGTAAACAAAGTTCACTTGTCCCCCAGGTATAGGGTAATGATGGTTGCTAATGTATAGTAAATGTGATGTCAGTGCAAGGGGTCTATAGGCAGTTTGAATTTCAATTAGATGTAAAATTGCCTTTTTTTAAATAGATTTTGTTTATCTGAAGATCATTATTAATTAGAAGGAAAAAAAGACAAAATCTTGAGGATGTTTGTGCGGACCTTCTGAAGGGAGTCTGAGCCATCCTGAGACTCCTCAGGCAAAAGCACCACCATGCTGAGTTCTTCCTCTACATAGGGTAAATCCAGCACCTGCAGCTTGTACTCATCAACGTAGTTGAAGAGGAATTTCTTCTTCTTGTACATCATTTGCACTGGTTTTGTCTCATTCTAACAAACATACATACACAAACGGTCATGAGCAACATTTAACTATACAGAGAAACTGGATTATGAAGACTGAAGTATTATAAAGCAAACGTGAATTATGTGACTTCCACCTTATTTATCTTAAAGGGCATCTCTTTAGTGTCTTCAGTATTAAACACATCTTTCCATTTTCCTTTGAAATAAATAGCGTTCACCAAGGCAAGTCGAGTCATTGCTGTGACCATCCCTGGCTGCAGAACATCTTTGATTTTACCTAAAATCAAAGACAACATTGAAGACCTGAATATGGTCTTAAACACAGCTGTTGCATGATGTGCATTATGGTGTAGATTTTGAGAGAATATTTATGTCTCTAAATGGATTTGGCTCTTACCCTCAGTCTTCTCTTCCACCCAGTGGTTGATGAGCTTTCGTGACTCTTCTGATGATCCAATGAAGTCTACTGCCTGCATATCAGCTTGATACAACTTCTGAGTAGAGTCCAAAAATTCCTGCAACAAAAAGTACAACATACTCAGGACACATTTCCCCCGCACAAACACCTGAGTAAAATCTGTCTTGTTTCAGGTTTGCTCCGGATATCATAATGCAAAAAGTTGCATTTTAGTTTAGATGTTGACCTTGATAGTCCTGGGTATGACTAAATTGCAACTGGTGGTGAGTCTCCGGTCTGGGAGGACTGGAGTATTGGGGAAAGTGGAGTTACCCCTTAATCACCATTGCTCCCAGGTCCGCTCTGACCCAGAGTGGTAGCACCTGCCTGGGTTCCAGCTATGGGTTAAATAGTACATCAATAAGGCCACAGCAACAGGGCACTTTTCGGTGCAATGTGGCAGATGTGGGTTAATGGCACACCACCAGATGGCATGCGGAAGAGCCACTCAAATGGCAAATGGATGGCATCACTCAGCAAGTCAGTTGTCATTGTGGGGCAACTTCCATACCCATCAGATCTGTGGCACTTTTGTGCACAACTTGGCATCAGGTCTGGAGGTCCAGAGAGACAACATGATGGGGGCATGAAATCATTTGTTTTACTGTGTAAGGTGCTTTGTTAGGAAATCGTGGCCCATCTGCATTTCTGAACATCCTAATGAAGCAATCATCATCGTTAATGATGGACAGCCACTACCAACAACCTTGTATAATCTGAGGAGGTAGATAGTATCAGATACTATTCAGTAGCCCCTGCAAAAAGGCCAGCACTGTGTGTGTGAGTGAACAAGGCCCCATACTATGGGCTCTAGAACTCATTTCCTGGACTCCTGTGACAGTCATTAAGTTGCCCACCAGCCCAGGGGCAAATCCCACAGGGCAAGGCAGTCTGGCCAGAGGTGCATTTGCTTGTGGCCCCAAAAGCAGAGTTCAGGAGCTGAAATTCAGAATTTGGTGTCGCAAAAGAAGCTACACATACTGTATTTTCACAAACTTCAAATGTAGATAGTTGCTTGCAATGTCAGTCAAATGGCACTAGGTGTCTTCTGGATTTGTAAAGTAGAGAAAAAACAAAACAAAAAAAACTATCAGAACCTCTAGTGGTAGCTTTTTTTTTGTCACCTCACAGTATGTTAAACTGCAAGTTGGCCTAGTGCTTACAGGGGCTTAGCTAGGATTTTTCGGGGGGGGTCACACACTGACTGGCAGCCTGAGTACATTATATAACAAAAAATAATTACCGTTGCTAGTTTTAGGTAGCTTAGAAACCAGCTCTTCCATTATTGCCGTGTCTTCCACGTTTTCTTGATGTTGTGTTCTAGAAATGGCACTAAAACTTAGCTTCGAAGCCACAAAATGCAACTTTGATGGAAAAAAATATATAAATTGCTTACCTCTCTTCACATCGAAAGAAGGAGGAAAGTTTAGCTTGTTTTGACATGGTGAATTATTAACACAAAAGGAAATACTTGTAATTCGCAACTAAAAAGACTGCAGCTACACTGGCAGCTTGACCATGCTTTCTAGTGCGATCTTGTTGCGCTTGTGCAGAACTGTGTCAGTCCTGCACACCTTGGTTCGTGCACCTGAAGGCACGCATCGGGTTGCGCGCGCGCCTAACGAACTCCGGCATGCGCGGCGTTAACAAAGAACACCTGTCTTTAATCAATTAACTATGTTTGGGCTATTTAAGGACTGCACCCATGCAAGGATGATGCGAAGTATTATGCCGCATCTAGTGTGCCTTACTGAGCCTTGTTTCCTGTCCCTGTTCTTGCTGACCTCCTGGCTTTTCGACTCCTGTTTCTCGTCCCTTGATCTTGTATAGTTTTGTCTCTGATCTTCTGTCCGCACCTCGATTGATCTCCTGCCTGTTTCCTTGATTATGACTTTGCCTGCTGTTTCGGACTGTTTGGCTGTTGTGTGCGTTTCACGCACTTAATGCTCATATTGCACTGTGTATTATTTAACATATCTGCACTTACATCTGCCTCTCCCACATACACTCTGACAAAATGGGTTTTTGCACCCAAACCACAGGAAGACCATACAACATTATAGAAACCCGAATGAGGCTGAGGTGACAATCTTGTTAAAAAAAAATGTTAGAAAAATTACAGTGGGCACTTTTCTAATATTCTTATGCGGCTAATGAAAAATGTATGGTCCGACAAGGGGGGGTCGTCACGGGCACCCCAGGAACCCCCCCCCAGCTATGCCCCTGGCTTAGCGTGTTTGCCTCTCGACTGGGAGATCGCGAGTTCTACTTGTGGTTGAGTCATACTAAACACCATTTTAAAAATGGTACCCATTACTGTCTGGTAAGGCATGCTGCAATACAGATGCAAGTGGGGAAGTCAAACTCTCATGGTTACCAGAGGACTACCCCCTGCACTATAACCCTAACTGTACAGGCAAAAGGCCAAGGGCTATCGAAACGGAGATCAGCGCCACACCCATAGGCCTTAAAGAGCTGGTTAGTTTTGGGACAGAAGACTCCCTGGGAAGACCAGATCCTGGCTTGAGAGGAACTTTAACTTTGACTTCACAGAATATTAAGGATTGGTGTTACCAACTGGTGAACTTCTAGAACCTACTTTGTCCTTTATTAACAGATCAATGACGCGAACCATTTTTTTGTAACAAAACAAAACCAAAATAAATGAACGGTTTTGGAAGTCTTACAGATAAGAAATGGAAAGTCTTCTCTCCATAAAGCCTGTTGGCCAGTCGAAGGATGTAGGAGGCTTTGGGGCTGTTAATAGCAGAGGTGAGGGTCTTGAAGTGGGTGTGAACATCAGGGATCGAACTGAAGGACAAAACCTGCAATGAGCAACAGAATCAGGAAATCTCCAGAAACAGGATAGAATTCCATTATGTATATGCGTGAAAATTTCTTAACACTCCTAAAATACACCTCAGGCATTAATCTAATCTAAAAAAAAAAAAAGGTGAAGAAATTACAATGATACTATGATGATGAAAAGTGCTTAAAGATTGCGTTTGGCATGTTCAACATCCGTCAAGAAAATTTAATATTCAATGAAAAACACAGTAACAAGACGTGGTTTATTGCATGTCTGAACAGATGTGGTCCCACTGTGAAACTCCCTGGATATGGTAATGCAAATTTGCTTGAGTATAAAGTTCGTTGTCAAGCTATAAACTTTATGTGGGTTTGCACATACACAAAGTTTTATCTCGGGCTGTATATTCTATAATTCATCAGTTGTGATCACAATAATGAGCATAATATAACCAGGGCTTTACATTAACTTTTTTGCTCACCGGCCACTGCGGCTAGTGGTTTTCCCGAGTCACTAGCCATTCAGCCTTTTCACTAGCCACAATTTTGTTGTCAGGAAATCGCAGTTTTTTCTTCACCATGATACGTTAAAGTTTGGAAGATCTAGACTTAATTATGAATGGCAGCGTATAATGTATCTCTACAGTAGCACTCAAGTATTCAGTGCTGTTAAGGTAACTCCCAATATGAAAACATGCAACCAATTCAGATAAAAATATAAACAGAGTATTCTGTTTATTGAACTCAAATTCAAGCCCCTTACAATATGAAATATCGTATAATGTGAAAAATAACATGCAGTACAGGGCGGCACGGTGGTGTAGTGGTTAGCGCTGTCGCCTCACAGTAAGAAGGTCCAGGTTCGAGCCCTGTGGCCGGTGAGGGCCTTTCTGTGCGGAGTTTGCATGTTCTCCCTGTATCCGCATGGGTTTCCTCCGGGTGCTCCCACAGTCCAAAGACATGCAGGTTAGGTTAACTGGTGACTCTAAATTGACCGTGAGTCTGTGTCAGCCCTGTGATGACCTGGCAACTTGTCCAGGGTGTACCCCGCCTTTTGCCTGTAGTCAGCTGGGATAGGCTGTAGCTTGCCTGGGACCCTGTAGAACAGGATAAAGTGGCTAGAGATAATAAGATGAGATCAACATTCAGTACAACTGAACTGATTCTAATATTAAAAGTCCAATTCAAAACATTTATCATTGAAAAACATTTGATGTTCTGATATGCAAGTATTATTTGTATTATTATGTATATTACAGTGGTGCTTGAAAGTTTGTGAACCCTTTAGAATTTTCTATATTTCTGCATAAATATGACCTAAAACATCATCAGATTTTCACACAAGTCCTAAAAGTAGATAAAGAGAACCCAGTTAAACAAATGAGACAAAAATATTATACTTGGCCATTTATTTATTGAGGAAAATGATCCAATATTACATATCTGTGAGTGGCAAAACTATGTGAACCTTTGCTTTCAGTATCTAGTGTGACCCCCTTGTGCAGCAATAACTGCAACTAAATGTTTCCGGTAACTGTTGATCAGTCCTGCACACCAGTTTGGAGGAATTTTAGCCCATTCCTCCGTACAGAACAGCTTCAACTCTGGGATGTTGGTGGGTTTCCTCACATGAACTGCTCGCTTCAGGTCCTTCCACAATATTTCGACTGGATTAAGGTCAGGACTTTGACTTGGCCATTCCAAAACTTTAACTTTATTCCTCTTTAACCATTCTTTGGTAGAATGACTTGTGTGCTTAGGGTCGTTGTCTTGCTGCATGACCCACCTTCTCTTGAGATTCAGTTCATGGACAGATGTCCTGACTGTTTCCTTTAGAATTCGCTGGTATAATTCAGAATTCATTGTTCCTTCAATGATGGCAAGCCGTCCTGGCCCAGATGCAGCAAAACAGGCCCAAACCATGATACTACCACCACTATGTTTCACAGATGGGATAAGGTTCTTATGCTGGAATGCAGTGTTTTCCTTTCTCCAAACATAGCGCTTGTCATTTAAACCAAATGTTCTATTTTGGCCTCATCTGTCCACAAAGCATTTTTCCAATAGCCTTCTGGCTTGTCCATGTGATCTTTAGCAACCTGCAGATGAGCAGCAATGTTCTTTTTGGAGAGCAGTGGCTTTCTTCTTGCAGCCCTGCTATGCACACCATTTGTTGTTCAGTGTTCTCCTGATGGTGGACTCATGAACATTAACATTAGCCAATGTGAGAGAGGCCTTCAGTTGCTTAGAAGTGTCCCTGGGGTCCTTTGTGACCTTGCCGACTATTACATGCCTTGCTCTTGGAGTGATCTTTGTTGGTCGACCACTCCTGGGGAGGGTAACAGTGGTCTTGAATTTCCTCCATTTGTACACAATCTGTCTGACTGTGGATTGGTGGAGTCCAAACTCTTTAGAGATGGTTTTGTAACCTTTTTCAGCCTGATGAGCATCAGCAACGCTTTTTCTGAGGTCCTCAGAAATCTCCTTTGTTCGTGCCATGATACACTTCCAAAAACATGTGTTGTGAAGCTCAGACTTTGATAGATCCCTGTTCTTTAAATAAAACAGGGTGCCCACTCACACCTGATTTGTCATTCTATTGATTGAAAACACCTGACTCTAATTTCACCTTCAAATTAACTGCTAATGCTAGAGGTTCACATACTTTTGCCACTCACACATATGTAATATTGGATCATTTTCCTCAATAAATAAATGACCAAGTATAATAGTTTTGTCTTATTTGTTTAACTGGGTTCTCTTTATCTACTTTTAGGACTTGTGTGAAAATCTGATGATGTTTTAGGTCATATTTATGCAGAAATATAGAAAATTCTCAAGGGTTCACAAACTTTCAAGCACCACTGTATGTATTATCTATTAATAGTGTGTGTGTGTGTGTGTGTGTGTGTGTGTGTGTGTGTGTGAACATGTGTAGAGAGAGACATTAAATGTCCTCATTACATTCATCATCAGATGAGTCTGAATGGTCCATGAAAAATGGTTTTCATGACCTGAGGCTTCCAGCAGGCCATAAGTTGATAGCTGGGGCAGGATCAACTTCTTTCCAATCGCGTAAATGTTTCTAAACAGCAGCTCCATCCTCTCCAGCTCAGCCGACTTCATGACAGC
The DNA here is from genome assembly GCF_027579695.1 of Neoarius graeffei. NCBI lineage: Eukaryota > Metazoa > Chordata > Actinopteri > Siluriformes > Ariidae > Neoarius > Neoarius graeffei. The sequence continues at coordinate 102,840,510 of NC_083571.1, forward strand.
CAGGGACTTGAAAGCAATGCTGTCCTTAGTGAACTAGCTGTCTTCGCCTGTTTTGATGTTATAGTACCGGTGTGTGCATTTGACTTTTCGTGGTCCTTTATAGTTTCGAGTTTAAAATTACTGGTGCCTGTCTTTGCCATACTTTCTAGTCTTCGCAGTGCATGGTATTTTTGGTTTTGCTATGAACTAGCCAATCTCGCCCTAACTTCCATTTGTCATTGAACTGTCTTATCTTCCTATTAGCATCTTGTTCATCTCCATGGCCGCAGCCAGCTATGAGGCCACCGAGGTCCGAACTTTGGTCATTTTTAAGAGCTGAAAATACATTTGTACGCTAAATATTCAACTGGATAAAAAAAGAAAGAATAACATTAAAATGTCTCCGTAAAAAGTGCATTGTTAATTATGTTAAACGTTGATTCTGTCTTCTGTGTCTGTTTCGTGCACATGGCTCTGAGACCAAGAACACAAAAGCGAATGAGCGCATGACTCTGGGGAGGAATGCAGTGCAGGAGACATGGTTTTTTTTCATGGTAACCATCAGAGCACTTTCATGAAGCTGTTCAATTTACATTTTCGAAGCAGCGCAGTTGTAGCCTACCTTATTTGTGATTTTAAAAATAAATAATTCGATAAGCCAAAGCAATAGAGTGGAAAGTTTCAACTTATGGTATGTTTTCCTTGGATAACTTTGCCTAAAACATGGTGGTGTATACTGATTTTTTTTCCCAGAATTTTTTTTTTTGTGTGTGTAGGTGTAATGGATGTCAGATTGTTAATGTATCTTAGTTACATAGGCTACATGGTTAGGGTATCTTTTGTCCTCATTGCTTGGGCCAGATCAAACCATTAAACAAGCTTAAATTATTCTTACCCTTGCCACATACATGATTTTTTTTTTTTCAAAACTGACGATATTCAGTGCAAACACCATTAAAAGTAATTTCAGGAATAGATCTCTTGTGTGGCGTGTAATTCACCCCTCTCATTTAAATATGGCGAAAATTTTTCGGCGCGCGCTTTTGCACATCACGGACCTCGGTGATTTTAAAATGCTGCCTCCGGCCCTGCTCATCTCTGCCCCTTTTTTCCTGAGCAGCAGGGTTTGAAACTCCAGCTCTATGTCGCCACATAGTGCGCTTGTCAGTCGTCAGCAACTTTGTTGCTTTATTCATTAACCGCAGGTTACCATATCACTGATTTTATCTGAGCTGTTAACGAACGTTCTAAACAATTCTGACATGTTGTCAGAATGTTTATGCAGGTGTTCATGGGAGTTGTAGGCACGTACAGTAATATTACATTGCAATGCGTTTATTATATCAGATGCCTTCAGAGAAAACTACAATTAAAATATGTCGTCATACCACAGAATAAACCACCCGCCAAAGTGGCTAGTGAGACTAAAGTTATTACCAACCAAAGCCAAATTTTACCCGCATTTGGCGGGTGGGCGGGTGTTAATGTAAAGCCCTGATAGTAACTGTAGTGTTACAGAGATCTTGTGTACACTGTATTATACCGAATGATCTCAGATAGGGGCGGCACGGTGGTGTAGTGGTTAGCGCTGTCGCCTCACAGCAAGAAGGTCCGGGTTCAAGACCCGTGGCCGGTGAGGGCCTTTCTGTGCGGAGTTTGCATGTTCTCCCCGTGTCTGCGTGGGTTTCCTCTGGGTGCTCCGGTTTCCCCCACAGTCCAAAGACATGCAGGTTAGGTTAACTGGTGACTCTAAATTGACCGTAGGTGTGAATGTGAGTGTGAATGGTTGTCTGTGTCTATGTGTCAGCCCTGTGATGACCTGGCAACTTGTCCAGGGTGTACCCCACCTTTCGCCCATAGTCAGCTGGGATAGGCTCCAACTTGCCTGCGACCCTGTAGAACAGGATAAAGAGGCTACAGATAATGAGATGAGATGATCTCAGATAGGTTGGATGGGGATTTTAATGGGGGTTTGAAGTATCACACCATTTGTATAATCCAACAAACAAACATCATTTTGTGATTTGACCAAGAATAACAAGCTTTCACCATCACATAAAATTTTCAGCATTGTGACTTAATACAAGGTATTTAGAAACCACATTATGTCATAATATCGTTACAATTTTGATGTTTTGTTCACACGTTTCAGTCCTGGTTTTATGTTGCCTATGTTTTTAAGATAAGCTCTCATACCTTAGCCATTTCCTCAGCAGAAGCTCCTCGGGCTCCTAAGTAGACCATACTGAGTGCAGCACTGATACTCAGTGGGGAAAAGAACAAGTTTCCATTCAGGTTATTGACGCTTATGGCCCGATACAGGTCCAGGGCAAAGGCGCTATTAGCGTGGCTCAAATTCTCCATCTTTGATGTATTGATGAATCTAATGCATAACACACACAGTTATGTGAATTGTGCAGTGTGGTGCACAACACCAAAATCCGTGCATATTATGGCTGAAAAATCACAAAACATCTCATCTCATTATCTCTAGCCACTTTATCCTGTTCTACAGGGTTGCAGGCAAGCTGGAGCCTATCCCAGCTGACTATGGGTGAGAGGCGGGGTAGACTACACCCTGGACAAGTCACCAGATCATCACAGGGCTGACACATAGACACAAACAACCATTCACACTCACATGCAACTCCTAGGAATGTCGAATCTACTCTCATTTAATGTAAATTAGAAATCTGGAGAGATCTGAATTTTGTAGTACTCACATATGGAAACTCGGGATGAATAGTCAGAATGCAGCAGGGACACAAGCAGCTGTTGTAATGCAGTACACCCGAAAGCCATACAGTGATACGGAAGTGAAAGAGAGGAGGCTCCAGATGCTATAAGGGAGGAGCAATAGTGGAGGGGAAAAGCAGGAAAGAAGAAAAATGAATTGCTGAAGTGGAGCATGTTTATGTTCCTCACACAAAGAAAACAGTCATAGGGAAATACAGTAGTGCTTGAAAGTTTGTGAACCCTTTAGAATTTTCTATATTTCTGCATAAATATGACCTAAAACAACATCAGATTTTCACACAAGTCCTAAAAGTAGATAAAGAGAACCCAGTTAAACAAATGAGACAAAAATATTATACTTGGTCATCTATTTATTGAGGAAAATGATCCAATATTACATATCTGTGAGTGGCAAAAGTAAGTGAACCTCTAGGCATGGGCGCCGCCAGGGGGGGAAAGGTTAGAACAATTCTAGGGGCCCAGCACTGCCATGGGGCCCTTTAAGGGGCTGATAATATGCTTTTAATGATTTTAATAAGACTTTTGAAATAACAACAATACAATATTCCATCTGGTAAAATGAGCTAATTGAACAAGGTTGTCTATTTCTTGAGTTCTTCAACATATTGTCATTTAACCCTCCCCCTTTTGCGAAATGGTACGGTCCAGTTCTGGTAGAAGCGCGATGCGTTAAATCTGTGTGCTGATCAGTGCAACGCTACTTGCTGCTGTGTCGCGGTGCAGCAGCCAGCCAGCCAGCAGTGGAGTGCGTACAGTCTATGATCGCTAAATATGAAGAGTGGCTGTCAGAAACGTAAAGAAAGGCAGCTGAAAGCTGAGAGGGACCGGAGAGGCAGGCAACTGGTCACTCAGTTTTTCCCAAAGAAAGGTAGCTATCGCTCACATGTGTGTTCAAAATATTAGCGAATGGTAAATGAACAGTATGAACGTGGTTGGATTAGCCTATCAAGAGAACACTTTTACAGTTTGTACAGTGACATTTTTTCCATTTTAATAACTGAACTGACTTGTGTGATAAACAAGATGAAATATTACATTATGCTGGTGCTATATAATTGGTCACTACCAATTGTCCTAGCACAAGAAGGCATGTGGCAAAATCGTGAATTTTCATTTGTGATTGTAAATGCACCAGAATTAGTCACTGACCAGTTTTCATCTAGTCCCTGGTAGGTTAATACATAAAATGTAATAACAAAGTCACAAACTCAAGGTCCATGGGCTATCAAAAGTCAAATAATGACAATAATGCAATTGTGACGAGGGTGGGCAAAGTTGGGGGGCCCAAAATTCTAATCTTTCATGGGGCCCAAAATTTCTGGCGGTGCCCCTGCCTCCAGGATTAGCAGTTCACTTGAAGGTGAAATTACAGTCAGGTGTTTTCAATCAATGGGATGACAATCAGGTGTGAGTGGGCACCCTGTTTTATTTAAAGAACAGGGATCTATCAAAGTCTGATCATGAACAAAGAAGATTTCTGAGGACCTCAGAAAAAGCGTTGTTGATGCTCATCAGGCTGGAAAAGGTTATAAAACCATCTCTAAAGAGTTTGGACTCCACAATATCCACAGTCAGACAGACTGTATAAAATGGAGGAAATTCAAGACCCTCCCCAGGAGTTGTCAACCAACAAAGATCACTCCAAGAGCAAGGCGTGTAATAGTCGGTGAGGTCACAAAGGACCCCAGGGTAACTTCTAAGCAACTGAAGGCCTCTCTCACATTGGCTAATGTTAATGTTCATGAGTCCACCATCAGGAGAACACTGAACAACAATGGTGCGCATGGCAGAGTTGCAAGGAGAAAGCCACTGCTCTCCAAAAGGAACACTGCTGCTTGTCTGCAGTTTGCTAAAGATCACATGGACAAGCCAGAAGGCTATTGGAAAAATGTTTTGTGGATGGATGAGACCAAAATAGAACTTTTTGGTTTAAATGAGAAGCGTTATGTTTGGAGAAAGGAAAACACTGCATTTCAGCATAAGAACCTTATCCCATCTGTGAAACATGGTGGTGGTAGTACCATGGTTTGGGCCTATTTTGCTGCATCTAGGAACCCATGGTGGATAGTTTAAAAGTTGACAGCCTTTCGATTTCATAAAAGCGGTAAAATTTAGTTCCCTCTGAAATTTGGTCATTGTGATATATGTTTATTTCTGTAATATTTAAAAAAAAGACAGACCAGTCTGTGGCTGGGAAGGTTATTTAATTTGAGGGGGACTCCCTAGAAAATGTGCATGAAATCACTCGCTTCGCACAGTCAAGCAGACAGAAGTAGTCCATATACGCATGTGCAGGTTTACCTTTCAGCATCATCATCTTCTTCTTCTCTTGGGTTTTATGGCAGCTGGCATCCAGTGTTGCATTACTGCCATCTACAGGTTTACCTTTGACCATGCACTGACAGTTACATCATTCTGTCGCGAAACGAATAGCTGATCACACCAAGGTGCTCGCTGACTGCCAATATTTATGTTTGGTCCTACGTTTTCTTTCCTTCACAACGTAACATCTTTTCTTCTCACTTTCTATTACTGTAGTCGGTCTTCCACATTTTTCTCTCCTGTTTCAATTTTGTATCCCACAGTGCCTTGCGCGAACGGGGAAAGCCCATCACGTGATGCATGATGTAGTTATCTTGAATTGGGTCATGGTGAAACAAGAAATAATAGTGAAGAATTTAGGGCCACATGGTCCTAAATTCATTAATTGTTTTATTTAAAAAATAAAAATAAATAAAATAAATTGGATGTCTGTGATTCGAATTCAGTAGCTTTCAGGCCACTAAACAAAAATAACTGGGTGTCAGGGAGAATTCTTTTTATGACCTGAACCTGAAAAATCTGAAAGTCAGTCTAGCTTTAAATTTGGGAACGGACAACACACTAAAAGATAAAGATCTGAGCCTGTGAATGGGAGAGTAGGGTTGAATTAATTCCATTAGATATTGAGGAGTGCTGTCATGGAGTGCTTTAAATGTAAACAGAATAATTTTTGAAGAAGAAGGAGCCTTTATTTGTCACATATACATTAATTCTTTCTCTCCATTTAACCCATTTGAAGCAGTGAACACTGAAGGGCCTTTTCCACTAAATCAAAATTTCAAATCAAATCAAATTTATTTGTATAGCGCTTTTAACAATAAACATTGTCGCAAAGCAGCTTTACAGAATTTGAACGACTTAAAACATGAGCTAATTTTATCCCTAATCTATCCCCAATGAGCAAGCCTGTGGCGACGGTGGCAAGGAAAAACTCCCTCAGACGACATGAGGAAGAAACCTCGAGAGGAACCAGACTCAAAAGGGAACCCATCCTCATTTGGGCAACAACAGACAGCCTGACTAAAATATTAACAGTTTTAACAGGTATAACCCTCAACTGTCCTCATGGGGCCGTCCTTCACAGGAGCGGTGCGATAAAACTCCGACCAGACACAGGGCACCAGGATGGATCAAGCAGGTCCGAGGGGCAGAAGAGGCCAGCATCTCAATCCCAGGATCAACATGTAACTCAGAGGGACAGATTGGGGGGGGGGGGGGGGGGAGAGAGAAAGAAAACACGTTGTTAGGTATGCCCTAAAAATGACAGCTCACTTCAGCCCAACATGGCTCGCGTTTCGACTACCTCAGAGCAGCACGACTGAGCTCACTTCAGCCTTACTCAGCACCCAAAACTCGCACGGTTTTGGAGTGGGGCTGAAGTGAGCCCAACAGAGCCGAGTGGGGCTAGGGGTGTGAGGAGACACTCCCCTGTGCACTGACTGGTGAGGAGGAGTGTCCTCACATGCCCACACACGCCCCGCGAGCACGCTGGGATCTGTAAACACCGTAAACCCGGAAGAAGAAGGCGCCTTATGCGCCTCGCCTCATCTATACGCTCTTGCCAGTATCTGTTGGCGTTGTCGGTGACAACAAGCCACAGCACCAAGACCAGCAACACTAACGACTCCATGTTTATTGTTTACTATCCGGGTCGTGAGACTACCGCTTAAAAGGTCACTGTTGTCACTGTTTGCGCCACCTAACGACATCACGTGACGTCCACCCACTTTCGCTAACTCCACCCAATGTGTCCACCCACTTCCAGCCAGCATGGTTCAGTGCAGTTGTAGTTGAAATGCAACCCCAACAGCCCCACTCAGCTCGACTCAGCCCAACTCAGCACCGCACGGCTCAGCCCAACTCAGCCGCGTTGGTAGTGGAAAAGCCCCAATACATACCCAGTGTAGTGAGCAGCTGTGCTACAGCGCTCAGGGAGCAGTTAGGGGTTTGGTGTTTTGCTCAAGGGCACCGCAGCCATGGATGTAGTAGATTAAAGTGCTGTTCATTCATTCCTGCTGCTGGTCCTGAAAATCAAACTAGAACCTTTTGGTCCCAAAGCTGCTTCTCTAACATTTAGGCTGTGGCATGCTCCCGGGCATAAATTTTAAATCTTTTAGATGCCCAGTCTGGGTGAACTTGCCCCCACAATAGCCTTTCATTCCTATTCTCGGCTGATGGGAATAGAAACCGATGGCATTTTCAGCTTTGGTATGCTCATTCACCCTGAGGATCGCCGTGGGTGTAAAAGTGTGGTAATTTGAATTGATAATTGCATGGTTTGAATTATGAATTCATCTTTGTGGGGGTCTCCAAAAAAAAAGAGAAATGGGTAGTGGATGCGGCAAGTAAGTATATAAATAAAAATAGCCTAACAGGTGCACTCTCCGTGAGTGAGAGACTATGTGGTTTGTTAGACTATACTTGCAGACACACAGAGTGGTCTTTATTTTATTTTTTATTGAGCATATTGTTTTTACTATTTTGTATAGCCTACACCTTAAACAGAGAGACAATGCATTCTACTAGTACTGAAACATGTCAGGGCTGACCACAGTGTCAACACCAGTAGTGGCCTTTTTTTTTTTCGGTGGAATGGTAACCAATAGTCTCTAACTCATTGATCTTTTTCTTGGAAACTTAACCAGTGAATGAAACCAAGTTCAGGTGGTTCTTCTGAAAGGGTTAATGTGTGTCTGTTAATGTTCGCAAGCTCTCAAATAGATAGTTTGTGCACATAGTGGTGCTGCATTCACGAGAGTATTCACCTAGCTGTAATGCATTCTTTTAGAAAACATACATCCATTATCCATAACTGCTTATCCTGCACAGGGTCACGGGCAAGCTGGAGCCTATCCCAGCTGACTATGGGCGAGAGGCGGGGTACACCCTGGACAAGTCACCAGATCATCACAGGGCTGACACATACATGTAGAGACAAACAACCATTCACACTCAAACTCAACCCTACAATCAAATTAGAGCCACCAATTAGCCGAACCTGCATGTCTTTGGACTGTGGGGGAAACCCACACAGAGGAGAACATGTCTGTGAAGAAACTCAGTCGTCCAGGGACATAGTAATCTGTGGTTGGTTGAAGAGAGCAACTGGACTTGCTTGACGATTCTTGAAAACGTTTCGCCTCTCACCCTAAAGGCATCCTCAGTTCTGTCTGACTACTAGGGAGTATCCAGTATTTATCCTCTCATGGATCATCATAGAATCCGAATCAGAATGCTGATGGCTGCATTGAAGGTGGCTGATAAAAGATGTCATAGACACCCACCTCTGTTCAATGAAGGTCGTTCCAGGTTGACAAAAATGAACGATCCTCTCTGGTTAAGATGTCTGCCAGTTTTCTGATTCGGATTCTATGATGATCCATGAGAGGATAAATACTGGATACTCCCTAGTAGTCAGACAGAACTGAGGATGCCTTTAGGATGAGAGGCAAAATGTTTTCAAGAATCGTCAAGCAAGTCCAGTTGCTCTCTTCAACCAACTACAGAGGAGAACATGCAAACTCCACACAGAAAAGCCACTGTCGGTCACTGGATTTGAACCCAGAACATTATTATTATTATTATTATTATTGAAGAGCAGGGAGACTTGGGACCTGAACAAAAAATGCCATATTTGTAAGCCTAAACAAATATATGCTTGAAAATCTAAATTGCTAAAGAAATAAGATAAACTTGCATTAAGCTCATTCCTTTAGCCCTTCAGGAAGTTTGTAGTAGTTGTACTACAACAATTCTATCATGGAACTGTACATGTTTGCATTTCAACAGGTTTCTTTTATTCTTTCTGTTTCTGTGCTGATGGAATATAGTCAGTATATAAAATCAATGCACTTTACTTACAAGCAACCTCTCTGCATTTCAAAACACATTTAACACATTTTTTGTGCATATCATTATTTTTATTGATACAAAAACAGACTTTCAAACAAGCATTGTTTTTCTTGGCATTGTACAGTATATATCTACTGTGGGCCTCTGAATCTCCCAAAGAACAGGATGCTTTTCGTGGGGTTGTGTCTGATGAAGAATAAGAAGGGGTGGTCTGCCATGAAGTTCTCCTCTGGTGTCCAGCATAATGCTGTTATCAGTACAACTGTGGCCGCTGCTGCCTCTGTGCCTTCCTCATTAACCTCCACAAAAGCTTTGTGGGCCACCGACGACACAAAAAGTCCTCCTTGGCTGCTCATGCCTGTAAGATCTGCAACATTGGCCTGAAACAAAGAGCTCATGCCCATCTTATTCAGTGTATCCGTCAAAGAGTACTGCTCTTCCAGCTTGAATTTTGGCAGATGGACGTTGATGTCATTCCACCTGGTCATCTTTTCTGGATTTGTCCACTCAAGCAGTTTGTCCACTGTTATTTCAGTCTCCAGCTGTGAAGCAAGAAACACACAGACACTGTCAGGTGTTAGACTATGGTGGAACAGTTTTGGTAGAGGAATCATTTACTGCCATAAAAATCATAGTATTGTCATACAAGATAAAAGAGCTCATGTGAAAGCATCAATGAGACAAAAACATAAAATGAAACAACATAATGATTGAATAGGTCAGACAGCAATTTTAGCAGACAGATAGATCCTGACTGCCAGCAGCCAACATACAATCCAGTGAGTGTTTATAGGATTGTGCATGCTAACAGACCCCTTGCATATGATGTCACACATCACGTGATAGTTTAACCTGGGGGTCAAACAGACACCGTCTTTCATGTAAGCCAGGCTTAATCTGTTCATTTTTGCACTGTTTTTGGCTGTCCAAATCAAGAAATAGATCAAATGTATTACCGTCTCCCTGCTATCAAGAAAAATGTTAAAGAGAAGCAAATTTGGGATCCCTGAGGGAAAGGAAGGTTTGACACCAAGAGATTTTATTGCTAAACTCCTTCAAGACCTTCTCTCCCTCAACGAGAAGCCCCTCATTGATGGAGCACATCGGATCCTCCGCAAGCGACCTGAATCTAATGAGCCACCTAGGCCATTCATTTTGAGGCTACACTATCATGTGCTCGAGGACATCCTACGTAAGGCTACAGCGGTGAGGCAGCTCCACGTATTCAATGAGGGCACACATATTCAAATTTTCCCGGACTATCCCCCACTGTGGCAAAACGGACAGCACTGTTCAATCCCACCAGGGAAATACTACGGAAGATATATGGCATCAAATATGGCATACTCTACCCTGCAAGGCTACTGATAACCCATGATGACACCCAGATCTCCTTCACAGACCCCAGCAAAGCTGAGAAGTATGCTGCACATCTTTCTGCATCAGAAGCGACTACATCAAGGCAGGAGGAGATGTAAACCGCCCTTGAGGTTGGAAAGTAAGACACAGCACTCGGTACACCTGGCTACTAGCTTGCCGGCCTTAGTGACTATGCTAACACAGTAACATGATGCGATGTTGGCAAAGACAACTTATTTATAAGGCTGTTTATGTTAATGACTGGTTAACAAGCTGCCAGGTTAAACGTTATGGGAGAGGTAAATCCTGGTGAATATCTTATTTTGAGCCAAATTCTGTCTTGTTCATTTCTTAGTTAAAATTAGTTTTGTGCCCAGTTGAATATTACACCTAGTGAACTCTGTTTCTTGTTCATGCCACTCATTTGATTTACCTCGTTTACTGAGTTAATGACCTTATGAGGCATTATCTGGTTCTTCTTGACTCAAAAATCCACTTCTACTATTATAATACCAAACTAAACACTAAGAAAAGGGGTGGCATGGTGTTTGTAATAAAAATAATACATGGGTAGGAATGTATATTTGTATGTCCACCTTTTGCCACTCCATCAAGAATTAATGGCTCTACCCTTAAATTGGGAACAAACTTGTCTTTATGTTTTTATTTAATGTTTTTTGTTTCTTTCTTCTTCCACTTTTCACTTATTCAGCTTTTGGAGTTACCAGGCTATTTAACTTAGTTGCACTTTTACAACAGCCCATCTGAAGGTGAAGAGAAGTAATGTATGTTTACAGTTTAGTTTTAAGTACTTCCTTAAGAAAGCTTGTGCCATACTTAGTTAGAATTGGCCAGAGTAGTTCTGTTCTTTTCTTTTTTTTTGGTTATGGGGAACAGGTTGACCTTGCATAGAAGGTAGGTTTTCTGGATCGTGGAAGATGGACAGGGAGACCATTTACTCAAACTTAACTTTCTGATAGTTGTGCTGTTGGGAATTTTCTGTTGGTTATGATTAGCTGATGCACAGTAATGTAAATAACTCCACTGGAGGGAGTAAGGTTCTCATTTTCAAATTGGAATGTACATGGAGTGAATAACCCTGTTAAAAGAGGAAAAGTTCTGACTCACCTAAATTCTCTGGCTTCGGAAATAATGTTTCTGCAGGAAATGCATTTAAAAAAACAACTCACATGATGGGTTGAAAGCTAAATAGATAGGAGAGGTGTATCATTCAAATTTTACATTTAAAGCAAGAGGTACAGCCATTCTATTAAGAAAAGGCCTGCCCTTTTTGCAGAAAAAAACAACTGCAGATAAAGAAAGCCACTACATTATTGTAACTGGGGAGATTCATAACACCTTCACTTTTGTTAATGTGTATGCCCCTAACATGGGCAGTCCCATATTTTTTCAAAAGAGATATCCTTTGATACCAGACATTTCACAGACACAGTTGATAATAGGGGACGGGGACTTCAACACCGTCTTGGACACATATCTTGATAGGTCCTCTATAAAGAAGCTCCCAAGAAATACCCTATCTGAATTTCTAAACACGTTCATTAAAAATACAAACATTTTTGGACATATGGAGAATTATGAACCCCTCATGTAGGGACTACTCCCTCCCCATCAGTCCATAATTCTTAAAGCAGGATAGATTATTATTTAGTGGATACCAGGCTCATTCCCTTTACAGTACATATAAAATATCACAGCATTGTGATATCAGACCACAGTCCTCTAACATTTTCTTTGTGTTTAGACCATATAGATAAACCACCTACTTTTTGGAGAATGAATCCACAATTACTAACCGAAAATAAATTTTGTGAATACTTAAGAGCTCAGATATATTTATACTTTGAAACAAACAATATCCCGGAGACCTCCCCATCTATCCTTTGGGAGGCATTCAAAGACTATGTAAGAGGTAGTGCAAGTTTGTTTGAAGCCTCGAGGAGGAAAGAAAACGGGTCAAAATTAAAAGAATTAGAGGATCAGATCAAATCACTTGATTGAGGCCTGACTGACGACCTCGAGTTTGTGGATGATGCTCGCAAGACCGCGGTCATTGACTTGGAGCTTAGCCACCTGAAGATGGACATTGTTGCATTGCAAGAGATCAGGCTGCTGGAATCTGCTGGAATCCTTGAGAGAGAAGAACTTCACCTTATTCTGGCAAGGGAAAGCAATAGAAGAGACGAAAACACGGAGTTGGCTTTGCCATCCGCAACACCTTGTTGAATTCCATCATACCACCTACTGAAGGATCAGAGAGGATCCTCTTTCTACAGCTCCACACCTCAGCTGGACCTGCACACCTCATTAGTGCATATGCACCAACACTTATCTCTAGGGGCAAAATAAAGGATCGGTTTTATGACGACCTCAGCACTGTGGTTGAAAGAATCCCCAGAAACGAGGCCCTGTTTATCCTTGGTGACTTCAACACCGGAGTTGGCGCAGACGATGATTCCTGGCCATCTTGCCTGGGCCATTTTTGAGTCGGTAAGGCAAATGAAAACGGCTAGTGCCTGCTGGAATTCTGCTGTCACCAAAGCCTCTGTATAAAAAAAAAAACCACCTTCTTCAACACCAAGCCACAACACTGGGTCTCCTGGTGTCACCCCTGCTCCAAACACTGGCATCAGCTCGACTTGATTATCACCAGACCTAGCAGCTTCTCAAACATCAGAGTGACTCACAGATACCAGAGTGCAGAGCGTGACACAGATCACTCGCTTGTAGGAAGCATGGTCAAGCTCTGGGCAAAGAACATTTACCAGTCCAAGGAACCCGGAAGACCCCATGTTGACACAGGGAAGACTCGCATCCAGGAAAGAGTAGAGGAATTCAATCAAGCCCTACTTAACAGCCTAGAAAACCCACGCTTGGGCAACACACCACAGAAATGGGCTCACTTTCGAGACTCCATCTACCAAGTAGCCATGTCAGTTTTTGGAAAAAAGACAGCCAGAACTGCTGATTGGTCTGAAGCCTCCTCAGAAATCCTGATGCCCCTTATTGAAGAGAAGAGGGAAGCCCTGATCATCTACAAAAGCAACCCAATCCAGAAGAATCTGGAAAGTTTGAGATCTGCCCGAAGCAGAAGGCAGTCAACAGCCAGGCAATGCGGTAATCGATATTGGCTCAACCTATGCAAGAGGATCCAAGATGCTGCGGACACGGGCAACATCAGAGAAATGTACAATGGGATCAAGACTGCTATCAGACCAATGCAAAAGAAGCGCGACCCACTTCTTTTGCGTTGGTCCGAGAGCAATCTCGGTCCTGTGCATCGCTGGGTTGAGCACTACTCTGAACTCTACTCCATAGAAAACTCCATCTCAGCTGAAGCCATGAATGCCATAGAAAGCCTTCCTGTCCTGGACAACTTGGATAGAGAACCAGATCTTGATGAACTGAACGAAGCATTGAAGGCCATTTCGTCTGGAAAAACTCCCAGAGAAGACAACATCCTTGCAGAGATCTTGAAGTGCCTCAGCAACACTGCTCGCCTAGAGCTCCTGGAGATACTGCGCCTCTGCTGGAACGAAGGTCAGGTACCTCTGGACATGAGAGACTGCAACATTGTGACTCTCTACAAAAACAAAAGTGACCGTAGCAATTGCAACAACTATCGTGGGATTTCTCTGCTCAGCATTGTTGGCAAGCTCTTCGCTAGAGTGGTACTGAGAAGACTCCGAGTGATCGCAGAGAGGGTGTACCCTGAGTCGCAGTGCAGAGAGCAACAAAAACTGCTCTTTATTGCCTTCATCGATCTTACCAAGGCCTTCGACCTTGTCAGCCAGGATGGTCTTTTCCAGATCCTGGAGAAGATTGGATGCCCACCCAAACTCCACAGCATCATCAAGTCATTTCACACCAACACAAAAGGCACAGTTGGCTTTGATGGCTCAACCTCAGAACCCTTCACCATCTGTAGCAGCGTGAAACGGGTGCATGCTGGCTCCAACTCTCTTCAGCATATTTTTCTCATCGCTTCTCAAGCATGCTTTTGGCTCTTCAACTGATGGCGTGTACTTAAGAACACAGTCAGATGGGAACTTGTTTACCCTTTCCCATCTGAAGACCTAGAGTCAAGCAGAGGTGCCTCCGAGACTTTCTCTTTGCCGACGATGCTGCCATAACCACTCACTCAGTCCTCAAACTCCAGAGGATGATGAACTTCTTCAGCCTGTGAGCAATATGGACTCACCATTACCACCAAGAAAACACAAGTCATGGGACAAGGTGCAGATGCAACACTGAACATCAGCATTGGAGATCATGCACTTGAAGTAGTCCATGAGTTCACTTACCTGGGGTCAATGATAGCTGACAACCTATCCCTGGAGAACGAACTGAACTGTCGAATTGGCAAAGCAGCTACCACCATGTCTCGCCTGAACAAGAGAGCCTGGACAAACAGAAAGCTGATGGAGAAGACCAAGGTGCAGATCTACAGGGCATGCGTGGTGAGTACTCTCCTATAAGGAAGTGAGACGTGGACCCTAAAAGCAGCCCAAGAAAAGCGACTAAACACCTTCCACGTGCGCTGCCTTCGAAGGATCCTCAAGATCACCTGGAGGGACAAAGTCAGCAACCAAGCGGTTCTTGAGAGGGCAGGAATCTCCAGCATGTACTGCCTCTAGAAGCAGCGAAGGATGAGATGGCTTGGTCATCTGATTTGCATGGACGATGGGCGCATCCCAAAGGACCTCCTCTATGGAGAACTGATTAGCAGCAAACGCCCAACAGGCAGACCAAAGCTGCATTACAAGGACATCTGCAAGCGTGATCTCAAAGCCCTCAGGTTTAACCTCTAGTCATGGGAGACCCTTGCCCTCGACAGAACTGCTTTGGAAGCACCACGTCAGACAAGGCCTTCGAGAGCATGAAGAAACCCTGGCACATCAGTCTGCTGAAAGTAGACAGAAGAGAAGGATACAGCAGCAGCAGCAGCCCAGAAGGAGCAGTCTAACAACAACCAACAATCATGTCTGCCCAACCTGTGGGCGAGACTGTACCTCGAGAATCGGCCTCTACAGTCACAGCCGACATTGTACCACCCAAAGCGCGATACCATAGTCGACATGACTGATGGATGCCAACAATTTTGTTTGAAGCCTTGAGGAAGAAAGAAAACAGGTCAAAATTAAAAGAATTAGAGGATCAGATCAAATCACTTGATAAACAAAATGCCCAATCCCCCTCCATTGTCTTACATAGAAGAATGGCAACATTAAAATACAACTACAACAAAATTACATCTGCAAAAATAAATAAAGCATTCCTTTATGTCAGACAAAAGTACTTTGAATTTGGTGAAAAGCCCCACAAATTATTAGCCAGGCAGCTTAGGAAAATTGAAAATGATAGAACCATTCATATGATGAAAGCTAGCAATAATACAATACTCACAAATGATAAAAGATATAAACAAAATATTTCTTGAATTCTAGACTGATCTATACACCTCAAAAACCTCTCCCGAACTGGCAACTATTAATACATTCCTGGACAAATGTGACCTTCCTAGACTAAACAAAGAAGATTGTGGTACTTTAAATTCAGAACTTACAATTGCAGAAGTGCAGAGAGCTATTGCCTCACTAAAGAATAATAAAAGACCTGGTCCAGATGGTCTGCCGGGGGAATTATACAAAGCGTTTAGCAAAATTATATCTCCTTACTTACTAAAAACATTTGGATATGCTCAGACCAATGGTTGCTTACCCACAACCGGTACTTTTACTGAGGCTGTGATTACAGGAATTTATAATTTTAAAAAAAGAAAAGAAAGGGAAGGATCTTCAGGAAGTAAGTTTTTACCGTCCTATCTCATGACGCAATGTCGAAGCAAAATTGTTGGCTAAGGTGCTGGCCAATAGGTTAAGTCCATTATGAGGCAAATTAATACACATAGATCAGACAGATTTTATCCCTAATAGAAACTCATTTTTCAATCTCTGGCACATCTTTAATATTATATATACCAAAAAAGAATCATCTACAGATTTGGCCATACTTGGGCTGGATACAGAGAATCCAGTTTGATCAAATTGAGTGGAAGTATCTATTTGAAGTTCTTAATAGGTATAATCTTAGCAATTACAACACATCCATGATTAAACTAATTTACAGAAGTCCATCAGCGCAAATTTTGACAAATCATTTAATATCACCTTCGTTTAATTTGCATAGAGGGACAAGACAGGGGTGTCCCCTATCCCCCTTGATCTTTGCTCTTGCTATTGATCCTTTAGCCCAAAGTATTAGATTAGATCCTCAGATACATGGATACACTACTACAGAGTCCAATAATAAAATATCAATGTATGCAGATCATATTCTCCTGTATGTAACATAGCCTGAAGTCATATTCCAACACTTTTAGATAAAATTAATCTATTTGGGACATTATCAGGATCTCAAATTAATTGGTCTAAAAAGTGTCCTAATACCAATCCACATGAGTGCTCTGACACTTCTGGATAACTTCCCTTTTAAAATTTCCCTAGGAAAAAAAAAAAAAAAAAAAACTTATTTGGGGATTGAAGTAACTAAGAACTACTCCTCTCTTTTTCAGGCTAACTGTTCTCCCGTGGGGCGGCACGGTGGTGTAGTGGTTAGCGCTGTCACCTCACAGCAAGAAGGTCCGGGTTCGAGCCCCGTGGCCGGCGAGGGCCTTTCTGTGTGGACTTTGCATGTTCTCCCCGTGTCCGCGTGGGTTTCCTCCGGGTGCTCCGGTTTCCCCCACAGTCCAAAGACATGCAGGTTAGGTTAACTGGTGACTCTAAATTAACTGTAGGGGTGAATGTGAGTGTGAATGGTTGTCTGTGTCTATGTGTCAGCCCTGTGATGACCTGGCGACTTGTCCAGGGTGTACTCCGCCTTTCGCCCGTAGTCAGCTGGGATAGGCTCCAGCTTGCCTGCAACCCTGTAGAACAGGATAAAGCGGCTAGAGATAATGAGATGAGATGTTCTCCCGTGTCAGGACTCTTTGGGAAAAAGAAGGTATATTCCAACATGTAGCTAATGCTAGGCCACAAATCTGCACCATCACTCCAATAATTTTGAGGAATTTTGTCCGGCTCAGAATCACTAATAAAATCTAATTTCCATATATGTCTATCCTTCGCTTCTTTCGGACTAAGATTATGTAATCCAGGAGGAGAGCTTTTTTAGCTGTAGTTTTCTTCAGACAACAGCAGCAGACATCGAACATCTTCGCTTGGCTACAGTATGAAAACAAAGTTCGCTCGTCCCCCAGGTCTAGGGTAGCAATGGTTGCTAACTTAAATGTGACATCAGTGCAAGGGGTCTATCCATCCATTTTGGTATATCACTACAGTAACGTGGCCGCTTTGACGGCTTCAGCCATCAAAGTAGAGCTTTTTTCCTCGGGAACATTACAGCAGTGGTTTCACATTGCCTTCTACTGGATTATTATAGAGGTTTTCTCCACTCAACCATTCACACTCACGTTCACACCCACGGACAATTTAGAGACACCAGTTAACCTAACCTGCATGTCTTTGGACTGTGGGGGAAACTGGAGGAAACCCATACAGACACAGGGAGAACATGCAGACTTCACACAGAATGGCCCCCGGTGGCCACTGGGCTCGAACCCAGAACCATCTTGCTGTGAGGTGATAGTGCTAACCACTACACAACCGTGCCACCTTAAGGTGTCTATAGGCAGTTTGAATTTCAATTAGATGTAAAATTGCTTTTTTAAAATAGATTTTGTTTATCTGCAGATCATTATTAATTAGAAGGAAAAAAGGACAAAATCTTGAGGATGTTTGTGCGGACCTTCTGAAGGGAGTCTGAGCCATCCTGAGACTCCTCAGGCAAAAGCACCACCATGCTGAGTTCTTCCTCTACATAGGGTAAATCCAGAACCTGCAGCTTGTACTCATCAATGTAGTTGAAGAGGAATTTCTTCTTCTTGTACATCATTTGCACTGGTTTTGTCTCATTCTAACAAACATACAAACACAAACAGTCATGAGCAACATTTAACTATACAGAGAAACTGGATTATGAAGACTGAAGTATTATAAAGCAAACGTGAATTATGTGACTTCCACCTTATTTATCTTAAAGGGCATCTCTTTAGTGTCTTCAGTATTAAACACATCTTTCCATTTTCCTTTGAAATAAATAGCGTTCACCAAGGCAAGTCGAGTCATTGCTGTGACCATCCCTGGCCGCAGAACATCTTTGATTTTACCTAAAATCAAAGACAACATTGAAGACCTGAACATGGTCTTAAACACAGCTGTTGCATGATGTGCATTATGGTGTAGATTTTGAGAGAATATTTATGTCTCTAAATGGATTTGGCTCTTACCCTCAGTCTTCTCTTCCACCCAGTGGTTGATGAGCTTCCGTGATTCTTCTGATGATCCAATGAAGTCTACTGCCTGCATATCAGCTTGATACAACTTCTGAGTAGAGTCCAAAAATTCCTGCAACAAAAAGTACAACATACTCAGGACACATTTCCCCCGCACAAACACCTGAGTAAAATCTGTCTCGTTTCAGATTTGCTCCAGATATCACGATACAAAAAATTGCATTTTAGTTTAGGTGTTGACCTTGATAGTCTTGGGTATGACTTTAAATTGCAACCGGTGGTGAGTCTCAGGTTCAGGACGTCTTGAGTATTGGGGAAATTGGAGTTACCCCTTAATCACCATTGCTCCCAGATCTGCTCTGACCTGGACCTGCCTGGGTTCCAGCTATGGGTTAAACAGTACATCACCAATAAGGCGCTGGCAGCAGGGCGCTTTTTGGTGCAGTGTGGCAGATGAACCCAACAGGGTCAATGGCACACCACCAGATGGCATGCAGAAGGGCCACTCAAATGGCTAATGGATGGCATCACTTGGCAAGTCAGTTGTAACTGCAGGGCAACTCCCATGCCCATCAGGTCTGTGGCACTTTTGTGCACCACTTGGCATCAGGTCTGGAGGTCCAGAGAGACAACACGATGGGGACACGACATCGTTTGTCTTACCTTACTGTGCAAGGTGCTTCATTAGGAAATTGCAGCCCATCTGCATTTCTATGCCTCCTATTGATGTGCTAGCAATGGACAGCCGCCGCCCTTGTATAATCTGAGGAGGTAGATGGGATCAGATACTATTCATTAGCCCCTGCCAAAAGGCCAGCACTGTGTGTGTGAGTGAACAAGGCCCCCATACTATGGGCTCTAGAACTCATTTCCTGGACTCCTGTGACAGTCATTAAGTTGCCCACCAGCCCAGGGGCAAATCCCACAGGGCAAGGCAGTCTGGCCAGGGGTGCATTTAAATATGGCCCCAAAAGCCGAGTTCAGGAGTTGAAATTCAGAATTTGGTGTCGCAAAAGAAGCTACACATACTGTATTTTCACAAACTTCAGGTGTGGATAGTTGCTTGCAATGCCAGTCAAATGGCACTAGGTGTTTTCTGGATTTGCAAAGTGGGGAAAAAACAAAACAAAACTACTCTCAGAACCTCTAGTAGTAGCTAGAGGTATGGCTTTGAAAACTGCTTAAATAGTTTTGGGTTGCTGAACAATGTAGCACTGCATTTTTATTTTTTGTCACCTCACAGTATGTTAAGAATTGGTGTTACCAATCGGTGAACCTCTAGAACCTATTTTATCCTTTACTGACAGATCAGTGATCCAAACCATATTTTTGTAACAAAACCAAACCAAAATAAACAAACAGTTTTGGAAATCTTACAGACAAGAAATGGAAAGTCTTCTCTCCATAAAGCCTGTTGGCCAGTCGGAGGATGTAGGAGGCTTTGGGGCTGTTAATTGCAGAGGTGAGGGTCTTGAAGTGGGTGTGAACATCAGGGATTGAACTGAAGGACAAAACCTGCAATGAGCAACAGAATCAGGAAATCTCCAGAAACAGGACAGTTTTCCATTATGTGTATGTGTGAAAATTTCTTAACAGTCCTTAAATACACCTCAGGCATTAATCTAAAAAAAAAAGTGAAGAAATTACAAGGCTATGATAATCAAAGGTGCTTAAAGATTACATTTGACATGTTTAACATCCCTCAAGAAAATGTAGTATTAAGTGAAAAACAGATTGAGTAACAACACGTGGTTTATTGCATGTCTGAACAGGTGTGGTTTCATTTCACTGTGAAACTCCCTGGATACGGGAACGCAAATTTGCTTGAGTATAAAGTTCATTGTCAAGATCACGGCCGGCCCAAGGCATAAGCGAATTAAGCGCCCGCTTAGGGCCCCACACACCACCAGGGGACCCCCAAGAGCAGTTGGAATGCCCACCTGCGAAAATATTTTTAATTAAAAAAACGTAATATCAATGACATGATATAGCAGAAACAAAAGACACAAAAATAAGACACAAAATACCGTTTTTTGTATCATTTTCATAGTTGGTACATTAGGTTAACTAATCCTTGCTGCTGGTTGCTGCCACTGCGCTCCTGCACAACCAGACGCACGTGACGTCACAGGAGTTATTCACTTTGGAAGACAGGTGGACTAGATGGCTAAGCCATGTCTCAAAAAAGAAATTATCCATCTGGGGCAGAGAAGAGGAAGAGACAAGAGGAAGAAAAAAGCAGCAAGTAAAAGGTAAATTTGAATGTCCAATGTTACTATTTTTGTGTCATTAAGGTTGTCTATGTTCTGGCTAGGTTGGCTGGATTAGCTAACAGAATGTCTGTCATAGTAGCTAACGTTATGCTACCCAACACAACAAAATGTAGCCTCGGATATCATCTTTAGTTCTAAGCTGAGAGCCCAGGCAGATCCGGGTACCTCTGCCTCCTGCTCCTTTGATGAA
The DNA here is from genome assembly GCF_027579695.1 of Neoarius graeffei. Classification (NCBI taxonomy): domain Eukaryota; kingdom Metazoa; phylum Chordata; class Actinopteri; order Siluriformes; family Ariidae; genus Neoarius; species Neoarius graeffei. Next base: position 102,861,616 of record NC_083571.1, read on the forward strand.
AGTGCTCCAAGTGAGTCATAATATGTTACTACCAAATCATGAATTAATCACACTTTTATTTCAAAATAGTGTTGTTGTTGAAACAGTTGAATATTTATTTTGAATAACATGGCACATTTTACACATTTGGCCTGTTTTTATTTTATTTTTTAATGCAATATTTATTTATTTATTTATTAGCCGCAGGTTCATCCTCTGTAGATCCACCAGCACCTGAGAGTGAGGGACAGATTCAAATGCCTGAAATTGAGGAGCATTCATCAGCACATGAAAGCCAGGAGCAGTCAGCATTCGAAACTGAGCAGTCACCAAAATCTGGAATTGAGGGTCAGTCACAAGCATTTGACATCTGTGAGTTATACCCCAATCTTTGGGTAGCTCTTAGGATTGCTTGCACTCTCCCAGTAACCGTAGCATCAGCAGAACGGAGCTTTTCGAAACTAAAATTAATCAAAAGCTACTTGAGATCTACAATGGCACAGGAAAGACTCAGTGGGCTTGCACTTTTAAGTATCAATAGCAAAGTTGGTCGGGAGATCTCCTATAAATGACGTCATTGATGACTTTGCCTCCCGAAAAGCCAGGAAACATAGATTTTGAAGGGAAATGATCAAGCACTGATGATGACAGGAAAAAGGACAAGTGTTGTCTTTCTGAACAGTGAGTTATTTTAGGCGAGTTTTCACATTTTCTCCTATAAATAGTTTTAAGTGCAACATAATAGGTTGTTGTTGTGTTATTGTTGATGTTATTATGCTGCAAATTTCTCTGTTCATTTTGTGAATTTGTTTAAGATTTCTTTTAAGATTTAAGGTTTTTTCCAGATTTTAAGATTTACAACCCCGATTCCAAAAAAGTTGGGACAAAGTACAAATTGTAAATAAAAACGGAATGCAATAATTTACAAATCTCAAAAACTGATATTGTATTCACAATAGAACATAGACAACATATCAAATGTCGAAAGTGAGACATTTTGAAATTTCATGCCAAATATTGGCTCATTTGAAATTTCATGACAGCAACACATCTCAAAAAAGTTGGGACAGGGGCAATAAGAGGCTGGAAAAGTTAAAGGTACAAAAAAGGAACAGCTGGAGGACCAAACTGCAACTCATTAGGTCAATTGGCAATAGGTCATTAACATGACTGGGTATAAAAAGAGCATCTTGGAGTGGCAGCGGCTCTCAGAAGTAAAGATGGGAAGAGGATCACCAATGGAAGAATCTCTGTGCGTAAGGGCCAAGGCTGGAAAACCATACTGGGTGCCCGTGATCTTCGGGCCCTTAGACGGCACTGCATCACATACAGGCATGCTTCTGTATTGGAAATCACAAAATGGGCTCAGGAATATTTCCAGAGAACATTATCTGTGAACACAATTCACCGTGCCATCCACCGTTGCCAGCTAAAACTCTATAGTTCAAAGAAGAAGCCGTATCTAAACATGATCCAGAAGTGCAGACGTCTTCTCTGGGCCAAGGCTCATTTAAAATGGACTGTGGCAAAGTGGAAAACTGTTCTGTGGTCAGACGAATCAAAATTTGAAGTTCTTTATGGAAATCAGGGACGCCATGTCATTCGGACTAAAGAGGAGAAGGATGACCCAAGTTGTTATCAGTGCTCAGTTCAGAAGCCTGCATCTCTGATAGTATGGGGTTGCATTAGTGCGTGTGGCATAGGCAGCTTACACATCTGGAAAGACACCATCAATGCTGAAAGGTATATCCAGATTCAAGAGCAACATATGCTCCCATCCAGACGACGTCTCTTTCAGGGAAGACCTTGCATTTTCCAACATGACAATGCCAAACCACATACTGCATCAATTACAGCATCATGGCTGCGTAGAAGAAGGGTCTGGGTATTGAACTGGCCAGCCTGCAGTCCAGATCTTTCACCCATAGAAAACATTTGGCGCATCATAAAACGGAAGATATGACAAAAAAAGACCTAAGACAGTTGAGCAACTAGAATCCTACATTAGACAAGAATGGGTTAACATTCCTATCCCTAAACTTGAGCAACTTGTATCCTCAGTCCCCAGACGTTTACAGACTGTTGTAAAGAGAAAAGGGGATGTCTCACAGTGGGAAACATGGCCTTGTCCCAACTTTGAGATGTGTTGTTGTCATGAAATTTAAAATCACCTAATTTTTCTCTTTAAATGATACATTTTCTCAGTTTAAACATTTGATATGTCATCTATGCTCTATTCTGAATAAAATATGGAATTTTGAAACTTCCACATCATTGCATTCCGTTTTTATTTACAATTTGTACTTTGTCCCAACTTTTTTGGAATCGGGGTTGTATTTATTTGTTTGTTATTTAATAACAGTTACAAGTACAAGTACTAAGTACTGTTTGTAAGAACTGTGTATGTTAGGTTTTGTTTTGCACATTAGTGCAAAATAAACTGGTTAACTTGTTTACATATACAGTGTCTCGTCTACTGATTTGTTGTTTTACTTACAAATATGCCACACATCACTCTGAATATTTTATATTGCAATAGCCACAAGTTGCAGTATAATGTAAACCAACTAAAAACGCAGATTATGGTGGGTGGCTAGACTAACTGTGTAGCCTAAGAAATAATAAGGCAGCTAGCAGTGTAGTTTTGGTGGTGTGGGGGGCCCCCAAATCAAATTCTGCTTAGGGCCCCTTAAAGGCTTGGGCCGGCCCTGGTCAAGCTATAAACTTTATGGGGGTTTGCACATACACTAAGTTTTATCTCGGGCTGTATATTCTATAATTCATCAGCTCTTATCACAATATTGAGTATATAGTAACTGTGGTGTTACAGAAATCTTATGTACACTTTATTATACTGACCAATCTCAGATAAGCTGGCTAGGGATTTAATGGGGGTTTGAAGTATCACATCATTCATATGATCCAGCAAACAAACATCATTTTGTGATTTGACCAAGAATAACAAGCTTTCACCATCACATAAAATTTTCAGCATTGTGACTTAATACAAGGTATTTAGAAACCACATTATGTCACAATATCGTTACAATTTGGACGTTTTGTTCACACGTTCCAGTCCTGGTTTTATGTTGCCTATGTTTTTAAGATAAGCTCTCATACCTTAGCCATTTCCTCAGCAGTAGCTCCTCGGGCTCCTAAGTAGACCATACTGAGTGCAGCACTGATACTCAGTGGGGAAAAGAACAAGTTTCCATCCGGATTATTGCCGCTTATGGCCCGATACAGGTCCAGGGCAAAGGCACTATTAGCGTGGCTCAAATTCTCCATCTTTGATGTCTTGATGAATCTAATGCATAACACACACAGTTATGTGAATTGTGCAATGTGGCGCACAACACCAAAATCCGTGCATGTTATGGCTGAAAACTCACGAAACATTATTATTATCCATCCATCCATTATCTGTAACTGTTTATCCTGTGCAGGGTCGCGGGGAAGCTGGAGCCTATCCCAGCTGACTATGGGCAAGAGGCGGGGTACACCCTGGGCAAGTTGTCAAATCATCACAGGGCTGACACATCGAGACAGACAAACAATCAATCATTCACACTCAATTTAGAGCCACCAATTAGCCAAACCTGCATGTCTCTGGACTGTGGGGGAAACCGGAGCACCTGGAGGAAACCCACGCAGACACAGGGAGAACATGCAAACTCCACACAGAAAGGCCATTGGGCTCGAACCCAGACCTTCTTGCTGTGAGGTGATGGTGCTAACCACTGCACCACTGTGCTTTTATTATGATGATGATGATGAGAGAGCAGGGAGACTTGGGACAGGTTTTCAGCTTTTGTAGATTGTGTCACATTCATATTGCATTAGAGAGGATTTACTATACCCTCTGACCACAACATTAGTTTCTCAGCTTGCCACATATACTGACCTACTGGCTTTGTTTTCTGTCTTTTTTTTTTTTTTTTTTGGGGGGGGGGGGGGGGGGGGGACATTGAGGGGAGATATGGAGCAAAAATAACTTACCTATGCCGACATGTTTGATTTTTATTTATTTTCAAAACTTGTAATATATGAACTGTATAAACACACACTGCTGGTGCAGCAATAGACAAATGTCAGTTTACACAAAACCTGATGAGACAAAACAATTCCATTCTCAAGACGGAATGAAATAAGCTTAAGCCTCATGCAGGGACACGCCCACATTTTTAACAAGCATTTTTAAACAACTGTATTCTCGAAGTCGGCGTGACGTCACGATCACATGACACAACTTGACAACAGGCCCGCCATATTTGACTAGGGAAAAGAGAGAGCGTACATGTTAGGGGAAGCACGCAGCACTACTAGGTTTTGGTACATCATGGCATTCCAGTATGAGGATGGACTGCTGCCTGAGGACAAGTGTAGATATCAGACTAAGGTATTGCTGCTAGGCCTGGATTGTTGCCCATTCAAAATCCCTGCAAACAAGTGGTTGGACAATCCCTTGCAGTGGCCATAAGTTCCGTATCCTGATATATACCACTACTTTATCAAGTTTCCCAGTAAGTACTTCTAATTTTGGCCTAATGCCGCTTTTCCACTACCAACGCGGCTGAGTTGGGCTGAGCCGTGCCGTGCTGAGTTGGGCTGAGTCGAGCTGAGTGGGGCTGTTGGAGTTGCATTTCGACTACAACCGCGCTGAACCGTGCTGGCTGGAAGTGGCTGGACACATTGGGTGGAGTTAGCGAAAGTGGGTGGACGTCACGTGATGTCGTTAGGCGGCGCAAACAGTGACATCAGTGACCTTTTAAGCAGTAGTCTCACGACCCGGATAGTAAACAATAAACATGGAGTCGTTAGTGTTGCTGGTTTTGGTGCTGTGGCTTGTTGTCACCGACAACGCCAACAGATACTGGCAAGAGCGTATAGATGAGGCGAGGCGCATAAGGCTTCATAATTCTCGTAATTCGTAATTCTTCTTCTTCCGGGTTTACGGTGTTTACAGATCACAGCGTGCTCGCGGGGCGTGTGTGGGCATGTGAGGACACTCCTCCTCACCAATCAGTACACAGGGGAGTGTCTCCTCACGCCCCGAGCCCCACTCGGCTCGGTTTGGCTCGCTTCAGCCCCACTCCAAAACCGTGCGAGTTTTGGGTGCTAAGTAAGGCTGGAGCGAGCTGAGTCGTGCTGCTCTGAGGTAGTCGAAATGCGAGCCGTGTCGGGCTGAAGTGAGCTGAAGTGAGCTGAAAAAGGGTAGTGGAAAAGGGCCATAAGTGTAAAGGGTCTCATCCTAATTGAGGTATTTCACCTGACGTCACAGGGTCACGTGACGCCCTGGTGTCCGCCATTTTGAACGTCAAGCTAACGCTGCAGACAGAGAGGGAGAACCAGCTTGAAAAAAAAACGTGTTACAGACACCTAGAATAGATTAATTTGTCAGTAAGCACTCTATAAATAACCATGGTGTTTGCTTGTTGTGCTGTGGGCTGCCACGACAGACAGGGACAGCGTGCAGGACGCTCCTTTTACCGGTTTCTAGTGATGGGAATTTCGGCTCTTTTTCGGGAGCCGGGTCTTTTGGCTCTTCTTACTATAAGGAGCCGGCTCTTTCGGCTCCCAAACGGCTCCTGAGATTTTATTTTTGATTTAATTGCTGCAATTAACTAGTTAATTAATTACATTATTATTTATATTTTATCAATAGGATGCTTTCCATTTTATTTTTTAGTTTTTGTAGCCATTGTAAAGCTTTGTAAAGTATAGCAGTGTAACAATGTTCTAGCTATAGAAATAAAACTTACTTACCAATTAATAAATTATTTTCTCACAAACATAATACAAAACTGTTATATTACCAATATAAAATACACAGCTGATTTTCCCCTCCTCAGGTGCCTCACAGACTCCTCTCCCCTGCGCTCCACAGCTTTAAGCATTACACCAATTTTCGTATTTTCGCAGCTGTGAATGACATCAACCCCCCCAACCAAAAAAAGTAGGCGTACACCATGCTACTTCTTTTCCTTTGAATGGTAATAGACAACACAAAGACGCAATCGGACAGCAACTTTTTTTGTGAAAGTCTCTCTCTCTGAGGCACCTAAGGACAAAAAACTAATTCGGCTCCCCAACTCGGCTCCCACCGAAGAGCCGGCTCCCGTCGTTCACTTCAAAGAGCCGGCTCTTTGAACCGGATCGTTCGCGACCGACACATCACTACCGGTTTCCTACTGACCCAGACAAGAGGGCCAAATGGATTGCAGCTGTGAAGAGACAGGATTGGGAGCCAACAGAGTACTCCAGACTTTGCAGTGATCATTTCATTTCAGGTTAGTTTATCAGTTAACGCAATTTTGATAAAATATATATAGCAAAAAGTAAATGGATCAGTGTTTGTTAACCCATCTGAGCAGTGAAACAAGGCAGTGTTAATTTGTCTAGGGTTGCATGTAGCAGACATCAGACATAAAACGCAATAACCAGGGGTGTAGTGGTAAAAAAAGAGGTGGGTAAACTATAAATTTTGGGATCGGGGGACCACGACGTTGTAAGGGCCAATTCATAGTCGACGCAAGCATGACGCAAGGATGCTACGATGCGTATTGTATGAAACAACTTTTCTGACACATAGGAGTGTGTGTGTGTGCATGACAGTGCATGTGTGTGTGTGTGTATATGACAGAGTGTTTGTGAATGTGCATGTGTGTGTACTTGTGTGTGTGAGTGCATGTATGTATGTGTGTGACAAGGGTTCCCTGAGGTCTCTACTCTATATCATTCATAAAACAAGATACACAATAAGTATGTTTGAGGTTTATTATTAAATCTTAATAAAGAGAAATATAATGTCAGTGTGAAAGAATGGCAAATTACACATACCAACAGTAGGCCATATGAAATCCATAAGCTGACAGATATATCACAGCAGTAGACCTTGCACTAGAAGAATGTTAACTTTTGTATGTGTGTGTATGAAAGTGTTTGTGTGTGTGTGTGTGTGTGTGTGTGTGTGTGTGTGTGTGTGTGTGTGTGTGTGTGTGTGTGCATTTGTGTTTACTTGTGTGCATGTGTGAGTGAGTCCAAGCATTTGTGTGTGTGTGTGTGTGTGTGTGACACCAAGTAGAGTGGTGTTTATGAAATCTAAATAATCAATAAAGAGAGAAAAATAAAGACTGTGTGTAAGAATGGCAAATTACACATACTTTCAGTCCAGATGTGTGGATGGCATCTGATGCTTTCTGATACTGTCTCAGTTTCCTCTGCCTCCATTTCGTCTGTCTCTGCATCTTCTCTGTCTGATTCTCCTCCCTCATTTTCTCTTCCTTCTGTTCCGTCTATTTCTGTTTTTCTTCCCTCATTTTCTCCTCTCTCTGTTTCTCCCTCAGTTTCCTCTATCAAAGTTTCTCTTAAAGGCCTATCTGATTCTCCATCCATTTGCCTTCTCTCTTTTCCTCCCTTTTCTCCTCTTGTAGTTGATCCTGTTTCATCCTCTCTTTGCCCTATTTTCCTCCTCTCACTCTCTCCTCCTTCTGTCTCTCCTCCTGCTGTTTCTCCTGGCCCCGCAACACTGTCTGTCTCTCCACCACTATCTGTAAAATTAAATTAAAATGGCCAAGTACACCAATCATGTGGACAAGTATTTCTGCCCAATCTGAATGCTATAGCCTTCTTTAAAAAATAAACACACACACACCCACACACCGAGAAGGGCGGGGAGGAGTGACTTGCCTAACGTTACTTTAGGCTAAGTTCTCTATATTATGTCCGTGACATGAAGCTAGCATGCTGTCATCATGACTTCGAGATTAACATGAAATGACAACTATTTGTCTTACAATGCGCTACAAATACTGAATTTATGTTGATATAATAATTACCAAAAACTTTAGACTGCACTAACAACGTCATTTGTCTGCCAGAAAGGTAGGCTAATTTGTTGGCACAAGTTAACAACCTAACATTAGTTAGTGGCATGGTTCACAAACCAAAACGATGGGGAGTTTATCCTAAAAACGTGAAGTTCAGGATTCTTTTTGGACTCACTGTGTCGAGACGTTTTGCTGGTATCAGCTGGAAGGGTGATGCTCCGACGCTTCAGAAATCGCCTAATATCCATTTCTTCACCATTTCTTCACACACGTAATCAGTGACTAATGAATGTCGCAGTCTGCTGGCTCCCGCAAGAGGGCGAGCGGTAGACAGACAATTACTACGCGTAGGCTACGCAGTGTTGATAAAACCCACAAGAACTTGTGCAGGATCTACTAGGTGTAGGCAATTGAAAAATAACGGAAAAGCTGTTTTAATATCTGTATAAAACAAGAGACATACGTGCGTAAACTGTATTTAGAGGTGGGTAAACTATGCTTGGACGTGCGTAAACTATATTTAGAGGTTCATAAACGCTATTTCCTAAAATCTGGAGGTGGGTAAACGGCGTTTATGTGCGTTTACGCACCACTACATCCCAGGCAATAACAGAGGCTAGAAAGAAACGGGACACAGAAATAAATAAACAGGGCTCCATACCAAGGCTGGGTACAGTGTTTGTGATAAAAGACAGATCCAATTTAACACGAATCACAGCTTACTTTCTTGTTAAAATGTGCAAAGGTCTCCACCATCTCATACCGCCTTGCACTGAAGGACTTAAGCGTGCCGTCCAAAATGGCTGCGTCACGTGACTTGGTCACGTGGGTGAAATACCTCAATAGACAAAATTCGGCGCCGAAAATTCATAAAAACGGCCATTAAATGTTATATTTTTGACACTAAAAACTAATTATCATTTATTCTTAAATTAAAAAGAATATTGTTCAATATTTGGCCTAAGTGAATTGTAAGGGACTCATCCTAATAGACCCCTTTCACTGACGTCACCCGAAACCGGAAGTAAACAGACCCTGCGCCATTTTGGAAGACCAACAAACTCGTGATTAGGGGGAAATAACGGCAGCGGTATGTGAACCCACGAGAATAAAGTGGAGTGGCAAACAACTTAAACAAACAAATCTGAGCCGTTTTATTGATGATTTATTGGCTCAACAGTAGACTTGAAAGAAACCTGTGTGAGACTTGGCAAAAAACTGTGGCTACAATGGATAAGTCTGTGCATGATCTGCGGACACTTTGAGGTAAGCAAATGCAAGAAATTCAGATTTAAAACATGCTAAATTGGCCCCAAGTTGATATAAGGAGCAAGCCTCCCAGACTTCTACAATTTAATAATAATAATAATTCAGGATGGTTTGGGGATTGCTCGCTGCTGCCAGGTTGGTTGTTGAGTAGCCTGACTGTTTTTTTTTTCTTGCGTGTGGTATCATTGTTGACACGAGGTTCTTTTTTGAACATGCCAATGTGGACACGATTTCCCCTGATGAGTTATGACTTCAGACGCGATGCGTGTGTGGAGGTGTGGAGTCCGCGTGATATGTGCGCAAGATAGGCTTCTCATGTGTTTGGAGATCCGCGCTCCGAGACAAGCGCAAGCGCCCCCCCCAGGTAAAAAAAAAGGGACCCCCCAAAAAATATCGGCATAGTTCGAACACTGAGTGTAGGCACTGGGTGTAAACAACATAGTTTACAATGTCTGGGTAGCAAACAGATGGCAGAATTGGTGTCCAGTCCTCCTTATGTTTCCATTCTCCCTTGCCCCGAGTCTTATCATATGGGTCAAACCCATCAATCACAGCCAGTTTCTCCACATACCGTGCCCTTTCTGCAGCTGGTAATGTACTCACATAACCTGAATTATCATCCATCGTGTCACTTTACTCTCGCTTGTACTTTGTTTTATATTGTGAGTGCATGTACTTGGTCTTCCAATATGGCGCCTAACAAAATCTCGTGGCACGGTGACGTCATGTGAAAGGGGTCTATAGACAAAATCCGACCAAATTACATTAAAAACTAGTGGCAAAATACATTAAAATCTGAACTAACTGACATTAAAAAACTAGCAGCAAAACACATTAAAAAAAACAGCCCTAACTACCAGTACATGTACATAAAAACATCACTAACTAACTAGCTATATGGTGTTGCCCACAAACATAAGTATAGTTAGAGTTAGGCTCCCAGAGCTTCTCATGGTTCACAGATCCATCAGACTTGATTTCACTTCTATTTATGGCTCTCAGCCACTGCAAACGTCTTTTCCCACCTAATGGCAACATATGAAACTTTAATGCTGGGTTCTTGTTTGCATTGGCTGTGCAGCCAACAACACAACAGCTTTTAGGCATTTTATTGCTAACACAGTGTAACACAATAAAGCCAGGCTTTCCCCTAGTTAAATATGGCGGCTCCAAGGTCATGTGACCTGACGTCAAAAGTACCCGGATGTCCGACTTCGAGAATATTTGTAAACCACAAGAAAAAAGAAAAGAAACAGATAACATGAACTGTCCCAACTCTCTCCATCTGGCAATTTAGAACAAAAAAAAAAATCCTTAAATGTTTTTCCTCCAGAATTTAGGTTTAATAAATAATATGGCAACTCTATGCTACATATTTTAATTCCTAATAAATCCTGAATTCACAGCATACATTATACCACAGAATAGAGGTGGACTGAAGTAGAAAATGCAAGTTTTGGTTGACAAACCTGACTGGTTGAAATTAATTGATGGGAATATAAACTGCCCCAAGTCTCACCACTTATAAAACAGTTTCTGGATATTAAATGTATTTACAGAAAGCACACACTAAGTCATGGCTTAGGCTGCTGGGCCATAGAAGGTTCACGCTGCACGCTGCACGCTACACGTTCACGTGAAGAACCGGACCCTGGGCCATTAAACTTCATGCATTAAACTTCATGTTCACGTGTTGCGTCTGTTCTACTTTGACCGAGTAACCAACAATATGGACTCTTCGGATGACGACGATTGCCTCATTCTGCTTTTACTGAGACAGAGGAAGAGAAAAAGGAACAGAATTTGGAGCCGAGAACACTTCCTTCTGAGAGAAACCCGTGGTGAATTTCACCGAACATTCTATAATCTGCTTGACAATCCCGATGAAGAACTATTTTTCAATTATACCATTCAATTATATTTTTTCTGAAGTTTTCCCCTGAAAGCATAGCGTTATCTCCCTAGACCCGTTCTGATTGGCTGGCGCGGCGGTGACCGCATGCATTGACTGGAATTTCCATCTTCACGCCTAGAAAAAAGTGTGCATGTTCATTTCATGCTTCACGCGTGAAGTGTGCAGCGTGCAACGTGAACGCCGTTCTATGGCCCAGAGCAAGTCATGCTACGTTTGTCCACTTTTCTTTACACGCGTGCAGCGTGAACCTTCTATGGCCCAGCTGCCTTATGTAAGCTGAATGCGGAACAATGGAAGTTTACACTATGCACATCCTGTCACATGCAACTCCTAGAAATGTCGGATCTGCTCTAATCAAATGCAACCCAGAAATATGGAGAGATCTGAATTTTGTAGTACTCACATATGGAAACTCGGGATGAATAGTCAGAATGCAGCAGACACACAAGCAGCTGTTGTAATGCAGTACACCCGAAAGCCATACAGTGATACGGAAGTGAAAGAGAGGAGGCTCCAGATGCTATTGAGGTATTTCACTCACGTGACCAAGTCATGTGACGCTGCCATTTTGGACGGCACGGCTCGAATCAGTTTGAATGCGAGGAAGGCGACAAACGAAAAACATAAAAGAAAAAGGAGCGAGATGCAGAAAACACCTTCACTATCCAGCGACGTAGGGCATTTACAGGGCGAGCAGAGGGAGAGGTATTTGCAAAAATTGAGGTTAGCAGGCTTAGAGAACGACGTTTACCTGCTTCCACCAGGATTGCTCACTGACGTACGGAAGTACACGAAGCCCTTGTCTTTACCTGACTTCGGCCCACAGGATCTGTATACCTACGTCGTTAAAAACCCATCGCCATACACAGGTATTGATCTGAAAGCGTATACGAGTTTGGATGCCTACAAATATTTTGTGTCAGGCTGGGTAACATGCCTACATCAGCGGGTCGTCCCTGGAGCCGGTGGTCGCCATCTGATTACAGCTAAGGTTTGTTCACATTTTCATTTACTTTCGGTCCTCAGGATAAACAAAATGTTATTAAATGTCATTGAAATAACTTCTTAGTCTGTTGAGACATGGCCCGTTATAAATTTGCTGTTACCAGGCAATGACCAAGAACTTTATTAGGGTCGGTTTAGTTGTAGCAGTGTATTAGCAACTAGCTGTTAGCACTAGCTAATGTCAACAACATAGTAGCTGGTATGTTACTGTAGTAATGTTTACGTTCAGTCATTTGGATGACTGTTAAAACCTTTCAGTCTCAAGTTTTTCCTTTACTGGATTTACTAGTTTACTGAGCCATCGCGCGCTCTCCGGCCGAGCCGGGAGCCATCGCACGCTCTCCGGCCGAGCCCGGAGCCATCGCGCGCTCTCCGGCCGAGCCCGGAGCCATCGCGCGCTCTCCGGCCGAGCCCGGGGCCATCGCGCGCTCTCCGGCCGAGCCCGGGGCCATCGCGCGCTCTCCGGCCGAGCCCGGGGCCATCGCGCGCTCTCCGGCCGAGCCCGGGGCCATCGCGCGCTCTCCGGCCGAGCCCGGGGCCATCGCGCGCTCTCCGGCCGAGCCCGGGGCCATCGCGCGCTCTCCGGCCGAGCCCGGGGCCATCGCGCGCTCTCCGGCCGAGCCCGGAGCCATCGCGCGCTCTCCGGCCGAGCCCGGAGCCATCGCGCGCTCTCCGGCCGAGCCCGGAGCCATCGCGCGCTCTCCGGCCGAGCCCGGAGCCATCGCGCGCTCTCCGGCCGAGCCCGGAGCCATCGCGCGCTCTCCGGCCGAGCCCGGAGCCATCGCGCGCTCTCCGGCCGAGCCCGGAGCCATCGCGCGCTCTCCGGCCGAGCCCGGAGCCATCGCGCGCTCTCCGGCCGAGCCCGGAGCCATCGCGCGCTCTCCGGCCGAGCCCGGAGCCATCGCGCGCTAGCTCAGTAAACTAGTAAATCCAGTAAAGGAAAAACTTGAGACTGAAAGGTTTTAACAGTCATCCAAATGACTGAACGTAAATATTGCTACAGTAACATACCAGCTACTATGTTGTTGACATTAGCTAGCTTGCCGTCCAAAATGGTGGACACCGGGGCGTCACGTGACCCTGTGACGTCAGGTGAAATACCTCAATAAGGGAGGAGCAATAGTGGAGGGGAAAAGCAGGAAAGAAGAAAAATGAATTGCTGAAGCGGAGCATGTTTATGTTCCTCACACAAAGAAAACAGTCATAGGGAAATACAGTGGTGCTTGAAAGTTTGTGAACCCTTTAGAATTTTCTATATTTCTGCATAAATATGACCTAAAACAACATCAGATTTTCACTCAAGTTCTAAAAGTAGATAAAGAGAACCCAGTTAAACAAATGAGACAAAAATATTATACTTGGTCATTTATTTATTGAGGAAAATGATCCAATATTACATATCTGTGAGTGGCAAAAGTATGTGAACCTCTAGGTATGGGCGCCGCCAGGGGGGGAAAGGTTAGAACAATGCTAGGGGCCCAGCACTGCCATGGGGCCCTTTAAGGGGCTGATAATATGCTTTTAATGATTTTAATAAGACTTTTGAAATAGCAACAATGCAATATTCCATCTGGTAAAATGAGCTAATTGAACAAGGTTGTCTATTTCTTGAGTTCTTCAACATATTGTCATTTAACCCTCCCCCTTTTGCGAAATGGTACGGTCCAGTTCTGGTAGAAGCGCGATGCGTTAAATCTGTGTGCTGATCAGTGCAACGCTACTTGCTGCTGTGTCGCGGTGCAGCAGCCAGCCAGCCAGCAGTGGAGTGCGTACAGTCTATGATCGCTAAATATGAAGAGTGGCTGTCAAAAACGTAAAGAAAGGCAGCTGAAAGCTGAGAGGGACCGGAGAGGCAGGCAACTGGTCACTCAGTTTTTCCCAAAGAAAGGTAGCTATCGCTCACATGTGTGTTCAAAATATTATCGAATGGTAAATGAACAGTATGAACGTGGTTGGATTAGCCTATCAAGAGAACACTTTTACAGTTTGTACAGTGACATTTTTTCCATTTTAATAACTGAACTGACTTGTGTGATAAACAAGATGAAATATTACGTTATGCTGGTGCTATATAATTGGTCACTACCAATTGTCCTACCACAAGAAGGCATGTGGCAAAATCGTGAATTTTCATTTGTGATTGTAAATGCACCAGAATTACTCACTGACCAGTTTTCATCTAGTCCCTGGTAGGTTAATACATAAAATGTAATAACAAAGTCACAAACTCAAGGTCCATGGGCTATCAAAAGTCAAATAATGACAATAGTGCAATTGTGACGAGGGTGGGCCAAGTTGGGGGGCCCAAAATTCTAATCTTTCATGGGGCCCAAAATTTCTGGCGGCGCCCCTGCCTCCAGGATTAGCAGTTCACTTGAAGGTGAAATTACAGTCAGGTGTTTTCAATCAATGGGATGACAATCAGGTGTGAGTGGGCACCCTGTTTTATTTAAAGAACAGGGATCTATCAAAGTCTGATCATGAATAAAGAAGATTTCTGAGGACCTCAGAAAAAGCGTCGTTGATGCTCATCAGGCTGGAAAAGGTTATAAAACCATCTCTAAAGAGTTTGGACTCCACAATATCCACAGTCAGACAGATTGTGTACAAATGGACGAAATTCAAGACCCTCCCCAGGAGTTGTCAACCAACAAAGATCACTTCAAGAGCAAGGCGTGTAATAGTCGGTGAGGTCACAAAGGAGTTTGTGTGAAGTTGGCACCCCATATGTTGAAAATTTGAATAAAAACCTTTTCATTCGTTTGTGCATCGTTTGTGCACGATTGTGCAGGCAAAATGAGCGTTTGTGCACAAACCGTCTTTAAGATATTTAACTTTTAAGAGGTTGGTGACCTTAGGTCACTCAGCACCCCATTAACATCCAAATGACTCGAAAATGGTCTGAATCGTTTGTGCACCGTTTGTGCAGGCAAAATTAACGTTTGTGCACAAACCGTTTTGATGTTATTTAACTTTTAATTTTTTGAAAGTAGGTCACGCAGCACCCCATTAACAGCCAAATGACTCGAAAATGGTCTGAATCGTTTGTGCACATTTGTGCAGGCAAAACTAATGTTTGTGGAGTTGGGAACAACGCAGCACATTATGCTAAATCAATTCCCAGTAAACATCATGCTGCAACAGGATCAGTTCACACTCAGGGGCATTGTTGCTTTTCAGCCAGGGACAAGAAAAAAAGGTCTTGGACATTATGTGGCCCTCTGTCGCCGTTCCTCTCGTAACTGGGAGGAATATGATGACCTGGCCAAAGGGGTCACAATGGCCAGAGAAAAGTCTACTATCCTTCCGCATGTCGTCATCTTTACCAAAGATTGAAAATATTTTTTATTGAGGAAAATATTTTTGCCTGGCTTGTTTATTTAGTACCGCAAGCATTGAAGGTCCATCACAAAAGGACAGCAAATGCATCCTCCACTCACAACACAAGGCCCCCCGTTTGAATTGTTGGGTTGGTTAGTTAGCCACTGTTGGGGTGGGAACTGAAGTCACTGTTGCATTTTTCGGTCATGGCATTCAGAGGCAGTTTGAATGGCCCACCCACAGCCTGCAGCTTTCTGAACGTTGCATTGCCAGACTAAACGTTTTACATGTTATAGTCTGTCTTGTTTATACCAGACTTGATACAGTCTGATCATTTCAGCCATTTTTATTGTACGTTCATGTGCCATGTGTTCACACCATGAATAAACAACACAGTTGCCAGACATTTGGCCTTATTTATTAGTTCAGACAAAGTGGTGTTTTCCTTGACAGCTTGTTTTCCAGCTTAGATCATTTCTATCAAGTGTCCTGAACAACAAATGGCACTACAACGCCATAGAATCACAAAGCACAACATATTGTGCACAATAAAATGACACAAATATATCCAGACATACATGAATAAAGCAA
The DNA here is from genome assembly GCF_027579695.1 of Neoarius graeffei. Taxonomy (NCBI): domain Eukaryota; kingdom Metazoa; phylum Chordata; class Actinopteri; order Siluriformes; family Ariidae; genus Neoarius; species Neoarius graeffei. The sequence goes on from NC_083571.1 coordinate 102,877,525, forward strand.
TTCACTGAACATTCTATGACAAGAACAAGGTGACCTGCTAAACCCAAACAACTGCCAACCTCTAAACCAGTGGTTCTCAACCTTTTTTTAATAAACGCCCCCTGAACCTTGCAACGCCCCCTTGACCCCTGCCAATGCTGCGTGACCCACTTTCAAAAAATTAAAAGTTAAATAACATCAAAACGGTTTGTGCACAAACGCTCATTTTGCCTGCACAAACGTGCACAAACGATGCACAAACGATTCAGACCATTTTCGAGTCATTTGGATGTTAATGGGGTGCTGCGTGACCTAATTTCAAAAAATTAAAAGTTAAATAACATCAAAACGGTTTGTGCACAAACGTTAATTTTGCCTGCACAAACGGTGCACAAACGATTCAGACCATTTTCGAGTCATTTGGATGTTAATGGGGTGCTGAGTGACCTAAGGTCACAACCTCTTAAAAGTGAAATATCTTAAAGACGGTTTGTGCACAAACGCTCATTTTGCCTGCACAAACGTGCACAAACGATGCACAAAAGATTCAGACCATTTTCGAGTCATTTGGATGTTAATGGGGTGCTGCGTGACCTACTTTCAAAAAATTAAAAGTTAAATAACATCAAACGGTTTGTGCACAAACATTAGTTTTGCCTGCACAAACATGCACAAACGATTCAGACCATTTTCGAGTCATTTGGATGTTAATGGGGTGCTGCGTGACCTACTTTCAAAAAATTAAAAGTTAAATAACATCAAAACGGTTTGTGCACAAACATTAATTTTGCCTGCACAAATGTGCACAAACGATGCACAAACGATTCAGACCATTTTCGAGTCATTTGGATGTTAATGGGGTGCTGCGTGACCTACTTTCAAAAAATTAAAAGTTAAATAACATCAAAATGGTTTGTGCACAAACGCTCATTTTGCCTGCACAAACGTGCACAAACGATGCACAAACGATTCAGACCATTTTCGAGTCATTTGGATGTTAATGGGGTGCTGCGTGACCTACTTTCAAAAAATTAAAAGTTAAATAACATCAAACGGTTTGTGCACAAACATTAGTTTTGCCTGCACAAACGTGCACAAACGATTCAGACCATTTTCGAGTCATTTGGATGTTAATGGGGTGCTGCGTGACCTACTTTCAAAAAATTAAAAGTTAAATAACATCAAAACGGTTTGTGCACAAACATTAATTTTGCCTGCACAAATGTGCACAAACGATTCAGACCATTTTCGAGTCATTTGGATGTTAATGGGGTGCTGCGTGACCTACTTTCAAAAAATTAAAAGTTAAATAACATCAAAACGGTTTGTGCACAAACGTTAATTTTGCCTGCACAAATGTGCACAAACGATGCACAAACGATTCAGACCATTTTCGAGTCATTTGGCTGTTAATGGGGTGCTGCGTGACGTACTTTCAAAAAATTAAATGTTAAATAACATCAAACGGTTTGTGCACAAACGTTAATTTTGCCTGCACAAACGTGCACAAACGATGCACAAACGATTCAGACCATTTTCGAGTCATTTTGATGTTAATGGGGTGCTGAGTGACCTAAGGTCACCAACCTCTTAAAAGTGAAATATCTTAAAGACGGTTTGTGCACAAACGCTCATTTTGCCTGCACAATCGTGCACAAACGATGCACAAACGAATGAAAAGGTTTTTATTCAAATTTTCACCATATGGGGTGCCAACTTCACACAGGTCACAAAGGACCCCAGGGTAACTTCTAAGCAACTGAAGGCCTCTCTCACATTGGCTAATGTTACTGTTCATGAGTCCACCATCAGGAGAACACTGAACAAAAATGGTGTGCATGGCAGAGTTGCAAGGAGAAAGCCACTGCTCTCCAAAAGGAACATTGCTGCTTGTCTGCAGTTTGCTAAAGATCACGTGGACAAGCCAGAAGGCTATTGGAAAAATGTTTTGTGGATGGATGAGACCAAAATAGAACTTTTTGGTTTAAATGAGAAGCATTATGTTTGGAGAAAGGAAAACACTGCATTTCAGCATAAGAACCTTATCCCATCCGTGAAACATGGTGGTGGTAGTACCCATGGTTTGGGCCTGTTTTGCTGCATCTAGGCCAGGATGCCTTGCCATCATTGATGGAACAATGAATTCTGAATTATACCAGCGAATTCTGAAGGAAACTGTCAGGACATCTGTCCATGAACTGAGGCTACATCCACACGACAACGGCAACGAGATATTATTTAAAAAAATATCACGTCCAAAAGGGCAACGATCAGTAAAATATCAGGTCCATATGGCAACGCAACGCTTGCTGAAAATGATGCAATACACATGCCACACCTCTAGGGGCGCTGTTAGACGGTCCCTTCGGAGACACCAGAACAATAGAAGAAGTAAGGACGCATGCGCATAAACTATTATGCGCGAGACTTCATATTAGCCACAAAGTCAGGAAAATCTGTTCGTAAAATTACATTATAATGACCAAATACAATGAAAAGTATTTTTCCAGTCTCACCTGTGAAAGGTAATCCCATGTGATCTCGTTTGGACGGCAAACCTGTTGGTACAGTTAAACGCAGCTATTCTTTATTCTCCGCTTTGACCTATCCAATATGGCGGCAAGGATGACGTATGATTCTACGCAGAAGGCGGCGTCTTTAATGGTCCGGAATAAATTGAATGCTACACGTTGATGGATTAATTTGTTGTTTCTCACCTGTGAAAGGTAATCCCATGTGATCTCGTTTGGACGGTAAACCTGTTGGTACAGTTAAACGCAGCACATGAATCTTTATTCTCCGCTTTGACCTATCCAATATGGCGGCGAGGATGACATATGATTCTACGCGGAAGGCGGCGTCTTTAATGGTCCGGAATAAATTGAATGCTACACATTGATGGATTAATTTGTTGTTTCTCACCTGTGAAAGGTAATCCCATGTGATCTCGTTTGGACGGTAAACCTGTTGGTACAGTTAAATGCAGCACATGAATCTTTATTCTCCGCTTTGACTTATCCAATATGGCGGCGAGGATGACGTATGATTCTACGCGGAAGGCGGCGTCTTTAATGGTCCGGAATAAATTGAATGCTACACGTTGATGGATTAATTTGCTCTTCTACGCCCTTTTTGAGGAATGTATTGTAGGACTAAAACCAACATCTGAAGAGGTGAGATCGCTCCTTTTTTTCCCCATTTTTGCTGGCGGGATTGACTCTGCCCTAAGGGCAGAGTCTCTCTCTCTCTCTCTCTCTCTCTCTCTCTCTCACTTTGCACCATTACACAATAAATATTCACAGTGAAAATATTTTGTAAGCGCGTTTCATGAACCAAGTTATAGGATTTGTTGACAACTCGCATCGAGTTCGTTACACTTCTACCCGGCGTGAAGCACTCACAGTCATGTGGTTGTGACGTCATCATAAACAAATCCGTTCTACTCATCCAGACGACTTCACAACGGCAACGTTGCCAGATCTTTCCACTCTGGAACCCGTTCTCAAAAAGATTGCGTTTTGGGCACCCAAAATGCCGGTGCCGTGTGGACGCCAGGCCTAAACGATAAGCAATTGTATCAGAGTCACCTGAATCCGTTGCCGTGTGGACAGGGCCTGAATCTCAAGAGAAGGTGGGTCATGCAGCAAGACAACAACCCTAAGCACACAAGTCGTTCTACCAAAGAATGGTTAAAGAAGAATAAAGTTAATGTTTTGGAATGGCCAAGTCAAAGTCCTGACCGTAATCCAATCGAAATGTTGTGGAAGGAACTGAAGTGAGCAGTTCATGTGAGCAAACCCACCAACATCCCAGAGTTGAAGCTGTTCTGTATGGAGGAATGGGCTAAAATTCTTCCAAGCCAGTGTGCAGGACTGATCAATGGTTACCGGAAATGTTTAGTTGCAGTTATTGCTGCACAAGGGAGTCACACCAGATACTGAAAGCAAAGGTTCACATACTTTTGCCACTCACAGATATGTAATATTGGATCATTTTCCTCAATAAATAAATGACCAAGTATAATATGTTTGTCTCTTTTGTTTAACTGGGCTCTCTTTATCTACTTTTAGGACTTGTGTGAAAATCTGATGATGTTTTAGGTCATCTCATCTCATCTCATCTCATTATCTCTAGCCGCTTTATCCTGTTCTACAGGGTCGCAGGCAAGCTGAAACCTATCCCAGCTGACTAAGGACGAAAGGCGGGGTACACCCTGGACAAGTCGCCAGGTCATCACAGGGCCATACAGTAAATATAGCATATATATTTACTCTATGAGGCAGTAGCCACAAAAATGAAGCGTAATACAAAATGAACAATTTAAAAATTACAGACGTAAAAAATATACCAAGTGTCTGTACTTTATATTATTCTATTCTTACCTCTTACAGTTTTCAAAACTGAAACCTCCGAAACGAGGCTGACATACACATGCTGTCGCCATGACTGAAACTCTTATTTCCTGGAAATGGCCCAGCGCTAGAGCTTAGTGGAACACATTTTCCCTCTGTAATAAGCATAAACATGTCTGAAAGTGATTTTTTTCGAATGGTGAACCGAATTGCATGCACACATTGATTACCCGGATAGCTTTCTTTCATCTCAGAAATATTGCTAAGATAAGAAATTTAATGTTACTACATGACATGGAAAAACTAGTTCATGCAATCGTTACCTCCAGGTTGGATTATTGTAATGCCTTACTGTCTGGATGTTCCAATAAGTGCATAAACAAGATCCAGTTAGTTCAAAATGCAGCAGCAAGAGTCCTTACTAGAACTAGAAAATATGACCACATCACCCCTGTCTTATCCACACTGCATTGGCTCCCAATCAAATTTCGTATTGATTATAAAATGCTACTATTGACCTTTAAAGCACTGAATGGCCTCACACCACAGTACCTGAGTGAACTTCTGTTCCTCTATGACCCGCCACGCCTACTTAGATCAAAAGGTGCAGGCTATCTGCTGGTACCTCGTATAGTGAAGGCTACATCAGGGGGCAGAGCCTTTTCTTACAAAGCCCTACATTTATGGAACAGCCTTCCAAGTAGTGGTCGGGAATCAGACACAGTCTGAGCGTTTAAGTCTAGGCTGAAAACATATCTGTTTAGTCAAGCCTTTTGTTAATGGTGTTTATGAGGTAAAGGTGTAGATCTGGACGGTCCTCAGACGTAGAGTGTTTTGGTAAACTGGGATGTATGGATGCTGTCAGTCCCCACTCACTTGCTCACTCGAGTTTGTTGACGGTGTAGTGGCTGCTGCTTTATGTCCCGGGGCTCCCTCATGCCTGTGTTACCTTCTGGCTCTCCCCTTTTAGTTATGCTGTCATAGTTAGTTGCTGGAGTCCCTGCTTGTACTCAGTGCAATATGTATACTGTTCCTACTTATTCAGGTGACATTGGGCATACCTAACAACCTGTGTTTTCTCTCTCTTCTCCCCCTCCCCCCCCCAAATCTGTCCCTCTGAGTTACATGTCAGTCCTGGGATCGAGATGCTGACCTCTTCTGCTCCTCAGACCTGCCTGATCCATCCTGGTGCCCTGTGTCTGGTTGGAGTCTCATCACATCGCTCCTGTGGAGGCTGGCCCCATGTGGACAGTTGGGGGTCACGCCTGGAGGACGCTCTGGACTCTTGCAGTGGTGCTTTTGTGGCTGGGGACTGCAGTTGACTTGCTGACTTTGGGACTACAGTTGTCATGGGCGGTTTTGCACTCGGGTTTCTGTCGGTGGGGGGTTTGTGGCATCAACAAGGCTGGCTTTGTGTTAGGACTGTTGATGTTGTGGTCATGTTGTCTGTTGTTGCCCATGTGAGGATGGGTCCCCTTTTGGGTCTGGTTCCTCTCGAGGTTTCTTCCTCGTGTCGTCTAGGGGGGGTTTCCTTGCCGCCATTGCCACAGGCGTGCTCACTGGGGATGAAATTGGCTTGTATTGTGGGTCCTTCAAATTCTGTAAAGCTGCTTTGTGACAATGTTTATTGTTAAAAGCGCTATACAAATAAACTTGACTTGACATACACTCATCGGCCATTTTAATCGGAACATGTGTATGCGCAATGCGCGACTGTTACCCTCTTACATTCTTACAACACAATGACGTATTGGCTAGTGCCTCTATATGAGGCAGTAGCCACAACAAAAACTATTTTGACCTTTTTGGTGACCTTGACTGGATGACCCTCAAAATGTATTTGAGACCAATACCCATCTATCCTGAAAGTTTCATGAAGATTGATCCAGCCATTTTCCCATAATATCGTTAACCAAAAAACAAAGAAACCTGACCGAAAACAATACCTCGCCCCCTGGTGGACTCCGTCCTGGGCGAGGTAACAACAACTTTAATTTATAGAGCGCCTTTCACCAAGCACTACAGAAGTATAGCACTACAGATAGAGAAACAAATCAACCAAAAGAAAATATAACAGCTAGGAGACACAGAAAAAGAAAAGAAAATGACAAATTACAGAAGCATAAAGATAAGAATTAGCTCAAAGCATGGAAAAGATGGAACAATCAGTGATCAGGAGAGGAGCGACTGGAGAGAGAGAAGAGAGAAGATTTGAGATGAGATAGATTTGGGAAGAGATGTACTATAACAAAGACACTGGAAGAGAGAATTCCCCAGCTTGGGGGCTGTGACCCTAAATGCCCTGGAACCCATGGTGGATAGTTTAAAAGTTGACAGCCTTTCGATTTCATCAGAACGGTAAAATTTAGTTCCCTCTGAAATTTGGTCATCGTGATATATGTTTATTTCTGTAATATTTGAAAAAAAGACACACCAGTCTGTGGCTGGGAAGGTTATTTAATTTGAGGGGGACTCCCTAGAACAGTGATTCTCAACCGGGGGTCCGCGGATCCCTAGTGGTCCGTGGTGTAATTGCAAGGGGTCCGTGAAAATAAAATATCTTTAAAAAAAATAAACATTTTGTTCAAATGTGACTGAGACCTTTATCTAGCTAAACTACAGAGTTGTATAATATATAAAATATAAGATATATAAAATATTTGCAGGAAGCTGATGTGGTAAAACTCATTAACTTGCAAGATTCCGGTTGGCGCTCAAAATTAAGCTAATGTTACAAACCTCACTACACCACACCCAAGTGACACAAAAACAGAAGTGAGGATGCTTTGCTTTGATAACACACTATCTGCCTCTACAGATAAAACCAAGACTTAATTACATAATTATTATATTATTGCTTAATTATATATTATATTAATTGAGATTTCATACTTATGTTTGTTTTTGTTCTTGACGAGTGCATAAAAAATCTGTTTCATTACATTCATATTTCTGAAAGCGACTATATAAAAGTTCTGTTTTGTTACATAATGTTCAGAAGATGAAATCTGTTTCATGACATTCATATTTCTGAAAGCTACTATATAAAAGTTCTGTTTTGTTACATAATGTTCAGAAGATGCTGCATAAAATTTATGCAGATAGGATATTTATGCCATAAATATCCTGTTTTGTTACATATTTCTGGAAACTATGCTGTTGTGTTGTGAATAGAGTGAATAAATGCCATAATGCAATTTAAAATGCAGTTTCTGCTGTTTCTATCAAATTGCACCCTAGCCTCCAGATCGGGTGGGGGTTGCCTGGGCCCACCCATCCTAAGTGTGACGCAACACGAGGGCCTTTGACGCAACACGAGGGCCTCGCAGAGCTTTGAAGTCGCGTTAGCCAGACTAGGGTGGGGGGGTCCTCAGGGTCGATCAAAAATATGCAGGGGGTCCAGGACCCCAAAAAAGGTTGAGAACCACTGCCCTAGAAAATGTGCATGAAATCACTCGCTTCGCACAGTCAAGCAGACAGAAGAAGTCCATATACGCATGTGCAGGTTCACCTTTCAGCATCGTCTTCTTCTTCCAAGTTTCCAAGTTTATTTGTACAGCGCTTTTAACAATAAATATTGTCGCAAAGCAGCTTTACAGAATTTGAACGACTTAAAACATGAGCTAATTCTTCTCTTGGGTTTTATGTCAGCTGGCATCCAGTATTGCATTACTGCCATCTACAGGTTTTCCTTTGACCGTGCACTGACAGTTACATCATTCCATCGCGAAACGAACAGCTGATCACACCAAAGTGCTCGCTGACTGCCGATATTTATGTTTGGTCCTACGTTTCCTTTCCTTCACAACGTAACGTCTTTTCTTCTGACTTTCCATTACTGTTGTCGGTCTTCCAGATTTCATTTGCATCCTCCATTTTTCTTTCCTGTTTCAAATTTGTATCCCACAGTGCCTTGCGCGAACGGGGAAAGCCCATCACGTGATGCATGATGTAGTTATCTTGAATTGGGTCATGGTGAAACAAGAAATAATAGTGAAGAATTTAGGGCCACATGGTCCTAAATTCATTAATTGTTTTATTTAAAAAATAAAAATAAATAAAATAAATTGGAAGTCTGTGATTCGAATTCAGTAGCTTTCAGGCCACTAAACAAAAATAACTGGGTGTCAGGGAGAATTCTTTTTATGACCTAAACCTGAAAAATCTGAAAGTCAGTCTAGCTTTAAATTTGGGAACGGACAACACACTAGAAGATAAAGATCTGAGCCTGTGAATGGGAGAGTAGGGTTGAATTAATTCCATTAGATTTTGAGGAGTGCTGCCATGGAGTGCTTTAAATGTAAACAGAATAATTTTTGAAGAAGAAGGAGCCTTTATTTGTCACATATACATTCATTCTTTCTCTCCATTTAACCCATTTGAAGCAGTGAACACTGAAGGGCCTTTTCCACTACCCTTTTTCAGCTCACTTCAGCCCAACACGGCTCGCGTTTTGACTACCTCAGAGCAGCACGACTGAGCTCACTTCAGCCTTACTCAGCACCCAAAACTCGCACGGTTTTGGAGTGGGGCTGAAGTGAGCCCAACCGAGCCGAGTGGGGATAGGGGCATGAGGAGACACTCCCCTGTGCACTGATTGGTGAGGAGGAGTGTCCTCACATGCCCACACACGGCCCGCGAGCATGCTGGGATCTGTAAACACCGTAAACCCGGAAGAAGAAGAAGAAGAAGAAGGTGCCTTATGCACCTCGCCTCATCTATATGCTCTTGCCAGTATCTGTTGGCGTTGTCGGGGACAACAAGCCACAGCACCAAGACCAGCAACGCTAACGACTCCATGTCCTCCATGTTTACTGTTTACTATCCGGGTCGTGAGACTACCGCTTAAAAGGTCACTGTTGTCACTGTTTGCGCCACCTAACGACATCACGTGACGTCCACCCACTTTCGCTAACTCCACCCAATGTGTCCACCCATTTCCAGCCAGCACGGTTCAGCGCGGTTGTAGTCGAAATGCAACCCCAACAGCCCCACTCAGCTCGACTCAGCCCAACTCGGCACCGCACGGCTCAGCCCAACTCAGCCGCGTTGGTAGTGGAAAAGCCCCAATACATACCCAGTGTAGTGAGCAGCTGTGCTACAGTGCTCAGGGAGCAGTTAGGGGTTTGGTGTCTTGCTCAAGGGCACCGCAGCCATGGATGTAGTAGATTAAAGTGCTGTTCATTCATTCCTGCTGCTGGTCCTGAAAATCAAACTAGAACCTTTTGGTCCCAAAGCTGCTTCTCTAACCTTTAGGCCATGGCATGCTCCCGGGCATAAATTTTAAATCTTTTAGATGCCTAGTCTGGGTGAACTTGCCCCCACCATAGCCTTTCATTCCTATTCTCGGCTGACAGGAATAGAAGCTGATGGCGTTTTCAGCTTTGGTATGCTCATTCACCCTGAGGATCGCCGTGGGTGTAAAAGTGTGGTAATTTGAATTGATAATTGCATGGTTTGAATTATGAATTCATCTTTGTGGGGGTCTCCAAAAAAAAGAGAAATGGGTAGTGGATGCGGCAAGTAAGTATATAAATAAAAATAGCCTAACAGGTGCACTCTCCGTGAGTGAGAGACTAAGTGATTTGTTAGACTATACTTGCAGACACACAGAGTGGTCTTTATTTATTTTATTTTTATTTATTTTTTATTGAGCATATTGTTTTTACTATTTTGTATAGCCTACACCTTAAACAGAGAGAGAATGCATTCTACTAGTACTGAAACATGTCAGGGCTGACCACAGTGTCAACACCAGTAGTGGCCTTTTTTTTTTTTCGGTGGAATGGTAACCAATAGTCTCTAACTCATTGATCTTTTTCTTGGAAACTTAACCAACGAATGAAACCAAGTTCAAGTGGTACTTCTGAAAGGATTAATGTGTGTCTGTTAATGTTCTCAAGCTCTCAAACGGATAGTTTGTGCACATAGTGGTGCTGCATTCACGAGAGTATTCACCTAGCTGTAATGCATTCTTTTAGAAAACATGCATCCATTATCCGTAACTGCTTATCCTGCATGGGGTCACGGGCAAGCTGGAGCCTATCCCAGCTGACTATGGGCGAGAGGCGGGGTACACCCTGGACAAGTCACCAGATCATCACAGGGCTGAAACATACATGAAGAGACAAACAACCATTCACACTCAAATTCAACCCTACAATCAAATTAGAGCCACCAATTAGCCGAACCTGCATGTCTTTGGACTGTGGGGGAAACCAGAGCACCCGGAGGAAACCCACACAGAGGAGAACATGTCTGTGAAGAAACTCAGTCGTCCAGGGACATAGTAATCTGTGGTTGGTTGAAGAGAGCAACTGGACTTGCTTGACGATTCTTGAAAATGTTTCGCCTCTCATCCTAAAGGCATCCTCAGTTCTGTCTGACTACTAGGGAGTATCCAGTATTTATCCTCTCATGGATCATCATAGAATCCGAATCAGAATGCTGATGGCTGCATTGAAGATGGCTGATAAAAGATGTCATAGACACCCACCTCTGTTCAATGAAGGTCGTTCCAGGTTGACAAAAATGAACGATCCTCTCTGGTTAAGATGTCTGCCTGTTTTCTGATTCGGATTCTATGATGATCCATGAGAGGATAAATACTGGATACTCCCTAGTAGTCAGACAGAACTCAGGATGCCTTTAGGATGAGAGGCAAAACGTTTTCAAGAATCGTCAAGCAAGTCCAGTTGCTCTCTTCAACCAACCACAGAGGAGAACATGCAAACTCCACACAGAAAAGCCACTGTCGGTCACTGGATTTGAACCCAGAACTTTATTATTATTGAAGAGCAGGGAGACTTGGGACCGGAACAAAAAATGCCATATTTGTAAGCCTAAACAAATATATGCTTAAAAATCTAAATTGCTAAAGAAATAAGATAAACTTGCATTAAGCTCATTCCTTTAGCCCTTCAGGAAGTTTGTAGTAGTTGTACTACAACAATTCTATCATGGAACTGTACATGTTTGCATTTCAACAGGTTTCTTTTATTCTTTCTGTTTCTGTGCTGATGGAATATAGTCAGTATATAAAATCAATGCACTTTACTTACAAGCAACCTCTCTGCATTTCAAAACACATTTAACACATTTTTTGTGCATATCATCTATTTTTATTGATACAAAAACAGACTTTCAAACAAGCATTGTTTTTCTTGGCATTGTACAGTATATATCTACTGTGGGCCTCTGAATCTCCCAAAGAACAGGATGCTTTTCGTGGGGTTGTGTCTGATGAAGAATAGGAAGGGGTGGTCTGCCATGAAGTTCTTCTCTGGTGTCCAGCATAATGTTCTTATCATTACAACTGTGGCCGCTGCTGCCTCTGTGCCTTCCTCATTAACCTCCACAAAAGCTTTGTGGGCCACCGACGACACAAAAAGTCCTCCTTGGCTGCTCATGCCTGTAAGATCTGCAACATTGGCCTGAAACAAAGAGCTCATGCCCATCTTATTCAGTGTATCCGTCAAAGAGTACTGCTCTTCCAGCTTGAATTTTGGCAGATGGACGTTGATGTCATTCCACCTGGTCATCTTTTCTGGATTTGTCCACTCAAGCAGTTTGTCCACTGTTATTTCAGTCTCCAGCTGTGAAGCAAGAAACACACAGACACTGTCAGGTGTTAGACTATGGTGGAACAGTTTTGGTAGAGGAATCATTTACTGCCATAAAAATCATAGTATTGTCATACAAGACAAAAGAGCTCATGTGAAAGCATCAATGAGACAAAAACATAAAATGAAACAACATAATGATTGAATAGGTCAGACAGCAATTTTAGCAGGTAGATAGATCCTGACTGCCAGCAGCCAACATACAATCCAGTGAGTGTTTATAGGATTGTGCATGCTAACAGACCCCTTGCATATGATGTCACACATCACGTGATAGTTTAACCTGGGGGTCAAACAGACACCGTCTTTCATGTAAGCAAGGCTTAATCTGTTCATTTTTGCACTGTTTTTGGCTGTGCAAATCAAGAAATAGATCAAATGTATTACCGTCTCCCTGCTATCAAGAAAAATGTTAAAGAGAAGCAAATTTGGGATCCCTGAGGGAAAGGAAGGTTTGACACCAAGAGATTTTATTGCTAAACTCCTTCAAGACCTTCTCTCCCTCAACGAGAAGCCCCTCATTGATGGAGCACATCGGATCCTCCGCAAGCGACCTGAATCTAATGAGCCACCTAGGCCATTCATTTTGAGGCTACACTATCATGTGCTCGAGGACATCCTACGTAAGGCTACAGCGGTGAGGCAGCTCCACGTATTCAATGAGGGCACACATATTCAAATTTTCCCGGACTATCCCCCACTGTGGCAAAACGGACAGCACTGTTCAATCCCACCAGGGAAATACTACGGAAGATACATGGCATCAAATATGGCATACTCTACCCTGCAAGGCTACTGATAACCCATGATGACACCCAGATCTCCTTCACCGACCCCAGCAAAGCTGAGAAGTATGCTGCACATCTTTCTGCATCAGAAGCGACTACATCAAGGCAGGAGGAGATGTAAACCGCCCTTGAGGTTGGAAAGTAAGACACAGCACTCGGTACACCTGGCTACTAGCTTGCCGGCCTTAGTGACTATGCTAACACAGTAACATGATGCGATATTGGCAAAGACAACTTATTTGTAAGGCTGTTTATGTTAATGACTGGTTAACAAGCTGCCAGGTTAAACGTTATGGGAGAGGTAAATCCTGGTGAATATCTTATTTTGAGCCAAATTCTAATTCTGTCTTGTTCATTTCTTAGTTAAAATTAGTTTTGTGCCCAGTTGAATGTTACACCTGGTGAACTCTGTTTCTTGTTCATGCCACTCATTTGATATACCTTGTTTACTGAGTTAATGACCTTATGAGGCATTATCTGGTTCTTCTTGACTCAAAAATCCACTTCTACTATTATAATACCAAACTAAACACTAAGAAAAGGGGTGGCGTGGTGTATGTAATAAAAATAATACATGGGTAGGAATGTATATTTGTATGTCCACCTTTTGCCACTCCATCAAGAATTAATGGCTCTACCCTTAAATTGGGAACAAACTTGTCTTTATGTTTTTATTTAATGTTTTTTGTTTCTTTCTTCTTCCACTTTTCACTTATTCAGCTTTTGGAGTCACCAGGCTATTTAATTTAGTTGCACTTTTACAACAGCCCATCTGAAGGTGAAGAGAAGTAATGTATGTTTACAGTTTAGTTTTAAGTACTTCCTTAAGAAAGCTTGTGCCATACTTAGTTAGAATTGGCCAGAGTAGTTCTGTTCTTTTTTTTTTTTTGGTTATGGGGAACAGGTTGACCTTGCATAGAAGGTAGGTTTTCTGGATCGTGGAAGATGGACAGGGAGACCATTTACTCAAACTTAACTTTCTGATAGTTGTGCTGTTGGGAATTTTCTGTTGGTTATGATTAGCTGATGCACAGTAATGTAAATAACTCCACTGGAGGGAGTAAGGTTCTCATTTTCAAATTGGAATGTACATGGAGTGAATAACCCTGTTAAAAGAGGAAAAGTTCTGACTCACCTAAATTCTCTGGCTTCGGACATAATGTTTCTGCAGGAAATGCATTTAAAAAAACAACTCACATGATGGGTTGAAAGCTAAATGGATAGGAGAGGTGTATCATTCAAATTTTACATTTAAAGCAAGAGGTACAGCCATTCTATTAAGAAAAGGCCTGCCCTTTTTGCAGAAAAAAACAATTGCAGATAAAGAAAGCCACTACATTATTGTAACTGGGGAGATTCATAACACCTTCACTTTTGTTAATGTATATGCCCCTAACATGGGCAGTCCCATATTTTTTCAAAAGAGATATCCTTTGATACCAGACATTTCACAGACACAGTTGATAATAGGGGACGGGGACTTCAACACTGTCTTGGACACATATCTTGATAGGTCCTCTATAAAGAAGCTCCCAAGAAATACCCCATCTGAATTTCTAAACACGTTCATTAAAAATACAAACATTTTTGGACATATGGAGAATTATGAACCCCTCATGTAGGGAATACTCCCCCCCCCCATCAGTCCATAATTCTTAAAGCAGGATAGATTATTATTTAGTGGATACCAGGCTCATTCCCTTTACAGTACATATAAAATATCACAGCATTGTGATATCAGACCACAGTCCTCTAACCTTTTCTTTTTGTTTAGACCATATAGATAAACCACCTACTTTTTGGAGAATGAATCCACAATTACTAACCGAAAATAAATTTTGTGAATACTTAAGAGCTCAGATATATTTATACTTTGAAACAAACAATATCCCGGAGACCTCCCCATCTATCGTTTGGGAGGCATTCAAAGACTATGTAAGAGGTAGTGCAAGTTTGTTTGAAGCCTCGAGGAGGAAAGAAAATGGGTCAAAATTAAAAGAATTAGAGGATCAGATCAAATCACTTGATTGAGGCCTGACTGACGACCTCGAGTTTGTGGATTATGCTCGCAAGACCGCGGTCATTGACTTGGAGCTTAGCCACCTGAAGATGGACATTGTTGCATTGCAAGAGATGAGGCTGCTGGAATCTGCTGGAATCCTTGAGAGAGAAGAACTTCACCTTATTCTGGCAAGGGAAAGCAATAGAAGAGACAAAAACACGGAGTTGGCTTTGCCATCCGCAACACCTTGTTGAATTCCATCATACCACCTACTGAAGGATCAGAGAGGATCCTCTTTCTACAGCTCCACACCTCAGCTGGACCTGCACACCTCATTAGTGCATATGCACCAACACTTATCTCTAGTGGCAAAATAAAGGATGGGTTTTATGACGACCTCAGCACTGTGGTTGAAAGAATCCCCAGAAACGAGGCCCTGTTTATCCTTGGTGACTTCAACACCGGAGTTGGCGCGGACCATGATTCCTGGCCATCTTGCCTGGGCCATTTTTGAGTCGGTAAGGCAAATGAAAACGGCTAGTGCCTGTTGGAATTCTGCTGTCACCAAAGCCTCTGTATAAAAAAAACACCTTCTTCAACACCAAGCCACAACACTGGGTCTCCTGGTGTCACCCCTGCTCCAAACACTGGCATCAGCTCGACTTGATTATCACCAGACCTAGCAGCTTCTCAAACATCAGAGTGACTCACAGATACCAGAGTGCAGAGTGTGACACAGATCACTCGCTTGTAGGAAGCATGGTCAAGCTCTGGGCAAAGAAGATTTACCAGTCCAAGGAACCCGGAAGACCCCATATTGACACAGGGAAGACTCGCATCCAGGAAAGAGTAGAGGAATTCAATCAAGCCCTACTTAACAGCCGAGAAAACCCACGCTTGGGCAACACACCACAGAAATGGGCTCACTTTCGAGACTCCATCTACCAAGTAGCCATGTCAGTTTTTGGAAAAAAGACAGCCAGAACTGCTGATGGGTCTGAAGCCTCCTCAGAAATCCTTATGCCCCTTATTGAAGAGAAGAGGGAAACCCTGATCATCTACAAAAGCAACCCAATCCAGAAGAATATGGAAAGTTTGAGATCTGCCCGAAGCAGAATGCAGTCAACAGCCAGGCAATGCGGTAATCGATATTGGCTCAACCTATGCAAGAGGATCCAAGATGCTGCGGACACGGGCAACATCAGAGAAATGTACAATGGGATCAAGACTGCTATCGGACCAATGCAAAAGAAGCGCGCCCCACTTCTTTTGCGTTGGTCCGAGAGCAATCTCGGTCCTGTGCATCGCTGGGTTGAGCACTACTCTGAACTCTACTCCATAGAAAACTCCATCTCAGCTGAAGCCATGAATGCCATAGAAAGCCTTCCTGTCCTGGACAACTTGGATAGAGAACCAGATCTTGATGAACTGAACGAAGCATTGAAGGCCATTTCGTCTGGAAAAACTCCCAGAGAAGACAACATCCTTGCAGAGATCTTGAAGTGCCTCAGCAACACTGCTCGCCTAGAGCCCCTGGAGATACTGCGCCTCTGCTGGAATGAAGGTCAGGTACCTCTGGACATGAGAGACTGCAACATTGTGACTCTCTACAAAAACAAAAGTGACCGTAGCAATTGCAACAACTATCGTGGGATTTCTCTGCTCAGCATTGTTGGCAAGCTCTTCGCTAGAGTGGTACTGAGAAGACTCCGAGTGATCGCAGAGAGGGTGTACCCTGAGTCGCAGTGCAGAGAGCAACAAAAACTGCTCTTTATCGCCTTCATCGATCTTACCAAGGGCTTCGACCTTGTCAGCCGGGATGGTCTTTTCCAGATCCTGGAGAAGATTGGATGCCCACCCAAACTCCACAGCATCATCAAGTCATTTCACACCAACACAAAAGGCACAGTTGTCTTTGATGGCTCAACCTCAGAACCCTTCACCATCTGTAGCAGCGTGAAACAGGGGTGCATGCTGGCTCCAACTCTCTTCAGCATATTTTTCTCATTGCTTCTCAAGCATGCTTTTGGCTCTTCAACTGATGGCGTGTACTTAAGAACACGGTCAGATGGGAACTTGTTTACCCTTTCCCATCCGAAGACCTAGAGTCAAGCAGAGGTGCCTCCGAGACTTTCTCTTTGCCGACGATGCTGCCATAACCACTCACTCAGCCCTCAAACTCCAGAGGATGATGAACTTCTTCAGCGAAGCCTGTGAGCAATATGGACTCACCATTACCACCAAGAAAACACAAGTCATGGGACAAGGTGCAGATGCAACACTGAATATCAGCATTGGAGACTATGCACTTGAAGTAGTCCATGAGTTCACTTCCCTGGGGTCAATGATAGCTGACAACCTATCCCTGGAGAATGAACTGAACCATCGAATTGGCAAAGCAGCTACCACCATGTCTCGCCTGAATAAGAGAGCCTGGACAAACAGAAAGCTGATGAAGAAGACCAAGGTGCAGATCTACAGGGCATGCGTGGTGAGTACTCTCCTATACGCAAGTGAGACGTGGACCCTAAAAGCAGCCCAAGAAAAGCGACTAAACACCTTCCACATGCGCTGCCTTCGAAGGATCCTCAAGATCACCTGGAGGGACAAAGTCAGCAACCAAGCGGTTCTTGAGAGGGCAGGAATCTCCAGCATGTACTGCCTCTAGAAGCAGCGAAGGATGAGATGGCTTGGTCATCTGGTTTGCATGGACGATGGGCGCATCCCAAAGGACCTCCTCTATGGAGAACTGATTAGCAGCAAACACCCAACAGGCAGACCAAAGCTGCATTACAAGGACATCTGCAAGCGTGATCTCAAAGCCCTCAGGTTTAACCTCTAGTCATGGGAGACCCTTGCCCTCGACAGAACTGCTTTGGAAGCACCACGTCAGACAAGGCCTTCGAGAGCATGAAGAAACCCTGGCACATCAGTCTGCTGAAAGTAGACAGAGGAGAAGGATACAGCAGCAGCAGCAGCCCAGAAGGAGCAGTCTAACAACAACCATGTCTGCCCAACCTGTGGGCGAGACTGTACCTCGAGAATCGGCCTCTACAGTCACAGCCGACATTGTACCACCCAAAGCACGATACCATAGTCGACATGACTGATGGATGCCAACAATTTTGTTTGAAGCCTTGAGGAAGAAAGAAAACAGGTCAAAATTAAAAGAATTAGAGGATCAGATCAAATCACTTGATAAACAAAATGCCCAATCCCCCTCCATAGACGAATGGCAACATTAAAATACAACTACAACAAAATTACATCTGCAAAAATAAAAAAAGCATTCCTTTATGTCAGACAAAAGTACTTTGAATTTGGTGAAAAGCCCCACAAATTATTAGCCAGGCAGCTTAGGAAAATTGAAAATGATAGAACAATTCATATGATGAAAGCTAGCAATAATACAATACTCACAAATTATAAAAGATATAAACAAAAGATTTCTTGAATTCTAGACTGATCTATACACCTCAAAAACCTCTCCAGAACTGGCAACGATTAATACATTCCTGGACAAATGTGACCTTCCTAGACTAAACAAAGAAGATTGTGATACTTTAAATTCGGAACTTACAATTGCAGAAGTGCAGAGCACTATTGCCTCACTAAAGAATAATAAAAGACCTGGTCCAGATGGTCTGCCGGGGGAATTGTACAAAGCGTTTAGCAAAATTATATCTCCTTACTAAAAACATTTGGATATGCTCAGACCAATGGTTGCTTACCCACTACCGGTACTTTTACTGAGGCTGTGATTACAGTAATTTATAATTTTAAAAAAAGAAAAGAAAGGGAAGGATCTTCAGGAAGTAAGTTTTTACCGTCCTATCTCATGACGCAATGTCGAAGCAAAATTGTTTGCTAAGGTGCTGGCCAATAGGTTAAGTCCATTATGAGGCAAATTAATACACATAGATCAGACAGGTTTTATCCCTAATTGAAACTCCTTTTTCAATCTCTGGCACATCTTTAATATTATATATACCAAAAAAGAATCATCTACAGATTTGGCCATACTTGGGCTGGATACAGAGAATCCTGTTTGATCAAATTGAGTGGAAGTATCTATTTGAAGTTCTTAATAGGTATAATCTTAGCAATTACAACACATCCATGATTAAACTAATTTACAGAAGTCCATCAGCGCAAATTTTGACAAATCATTTAATATCACCTTCGTTTAATTTGCATAGAGGGACAAGACAGGGGTGTCCCCTATCCCCCTTGATCTTTGCTCTTACTATTGATCCTTTAGCCCAAAGTATTAGATTAGATCCTCAGATACATGGATACACTACTCCAGAGTCCAATAATAAAATATCAATGTATGCAGATCATATTCTCCTGTATGTAACATAGCCTGAAGTCATATTCCAACACTTTTAGATAAAATTAATCTATTTGGGACATTATCAGGATCTCGAATTAATTGGTCTAAAAAGTGTCCTAATACCAATCCACATGAGTGCTCTGACACTTCTGGATAACTTCCCTTTTAAAATTTCCCTAGTAAAAAAAAAAAATTATTTGGGGATTGAAGTAACATATGGCCCTTTTCCACTACCCTTTTTCAGCTCACTTCAGCTCGCTTCAGCTCACTTCAGCCCGACACGGCTCGCGTTTCGACTACCAAAAACCAGCACGACTCAGCTCGTTTCAGCCCTGCTTAGCCCCTAAAACTCGCACGGTTTTGGAGTGGGGCTGAAGCGAGCCAAGCCGTGCCGAGTGAGGCTGGGGGCGTGAGCAGACACTCCCCTGTGCACTGATTGGTGAGGAGGAGTGTCCTCACATGCCCACACATGCCCCGCGAGCGCGCTGGGATCTGTAAACACCGCAAACCCGGAAGAAGAATAATTACGAATTACGAGAATTTCTGAAGCCTTATGCGCCTCGCCTCATCTATACGCTCTTGCCAGTATCTGTCCGCGTTGTCGGTGACAACAAGCCACAGCACCAAGACCAGCAACACTAACGACTCCATGTCCTCCATGTTTATTGTTTACTATTCGGGTCGTGAGACTACCGCTTAAAAGATCACTGAATCAGTGACATACAGAGCATCGTGGACGAGTTCGCGGAGCGCAAGGCTCGTCGTATGCCCTTCAAATAATGCGCGCAGTAGGCTATTGATGTTTTATTATGAGCCATGTACAGTATGTCGCCTAATGTTTTTTTGTTTCTGAGTTACATGTTCGTTTGAAGGACTTAATGTACAAAATAACATAGTTGCACCCCGTAGTGTTGAAATTGGTAAACACAGTGCATTCAGTGAGGTTTGCACCGCCCTCCTTTTATTTCTGACTCTTCCTGTCACCGTTGCAACCTCTGAGCGCTCATTCGTATGCCCTTCAAATAATGTGCGCAGTATAGGCTATTGATGTTTTATTATGAGCCATGTACAGTATCCTAATGTTTTTTGTTTCTGAATTACATGTTCGTTTGAAGGACTTGATGTACTAAATAACATAGTTGCACCCGGTAGTGTTGAAATTGGTTGTGGACATTTTGTAGCCTAAAATGATGTTATGATAAGCTTTAATAAAGGGCCCGGTCATTTGCCCCGCCCCCGGCCCGGCTCTGACTTGTTCCGCCACTGTCACTGATGTCACTGTTTGCGCTGCTTAACAACATCACGTGACGTCCACCCACTTTCGCTAACTCCACCCAATGTGTCCACCCACTTCCAGCCAGCACGGTTCAGCGCGGTTGTAGTCGAAATGCAACTCCAACAGCCCCGCTCAGCTCGACTCAGCTCGACTCAGCACGGCACGGCTCAGCCGCGTTTGTAGTGGAAAAGCGGCATAAGAACTACTCCTCTCTTTTTCAGGCTGACTGTTCTCCCGTGTCAGGACTCTTTGGGAAAAAGAAGGTATATTCCAACATGTAGCTAATGCTAGGCCACAAATCTGCACCATCACTCCAATCATTTTGAGGAATTTTGTCTGGCTCAGAATCACTAATAAACTCTAATTTCCATATATGTCTATCCTTCGCTTCTTTCGGACTAAGATTATGTAATCCAGTAGTAGAGCTTTTTTAGCTGTAGTTTTCTTCAGACAACAGCAACAGACATCGAACATCTTCGCTTGGCTACAGTATGAAAACAAAGTTCGCTCATCCCCCAGGTCTAGGGTAGCAATGGTTGCTAACTTAAATGTGACATCAGTGCAAGGGGTCTATCCATCCATTTTGGTATATCACTACAGTAACGTGGCCGCTTTGACGGCTTCAGCCATCAAAGTAGAGCTTTTTTCCTCGGGAACATTACAGCAGTGGTTTCACGTTGTCTTCTACTGGATTATTATAGAGGTTTTCTCCACTCAACCATTCACACTCACATTCACACCCACAGACAATTTAGAGACACCAGTTAACCTAACCTGCATGTCTTTGGACTGTGGGGGAAACTGGAGGAAACCCATGCAGACACAGGGAGAACATGCAGACTTCACACAGAATGGCCCCCGGTGGCCACTGGGCTCGAACCCAGAACCATCTTGCTGTGAGGTGATAGTGCTAACCACTACACAACCATGCCACCTTAAGGGGTCTATAGGCAGTTTGAATTTCAATTAGATGTAAAATTGTTTTTTTTTTAAATAGATTTTGTTTATCTGCAGATCATTATTAATTAGAAGGAAAAAAAGACAAAATCTTGAGGATGTTTGTGCGGACCGTCTGAAGGGAGTCTGAGCCATCCTGAGACTCCTCAGGCAAAAGCACCACCATGCTGAGTTCTTCCTCTACATAGGGTAAATCCAGAACCTGCAGCTTGTACTCATCAATGTACTTGAAGAGGAATTTCTTCTTCTTGTACATCATTTGCACTGGTTTTGTCTCATTCTAACAAACATACATACACAAACAGTCATGAGCAACATTTAACTATACAGAGAAACTGGATTATGAAGACTGAAGTATTATAAAGCAAACGTGAATTATGTGACTTCCACCTTATTTATCTTAAAGGGCATCTCTTTAGTGTCTTCAGTATTAAACACATCTTTCCATTTTCCTTTGAAATAAATAGCGTTCACCAAGGCAAGTCGAGTCATTGCTGTGACCATCCCTGGCTGCAGAATGTCTTTGATTTTACCTAAAATCGAAGACAACATTGAAGACCTGAACATGGTCTTAAACACAGCTGTTGCATGATGTGCATTATGGTGTAGATTTTGAGAGAATATTTATGTCTCTAAATGGATTTGGCTCTTACCCTCAGTCTTCTCTTCCACCCAGTGGTTGATGAGCTTCCGTGACTCTTCTGATGATCCAATGAAGTCTACTGCCTGCATATCAGCTTGATACAACTTCTGAGTAGAGTCCAAAAATTCCTGCAACAAAAAGTACAACATACTCAGGACACATTTCCCCCGTACAAACACCTGAGTAAAATCTGTCTCGTTTCAGATTTGCTCCAGATATCACAATACAAAAAATTGTATTTTAGTTTAGGTGTTGACCTTGATAGTCTTGGGTATGACTTTAAATTGCAACCGGTGGTGAGTCTCAGGTTCAGGACATCTTGAGTATTGGAGAAATTGGAGTTACCCCTTAATCACCATTGCTCCCAGATCCGCTCTGACCTGGACCTGCCTGGGTTCCAGCTATGGGTTAAACAGTACATCACCAATAAGGCGCTGGCAGCAGGGCACTTTTTGGTGCAGTGTGGCAGATGAACCCAACAGGGTCAATGGCACACCACCAGATGGCATGCAGAAGGGCCACTCAAATGGCTAATGGATGGCATCACTTGGCAAGTCAGTTGTAACTGCAGGGCAACTCCCATGCCCATCAGGTCTGTGGCACTTCTGTGCACCACTTGGCATCAGGTCTGAAGATCCAGAGAGACAACACGATGGGGACACGTCATCGTTTGTCTTACCTTACTGTGCAAGGCGCTTCATTAGGAAATTGCAGCCCATCTGCATTTCTATGCCTCCTAATTATGTGCTAGCAATGGACAGCCGCTGCCCTTGTATAATCTGAGGAGGTAGATGGGATCAGATACTATTCAGTAGCCCCTGCAAAAAGGCCAGCACTGTGTGTGTGAGTGAACAAGGCCCCCATACTATGGGCTCTAGAACTCATTTCCTGGACTTCTGTGACAGTCATTAAGTTGCCCACCAGCCCAGGGGCAAATCCCACAGGGCAAGGCAGTCTGGCCAGGGGTGCATTTACATATGGCCCCGAAAGCAGAGTTCAGGAGTTGAAATTCAGAATTTGGTGTCGCAAACGAAGCTACACATACTGTATTTTCACCAACTTCAGATGTGGATAGTTGCTTGCAACGCCAGTCAAATGGCACTACCGTAGGTGTTTTCTGGATTTGCAAAGTGAGGAAAAAACAAAACAAAACTACTCTCAGAACCTCTAGTAGTAGCTAGAGGTATGGCTTTGAAAACTGCTTAAATAGTTTTGGGTTGCTGAACAATGTAGCACTGCATTTTTATTTTTTGTCACCTCACAGTATGTTAAGAATTGGTGTTATCAATCGGTGAACCTCTAGAACCTATTTTATCCTTTACTGACAGATCAGTGATCCAAACCATATTTTTGTAACAAAACCAAACCAAAATAAACAAACAGTTTTGGAAATCTTACAGACAAGAAATGGAAAGTCTTCTCTCCATAAAGCCTGTTGGCCAGTCGGAGGATGTAGGAGGCTTTGGGGCTGTTAATTGCAGAGCTGAGGGTCTTGAAGTGGGTGTGAACATTAGGGATTGAACTGAAGGACAAAACCTGCAATGAGCAACAGAATCAGGAAATCTCCAGAAACAGGACAGAGTTCCATTATGTGTATGTGTGAAAATTTCTTAACAGTCCTTAAATACACCTCAGGCATTAATCTAAAAAAAAACAAAGTGAAGAAAATACAATGCTATGATAATCAAAGGTGCTTAAAGATTACATTTGACATGTTTAACATCCCTCAAGAAAATTTAATATTAAATGAAAAACAGACTGAGTAACAACACGTGGTTTATTGCATGTCTGAACAGGTGTGGTTTCATTTCACTGTGATACTCCCTGGAAACGGGGACGCAAATTTGCTTGAGTATAAAGTTCATTGTCAAGCTATAAACTTTATGGGGGTTTGCACATACACAAAGTTTTATCTCGGGCTGTATATTCTATAATTCATTAGCTCTTATCACAATATTGAGTATATAGTAACTGTGGTGTTACAGAAATCTTAAAAACACTTTATTATACTGACCAATCTCAGATAGGCTGGCTAGGGATTTAATGGGGGTTTGAAGTATCACATCATTCATATGATCCAACAAACAAACATCATTTTGTGATTTGACCAAGAATAACAAGCTTTCACCATCACATAAAATTTTCAGCATTGTGACTTAATACAAGGTATTTAGAAACCACATTATGTCACAATATCGTTACAATTTGGACGTTTTGTTCACACGTTCCAGTCCTGGTTTTATGTTGCCTATGTTTTTAAGATAAGCTCTCATACCTTAGCCATTTCCTCAGCAGTAGCTCCTCGGGCTCCTAAGTAGACCATACTGAGTGCAGCACTGATACTCAGTGGGGAAAAGAACAAGTTTCCATCCGGGTTATTGCTGCTTATGGCCCGATACAGGTCCAGGGCAAAGGCGCTATTAGCGTGGCTCAAATTCTCCATCTTTGATGTCTGGATGAATCTAATGCATAACACACACAATTATGTGAATTGTGCAATGTGGTGCACAACACCAAAATCCGTGCATGTTATGGCTGAAAACTCACGAAACATTATTATTATTATTATTATTATCCATCCATCCATTATCCGTAACTGTTTATCCTGTGCAGGGTCGCGGGGAAGCTGGAGCCTATCCCAGCTGACTATGGGCAAGAGGTGGGGTACACCCTGGGCAAGTTGTCAAATCATCACAGGGCTGACACATCGAGACAAACAATCATTCACACTCAATTTAGAGCCACCAATTAGCCAAACCTGCATGTCTCTGGACTGTGGGGGAAACCGGAGCACCTGGAGGAAACCCACGCAGACAGAGGGAGAACATGCAAACTCCACACAGAAAGGCCACCGGGCTCGAACCCAGAACCTTCTTGCTGTGAGGTGACAGTGCTAACCACTGCACCACCGTGCTTTTATTATTATGATGATGATGATGAGAGAGCAGGGAGACTTGGGACAGGTTTTCACCTTTTGTAGATTGTGTGAAATTCTTTGCAGGTTGTGTCACATTCATATTGCATTAGAGAGGATTTACTATACCCAATGACCACAACATTAGTTTCTCAGCTTGCCACATGTACTGACCTACTGGCTTTGTTTTCTGTCTTTTTTTTTTTTGGGGGGGGGGGGAATTGAGGGGAGATATGGAGCAAAAATAACTTACCTCTGCCGACATGTTTGATTTTTATTTATTTTCAAAACTTGTAATATATGAACTGTATAAACACACACTGCTGGTGCAGCGATAGACAAATGTCAGTTTACACAAAACCTGATGAGACAAAACAATTCCATTCTCAAGACGGAATGAAATAAGCTCAAGCCTCATGCAGGGACACGCCCACATTTTTAACAAGCATTTTTAAACAACTCTCCCCATCTGGCAATTTAGAACAAAAAAAATCCTTAAATGTTTTTCCTCCAGAATTTAGGTTTAATAAATAATATGGCAACTCTATGCTACATATTTTAATTCCTAATAAATCCTGAATTCACAGCATACATTATACCACAGAATAGAGGTGGACTGAAGTAGAAAATGCAAGTTTTGGTTGACAAAAATATTGAACTGCACAAATCTTACTGCAGTGTCCAGCGGCTCTAAAGGAAGTCAGTTACTGGAAGGGGCAACATCTAACTTCTGATGTAATCTCAAACCTGACTGGTTGAAATTAATTGATGGGAATATAAACTGTCCCAAGTCTCACCACTTATAAAACAGTTTTTGGATATTAAATGTATTTACAGAAAGCACACACTAAGTCATGGCTTATGTAAGCTGAATGCAGAACAATGGAAGTTTACACGATGCAAATCCTGTCACATGCAACTCCTAGAAATGTCGGATCTGCTCTAATCAAATGCAACCTAGAAATCTGGAGAGATCTGAATTTTGTAGTACTCACATATGGAAACTCGGGATGAATAGTCAGAATGCAGCAGACACACAAGCAGCTGTTGTAATGCAGTACACCCGAAAGCCATACAGTGATACGGAAGTGGAAGAGAGGAGGCTCCAGATGCTATAAGGGAGGAGCAATAGTGGAGGGGAAAAGCAGGAAAGAAGAAAAATGAATTGCTGAAGTGGAGCATGTTTATGTTCCTCACACAAAGAAAACAGTCATAGGGAAATGCTTTTCATAGCTTACACAATAGGTTATTATCAAATTTAAACTTGGAGCAGAGAAAGAAATAAGACTAGGCCATGGGTTTTTTTCCTATTTTGTTCTCCTCAATGGGGCGGCACAGTGGTGTAGTGGTTAGCACTGTCGCCTCACAACAAGAAGGTCCTGGGTTCGAGCCCAGCAGCCGATGAGGGCCTTTCTGTGTGGAGTTTGCATGTTCTCCCTGTGTCTGTGTGGGTTTCCTCCGGGTGCTCCGGTTTCCCCCACAGTCCAAAGACATGCAGGTTAGGTTAACTGGTGACTCTAAATTGACCGTAGGTGTGAATGTGAGTGTGAATGGTTGTTTGTCTCTGTGTCAGCCCTGTGATGACCTGGCGACTTGTCCAGGGTGTACCCCGCCTTTCTCCCGTAGTCAGCTGGGATAGGCTCCAGCTTGCCTGCGACCCTGTAGAACAGGATAAGTGGCTACAGTGGATGGATGGATGGATGGATGGATGTTCTCCTCAACAACAACAACAACAAAAACAAGTTTAAACACAGTGCCTTTCACCAACCCAAGCATGCTTTACAGAGTAATAGCACGAAAGAAAGAGAAACAAATCAACCAAAAGAAAATATAACAGATAGGAGACACAGTAAAGGAAAGCAAAATGACAATTTACATGAGTATAAAGATAACAAATTAGCTCAAATCATGGAAAACACAGAACAATCAGTGATCAGGAGAGGAGCAATAGCAGAGAGAGAAGAGATGGATTTGGGAAGAGATGTACTATAACAAAGACACTGAAGGAGAGAATTCCCCAGCTTGGGGGCTGCGACCCTTCGGACCACAATGGAAATAAGTGTTATACACTTTCTTGTGTTATCCGTGTATCTTAATGTACACTATATTTATGTATTTTGTTCATTATTTTATTAAATTAAATCAATCAACCACCCTAAATGCCCTGGAACCCATGGTGGATAGTTTAAAAGTAGACAGCCTATTGAGTTCATAAAACCGGTGAAATTTGGTCATTGTGTTATATGTTTATTTCTGTAATATCTTGAAAAAAAAGACAGGCCATTCTGTGGCTGGGAAGTTATTTAATTTGAAGGGATTCCCGAGCAAATAACATACATGAAAATCCCTCACCTTTCGGCGAAATTCACCATTTTGAAACCAAAATGGGTGACCTCCGTGAATCGTGTAGATCCGATGAGAAAAAAAAATGGGAGGGGGGGTGTTTGATATTGACCCAAAGGGCAAGGAGGTCGCTTCGCACCCATAGACAGTTCGTGCCGGTTTGCGCCTCCTCCTCCTGCTTTGATATTGACGCCATAGCGACGAGTACATCTCGCTGCGAAGGGCAAGCGGCATCATTTCGCGCCTCTTCTCCTGCTGGCCAGAGCGTGCACACATCAGTCAGAGTGCAGACCAGACCGCTGGAAGCTGGATTGAGTCATCGGACTGAATTTCCTACTTTTTTCAAACTTTCCTGATCGCTATCAAAACAAACAAAACTTCCGGCTTGATTACGTCAGCATTCGAAAGAGGGCGCGTGCGTCTTTTAACAATCCCTGTGTCCGAAATTGCTCGCTACTCACTATAGAGGGATTTCACTGACGTCACCCGAAACCGGAAGTGAACAGACCCTGCGCCATATTGGAAGACCAACAAACTCGTGATTAGGGGGAAATAACGGCAGTGGTATGTGAACCCACGAGAATAAAGTGGAGTGGCAAACGACTTAAACAAACAAATCTGAGCTGTTTTATTCATGATTTATTGGCCCAACAGTAGACTTGAAAGAAACCTGTGTGAGACTTGGCAAAAAACTGTGGATATAATGGATAAGTCTGTGCATGATCTGTGGACACTGAGGTAAGCAAACGCAAGAAATTCAGATTTAAAACATGCTAAATTGGCCCCAAGTTGATAACTGTATGAGGAGCAAGCCTCCCAGACTTCTACAATTTAATAATAATAATAATAATAATAATAAAAATTTAGGATGGTTTGGGGCTTGCTCTCCCTCCTATTATATAAATAAAGCATAGTTGTTGTGTAGGCATATATCATAAATACATATGTATAATTTGGATAAATTAACCTAAATTATGGATACCTTAATAGTAACAAAAAGTATTAATTTTTCAACTGAAAAGATATATTATTAAAAGATATCAACAAGATTACCTTGGCCATAACTATGTGTAGGTTATTCTTAACAACAGCTGTAATATCACGAACCAAGCCGCTAACAACATAATTGTAAGCCTGTAGCCCTTTGTAGGCCTTCAAGTCATCAGCAGTGTAGGCACTGGGTGTAAACAACAAATAGTTTACAATGTCTGGGTAGCAAACAGATGGCAGAATTGGTGTCAGGTCCTCCTTATGTTTCCATTCTCCCTTGCCCCGAGTCTTATCATATGGGTCAGACCCATCAATCACAGCCAGTTTCTCCACATACCGTGCCCTTTCTGCAGCTGGTAATGTACTCACATAACCAGAATTAACAGCCATCGTGTCACTTCACTCTTGCTCGTAGTTTGTTTTATATTGTATGTATGTATGTATGTATGTATGTATGTACTTGAGGTCTTCCAATATGGCGCCCAAACAAAATCTCGCGGTACGGTGACGTCACGCGGTAGCCCTCTATATAGGGCACTGTATAGTGGAGACGCCATTTTGTAGTGCTG
Source organism: Neoarius graeffei (assembly GCF_027579695.1). Lineage (NCBI taxonomy): Eukaryota > Metazoa > Chordata > Actinopteri > Siluriformes > Ariidae > Neoarius > Neoarius graeffei. The sequence goes on from NC_083571.1 coordinate 102,906,296, forward strand.
TCCGTGCTGAAAGAAATCAAATTAAAAGTCTCAAATTTGATTTAATAAAGGACAGCAGCAAAGAAGAAAGTATTCAGCCTTGATTTAAAAAGAACTGAAAGCTGCAGGTACTTCCATATCTTGGCAGGCTGAGTGGTATGCTGGGGCACCTCTTGCCAGCAGACCAGGATATCCAGAGGGAACTTGTGCAGTTCAGTGTTGACCTGACCATCCCCTGCTTCAAGGAGGGAGAGAGCATCATGGAGTGGTGGGGTCATGTCTTCAATAAACCAGACAAGTACCCCTCCCTGGGTGCACTGGTTAAGTGTTGCCTCTCCATCTTTCATGGACCTAGAGTCGAGTCCTCATTTAGTCTGATGAATGATGTAATTGATCAAAGGAGTGACAACATGAATGTGGAAACATTCAATGCAATACAGACGGTCAAGTACACGCTGATGTCCAGGGGGAAGACAGCTATGTAGCTCTTTAGAAGGGAGGATGTGAAGTTTGGGGAAGTGGACAGAACATTGTGCAAGAAGATTTACTCTGCAGCAGCCACATACAAACACCAGCAGAGGGTGAACAAGGAGGAAAAGCAGCAGCAGCAGCAGCAGAGCAAGTATGGCTCTCAAGCAACTTGCAGTGCTCAGCAGGCCAAGAAACAGACTGCTGAAGGAGAGAAGCGGGCAAGGCTGAAACATGTGGCAACCCAGCGAAAACGGGCCATGGAGACACTGGTGGTCCAGGCAAATAAAAGGAAAAAATTATCACTATTCCTTGTGTGTTCTCCACTTTCTTCGTTCTATTATTCACATTTTTTCCAGGGCATAATTTGACTATAACTACATGTATTTGAATTTGTATTTGTACTGTATGTCCTTGTGCAAATGTCAATACAGTATACTTAGTAAGGAGGCTATAATATTTATTCTGGGGGAGGACCCCCCAAACAAAATAAAACAACACCAGAACCCACGTCACCACTCGCGCACCCTTCTCACCTTTTTCACCCCTGACCCATTTTCATGCCTGAAATAATGTGCATGAAATCGCTCGCTTCATGCAGGGAAGCAGACAGAGGAAGTCTGGTGTGCACATGTGCAGGTTTACCTTTCAGCTTCTTCTTTTTCTTCTTTTGGGTTTTACAGCAGCTGGCATCCACATAGTTGAATTACTACCATCTACAGGTTTACCTTGGCCATGCACTGACAGTTACATCATTCTGTCACTAAACGAAAAGCTGATCACACCGAGGTGCTTGCTGACCGCCGATACAGTGGTGCTTGAAAGTTTGTGAACCCTTTAGAATTTTCTATATTTCTGCATAAATATGACCTAAAACATCATCAGATTTTCACACAAGTCCTGAAAGTAGATAAAGAGAACCCAGTTAAACAAATGAGATAAAAATATTATACTTGGTCATTTATTTATTGAGGAAAATGATCCAATATTGCATATCTGTGAGTGGCAAAAGTATGTGAACCTCTAGGATTAGCAGTTAATTTGAAGGTGAAATTAGAGTCAGGGGTTTGTCATCCCACTGATTGAAATCAGGTGTGAGTGGGCACCCTGTTTTATTTAAAGAACGGGGATCTATCAAGGTCTGATCTTCACAACACATGTTTGTGGAAGTGTATCATGGCACAAACAAAGGAGATTTCTGAGGACCTCAGAAAAAGCATTGTTGATGCTCATCAGGCTGGTAAAGGTCACAAAACCATCTCTAAAGAGTTTGGACAAGAGGTGGGCAAGAGGCGGGGTACACCCTGGGCAAGTTGTCAAATCATCACAGGGCTGACACATCGAGACAAACAATCATTCACACTCAATTTAGAGCCACCAATTAGCCAAACCTGCATGTCTGTGGACTGTGGGGGAAACCGGAGCACCTGGAGGAAACCCACGCAGACACAGGGAGAACATGCAAACTCCACACAGAAAGGCCACCGGGCTCGAACCCAGAATCTTCTTGCTGTGAGGTGACAGTGCTAACCACTGCATCACCGTGCTTTTATTATTATGATGATGATGATGATGAGAGAGCAGGGAGACTTGGGACAGGTTTTCAGCTTTTGTAGATTGTGTGAAATTCTTTGCAGGTTGTGTCACATTCATATTGCATTAGAGAGGATTTACTATACCCAATGACCACAACATTAGTTTCTCAGCTTGCCACATATACTGGCTTTGTTTTCTGTCTTTTTTTTGGGGGGGGGGGACATTGGGGGGAGATATGGAGCAAAAATAACTTACCTATGCCGACATGTTTGATTTTTATTTATTTTCAAAACTTGTAATATATGAACTGTATAAACACACACTGCTGGTGCAGCGATAGACAAATGTCAGTTTACACAAAACCTGATGAGACAAAACAATTCCATTCTCAAGACGGAATGAAATAAGCTCAAGCCTCATGCAGGGACACACCCACATTTTTAACAAGCATTTTTAAACAATTGTATTCTCGAAGTCAGCGTGACGTCACGATCACGTGACACACCTTGACAACAGGCCCGCCATATTTGACTAGGGAAAAGAGAGAGCGTACATGTTAGGGGAATTAGGGGAAGCACGCAGCACTGCTAGGTTTTGGTACATCATGGCATTCCAGTATGAGGATGGACTGCTGCCTGAGGACAAGTGTAGATATCAGACTAAGGTATTGCTGCTAGGCCTGGATTGTTGCCCATTCAAAATCCCTGCAAACAAGTGGTTGGACAATCCCTTGCAGTGGCCATAAGTTCAGTATCCTGATATATACCACTACTTTATCAAGTTTCCCAGTAAGTACTTCTAATTTTGGCCTAAGTGTAGTTTAAGGGACTCATCCTAATAGACAAAATTCGGCGCCGAAAATTCATAAAAACGGCCATTAAATGTTATATTTTTGACACTAAAAACTAATTATTTATAATTTATTCTTAAATTAAAAAGAATATTGTTCAATATTTGGCCTAAGTGAATTTTAAGGGACTCATCCTAATAGACAAAATCCGACCAAATTATATTAAAAACTAGTGGCAAAATACATTAAAATCTGAACTAACTTACATTAAAAAACTAGCAGCAAAACACATTAAAAAAACAGCCCTAACTACCAGTACATGTACATAAAAACATCACTAACTAACTAGCAGAGGTGGAATGAGTACTAAAATATTACACTCAAGTACAAGTACTGTTACTCTGATGAAATTTTACTTAAGTACAAGTAAAGTTACCAGACAAAAAATCTACTCAAGTAAAAGTAAAAAGTAGATCATTTAAAATGTACTTTGAGTAAAAGTAAAACGTTACTTTTAACAATGGGTGTTTTCTGCCTCCATTGTGTTGTGCAAAAATGAAAAAGAAGAGGAAACAAGGATATATGTACATCTCAACCCAGATGTTTTATTTAAAGGAAGTGTATCAATTGAATGCTTAGGATAATGCTGCATTAAAACTGAGACAAACAAAAAAGGTCAATACACACAGTCATGTCGTTTACATCGCCCTGACCACACACAAAGCATTGTACACGAAATATGAAAGTGAAATGTTGCACCGAAATCTCGTAGCTTGCCTGTGTGCACTGTGTGTTATTGAACAATTCAATTCAAACATTATTTGTCTTGCTTAGTATTCCTTTCTGGCCTGTTGGATGTAGAATGGTAGGAGGACTGATCACGTCAGGTTGGCGAGCTAACTTGCTTGCATGATTAGCCAACTGAATAACAGACTAGTTACCATTATGTTACAGTACCAACAGGTTGCTACTTCAACATTAGCAATGCCATCCACTATTTTTGGAATATAACCAGCCTATTGTCGGTTTTACTATGGAAAGGAAACATTATGATCAGGGGCGCAGATACGTTTTTTGAACTGGGGGGGACAAAAAACTGGGGGGGACAAAGCTGCCAGCAAACCAACCCCAACCCCGATATGCCTGTCAAACTTGTTGTGGGTAACCATAGCAACCAAGCTCGAGCTCGAAACCTGTGCAGTCTGCGCAGCTCAACCAACCGAATATCAGTCTTTGTTTTGTTTTATGTGAGTTGTTGCAACTATGTATACACTGCTGTGCACCTCAATAAACCGAATGGTAATTAGTCTTTTGATTTTTCCGTGAGGTTTGCCTTATGCAAAGAAAGACAGCATAGATGTTTTATCCTCCCTATAAGTGGGGGGGACCGAACGAGGTGAATTTAAATCTGGGTGGGACGAATCCTACCCATCCCACCCTCTATCTGCGCCCGTGATTATGATGCCAATGACAATACTTACCACAACATGCTTGCGCAGATTAGACGTCGAATTTTTGTATGCCGCAATGGTTGTCTTCTTGGGCACACAATCTGCATTGCATAATGAAACTGTCACCCCTTTTCTCTACGAAGCTGAAGTGATCACGTATGTAGGGCCAGGGGTGCACTTCATTACTGGAAGAAATTGTGTTTTCTGCAGGGTCGTCCACCACAGGTTCCTCGGTCTCCTCCATGTCCGCAGGGGCGCTTTATCAACACCCGTGGCCCAGGGGCTAGGCCCCTCATAGGCTACCTGTCAACCCTACCCTTACCGTTGGCCAGGAAAACACTCTTATTTTATTTGCAATACGTGTCAAGCATTTACAGTGTAAGCGCATAATTAGCCTAGAAGCCTACAATAGGTTACGTTTGGCTCAGCGTAGCTGTGCAAGGCCCACGCTCACATCGCTCAACACATCCGACCACAGAGGGAGAGAAGAACGCGCGCATTATCATTACAGAGCCGGTTCTGATTATTACCACGGACAGGACAGTGATACTGCGTAACTTTCACGCAGGGGCATGGCCAGAGATAACCACACAAGTGCGCGTGCGCTAATGTAGACCTATGTGTTGTAAACATAAAACACACACACCTACAGACAAGTCCTTTTAAAAAATAAAATACATAAAAATAGCTCGGCGGCATGAAAACAAACATTCACTGCAAGACAAGGTGCCCTAGAATCGCCATCAGTTTTTAAATATCTATATGGACTTTGTTGTCAGGATTGCACAGCATGAGCTATCAAAACTGTACCCAGATACAGGCTTCAAGTTCAGATATTGCATTCCAAATGAGGTATCCACAAGAGAAATGCGTACGAAAGCACGAGCATCAGGAGAGGGTTGCATAACAGAGATTCTATACGCAGATGATCAGGCCATACTCGCTGGATCCATCGAGGAGCTTCAGAATATTCTTCAGTTGTATGATAAGACCTACACCCGCTTTGGTTTACAAATATCATATGTCAAAACAGAAACAATGGCTTTTAACGTCAATGAGGATATCAAATGTAAACCAAGTATCATTTCCCTTGGCGGCACTAATATTAAAAACGTCCGCACCTTTAAATATCTTGGTTATAATGTCAGCAACTGTGATGAATCCTCACACTTCCTGCATGCTCGGATAAGTGCTGCATTCATGAAATGGAATGAACTGAAACACGTTCTAACCGACCACCGAATACTACTAAAAACCCGTATAAAGTCCCTAGTGGCATGCGTTCGATCTCGTCTCCTGTACAGCACACAGGCATGGCAACTATCATCCAGTGAAATTCACAAAATTGAGGTAGTGTGGCACGGCTTCCTAAGGAAAATGATTAAAGGTGGATATAAACGAAAGAATGCCCCTGACCAAAAGAACACTACAAATGAAGATATAGACTGGAGCTACAAGATGTCCAATGCTGACCTCCGGAAACTGACAGGAACCCAGGATATAAAACTATCCTGCTACGTACAACAACTAAAATATATTGCTCATGTTTGCCGGATGGGCAATAACCAAGTGCAAAAGCAGCTCCTGTTTGACAAAAATGGTTACAAATGGACGAAATGGGAAAATCTGCTGGGCATAGACACCCAACAGATAAGACGTATGATGATGGACAAATCAAACTTTGAGCAACTGCTGCAACTGCTACAGCAGAAGCACCCCTAGAGAGTTTAACTTTTGACAGGGGAACATGATGATGATGATGATGAAGGTACTTGGCTCGGCGGCCACATGAAACGTAAACACCATGGACAGCGGCCAAACTCATAACTCTACAGACCGAAATACACGAAACCGAGTCCTACTAGGGTCTATTTTACCGATCTATGTTCAAGCATCATGCAAGTCTTCCTTCTCCTTGAATAAGACCGTGCATTCAACTGCCTTTTTGACATGACTGCATCGAAATACCACTCAACAATATTTCACACACTCCATCAAGAAAAAAGTTAAACATGATGAACACGGGCATACTGTTTTGAGCATACGATTTTTTAAAAAGAAACTAGCTACATCAAAGTCCTTCAATAAACCCATCCTTTAGCGCAAATGAGCTTAACCTAGTTCAAAGCATGATGCTAGCAGTAGCTGCATAAGGCAAAATCATGTGGGCCTTTCATCAACAACAAGCCACGGCGGGCAAACATTAATAATCAAGCGTCCTTACCTTAAAACGTTGTCTTGACCACAGAACTTCTCAAGTATTTCACTTAAAACCACACGGGTTAAAAACACACCCAACACAGCTAGCGAGAAATGTGGATCTGCGCTAGCTTTGTATTGCTATTCCCCTCAGTATGCTTACTCTGTCTGCTGCCCGAACTGTGAACATTATAGGCTACAATCTTTTCATCAATTTCTTCAGTAGATGCCGTTTTAGACATTTTATTATCCCCATCGAAATATGCTATTATACTAACAGGATTATAACTCAAATCACACGACACATAGTAAAATCACAACTGATTTATTTTACTGTTGGACAGATCATAGCATATCTAGCCTAGCTGCACATAGCCTAGCTGCTGGTAGGCTGATAACTGATAAGTAGCTGATATTCTGAACAGATTGGTGATCCTTACCTTAAAAAAGTCTGTGACTTTAGGCAACGATTCTATCATTACCTGCATCTCTCTCTTTTTTTCCTTTTATGTGCCCTGCTAACATGTGAACGCTTCATCTTTCAAAGCCTCTAAATTTGTGTCTCTGTAGTCTGCAGTCTTTGGCGCGCTTTCGTGCGTGACGTTACATTTTGTTACATTTTATTCTGGTACAGTTGTGGGTGTTCGTTTCGCGAACCACATCCACCATGTCTCTTACAGCAGGCTACTGTGTGCTCATTTATTTCTAACCTTATTTCTATCCGTACATTAATGTAGGCCCACGATTCCGACAGTTTATTATTTTATTAATATTACAAGGCCCCTGATTGGCTGTGGCCCAGGGGGTTGAGCCCCCCGAAGCCCCCCCCCTTAAAGCGCCGGTGCATGTCCGCCATCGTCTGTGTGAGACTCGCGCGCGCAACAACTGTCCTTCCCGTGATTCATTTCCAGAACGCATTTCCCCAGGAGCGTCAGAAGCATTTTTAATGTGGGGGGGACACACTGGCGGGGGGTCCTCCGCCAGAAAAATTTTAATTAATTTTCAACAATAAGTCCTCATTCAACTAGTCCATATATTCATCAGCCTGTTTTTAAACCCACTGCTACGCCTAAGATAATGAGATGAATGTGACACAATTTATCACCAACAATGACTTTATGGGTGCATTTTACTTTTTATTTTGTGTTTTCTATTTAGTTTTAGATGTAACACAACATGCCACTGGGCCAAGCAATAGTGACACTCAACTGTATCTTTAAAAATAAGAATATTCATAATCTCACACAATGAACAGGCATGACATGGCATCATGCAAACTTCATAACACAAAATCACACTGTGTCAAGCAACGGTGACACATAAAAAATAACTTCACACAATGAACAGGTGCAATTTTGTTCACCACCAACAGTGACTTTAGTGGGTGCATTTTACTTTTTTCCGATTTAGCGATACTCATAACAAAAATGGCATGGCATCATGCAGTCTTCATAACACAAAATTACACTGGGTCAAGCAACGACACATAAAAGAGAACACACAATGAACAAGTGCAGTTTTGTCAACCTACATGCAATGGTGGTACTACAGTAGCAGTTACAGATGAGTATAACAAATAGATTTATAGATATAACTCCTTCTTATATTGGTGCCACCACAATTTCTACCACGTCATAACTTTTATCCCCCTTTCCTTCACAATCCACCTGGAATAACATCCATCTCTCTCCATCACTTTCCTCTCTACTATTCCTTCCCCATACACTGATTTCCCATCTTACTTTCCAGAAAACTGCCAAAGACCAGACAAAACAAGGAATCAATAAATATCAGAGCAGACTTGACCTCATTCTTGGCATTACAGTAAGGCAGGCCTACTGGGTTTGAATGAAATGATAGCTAACGTTAAGCTAGCTGATACATCTCCTAACATTGACTAGCCAGCTAACTGTACTAACATTTCCATTGGGACAAAAAAAACCCTGTCCTGTGGGGAAATTCTGACTGACTTTCTGCTTCTTTGTAAAGAATGTCCTTATGTCCATTGTGTCTGGGAGCAAATACTGCAAACAATTCATCATCAATCAAGAATACCCCATTAGGCTAAGCTTATTTCACTGTTTAGTTGAATATTAATTTAACGTGGCCTAGGGTTAATTTTGAGGGCATAGAACAAAAGAATAAGGTTTTAGCAAAAGCTAGACATTGTGAGGTTGCAATGGGGCTGACGTCACCTCCTCCACTTTCCAGCAGCTGCACCAACATTTCTGTGCTCGCGCTGAGATTCACTTCACTCGCGCGTGGTGAGCTGTTGTAGTGAAGGCCCGGAAACCCCGGAGTGGATTTTCAGTGCTCTGTGTTTTCTCTTATCGATCAAGTGGAATGGATTCTTTCACGAAGCAATAGAAACGGCGCTGGGTGAACTAATATTTTATGTTAAATGTGGGGGGTCCAAATGAAGAATTATGAAATGTGAGGGGGACATGTCCCCTTCACATTCAATGGTGGTGACGACCATGCATTTCCCCTTCTCCGTTTTAGCCTTTTTTATTTTTTATTTATTTATTTTTTACTCAGTAACGGTTGTGATGTAAAATGTACCGAAGTACACTACTTAAAAGAAAACATCTCATCTCATTATCTCTAGCCGCTTTATCCTTCTACAGGGTCGCAGGCAAGCTGGAGCCTATCCCAGCTGACTACGGGCGAAAGGCAGGGTACACCCTGGACAAGTCGCCAGGTCATCACAGGGCTGACACATAGACAACCATTCACACTCAATTTACAGTCACCAGTTAACCTAACCTGCATGTCTTTGGACTGTGGGGGAAACCAGAGCACCCGGAGGAAACCCACGCGGACACGGGGAGAATATGCAAACTCCACACAGAAAGGCCCTCGCCGGCCCTCGAACCCAGGACCTTCTTGCTGTGAGGCGACAGCGCTAACCACTACACCACCGTGCCGCCCTAAAAGAAAACATACTTAAGTAAAAGTAAAAGTACACTCTTTAAAAATTACTTGAAAAAGTATAAGTACACAAAAAAGCTACTCAAGTACAGTAATGCGAGTAATGTAATTCGTTACTTTCCACCTCTGCTAACTAGCTATATGGTGTTGCCCACAAACATTAGTTAGAGTTAGGCTCCCAGAGCTTCTCATGGTTCACAGATCCATCAGACTTGATTTCACTTCTATTTATGGCTCTCAGCCACTGCAAACGTCTTTTCCCACCTAATGGCAACATATGAAACTTTAATGCTGGGTTCTTGTTTGCATTGGCTGTGCAGCCAACAACACAACAGCTTTTAGGCTAGGGTGACCAGATTTCCCTAGTCTGAAACCGGGACACTTTTGCGCGCGACCATGCTCGTGCACGCACACCTTTTTTTTACGTAAACGTGACACTCAGAGAGGTGTTCTTATCATTTTGTTGAAGCTCACATTTATCAACATCTCACATGAAATAAAACAAACAGGCATTTTGTTATCTAGTAGCATAGTGGTATACAGATCAGTTAAATTATGGTCAGACAACAGATTTTGTAATGGCTGAGAATAGGCCAGGCTATGTCCATAGGCCAAATTTAAACTGATTTATTTCACCTGTTTGTGAGAACACCAAGAAGAATGCATATGCACATGTAGGCTATATCTCTAAAATTGTATGCACTATAGCAGGAACTTAAAAAGTAGATATGTGACCTCAACATAGCCTAGGTCAGGATCAACCTTACTAACCATTCCCCACAACTGAATGAATAAAGCAAGATGATGTGTACAAAAGTGAACACTTTAATGGAAGGTGCAACAAGCTGTTCAACACAGCAAGATGGCCAAACTGTCAGAATGGTATGTTAAACAGAAACAAAAAAGAGACAAGTGATTTGAGAATATACACTCAAACAAAACAGCAATAAAGGAGGAGAGGGGCGACAGCCCGAGGAAAGCCCCCACAGGAGCGCACAGCATTTGCAACATAGGCTACCCAACTCAGTACAAGAACAAAGCACAGGAACAAAGCTAAGGCGACTGTCAATCCACCCACCCTAAACAAAATGCATTAGCCTACATATATTTACAATAAGAGTGAATCTTTTCCAGTTTTAATGTGATCCTGTATATCGGCGTTGCCACCGTGGGCTACGGAGAAGGAACACTTATAGTGTGTGCAGTAGGCTTCGTGTGCATTGTTCTGCACCTCTCGGAGGAAGGGGTAGGTGCATGGATTAAAGCAAAAAAAATTATTTGACTGAAAATTTACGGGGGGTGGGGGTTATGGGTGGATTTCGATGAAATTATACGGGGGGGGGGGGGTTATGGGTGGATTTCGATGAAATTCTGAGAATGATTAACTTAGAACTGATAACTTTATCAATTAATTAATGGATTAATATATTCAATTTATTGCACTTTCTTTCTATTGCTTCCGTATATTATTTTTTGTGGCAAACCACACAAATGCAAGCACCTGGAATGTTTAGTTTTTTGCACCATGAACTAAATGGCTTTCCGTTTTCACCTATTTCGTACAGCCAAGCTCACCTCCACTTGTTTTACACCTTTATCGATGGCAGACACATCAGTGCCTTCTTTCATGTAAAGCGCATCCATGCTGCCGAAACCGAAAGCAGAATGACATGCTCCTCTGTGCTCGACGTCAATATAGAAAAAAGTTTGGATCTTCGCTTACATTAAAATTAAAATTATAATTTGACCTTAATTTGTGTTGAATACGACTTCAAAAAAAATTCAAGATTTTATTAAGAGAAATAGAGTAGAGTGGGGGAAAAAGCCCCCCTTAAGGAAAATTCAGTTTTTCTCCAAGTTGAAACGAACCATGTGTTTAGTTTTATCATAGTTTTTGACAACAGTGACATGAACAATAATGCCACCTAAAGTTTGCCTAAAGTTAATACTTTTTTTTTGAACAAAAACAAACATTGTGCCAAGGGGGCCTTTTACCCCCCCAGTGGGGTAAAAGGCCCCCTGAGGTGGGGCAATAGGCCCCCTCACTCAAAAAAAGCTGTTTGGATAGCAAAAGTGTTTACTTAAGCCTATAATGTGAAAGAAACAAGAAAATATCCCTGAATTAATGAATAGATGCATTATTTTATTATATTTCGCATTTTAATTTCAATATAATTTTGTATGGCTTGAACATGAATTAACAAAGAACAAGTGCATCAATAAATAATGCTAATATTAATTTTTTTTTAATATTAAGTTCAAATTACTTGCTTTACTCAACCAGGTAAGTGAGATGTTATTAAAAACTATGTATCTGCTATTCAGAAATGTATGAAATACAGTAATTATGATAAAAGGAAACGATGCCCCCTGGGGGCCATTTACCCTGCCATTAAGGGGGCGTTTTACCCCACAGACTACACTTTTACAAAAAAGGGTCTTACTTTCAAAATGTGATTCAACTTTTTATACCTAATGTATTTTTTTAACGTACTGACTTGTCTACTCATACCACATACACAGCTGTGATATCTGACAAAATAGCAGCTATCTAAATACAGTTTTACTGATATCTGAAAATTATATCACTTACCATGAAATTTGATTTCTCTCCGCTGCGTTGCTGATATGTGATCCAGAGTGGATATTTGTATATCCCCGTTGTCAAGCCAGTCCATATCAACAATAGAAATGTAACTTTGCGCCATCTGGTGGTTATTTTGGGTAAAACAGGCCGGGGGCGTATTACCCCACGGGGCCTTTTTCCCCACTCTACTATATTGTGGCCAACACGAGTGTTAAGTTACCTAAAAGATCGCGTGAAGTTGGCTGCTATCTACTTTGCGTTCGTTCTCATTTTCCTCCATCATTTCATAGGCCAGAAACAGATGTTTTGACGTAATTTAACTTAGTAGGCTATGATTATTATTTAACCGTAGTCTTCTAGACATTTTGACTGTTTGGGGCATTGAACGCTGGTGTATGATTTTCAGGGAATAAAGTTTAGCGCATGTCGGAACATCATTGCACTCGCAGCCTCCAACTCCTCAAACGTCCTTTAAATTGTGACATAACGTAGGCTATAAGGCACGGTTTTAACATACCTTACACATTGGCCTAACGAAAATAATAATTGTTGAGGCGTCTGCTGATTTGTTAGCTATAAATTTAGGTTTTAATTACTTCTGACAGTCTGCAAGCATTGCACCGTCGGGTCTTCAAGTCTGACTGAAGCGGAGGAGCGGGCTTTCCGGGGTTTATTTTTTCGTTTTTTTTAAGATGCTCTATTTCTATATGTACAGGTTTGAACTGAGTCATTTTGGCAAGATTTAATTTAATACAAAACAGAAATGGTCAGACACAAGCATGCCAAGCACATGGGAATGTATTTTGCCAATTTTGACAGCGCATGTTTTTTTAATGCCGCACCGTAGACAGCGAACGTTTAAACATGATCAAACATAGGAAATGAACAACACAAAGCATGGCTTAAAAACAAAAAAGTTAAATAAACCCTGCTGATAGTTGATGGTGTTGCAACACATCAGTGTTATAACCCAATCTCTACCCAACCACCCGTCATTTTAATTCTCCTCGGATCAGCACCGACCTCACATTTGGCCTTGGGAGAGTTCAGTTGACGGAAATCTGTCACACGACGGAAAACTTTAATCCATGGGTAGGTGCCCTGTAAATCTTTGGAAAAGGTACATTTTCTTTTCGGCATAACTGCTGCGGCATTACTGCTGCTGGCTGCTAGACAAAAAACATTTGCGCCAGTTAATGTTTATTTTATTGTTGCATGGCAACCAGAGGTGGAAAAACTGGATTGACAAAGTAAAAGTCCTGCTTAGGTTTTCCTTCTGCCTGTGCTCTCAACACAGGTGATTTCACCAATGAGCTCATCAACCTGGCTTAGGGGATGTGGTAATTAGGATCAGCTGGTTCATTGAATTGGCTGGAGCAAAAATGTGGCAGGGTTTTTACTTTCTGCACCCGGGTTTTTCCACCTCTGATGGCAACACGTTCTGTTGTCTGGAATAATGTGGCTAAATAAACACCCATGCCACAGGGCCAGGGGCAGTAACCAGGAAAGTTTGCGATTCCTGTCAATTCATCAAAATAGTAAATGCAGACATTTCTCCGCTAATGATTCCCACGCTGCTCAGTCGCAAGTGGCGAAAACCGGGACATATCCGTGTCCCGACAGACTTTTGTCGGGACTCGGGACACACAACCTAAAACCGGGACGTCTGGTGACCCTATTTTAGGCATTTTATTGCTAACACAGTGCAACACAATAAAGCCAGGCTTTCCCCTAGTTAAATATGGCGGCTCCAAGGTCATGTTACCTGACGTCAAAAGTACCCGGATGTCCGACTTCGAGAATATTTGTAAACCACAAGAAAAAAAAAGAAGCGGCATGGTGGTGTAGTGGTTAGCGCTGTCACCTCACAGCAAGAAGGTCTGGGTTCGAGCCCCGTGGCCGGCGAGGGCCTTTCTGTGTGGAGTTTGCATGTTGTCCGCGTGGGTTTCCGCCGGGTGCTCTGGTTTCCCCCACAGTCCAAAGACATGCAGGTTAGGTTAACTGGTGACTCTAAATTGACCATAGTTATGCTGTCATAGTTAGTTGCTGGAGTCCCTGCTTGTACTCAGTGCAATATGTATACTGTTCCTACTTATTCACGTGACATTGGGCATACCTAACAACCTGTGTTTTCTCTCTCTTCTCCCCCCCCAAATCTGTCCCTGTGAGTTACATGTCAGTCCTGGGATTGAGATGCTGACCTCTTCTGCTCCTTAGACCTGCCTGATCCATCCTGGTGCCCTGTGTCTGGTTGGAGTCTCATCACATCGCTCCTGTGGAGGCTGGCCCCATGTGGACAGTTGGGGGTCGCACCTGGAGGACGCTCTGGACTCTTGCAGTGGTGCTTTTGTGGCTGGGGACTGCAGTTGACTTGCTGACTTTGGGACTACAGTTGTCATGGGCAGTTTTGCACTCGGGTTTCTGTCGGTGGGGGGTTTGTGGCATCAACAAGGCTGGCTTTGTGTTAGGACTGTTGATGTTGTGGTCATGTTGTCTGTTTTTGCCCAGGTGAGGATGGGCCCCCTTTTGGGTCTGGTTCCTCTCGAGGTTTCTTCCTCGTGTCATCTGGGGGGGGTTCCTTGCCGCCGTCGCCACAGGCGTGCTCACTGGGGATGAAATTGGCTCGTATTGTGGGTCCTTCAAATTCTGTAAAGCTGCTTTGTGACAATGTTTATTGTTAAAAGCGCTATACAAATAAACTTGACTTGACATACACTCATCGGCCATTTTAATCGGAACATGTGTATACGCATGCGCAATGCGTGACTGTTACCCTCTTACATTCTTACAGCACAATGACGTATTGGCTAGTGCCTCTATATGAGGCAGTAGCCACAACAAAAACGATTTTGACCTTTTTGGTGACCTTGACTGGATGACCCTCAAAATGTATTTGAGACCAATACCCATCTATCCTGAAAGTTTCATGAAGATTGATCCAGCTGTTTTCCCATAATATCGTTAACCAAAAAACAAAGAAACCTGACCGAAAACAATACCTCGCCCCCTGGTGGACTCCGTCCTGGGCGAGGTAACAACAACTTTAATTTATAGAGTGCCTTTCACCAAGCACTACAGAAGTATAGCACTACAGATAGAGAAACAAATCAACCAAAAGAAAATATAACAGCTAGGAGACACAGAAAAAGAAAAGAAAATGACAAATTACAGAAGCATAAAGATAAGAATTAGATCAAAGCATGGAAAAGATGGAACAATCAGTGATCAGGAGAGAAGCGACTGGAGAGAGAGAAGAGAGAAGATTTGAGATGAGATAGATTTGGGAAGAGATGTACTATAAACAAAGACACTGGAAGAGAGAATTCCCCAGCTTGGGGGCTGCGACCCTAAATGCCCTGGAACCCATGGTGGATAGTTTAAAAGTTGACAGCCTTTCGATTTCATAAAAGTGGTAAAATTTAGTTCCCTCTGAAATTTGGTCATCATGATATATGTTTATTTCTGTAATATTAAAAAAAAAAGACAGACCAGTCTGTGGCTGGGAAGGTTATTTAATTTGAGGGGGACTCCCTAGAACAGTGATTCTCAACCGGGGGTCCGCGGACCCCTAGTGGTCCGTGGTGTAATTGCAAGGGGTCCATGAAAATAAAATATCTTTAAAAAAAATAAACATTTTGTTCAAATGTGACTGAGACCTTTATCTAGCTAAACTACAGAGTTGTCTAATATATAAAATATAAGATATATAAAATATTTGCAGGAAGCTGATGTGGTAAAACTCATTAACTTGCAAGGTTCCGGTTGGCGCTCAAAATTAAGCTAATGTTACAAACCTCACTACACCACACCCAAGTGACACAAAAACAGAAGTGAGGATGCTTTGCTTTGATAACACACACACACACACACACCATCTGCCTCTACAGATAAAACCAAGACTTAATTACATAATTATTATATTATATTATTGCTTAATTATATATTATATTCATTGAGCTTTCATACTTATGTTTGTTTTTGATCTTGAAGAGTGCATGAAAAATCTGTTTCATTACATTCATATTTCTGAAAGCGACTATATAAAAGTTCTGTTTTGTTACATAATGTTCAGAAGATGCTGCATAAAATTTATGCAGATAGGATATTTATGCCATAAATATCCTGTTTTGTTACATATTTCTGGAAACTATGCTGTTGTGTTGTGAATAGAGTGAATAAATGCCATAATGCAATTTAAAATGCAGTTTCTGCTGTTTCTATCAAATTGCACCCTAGCCTCCAGATCGGGTGGGGGTTGCCCGGGCCCGCCCATCCTAAGTGTGACGCAACACGAGGGCCTCGCAGAGCTTTGAAGTCGCGTTAGCCAAACAAGGGAGGGGGGGGGGGGGGTCCTCAGGGTCGATCAAAAATATGCAGGGGGTCCAGGACCCCAAAAAGATTGAGAACCACTGCCCTAGAAAATGTGCATGAAATCGCTCGCTTCGCACAGTCAAGCAGACAGAAGAAGTCCATATACGCATGTGCAGGTTTACCTTTCAGCATCGTCTTCTTCTTCTTCTCTTGGGTTTTATGTCAGCTGGCATCCAGTATTGCATTACTGCCATCTACAGGTTTACCTTTGACCGTGCACTGACAGTTACATCATTCCGTCGCGAAACGAACAGCTGATCACACCAAAGTTCTCGCTGACTGCCGATATTTATGTTTGGTCCTACGTTTCCTTTCCTTCACAACGTAACGTCTTTTCTTCTCACTTTCCATTACTGTAGTCGGTCTTCCACATTTCATTTGCATCCTCCATTTTTCTTTCCTGTTTCAAATTTGTATCCCACAATGCTTTGCGCGAACGGGGAAAGCCCATCACGTGATGCATGATGTAGTTATCTTGAATTGGGTCATGGTGAAACAAGAAATAATAGTGAAGAATTTAGGGCCACATGGTCCTAAATTCATTAATTGTTTTATTTAAAAAATAAAAATAAATAAAATAAATTGGAAGTCTGTGATTCGAATTCAGTAGCTTTCAGGCCACTAAACAAAAATAACTGGGTGTCAGGGAGAATTCTTTTTATGACCTAAACCTGAAAAATCTGAAAGTCAGTCTAGCTTTAAATTTGGGAACGGACAACACACTAGAAGATAAAGATCTGAGCCTGTGAATGGGAGAGTAGGGTTGAATTAATTCCATTAGATTTTGAGGAGTGCTGCCATGGAGTGCTTTAAATGTAAACAGAATAATTTTTGAAGAAGAAGGAGCCTTTATTTGTCACATATACATTAATTCTTTCTCTCCATTTAACCCATTTGAAGCAGTGAACACTGAAGGGCCTTTTCCACTACCCTTTTTCAGCTCACTTCAGCCCAACACGGCTCGCGTTTCGACTACCTCAGAGCAGCACGACTGAGCTCACTTCAGCCTTACTCAGCACCCAAAACTCACACGGTTTTGGAGTGGGGCTGAAGTGAGCCCAACCGAGCCGAGTGGGGCTAGGGGCATGAGGAGACACTCCCCTGTGCACTGATTGGTGAGGAGGAGTGTCCTCACATGCCCACACACGCCCCGCTAGCATGCTGGGATCTGTAAACACCGTAAACCCGGAAGAAGAAGAAGAAGAAGAAGGCGCCTTATGCGCCTCGCCTCATCTATATGCTCTTGCCAGTATCTGTTGGCATTGTCAGGGACAACAAGCCACAGCACCAAGACCAGCAACGCTAACGACTCCATGTCCTCCATGTTTACTGTTTACTATCCGGGTCGTGAGACTACCACTTAAAAGGTCACTGTTGTCACTGTTTGCGCCACCTAACGACATCACGTGACGTCCAGCCACTCTCGCTAACTCCACCCAATGTGTCCACCCACTTCCAGCCAGCACGGTTCAGCGCGGTTGTAGTCGAAATGCAACCCCAACAGCCCCACTCAGCTCGACTCAGCCCAACTCGGCACCGCACGGCTCAGCCCAACTCAGCCGCGTTGGTAGTGGAAAAGCCCCAATACATACCCAATGTAGTGAGCAGCTGTGCTACAGCGCTCAGGGAGCAGTTAGGGGTTTGGTGTCTTGCTCAAGGGCACTGCAGCCATGGATGTAGTAGATTAAAGTGCTGTTCATTCATTCCTGCTGCTGGTCCTGAAAATCAAACTAGAACCTTTTGGTCCCAAAGCTGCTTCTCTAACCTTTAGGCCATGGCATGCTCCCGGGCATAAATTTTAAATCTTTTAGATGCCTAGTCTGGGTGAACTTGCCCCCACCATAGCCTTTCATTCCTATTCTCGGCTGACGGGAATAGAAGCCGATGGCGTTTTCAGCTTTGGTATGCTCATTCACCCTGAGGATCGCCGTGGGTGTAAAAGTGTGGTAATTTGAATTGATAATTGCATGGTTTGAATTATGAATTCATCTTTGTGGGGGTCTCAAAAAAAAGAGAAATGGGTAGGGGATGCGGCAAGTAAGTATATAAATAAAAATAGCCTAACAGGTGCACTCTCCGTGAGTGAGAGACTATGTGGTTTCTTAGACTATACTTGCAGACACACAGTCTTTATTTATTTTATTTTTATTTATTTTTTATTGAGCATATTGTTTTTACTATTTCGTATAGCCTACACCTTTCGGTGGAATAGTAACCAATAGTCTCTAACTTATTGATCTTTTTCTTGAAAACTTAACGAATGAATGAAACCAAGTTCAAGTGGTTCTTCTGAAAGGATTAACGTGTGTCTGTTAATGTTCACAAGCTCTCAAACAGATAGTTTGTGCACATAGTGGTGCTGCATTCACGATAGTATTCACCTAGCTGTAATGCATTCTTTTAGAAAACATACATCCATTATCCGTAACTGCTTATCCTGCATGGGGTCACGGGCAAGCTGGAGCCTATCCCAGCTGACTACGGGCGAGAGGCGGGGTACACCCTGGACAAGTCACCAGATCATCACAGGGAAGAGACATAGAGACAAACAACCATTCACACTCAAATTCACATCTACAATCAAATTAGAGCGACCAATTAGCCTAACCTGCATGTCTTTGGACTGTGGGGGAATCCGGAGCACCCGGAGGAAACCCACACAGACATGGGGAGAACATGCAAACTCCACACAGAAAAGCCACTGTCGGTCACTGGATTTGAACCCAGAACTTTATTATTATTGAAGAGCAGGGAGACTTGGGACAGGAACAAAAAATGCCATATTTGTAAGCCTAAACAAATATATGCTTAAAAATCTAAATTGCTAAAGAAATAAGATAAACTTGCATTAAGCTCATTCCTTTAGCCCTTCAGGAAGTTTGTAGTAGTTGTACTACAACAATTCTATCATGGAACTGTACATGTTTGCATTTCAACAGGTTTCTTTTATTCTTTCTGTTTCTGTGCTGATGGAATATAGTCAGTATATAAAATCAATGCACTTTACTTACAAGCAACCTCTCTGCATTTCAAAACACATTTAACACACTTTTTGTGCATATCATCTATTTTTATTGATACAAAAACAGACTTTCAAACAAGCATTATTTTTCTTGGCATTGTACAGTATATACTGTGGGCCTCTGAACCTCCCAAAGAACAGGATGCTTTTCGTGGGGTTGTGTCTGATGAAGAATAGAAAGGGGTGGTCTGCCATGAAGTTCTCCTCTTTTGCGAGGCATAATGCAAACCTTACAACTGTGGCCGCTGCTGCCTCCGTGCCTTCCTCATTAACCTCCACAAAAGCTTTGTGGGCCACCGACGACACAAAAAGTCCTCCTTGGCTGCTCATGCCTGTAAGATCTGCAACATTGGCCTGAAACAAAGAGCTCATGCCCATCTTATTCAATGTATCCGTCAAAGAGTACTGCTCTTCCAGCTTGAATTTTGGCAGATGGACGTTGATGTCATTCTGCCTGGTCATCTTTTCTGGATTTGTCCACTCAAGCAGTTTGTCCACTGTTATTTCAGTCTCCAGCTGTAAAGCAAGAAACACACAGACACTGTCAGGTGTTAGTGAGAATATGGTGGAACAGTTTTGGTAGAGGAATCATTTACTGCCATATAAAAATCATAGTAGTGTCATACAAGACAAAAGAGCTCATGTGAAAGCATCGATGAGACAAAAACATAAAATGAAACAACATAATGATTGAATAGGTCAGACAGCAATTTTAGCAGATAGATAGATCCTGACTGCCAGCAGCCAACATATAATCCAGTGAGTGTTTATAGGATTGTGCGTGCTAATAGACCCCTTGCATATGATGTCACACATCACGTGATAGTTTAACCTGGGGGTCAAACAGACACCGTCTTTCATGTAAGCAAGGCTTAATCTGTTCATTTTTGCACTGTTTTTGGCTGTCCAAATCAAGAAATAGATCAAATGTATTACCGTCTCCCTGCTATCAAGAAAAATGTTAAAGAGAAGCAAATTCGGGATCCCTGAGGGAAAGGAAGGTTTGACACCAAGGGATTTTATTGCTAAACTCCTTCAAGACCTTCTCTCCCTCAACGAGAAGCCCCTCACTGATAGAGCACATCAGATCCTCCGCAAGCGACCTGAATCTAATGAGCCACCTAGGCCATTCATTTTGAGGCTACACTATTATCATGTGCTCGAGGACATCCTATGTAAGGCTACAGCGGTGAGGCAGCCCCACGTATTCAATGAGGGCACACATTTTCAAATTTTCCCGGACTATCCCCCACTGTGGCAAAACGGACAGCACTGTTTAATCCCACCATGGAAATACTACGGAAGATATATGGCATCAAATATGGCATACTCTACCCTGCAAGGCTACTGATAACCCATGATGACACCCAGATCGCCTTCACAGACCCCAGCAAAGCTGAGAAGTATGCTGCACATCTTTCTGCATCAGAAGCGACTACATCAAGGCAGGAGGAGATGTAAACCACCCTTGAGGTTGGAAAATAAGACACAGCACTCGGTACACCTGGCTACTGGCTTGCCGGCCTTAGTGACTATGCTAACACAGTAACATGATGCGATGTTGGCAAAGACAACTTAATTGTAAGGCTGTTTATGTTAATGACTGGTTAACAAGCTGCCAGGTTAAACGTTATGGGAGAGGTAAATCCTCGTGAATATCTTATTTTGAGCCAAATTCTGTCTTGTTCATTTCTTCGTTAAAATTAGTTTTGTGCCCAGTTGAATGCTACACCTGGTGAACTCTGTTTCTTGTTCATGCCACTCATTTGATATACCTCGTTTACTGAGTTAGTGACCTTATGAGGCATTATCTGGTTCTTCTTGACTCAAAAATCCACTTCTACTATTATAATACCAAACTAAACACTAAGAAAAGGGGTGGCGTGGTGTATGTAATAAAAATAATACATGGGTAGAAATGTATATTTGTATGTCCACCTTTTGCCACTCCATCAAGAATTAATGGCTCTACCCTTAAATTGGGAACAAACTTGTCTTTATGTTTTTATTTACTGTTTTTTGTTTCTTTCTTTTTCCACTAAGAATATTCAGCTTTTGGAGTTACCAGGCTATTTAATTTAGCTTCACTTTTACAGCAGCCCATCTGAAGGTGAAGAGAAGTAATGTATGTTTACAGTTTAGTTTTAAATACTTCCTTAAGAAAGCTTGTGCCATACTTAGAACTGGCCAGAGTAGTTCTGTTCTTTTTTTTTTTTTTTTGGTTATGGGGAACAGGTTGACCTTGCATAGAAGGTAGGTTTTTTTAAATGCAGAAAATGCATTTAAAAAAACAACTCACATGATGGGTTGAAAGCTAAATGGATAGGAGAGGTGTATCATTCAAATTTTACATTTAAAGCAAGAGGTACAGCCATTCATGAAGAAAAGGCCTGCCCTTTTTGCAGAAAAAAACAATTGCAGATAAAGAAAGCCACTACATTATTGTAACTGGGGAGATTCATAACACCTTCACTTTTGTTAATGTGTATGCCCCTAACATGGGCAGTCCCATATTTTTTCAAAGGAGATATCCTTTGATACCAGATATTTCACAGACACAGTGTTAGGGTTTTGCTGGGAATCGAACCCAGGTCACTGGTATAGTGATCCAGCAAACCCCCACTAGGCCACCAGGGGAATGACTCAAGGGCCGAGGCGTGAGGCGAAAGTAGAGTATAAAAAAAAAAACAGTTTATTTACACTATATACACTATATACAATCCAGGGCAAAAAAACAAAAAGTATAATCCAACGCTGAGAAGACAAAGGGAAAAAATAAAAAATCCAACAATTCAAAGTCCAAAAAAAAAGAAAAGGCAAAAATGCAAAACGCTCAGAAGATCCAAAAGTACAAAGTACAAAGAAAGAAAAAAAATATCAAATAACACAAGGGCACAGGCAAGGTACATGGGACAGAGGAACTAGCACTAGACAGCATAGCATAAAGACTCCGTGACTAGGGACTGAACTGAGGGAGTATATATACACAAAATAAATTGAACACAGGTGAAAATAATGAGGACTAAACAGGCATTCAATACAAACACAAAACACAGGAACAGTGGCGGCCTCTAGAGGCCAAAACAAACATGACACAAAAAGGAAAGAACAGCGGCCTCTAGAGGCCAAAACAGTCCCAGTCCTAACAGGACCCCCCCCCCAGGAGTGTCTCCTGACGTTCCCAGGGCGATCCGGATGGGCCAAATGGAAGTCCCGACAAAGTTCCTTATCTAATATGTCCCAAGCTGGGACCCAGCAGTGCTCCTCAGGGCCATAGCCCTCCCAGTCCACTAAATATTGGAGCACACTGCAGACCCAGTGGGAGTCAAGCAGGCGATGCACAGTGAACACAGTCTGACCCTGGAAGATGCAGGGGGGCGGGGGATTCCTAGGGGCAGGGGCATACGTGGATGACAATATGGGCCGCAACAGGGAAACATGGAATGTGGGGTTGATCCTTAGTGTTCGTGGTAACTGGAGCCGGTAGGAGACAGGGTTCACCCTGCGCACAACTTTGAAGGGGCCAGTGTAGCGAGGAGCAAGCTTGCGGTTCTCCACCCGTAGTGGAAGGTCCTTGGCGGACAGCCAAACCTGCTGCCCAGGACGGAAAATGTGGGCAGGCCTTCTATGGCGGTTGGCCTGAGTCTGGTTGGTTCTGGAGGTCTGGATGAGGGTCCTCCTGACCTTGCTCCAGGTCTTGCGACACCGTCTCACATATTGGTTGACCGAGGGCACCCCAGCGTCCTCCTCCTGGTCCGGGAACAGAGGTGGCTGGAACCCGAATTGGCACTGAAACGGCGACAGCTTGGTGGCCGATGACTGCAGGGTGTTGTGGGCGTACTCTGCCCATAGCAGCCAGGTGCTCCACGATGTCGGGTTATCCATAGCCAGGCCTCACAGGGTGGTTTCCAGGTCCTGGTTGAGCCTCTCCGTCTGGCCATTGGACTGGGGGTGGAACCCAGAGGAGAGGCTGGCAGTGGCTCCGATGAGCTTGCAAAACCCGTGCCACACTCGGGAGGAGAACTGGGGCCCCCGGTCTGAGATGATGTCCTGTGGGAGACCAAAGATTCGGAAGACATTATTAAATATAATATAATTAAATATTAATTTAGCTGTTTCCAGAGCAGAAGGGAGTTTGCACAGTGGTATGAAGCGGCAGGCCTTCGAGAATCTGTTGACTATAACCAAAATGACAGTGTTACCTTGAGAGTCTGGCAGGCCCGTGATGAAGTCGACCGCCACATGGGACCAGGGACGCCGGGGAATAGGCAGAGGATGCAGGAGACCCTGAGACACTGTCGAGGATTCTTGGTTCTGGTGCAGATATCACAGGACAGGACAAATGACCTCACTTCCTTCTCCATGTTCGGCCACCAGAAGCGTCTTTTCAAGAAGTCCAGGGTCCTCCGAGCTCCCGAGTGGGCAGTGAGAGGGGAAGAGTGACCCCACTGGAGAACCTTGGCCCGGGCTTGATGAGGAACGTACAGGAGGCCCAGTGGCCCCGTCCCAGGACCAGGGTCCTGGCGCTGAGCTTGTCGGACGGCCTCCTCAACACCCCAGCGGACAGGGGCCACAATCCGGGACACAGAGATAATAGGCCCAACTTCACTCTCCCTGTTGTTGGGCGAGAACAGCCTGGAGAGCGCGTCTGGTTTGGTGTT
Organism: Neoarius graeffei; assembly: GCF_027579695.1. Taxonomy (NCBI): domain Eukaryota; kingdom Metazoa; phylum Chordata; class Actinopteri; order Siluriformes; family Ariidae; genus Neoarius; species Neoarius graeffei. Next base: position 102,930,291 of record NC_083571.1, read on the forward strand.
CTTAGAGCCCGGGCAGTATGAAAGGGTGAAACTGAATCGGCTGAAAAACAAGGCCCACCTAGCCTGTCATGGGTTCAGCCTCTTAGCCTGCTGGAGGTACTCCAGGTTCTTGTGGTCCATCCAAACCAGGAATGGATGTTGCGCTCCTTCCATCCAGTGCCTCCACTCCTCAAGGGCCAGTTTCACCGCAAGCAGTTCCCGATCCCCCACATCATACTGGGACTCTGCAGGGCTCAGGCGGTGGGAGAAGTATGCGCAGGGGTGCAGCTTACCCTCCGAGCGTTGGGACAGAACCGCGCCGACACCGCTGTCCGAGGCGTCCACCTCGACGATGAATGGTTGAGAATTGTCCGGGAGGACCAGGATGGGTGCCGTGCAGAAGCCGTGTTTGAGGTCTTTAAACACCTTTTCTGCCTGAGGAGACCAGACATAAGATCCACCAGTCCTTTTGGTGAGATCTGACATGGGTGCTGCTACAGAACTGAAGTTCCTGACGAACTTGCAGTAGAAGTTAGCGAATTCTAAGAACCGCTGAACCTCCTTAATGGACTTGGGAGTGGGCCAGTCCCAGACGGCCAGGGTCTTGGCTGGGTCCATTTGGAGTTGTCCCGTCTGTACAATAAATCCCAGGAAGGAGACCTTGGGGACATGAAATTCGCATTTCTGGGCCTTGGCAAACAGATTGTTCCGTAGTAGTCTCTGGAGGACTTGGCGGACATGGTGGCGGTGCTCCTGTAAGGTCTTGGAAAATACCAAGATATCGTCGAGGTAGACAAAAACGTACTGGTTAATCATGTCCCTCAAGACGTCGTTGATTAGGGCCTGAAAAACAGCTGGTGCGTTGGTGAGTCCGAAGGGCATCACCTGGTACTCGTAGTGCCCTGACGGGGTGTTAAAGGCAGTCTTCCACTCGTCTCCCTGTCGGATATGGATGAGGTGGTATGCGTTCTGTAGGTCCAACTTGGTGAAGACGGTGGCGCCTTGGAGCAGGTTGAATGCTGTGGACATCAGCGGAAGGGGATAGCAGTTGCGCACAGTGATCTTGTTCAGGCCCCTGTAGTCAATACATGGTCAGAGCCCCCCATCCTTCTTGCCGACAAAGAAGAAGCCGGCACCAGCAGGTGAGGTGGAGGGTCGAATGAACCCAGAGACCAGGGCGTCCTTGAGGTATTCCTCCATGGCCTTGCATTCTGGCTGAGAGAGGGAGAACAGTCTGCCCCGAGGAGGGGTAGTCCCAGGGAGCAAGTCGATGGCACAGTCGTAGGCACGGTGCGGAGGAAGAACGGCGGCTCTGCTTTTGCTAAATACCTCCTTCAAATCCCAGTACTCTGTGGGAACTTGAGATAGCTTGGTGAGATCAGGGGGCTCGGCAGGAGACACAGGAGAGCTAGAGAGCAGACAAGAGGCATGGCACACAGGGCCCCATTCCACAACCTGGCTTGTTACCCAGTCTATGCGAGGGTTGTGGCGGGTAAGCCAAGGAAGGCCTAGAATCACGGGGAACTCTGGTGAATGAATAAGATGCAGGGATATCTCTTCCTTGTGAACTTGAGACTGGAGAAAGACTGGAGAAGTAACTTGGGTGACTCTTCCATCACCTAACGCTTGGCCATCGAGGGCAGACACAGACAGTGGGACTTCAAGAGGTGCAGTCGGGACATTGATACTTTGGGTGAAGTTGGCATCCATAAAGTTTCCCGCCGCCCCGGAGTCTAACAAGGCCTGACAAGTGTGGACGGACTCACTCCAGGAGATGGCGACTCCTTGGCCAGGGAGTTCGGGAGAGAGGGTAGGCCCCGTCACAACCCTCCCTCGGCTGGATGGGGCGGTCCTTTTCCCGAGAGCTCGGGACATGATGCTCAGAAATGGCCAGGCTTGCCACAGTAGATGCAGCACTTGTCCCTCCTTCTGCGCTCCCTTTCAGCTGTGGAGAGACAAGTATGGCCAACTTGCATGGGCTCTAGACAGTCACTGGAGGAGGTAGACGGGCTCCAGGTCAAGGCAGTGAGGCCGGGGAAGCTCTGGACTTGGCGGCGCTCTCTAATCCTGTTGTCAAGACGAATAGCATGTGAGATCAGGGTTTCAAGGTCACTTGGGCATCCAATAGAGGCCAGGCCGTCTTTGATGGGGTCAGACAAACCATGGTGAAAGGCTGAACCCAGGGCAGTCTCATTCCATCCGCTGACTGCTGCGACCACCCGGAACGCGATGGCGTAGTCTGCGACCCTTCCTCCTTGCCGGATGGACATGAGCTTTCTGGCTACGTCTGTACTGATGTCCACCTGATCAGAGACATGAAGCATCTCTTCTGTAAACAGCTTGAAATCAGAGCACTCAGGTCCCTGTCTCTGCCAGATAGCTGTGGCCCAAGCTCGTGCCTTACCAGCTAACAAGGTTATCACAAAGGCGATCTTGCGGCGAGCCGTAGTGTAGGTGGTAGGCTGGAGCTCAAAGGTGAGTTGGCAATGGGTAAGGAACTCCCGGCACTCACCGTCATACCTCTGTGGTGCAGGAAGGCTGGGTTCGCAAGGTGAAGGAGGCAGCATGGCAGAAGGCACTGGAGCAGGAGCCGGATCCGGAGATGCGGGCAGAGGAGTCAGCTGTGCCAGGGTTTTCCCAATTTGCTGAAGCAGTACCTCATGGCAAGCAAGGGCCTCATGTTGGCTTGCAAGGGCTTGTCCATGGTAGCTCCGAAGTGTGTTAAAGGAGCCATAACTCCCTGAAGGTTAGCTGGGTAGACCGTTGAAGATGCCTCTGCTGAGTCAGTCATGACGGAGTCTTTCTGTTAGGGTTTTGCTGGGAATCAAACTCGGGTCACCAGTGTAGTGATCCAGCAAACCCCCACTAGGCCACCAGGGGAATGACTCAAGGGCAGAGGCGTGAGGCGAAAGTAGAGTATAAAAAAACCAGTTTATTTACACTATATACACTATATACAATCCAGGACAAAAAAACAAAAAGTATAATCCAACGCTGAGAAGACAAAGGGAAAAAATTAAAAATCCAACAATTCAAAGTCCAAAAAAAAGAAAAGGCAAAAATGCAAAACGCTCAGAAGATCCAAAAGTACAAAGTCCAAAAAAAGAAAAAAATATCAAAAAACACAAGGGCACAGGCAAGGTACATGGGACAGAGGAACTAGCACTAGACAGCATAGCATAAAGACTCCGTGACTAGGGACTGAACTGAGGGAGTATATATACACAAAATAAATTGAACACAGGTGAAAATAATGAGGACTAAACAGGCAATCAACACAAACACAAAACACAGGATCAGTGGCAGCCTCTAGAGGCAAAAACAAACATGACACGAAAAGGAAATAACAGCGGCCTCTAGAGGCCAAAACAGTCCCAGTCCTAACACACAGTTGATAATAGGGGAGGGGGACTTCAACACTGTCTTGGACACATATCTTGATAGGTACTCTATAAAGAAGCTCCCAAGAAATCCCCCATCTGAATTTCTAAACACGTTCATTAAAAATACAAACATTTTTGGACATATGGAGAATTATGAACCCCTCATGTAGGGACTACTCCCCCCCCCCCCCATCGGTCCATAATTCTTAAAACAGGATAGATTATTATTTAGTGGATACCAGGCTCATTCCCTTTACAGTACATATAAAATATCACAGCATTGTGATATCAGACCACAGTCCTCTAACCTTTTCTTTGTGTTTAGATCATATAGATAAACCACCTACTTTTTGGAGAATGAATCCACAATTCTCATCTCATCTCATTATCTCTAGCCGCTTTATCCTTCTACAGGGTCGCAGGCAAGCTGGAGCCTATCCCAGCTGACTACGGGCGAAAGGCGGGGTACACCCTGGACAAGTCGCCAGGTCATCACAGGGCTGACACATAGACACAGACAACCATTCACACTCACACCTACAGTCAATTTTAGAGTCACCAGTTAACCTAACCTGCATGTCTTTGGACTGTGGGGGAAACCGGAGCACCCGGAGGAAACCCACGCAGACACGGGGAGAACATGCAAACTCCACACAGAAAGGCCCTCGCCGGCCCCGGGGCTCGAACCCAGGACCTTCTTGCTGTGAGGCGACAGCGCTAACCACTACACCACCGTGCCGCCGAATCCACAATTACTAACCGAAAATAAATTTTGTGAATACTTAAGAGCTCAGATTTATTTATACTTTGAAACAAACAATATCCCAGAGACCTCCCCATCTATCCTTTGGGAGGCATTCAAAGTCTATGTAAGAGGTAGTGTAAGTTTGTTTGAAGCCTCGAGGAGGAAAGAAAACGGGTCAAAATTAAAAGAATTAGAGGATCAGATCAAATCACTTGATTGAGGCCTGACTGACGACCTCGAGTTTGTAGATGATGCTCGCAAGACCGCGGTCATTGACTTGGAGCTTAGCCAACTGAAGATGGACATCGTTTCATTTCAAGAGATCAGGCTGCTGGAATCTGGATCCTTGAGAGAGAAGAACTTCACCTTATTCTGGCAAGGGAAAGCAATAGAAGAGACAAAAACATGGAGTTGGCTTTGCCATCCGCAACACCTTGTTGAATTCCATCATACCACCTACTGAAGGATCAGAGAGGATCCTCTTTCTACAGCTCCACACCTCAGCTGGACCTGCGCACCTCATTAGTGCATATGCACCAACACTTATCTCTGGTGGCAAAATAAAGGATCGGTTTTATGACGACCTCAGCACTGTGGTTGAAAGAATCCCCAGAAACGAGGCCCTGTTTATCCTTGGTGACTTCAACACCAGAGTTGGCGCGGACCATGATTCCTGCCCATCTTGCCTGGGCCATTTTTGAGTCAGTAAGGCAAATGAAAACGGCTAGTGCCTGTTGGAATTCTGCTGTCACCAAAGCCTCTGTATAAAAAAACACCTTCTTCAACACCAAGCCACAACACTGGGTCTCCTGGTGTCACCCCTGCTCCAAACACTGGCATCAGCTTGACTTGATTATCACCAGACCTAGCAGCTTCTCAAACATCAGAGTGACTCACAGATACCAGAGTGCAGAGCGTGACACAGATTACTCGCTTGTAGGAAGCATGGTCAAGCTCTGGGCAAAGAAGATCCACCAGTCCAAGGAACCTGGAAGACCCCATATTGACACAGGGAAGGCTCGCATCCAGGAAAGAGTAGAGGAATTCAATCAAGCCCTACTTAACAGCCTAGAAAACCCAAGCTTGGGCAACACACCACAGAAATGGGCTCACTTTCGAGACTCCATCTGCCAAGTAGCCATGTCAGTTTTTGGAAAAAAGACAGCCAGAACTGCTGATTGGTTTGAAGCCTCCTCAGAAATCCTGATGCCCCTTATTGAAGAGAAGAGGGAAGCCGTGATCACCTACAAAAGCAACCCAATCCAGAAGAATCTGGAAAGTTTGAGATCTGCCCGAAGCAGAATGCAGTCAACAGCCAGGCAATGCAGTAATCGATATTGGCTCAACCTATGCAAGAGGGTCCAAGATGCTGCGGACATGGGCAACATCAAAGAAATGTACAATGGGATCAAGACTGCTATCGGACCAATGCAAAAGAAACGCGCCCCACTTCTTTTGCATTGGTCCGAGAGCAATCTCGGTCCTGTGCATCGCTGGGTTGAGCACTACTCTGAACTCTACTCCATAGAAAACTTCATCTCAGCTGAAGCCATGAATGCCATAGAAAGCCTTCCTGTCCTGGACAACTTGGATAGAGAACCAGATCTTGATGAACTGAACGAAGCATTGAAGGCCATTTCGTCTGGAAAAACTCCCAGAGAAGACAGCATCCCTGCAGAGATCTTGAAGTGCCTCAGCAACACTGCTCACCTAGAGCTCCTGGAGATACTGCGCCTCTGCTGGAAAGAAGGTCAGGTACCTCTGGACATGAGAGACTGCAACATTGTGACTCTCTACAAAAACAAAAGTGACTGTAGCAATTGCAAAAACTATCGTGGGATTTCTCTGCTCAGCATTGTTGGCAAGCTCTTCGCTAGAGTGGTACTGAGAAGACTCCGAGTGAGCGCAGAGAGAGTGTACCCTGAGTCGCATTGCAGATTCAGAGCCAAGAGGTCCACCATCGACATGGTCTTCTCCATTCGACAACTACAGAAGAAGTGTAGAGAGCAACAAAAACTGCTCTTTATTGCCTTCATCGATCTTACCAAGGCCTTCGACCTTGTCAGCCAGGATGGTCTTTTCCAGATCCTGGAGAAGATTGGATGCCCACCCAAACTCCACAGCATCATCAAGTCATTTCACACCAACACAAAAGGCACAGTCGTCTTTGATGGCTCAACCTCAGAACCCTTCACCATCTGTAGCAGCGTGAAACAGGGGTGCATGCTGGCTCCAACTCTCTTTGGCATATTTTTCTCATTGCTTCTCAAGCATGCTTTTGGCTCTTCAACTGATGGCGTGTACTTAAGAACACGGTCAGATGGGAACTTGTTTTCCCTTTCCCATCTGAAGACCTAGAGTCATGCAAAGGTGCCTCCGAGACTTTCTCTTTGCCGACGATGCTGCCATAACCACTCACTCAGCCCTCAAACTCCAGAGGATGATGAACTTCTTCAGCGAAGCCTGTGAGCAATATGGACTCACCATTACCACCAAGAAAACACAAGTCATGGGACAAGGTGCAGATGCAACACTGAACATCAGCATTGGAGACTATGCACTTGAAGTAGTCAATGAGTTCACTTACCTGGGGTCAATGATAGCTGACAACCTATCCCTGGAGAACGAACTGAACTGTCAAATTGGCAAAGCAGCTACCACCATGTCTCGCCTGAACAAGAGAGCCTGGACAAACAGAAAGCTGATGGAGAAGACCAAGGTGCAGGTCTACAGGGCATGCGTGGTGAGTACTCTCCTATACCCAAGTGAGATGTGGACCCTAAAAGCAGCCCAAGAAAAGCGACTAAACACCTTCCACGTGCGCTGCCTTCGAAGGATCCTCAAGATCACCTGGAGGGACAAAGTCAGCAACCAAGCGGTTCTTGAGAGGGCAGGAATCTCCAGCATGTACTGCCTCTAGAAGCAGCGAAGGATGAGATGGCTTGGTCATCTGGTTCGCATGGACGATGGGCGCATCCCAAAGGACCTCCTCTATGGAGAACTGATAAGCAGCAAACGCCTAACAGGCAGACCAAAGCTGCATTACAAGGACATCTGCAAGCGTGATCTCAAAGCCCTCAGGTTTAAGTTCTAGTCATGGGAGACCCTCGCCCTCGACAGAACTGCTTTGGAAGCACCACGTCAGACAAGGCCTTCGAGAGCATGAAGAAACCCTGGCACATCAGTCTGCTGAAAGTAGACAGAGGAGAAGGATACAGCAGCAGCAGCCCAAAAGGAGCAGTCTAACAACAACCAACAATCATGTCTGCCCAACCTGTGGGCGAGACTGTACCTCGAGAATCGGCCTCTACAGTCACAGCCGACATTGTACCACCCAAAGCACGATACCATAGTCGACATGACTGATGGATGCCAACAATTTTGTTTGAAGCCTCGAGGAGGAAAGAAAACAGGTCAAAATTAAAAGAATTAGAGGATCAGATCAAATCACTTGATAAACAAAGTGCCCAATCACCCTCCATTGTCTTACATCAGTGATTCTCAACCGGGGGTCCGCGGACCCCTAGTGGTCCGTGGTGTAATTGCAAGGGGTCCGTGAAAATAAAATATCTTTAAAAAAAATAAACATTTTGTTCAAATGTGACTGAGACCTTTATCTAGCTAAACTACAGAGTTGTCTAATATATAAAATATAAGATATATAAAATATTTGCAGGAAGCTGATGTGGTAAAACTCATTAACTTGCAAGGTTCCGGTTGGCGCTCAAAATTAAGCTAATGTTACAAACCTCACTACACCACACCCAAGTGACACAAAAACAGAAGTGAGGATGCTTTGCTTTGATAACACACACACACACACACACACACACACACACACACACCATCTGCCTCTACAGATAAAACCAAGACTTAATTACATAATTATTATATTATATTATTGCTTAATTATATATTATATTCATTGAGCTTTCATACTTATGTTTGTTTTTGATCTTGAAGAGTGCATGAAAAATCTGTTTCATTACATTCATATTTCTGAAAGCGACTATATAAAAGTTCTGTTTTGTTACATAATGTTCAGAAGATGAAATCTGTTTCATTACATTCATATTTCTGAAAGCTACTATATAAAAGTTCTGTTTTGTTACATAATGTTCAGAAGATGCTGCATAAAATTTATGCAGATAGGATATTTATGCCATAAATATCCTGTTTTGTTACATATTTCTGGAAACTATGCTGTTGTGTTGTGAATAGAGTGAATAAATGCCATAATGCAATTTAAAATGCAGTTTCTGCTGTTTCTATCAAATTGCACCCTAGCCTCCAGATCGGGTGGGAGTAGCCTGGGCCCGCCCATCCTAAGTGTGACGCAACACGAGGGCCTCGCAGAGCTTTGAAGTCGCGTTAGCCAGACTAGGGGGGGGGGTCAGGGTCGATCAAAAATATGCAGGGGGTCCAGGACCCCAAAAAGGTTGAGAACCACTGCCCTAGAAAATGTGCATGAAATCGCTCGCTTCGCACAGTCAAGCAGACAGAAGAAGTCCATATACGCATGTGCAGGTTTACCTTTCAGCATCGTCTTCTTCTTCTTCTCTTGGGTTTTATGTCAGCTGGCATCCAGTATTGCATTACTGCCATCTACAGGTTTACCTTTGACCATGTACTGACAGTTACATCATTCCGTCGCGAAACGAACAGCTGATCACACCAAAGTGCTCGCTGACCGCCGATATTTATGTTTGGTCCTACGTTTCCTTTCCTTCACAATGTAACGTCTTTTCTTCTCACTTTCCATTACTGTAGTCGGTCTTCCACATTTCATTTGCATCCTCCATTTTTCTTTCCTGTTTCAAATTTGTATCCCACAGTGCTTTGCGCGAACGGGGAACGCCCATCACGTGATGCATGATGTAGTTATCTTGAATTGGGTCATGGTGACACAAGAAATAATAGTGAAGAATTTAGGGCCACATGGTCCTAAATTCATTAATTGTTTTATTTAAAAAATAAAAATAAATAAAATAAATTGGAAGTCTGTGATTCGAATTCAGTAGCTTTCAGGCCACTAAACAAAAATAACTGGGTGTCAGGGAGAATTCTTTTTATGACCTGAACCTGAAAAATCTGAAAGTCAGTCTAGCTTTAAATTTTGGAATGGACAACACACTAAAAGATAAAGATCTGAGCCTGTGAATGGGAGAGTAGGGTTGAATTAATTCCATTAGATATTGAGGAGTGCTGCCATGGAGTGCTTTAAATGTAAACAGAATAATTTTTGAAGAAGAAGGAGCCTTTATTTGTCACATATACATTAATTCTTTCTCTCCGTTTAACCCATTTGAAGCAGTGAACACTGAAGGGCCTTTTCCACTACCCTTTTTCAGCTCACTTCAGCCCAACACGGCTCGTGTTTCGACTACCTCAGAGCAGCACGACTGAGCTCACTTCAGCCTTACTCAGCACCCAAAACTCGCACGGTTTTGGAGTGGGGCTGAAGTGAGCCCAACAGAGCCGAGTGGGGCTAGGGGCGTGAGGAGACACTCCCCTGTGCACTGATTGGTGAGGAGGACTGTCCTCACATGCCCACACACGCCCCGCGAGCACGCTGGGATCTGTAAACCCGGAAGAAGAAGAAGAAGAAGAAGAAGAAGGCGCCTTATGCGCCTCGCCTCATCTATATGCTCTTGCCAGTATCTGTTGGCGTTGTCGGTGACAACAAGCCACAGCACCAAGACCAGCAATGCTAATGACTCCATGTCCTCCATGTTTACTGTTTACTATCCGGGTCGTGAGACTACCGCTTAAAAGGTCACTGATGTCACTGTTTGCGCCACCTAACGACATCACGTGACGTCCACCCACTCTCGCTAACTCCACCCAATGTGTCCACCCACTTCCAGCCAGCACGGTTCAGCGCGGTTGTAGTTGAAATGCAACCCCAACAGCCCCACTCAGCTCGACTCAGCCCAACTCAGCACCGCACGGCTCAGCCCAACTCAGCCGCGTTGGTAGTGGAAAAGCCCCAATACATACCCAGTGTAGTGAGCAGCTGTGCTACAGCACTCAGGGAGCAGTTAGGGGTTTGGTGTCTTGCTCAAGGGCACCACAGCCATGGATGTAGTAGATTAAAGTGCTGTTCATTTATTCCTGTTGCTGGTCCTGAAAATCAAACTAGAACCTTTTGGTCCCAAAGCTGCTTCTCTAACCTTTAGGCTGTAGCATGCTCCCGGGCATAAATTTTAAATCTTTTAGATGCCCAGTCTGGGTGAACTTGCCCCCACCATAGCCTTTCATTACTATTCTCGGCTGACAGGAATAGAAGCCGATGGCGTTTTCAGCTTTGGTATGCTCATTCACCCTGAGGATCGCCATGGGTGTAAAAGTGTGGTAATTTGAATTGATGATTGCATGGTTTGAATTATGAATTCATCTTTGTGGGGGTCTCCAAAAAAAAGAGAAATGGGTAGTGGATGCGGCAAGTAAGTATATAAATAAAAATAGCCTAACAGGTGCACTCTCCGTCAGTGAGAGACTATGTGGTTTGTTAGACTATACTTACAGACACACAGTGGTCTTTATTTATTTTATTTATTTTTTATTTTTTGTTGAGCATATTGTTTTTGCTATTTCGTATAGCCTACACCTTAAACAGAGAGAGAATGCATTCGACTAGTACTGAAACATGTCAGGGCTGACCACAGTGTCAGCACCAGTAGTGGCCTTTTTTTTCGGTGGAATAGTAACCAGTAGTCTCTAACTTATTGATCTTTTTCTTGAAAACTTAACTAATGAATGAAACCAAGTTCAAGTGGTTCTTTTGAAAGGATTAACGTGTTTCTGTTAATGTTCACAAGCTCTCAAACGGATAGTTTGTGCACACAGTGGTGCTGCATTCACGAGAGTATTCACCTAGCTGTAATGCATTCTTTTAGAAAACATACATCCATTATCCGTAACTGCTTATCCTGCACAGGGTCACGGGCAAGCTGGAGCCTATCCCAGCTGACTACGGGCGAGAGGCGGGGTACACCCTGAACAAGTCACCAGATCATCACAGGGCAGGCACATAAAGACAAACAACCATTCACACTCAAATTCATACCTACAGTCAAATTAGAGCGACCAATTAGCCTAACCTGCATGTCTTTGGACTGTGGGGGAAACCGGAGCACCCGGAGGAAACCCACACAGACATGGGGAGAACATGCAAACTCCACACAGAAAAGCCACTGTCGGTCACTGGATTTGAACCCAGAACATTATTATTATTATTATTATTATTATTATTATTGAAGAGCAGGGAGACTTGGGACAGGAACAAAAAATGCCATATTTGTAAGCCTAAACAAATATATGCTTAAAAATCTAAATTGCTAAAGAAATAAGATAAACTTGCATTAAGCTCATTCCTTTAGCCCTTCAGGAAGTTTGTAGTAGTTGTACTACAACAATTCTATCATGGAACTGTACATGTTTGCATTTCAACAGGTTTCTTTTATTCTTTCTGTTTCTGTGCTGATGGAATATAGTCAGTATATAAAATCAATGCACTTTACTTACAAGCAATCTCTCTGCATTTCAAAACACATTTAACACATTTTTTGTGCATATCATCTATTTTTATTGATACAAAAACAGACTTTCAAACAAGCATTATTTTTCTTGGCATTGTACAGTATATGCAGTATCTACTGTGGGCCTCTGAACCTCCCAAAGAACAGGATGCTTTTTGTGGGGTTGTGTCTGATGAAGAATAGGAAGGGGTGGTCTGCCATGAAGTTCTCCTCTTGTGCCAGGCATAATGCAATCATTACAACTGTGGCCGCTGCTGCCTCCGTGCCTTCCTCATTAACCTCCACAAAAGCTTTGTGGGCCACCGACGACACAAAAAGTCCTCCTTGGCTGCTCATGCCTGTAAGATCTGCAACACTGGCCTGAAACAAAGAGCTCATGCCCATCTTATTCAGTGTATCCGTCAAAGAGTACTGCTCTTCCAGCTTGAATTTTGGCAGATGGACGTTGATGTCATTCCACCTGGTCATCTTTTCTGGATTTGTCCAGTCAAGCAGTTTGTCCACTGTTATTTCAGTCTCCAACTGTGAAGCAAGAAACACACAGACACTGTCAGGTGTTAGTGAGACTATGGTGGAACAGTTTTGGTAGAGGAATCATTTACTCATCTCATCTCATTATCTCTAGCCGCTTTATCCTGTTCTACAAGGTCGCAGGCAAGCTGGAGCCTATCCCAGCTGACTACGGGCGAAAGGCGGGGTACACCCTGGACAAGTCGCCAGGTCATCACAGGGCTGACACATAGACACAGACAACCATTCACACTCACATTCACACCTACGATCAATTTAGAGTCACCAGTTAACCTAACCTGCATGTCTTTGGACTGTGGGGGAAACCGGAGCACCCGGAGGAAACCCACGCGGACACGGGGAGAACATGCAAACTCTGCACAGAAAGGCCCTCGCCGGCCACGGGGCTCGAACCCGGACCCTCTTGCTGTGAGGCGACAGCGCTAACCACTACACCACCATGCCACCTGGATTATACATATTGTAAATAAACTTTTTGATACTTTTCTACTTCCGCCTCACGCCTCTGCACTTGAGTCATCCCCCTGGTGGCCTAGTGGGGGTTTGCTGGATTATCACACCAGCGAACCAGGTTCGAATCCCAGCAAAACCCTAACAGAAAGACTCCGTCATGACCGACTCAGTAGAGGCTTCTTCATCTGTCTACCCGGCCAACCTTCAGGGAATGTTGGCTGCGTTAACACGCCTCGGCTCCACCATGGACACTCATGGACGGACTCTCGCAAGCCAACGTGAGACCCTTGCTCACCACGAGGTACTGCTTCAGCAGATTGGGAAAACCCTGGCACAGCTGACTTCTCTGCCCCCATCTCCTCCGCCTGATTCTGCTCCTGCTCCACCATCCGCTCCTGCTCCAGTGCCTCCTGCCATGCTGCCTTCTTCACCTCGCGAACTCAGCCTTCCTGCACCACAGAGGTATGACGGCAAGCACAGTGAGTGTCGAGAGTTCCTTACCCAGTGCCAGCTCACCTTTGAGCTTCAGCCTACCACCTACACTACGGATCGCCGCAAGATTGCCTTTGTGATAACCTTGTTAGCTGGTAAGGCGTGGGCCTGGGCCACTGCTATCTGGCAGAGACAGGGACCCGAATGCTCTGATTTCCAGCTGTTTACTGAGGAGATGCTTCGTGTCTTCGATCAAGCAGACATCAATAAAGACGCAGCCAGAAAGCTCATGTCCATCCAGCAAGGGGGAAGCGTCGCAGACTACGCCATCTCGTTCCGGACGCTCGCAGCAGTAAGTGGATGGAACGAGACTGCCCTGGTGTCAGCCTTCCACCATGGTCTGTCTGACCCCATCAAAGACGGTCTGGCTTCTATCGGATGCCCTAGTGACCTCGAAACACTGATCTTACATTCTACTCGTCTGGACAACAGGATGAGAGAATGCCGCCAAGTCCTGAGCCTCCCCGGCCTCCCTGCCTCTACCTGGAGCCCGTCTACCTCCTCCAGTGACTGTCCAGAACCCATGCAAGTGGGTTGTACTTGCCTCTCCGCATCTGAGAGGGAGCGCAGAAGGAGAGATAAGTGCTGCATCTACTGTGGCAAGCCTGGTCACTTCCGAGCATCATGTCCCGAACTCTCGGGAAAAGGACCGCCCCGTCCAGCTGAGGGAGGGTTGTGACAGGGCCTACCCTCTCTCCTGAACTTCCTGGCCAAGGAGTTTACATCCCGGTCTCCATCTCCTGGGGTGAGTCTGTCCACTCTTGTCAAGCCTTGTTAGACTCCGGGGCGGCTGGAAACTTTATGGATGTTCACTTCGCCCAAAGTATCAATGTCCTGACTGCACCTCTTGAAGTCCCACTGTCTGTGTCTGCCCTGGATGGCCAAGCCTTAGGTGACGGAAGAGTCACCCAAGTAACTTCTCCAGTCTTCCTCCAGTCTCAAGGTCACAAGGAAGAAATATCCCTGCACCTGATTCCTTCACCAGAGTTCCCAGTGATTCTAGGCCTTCCTTGGCTTACCAGCCACAACCCTCGCATAGACTGGGTAACAAGCCAGGTTGTGGAATGGGGCCCTGTGTGCCATGCCTCTTGTCTGCTCTCTAGCTCTCCTGTGTCTCCTGCGAGCCCCCTGATCTCACCGAGCTATCCAAGTTCCCACAGAGTACTGGGATTTGAAGGAGGTATTCAGCAAAAGCAGGGCCGCCGTTCTTCCTCCGCACCGGGCCTACGACTGTGCCATCGACTTGCTCCCTGGGACTACCCCTCCTCGTGGCAGACTGTTTTCCCTCTCTCAGCCAGAATGCAAGGCCATGGAGGAATATCTCAAAGACGCCCTGGTCTCTGGGTTTATTCGACCCTCCACCTCACCTGCTGGTGCCGGCTTCTTCTTTGTTGGCAAGAAGGATGGGGGGCTCTGACCATGTACTGACTACAGGGGCCTGAACAAGATCACTGTGCGCAACCGATATCCCCTTCCGCTGATGTCCACAGCATTCGACCTGCTCCAAGACGCCACCGTCTTCACCAAGTTGGACCTACGGAACGCATACCACCTCATCCGTATCCGACAGGGAGACGAGTGGAAGACTGCCTTTAACACCCCGTCTGGGCACTACGAATACCAGGTGATGCCCTTCGGACTCACCAATGCACCAGCTGTTTTTCAGGCCCTAATCAACGACGTCTTGAGGGACATGATTAACCTAAACGTTTTTGTCTACCTCGACGACATCCTTATCTTTTCCAAGACCATGCAGGAGCACCGCCACCATGTCTGCCAGGTTCTCCAGAGGATGCTACAGAACAATCTGTTCGCCAAGGCCCAGAAATGCGAATTTCATGTCCCCAAGGTCTCCTTTCTGGGTTTTATTGTACAGACACAGGGTTTTTTCTAGAAAAATTTAGTATGAGGGCGCTCACCATGGCGAGGGAGCGAAGCGGGGGGGGGAGATGGTGCCGGTTGTCCCCCCCCCGCCGTGCAAAGTCTTTGAAAAATGCTCCAATGGGATATTCTGAGGCTATCTGAGAGGGAAATTGTAACAAATTGTCTGTCAACATTGAAAAAGAAAGAAGTAATCTTCCTCTGCCCCAGACAGTCTTTGGCTTTCTTCCACTTCGTGCCATGGGATGACATCTTTAAATGTCCAAGTGTCAACAAAAACAACTCGCGAACTACTTCTGTCAAAAGCTCCCGCGCCGGTGGGTGAAAGGTCATTCAGTCTCGAGAAATCTCGCTCTACAAGTCAGCTGACCTTGTATGTAACCCATGTCAAATCTTGCGAGAGCAGCCGCAACAAGTAAACAACTAAACAACATGGCGCCTCAGTCTGGAAAACGCCAATTCGGATTGTTTTTGCACCATCTGGCGGTGTATCTACTATGATTGGAATATTTTTGGAGCAATTATAACGTATTTGATGATCAGACACATTGTCACGTAGTGTTGCTGGGATGTTTTCACAGAGTTGGTAAGGGGGCGCACGCCGAGAGTAAGAGGGCGCAGCGCCCCTGTTCCCCCATTTAGACAAAAGCCTGAGACAGGCCAACTCCAAATGGACCCAGCCAAGACCCTGGCCATCCGGGACTGGCCCACTCCCAAGTCCGTCAAAGAGGTTCAGCGGTTCTTAGGATTTGCTAACTTCTACCGCAAGTTTATCAGGCACTTTAGTTCTGTAGCAGCACCCATGTCGGACCTCACCAAAGGGACAGGTGGATCTTATGTCTGGTCTCCTCAGGCGGAAAAGGCATTCAAAGACCTCAAGCACCGCTTCTGCACGGCACCCATTCTGGTCCTCCCGGACACCTCCCAACCATTCATCGTGGAGGTGGACGCCTCGGACAGTGGTGTCGGCGCGGTGCTCTCTCAACATTCTGAAGGAAAGCTGCGCCCCTGCGCATACTTCTCCCACCACCTGAGTCCTGCGGAGTCCCGGTACGATGTGGGGGATCGAGAACTGCTAGCGGTCAAACTGGCCCTTGAGGAGTGGAGGCACTGGCTGGAGGGAGCGCAACATCCATTCCTGGTTTGGACGGACCACAAGAACCTGGAGTACCTCCAGCAAGCCAAGAGACTGAACCCACGACAGGCTAGGTGGGCCCTGTTTTTCAGTCGGTTTGACTTCACCCTATCGTACCACCCCGGCTCCAAGAACACCAAACCTGACGCACTGTCCAGGCTGTTCTCTGCCACTAACAGGGAGAGTGAAGTCGGGCCTATTATCCCTGTGTTCCGGATTGTGGCCCCTGTCTGCTGGGGTGTTGAGGAGGCCGTCCGACGAGCCCAACGCCAGGACCCCGGTCCTGGGACGGGGCCACCAGGCCTCTTGTACGTCCCACATCAAGCCCAGGCCAAGGTTCTCCAGTGGGGTCACTCTTCCCCTCTCACCGCCCACCCAGGAGCTCGAAGGACCCTGGACTTTTTGAGAAGGTACTTCTGGTGGCCTAGCATGGAGAAGGAAGTGAGGTCATTCGTCCTTTCCTGCGAAGTGTGCACCAGAAGCAAGAACCCACGACAGCACCCCCAGGGTCTCCTGCATCCTCTGACCATTCCCCGGCGTCCCTGGTCCCACGTGGCAGTCGACTTCATCACGGGTCTCCCCGAGTCACAAGGTAACACTGTCATATTGGTCATAGTTGACAGATTCTCCAAGGCCTGCCGCTTTTTACCACTGTGCAAGCTCCCTTCTGCTCTTGAAACTGCTAAGCTATTATTCACTCATGTCTTCCGAGTCTTTGGTCTCCTGCAGGACATCATCTCAGACCGAGGGCCCCAGTTCTCCTCCCGAGTGTGGCACGGGTTCTGCAAGGTCATCAGAGCCACTGCCAGCCTCTCCTCTGGGTTTCACCCACAGTCCAATGGCCAGACGGAGAGGCTCAACCAGGACCTGGAAACCACCCTGCGAGGCCTGGCTATGGATAACCCGACATCGTGGAGCACCTGGCTGCCATGGGCAGAGTACGCCCACAACACCCTGCAGTCATCGGCCACCAAGCTGTTGCCATTCCAGTGCCAATTCGGGTTCCAGCCACCTCTGTTCCCGGACCAGGAGGAGGACGCGGGGGTGCCCTCGGTCAACCAATATATGAGACGGTGTCGCAAGACCTGGAGCAAGGTCAGGAGGACCCTCATCCAGACCTCCAGAACCAACCAGACTCAGGGCAACCGCCATAGAAGACCTGCCCACGCTTTCCGCCCTGGGCAGCGGGTTTGGCTGTCCACTAAGGACCTTCCGCTGTGGGTGGAGAACCGCAAGCTTGCTCCTCGGTACATTGGCCCCTTCAAGGTGGTGCGCAGGGTGAACCCTGTCGCCTACCGGCTCCAGTTGCCCCGGACTCTGAGGATCAACCCCACATTCCATGTTTCCCTGTTGCGGCCCGTACTGACATCCACATATGCCCCTGCCCCTAGGAACCCCCCACCCCCCCACATCTTCCAGGGTCAGACTGTGTTCACTGTGCATCGCCTGCTTGACTCCCGCCGGGTCAACGGCGGGCTTCAATATCTAGTAGATTGGGAGGGCTATGGCTCTGAGGAACGCTTTTGGGTCCCTGCCCAGGACATTCTAGATAAAGGACTATGCCGGGACTTCCATTCGGCCCATCCGGATCGTCCTGGGAATGTCAGGAGACGCTCCTGGGGGGGGGGGGGGGGGGGGGATCCTGTTAGGACTGGGACTGTTTTGGCCTCTAGAGGCCGCTGTTATTTCCATCTTGTCATGTTTGTTTTGGCCTCTAGAGGCCGCCACTGTGTTTTTGTGTTTGTCTTCATTGCCTGTTTCCTGCCCCGCCCTGTTCCTTAATTAATGTGTGTATAAATACCCCTCTGTTTGTTCCCTTGTCACGGAGTCTTTTTCCTATGCTATGCCTGTTAGTGATAGTTCCCTCTGTTCCATGTTCCTTGCCTGTGTCTTTGTGGTTTTTGTACTTTGCTTTCTTTTTGGACCTTTTTGAATTTTGTTTGGACCATTTTTGAGATCTTCTGAGCGTTTGCATTTTTGCCTTTTCTTTTCTTATTTTTAGACTTTGAACTTTTGGATATTTTTTATTTTCCCTTTATCTTCTGAGCATTTGGATTACTTTTGTTTTTTGCCGTGGATTGTACATATTGTAAATAAACTTTTTGATACTTTTCTACTTCCGCCTCATGCCTCTGCATTTGAGTCATCCCCCTGGTGGCCTAGTGGGGGTTTGCTGGATTATCACACCAGCGAACCAGGTTCAAATCCCAGCAAAACCCTAACAGGGAAAGCAATAGAAGAGACAAGAGAACACGGAGTTGGCTTTGCCATCCACAACATCTTGTTGAATTCCATCATACCACCTACTGAAGGATCAGAGAGGATCCTCTTTCTACAGCTCCACACCTCAGCTGGACCTGCGCACCTCATTAGTGCATATGCACCAACACTTATCTCTGGTGGCAAAATAAAGGATCGGTTTTATGACGACCTCAGCACTGTGGTTGAAAGAATCCCCAGAAACGAGGCCCTGTTTATCCTTGGTGACTTCAACACCAGAGATGGTGCGGACCATGATTCCTGGCCATCTTGCCTGGGCCATTTTTGAGTCGGTAAGGCAAATGAAAACGGCTAGTGCCTGTTGGAATTCTGCTGTCACCAAAGCCGCTGTATAATAAAACACCTTCTTCAACACCAAGCCACAACACTGGGTCTCCTGGTGTCACCCCCACTCCAAACACTGGCATCAGCTCGACTTGATTATCACCAGACCTAGCAGCTTCTCAAATATCAGAGTGACTCACAGATACCAGAGTGCAGAGTGTGACACAGATCACTTGCTTGTAGGAAGCATGGTCAAGCTCTGGGCAAAGAAGATCCACCAGTCCAAGGAACCCAGAAGACCCCATATTGACACAGGGAAGACTCGCATCCAGGAAAGAGTAGAGGAATTCAATCAAGCCCTACTTAACAGCCTAGAAAACCCATGCTTGGGCAACACACCACAGAGATGGGCTCACTTTTGAGACTCCATCTACCAAGTAGCCATGTCAGTTTTTGGAAAAAAGACAGCCAGAACTGCTGATTGGTTTGAAGCCTCCTCAGAAATCCTCATCTCATTATCTCTAGCCGCTTTATCCTTCTACAGGGTCGCAGGCAAGCTGGAGCCTATCCCAGCTGACTACAGGCGAAAGGCGGGGTACACCCTGGACAAGTCGCCAGGTCATCACAGGGCTGACACATAGATACAGACCACCATTCACACCTATGGTCAATTTAGAGTCACCAGTTAACCTAACCTGCATGTCTTTGGACTGTGGGGGAAACCGGAGCACCCAGAGGAAACCCACGCGGACACGGGGGAATATGCAAACTCCACACAGAAGGGCCCTCGCCGGCCCCGGGGCTCGAACCCAGGACCTTCTTGCTGTGAGGCGACAGCGCTAACCACTACACCACCGTGCTGCCCCCTCCTCAAAAATCCTGATGCCCCTTATTGAAGAGAAGAGGGAAGCCCTGATCACCTACAAAAGCAACCCAATCCAGAAGAATCTGGAAAGTTTGAGATCTGCCCGAAGCAGAATGCAGTCAACAGCCAGGCAATGCGGTAATCGATATTGGCTCGACCTATGCAAGAGGGTCCAAGATGCTGCGGACACGGGCAACATCAGAGAAATGTACAATGGGATCAAGACCGCTATCGGACCAATGCAAAAGAAGCGTGCCCCACTTCTTTTGCATTGGTCCGAGAGCAATCTCGGTCCTGTGCATCGCTGGGTTGAGCACTACTCTGAACTCTACTCCATAGAAAACTCCATCTCAGCTGAAGCCATGAATGCCATAGAAAGCCTTCCTGTCCTGGACAACTTGGATAGAGAACCAGATCTTGATGAACTGAACGAAGCATTGAAGGCCATTTCATCTGGAAAAACTCCCAGAGAAGACAGCATCCCTGCAGAGATCTTGAAGTGCCTCAGCAACACTGCTCGCCTAGAGCTCCTGGAGATACTGCGCCTCTGCTGGAACGAAGGTCGGGTACCTCTGGACATGAGATACTGCAACATTGTGACTCTCTACAAAAACAAAAGTGACCATAGTGAATGCAATAACTATCGTGGGATTTCTCTGCTCAGCATTGTTGGCAAGCTCTTCGCTAGAGTGGTACTGAGAAGACTCCGAGTGATCGCAGAGAGAGTGTACCCTGAGTCGCAGTGCAGATTCAGAGCCAAGAGGTCCACCATCAACATGGTCTTCTCTATCCGACAACTACAGGAGAAGTGTAGAGAGCAACAAAAACCACTCTTTATTGCCTTCATCGATCTTACCAAGGCCTTTTTCCCATCTGAAGACCTAGAGTCAAGCAGAGGTGCCTCCGAGACTTTCTCTTTGCCGACAGTGCTGCCATAACCACTCACTCAGCCCTCAAACTCCAGAGGATGATGCACTTCTTCAGCGAAGCCTGTGAGCAATATGGACTCACCATTACCACCAAGAAAACACAAGTCATGGGACAAGGTGCAGATGCAACACTGAACATCAGCATTGGAGACCATGCACTTGAAGTAGTCCATGAGTTCACTTACCTGGGGTCAATGATAGCTGACAACCTATCCCTGGAGAATGAACTGAACCGTTGAATTGGCAAAGCAGCTACCACCATGTCTCGCCTGAACAAGAGAGCCTGGACAAACAGAAAGCTGATGGAGAAGACCAAGGTGCAGATCTACAGGGCATGCGTGGTGAGTACTCTCCTATACGCAAGTGAGACGTGGACCCTAAAAGCAGCCCAAGAAAAAGCGACTAAACACCTTCCACGTGCGCTGCCTTTGAAGGATCCTCAAGATCACCTGGAGGGACAAAGTCAGCAACCAAGCGGTTCTTGAGAGGGCAGGAATCTCCAGCATGTACTGCTTCTAGAAGCAGCGAAGGATGAGATGGCTTGGTCATCTGGTTCGCATGGACGATGGGTGCATCCCAAAGGACCTCCTCTATGGAGAACTGATAAGCAGCAAACGCCCAACAGGCAGACCAAAGTTGCATTACAAGGACATCTGCAAGCGTGATCTCAAAGCCCTCAGGTTTAACCTCTAGTCATTGGAGACCCTCACCTTCGACAGAACTGCTTTGTAAGCACCACGTCAGACAAGGCCTTCGAGAGCATGAAGAAACCCTGGCACATCAGTCTGCTGAAAGTAGACAGAGGAGAAGGATACAGCAGCAGCAGTCCAGAAGGAGCAGTCTAACAACAACCAACAATCATGTCTGCCCAACCTGTGGGTGAGACTGTACCTCAAGAATCGGCCTCTACAGTTACAGCCGACAGTGTACCACCCAAAGCGTGATACCATAGTCGATATGGCTGATGGATGCCAACAATTTTGTTTGAAGCCTCGAGGAGGAAAGAAAACAGGTCAAAATTAAAAGAATTAGAGGATCAGATCAAATCACTTGATAAACAAAATGCCCAATCCCCCTCCATTGTCTTACATAGAAGAATGGCAACATTAAAACACAACTACAACAAAATTACATCTGCAAAAATAAATAAAGCATTCCTTTATGTCAGACAAAAGTACTTTGAATTTGGTGAAAAGCCCCACAAATTATTAGCCAGGCAGCTTAGGAAAATTGAAAATGATAGAACAATTCATATGATGAAAGCTAGCAATAATACAATACTCACAAATTATAAAGATATAAACAAAAGATTTCTTGAATTCTAGACTGATCTATACACCTCAAAAACCTCTCCAGAACTGGCAACTATTAATACATTCCAGGACAAATGTGACCTTCCTAGACTAAACAAAGATGATTGTGGTACTTTAAATTCGGAACTTACAATTGCAGAAGTGCAGAGCGCTATTGCCTCACTAAAGAATAATAAAAGACCTGGTCCAGATGGTCTGCCGGGGGAATTATACAAAACGTTTAGCAAAATTATATCTCCTTACTTACTAAAAACATTTGGATATGCTCAGACCAATGGTTGCTTACGCACTACTTTTACTGAGGCTGTGATTACAGTAATTTATAATTTTAAAAAAAGAAAGGGAAGGATCTTCAGGAAGTAAGTTTTTACCGTCCTATCTCATGACGCAATGTCGAAGCAAAAATGTTTGCTAAGGTGCTGGCCAATAGGTTAAGTCCATTATGAGGCAAATTAATGCACATAGATCAGACAGGTTTTATCCCTAATAGAAACTCATTTTTCAATCTCTGGCGCATCTTTAATATTATATATACCAAAAAAGAATCAGCTACAGATTTGGCCATACTTGGGCTGGATACAGAGAATCCAGTTTGATCAAATTGAGTGGAAGTATCTATTTGAAGTTCTTAATAGGTATAATCTTAGCAATTACAACACATCCATGATTAAACTAATTTACAGAAGTCCATCAGCGCAAATTTTGACAAATCATTTAATATCGCCTTCATTTAATTTGCATAGAGGGACAAGACAGGGGTGTCCCCTATCCCCCTTGATCTTTGCTCTTGCTATTGATCCTTTAGCCCAAAGTATTAGATTAGATCCTCAGATACATGGATACACTACTACAGAGTCCAATAATAAAATATCAATGTATGCAGATCATATTATCCTGTATATAACATAGCCTGAAGTCATATTTCAACACTTTTAGATAAAATTAATCTATTTGGGACATTATCAGGACCTCGAATTAATTGGTCTAAAAAGTGTCCTAATACCAATCCACATGAATGCTCTGACACTTCTGGATAACTTCCCTTTTAAAATTTCCCGAGAAAAAAAAAAATTATTTGGGGATTGAAGTAACTAAGAACTACTCCTCTCTTTTTCAGGCTAACTGTTCTCCCATGTCAGGACTCATCTCATCTCATTATCTCTAGCCGCTTTATCCTTCTACAGGGTCGCAGGCAAGCTGGAGCCTATCCCAGCTGACTACGGGCGAAAGGCGGGGTACACCCTGGACAAGTCGCCAGGTCATCACAGGGCTGACACATAGACACAGACAACCATTCACACTCACATTCACACCTACGGTCAATTTAGAGTCACCAGTCAACCTAACCTGCATGTCTTTGGACTGTGGGGGAAACCGGAGCACCCGGAGGAAACCCACGCGGACACGGGGAGAACATGCAAACTCCGCACAGAAAGGCCCTCGCCGGTCCCGGGGCTCGAACCCAGGACCTTCTTGCTGTGAGGCGACAGCGCTAACCACTACACCACCGTGCCGCCCCCATGTCAGGACTCTTTGGGAAAAAGAAGGTATATTCCAACATGTACCATAGCTAATGCTAGGCCACAAATCTGCACCATCACTCCAATCATTTTGAGGAATTTTGTACGGCTCAGAATCACAAATAAAATCTAATTTCCATATATGTATGTCCTTCGCTTCTTTCGAACTAAGATTATGTAATCCAGTAGTAGAGCTTTTTTAGCTGTAGTTTTCTTCAGACAACAGCAACAGACATCGAACATCTTCGCTTGCCCACAGTATGAAAACAAAGTTCGCTTGTCCCCCAGGTCTAGGGTAGCAATGGCTGCTAACTTAAATGTGACATCAGTGCAAGGGGTCTATCCATCCATTTTGGTATATCACTCCAGTAACATGGCCGCTCTGACGGCTTCAGCCATCAAAGTAGAGCTTTTTTCCTCGGGAACATTACAGCAGTGGTTTCACATTGCCTTCTACTGGATTATTATAGAGGTTTTCTCCACTCAACCATTCACACTCACATTCACACCCACGGACAATTTAGAGACACCAATTAACCTAACCTGCATGTCTTTGGACTGTGGGGGAAACTGGAGGAAACCCATGCAGGCACAGGGAGAACATGCAGACTTCACACAGAACGGTCCCAGGCGGCCACTGGGCTCGAACCCAGAACCATCTTGCTGTGAGGTGAAAGTGCTAACCACTACACAACCGTGCCACCTTAAGAGGTCGATAGATAGTTTTCACATGACGTCACAGAGTCGGGGATACCCTGGTGGCGGCCATCTTGGAGGGCCAGCTTACCGTATGGGTCACTGAGCACACATTGTAGCGCGCGAGTTACATTCATTTATATATTATTTACATTTATAGTTACATTACTACTATTTAAAGCTAGCAATGGTGCACACCTGTTGTATTCACGGCTGTCGTAATAGGTCAGATGATGAAGTCAAGCGGAGCTTTTATGGAATTCCCACTGTACGGGAGCACTAAGGCAGCAAACAAACTCAGCATACAAAGGAGAAATCTATGGCTTGCGAGAATCAACCGCAAGGATTATCAGCCTTCCAAACACAGCAAAGTCTGCTCCGATCATTTTACAGTATAAGTGGTAAGTTGTTTAAATAAACAATCAATTGTGTTTAAGTTTGTTTTTGGAAACCAAAACATCATGTGAACACTCTCTGGAGAATGCCTAACTGGAACTGCTGAGTGTACTTTTACATTGTAATGTACACTTAATATCGCTCATTTGTCACGTTTCTATTTGAAACTTGTCACTTCACTCACGCAAGGGTCATTTTTGAAAAACATTTTAGGTCTATTCTGTATGATTTGATTTGCGTTTGGGATGCAAACAGCGCGCCTTTTGGCGGATGCCGCCTGAATCGCGCAGATCCGATCTTTTTTTTTAGGGGGGGCGTTGGAGTGTCTGATTATAATTTCAAAGTAAATTCTGTATTAAAATTACTAAATAAGCAAATCTGTTACAGTCCATGAAACAGGAAGTATAAGGATGAGAAAAAAACAGTTTAAATCGGGAAGCTGCGCACATTTGTGCAACCTGAGCGGTGTGCAGGACTGCGCAAATGTGCGCAGCTTCCCGATTTAAACTGTTTTTTTTTTGTTGTTGTTCTGCGCGATTCAGGTGGCATCCGCCAAAAGGTGCGCTGTGAATATATAAAGTTGTATATATCAGACAGCCTTTAAAGTTTGATGAAATCAGTTTCAGGCTTTGGAGCAGGCTTTGGCAGTTTCAGGCTTTGGCAGCCCTGCATAGTCACTTGAAAATGCATCTTTGTCCACTTCGTAGGGTCAGTTCCCCCAATCAAGGCCAGTTTGGCTGCATACCATTGTTGTGAGATGTCGTCTAATGTATCTACCGGTATATACTTCTGTTTGCTTGATTTTGCCGACATTGATCTTTATTTTAGAAAACTGACTATATAACTTCATAAATTCGTCCGAAATAAAATAGCCAGTAGTGGCAATGGTCCGTTTTGTTTGCCCCCCAGGATGGCGGCTGGGGGGCGTTCCCCGGAATGCCGTGACATCAGTGAAAACTATCTATAGGCAGTTTGAATTTCAATTAGATGTAAAATGGCCTTTTATAAGTCGATTTTGTTTATCTGCAGGTCGTTAATAATTAGAAGGAAAAAAAGACAAAATCTTGAGGATGTTTGTGCGGACCTTCTGAAGGGAGTCTGAGCCATCCTGAGACTCCTCAGGCAAAAGCACCACCATGCTAAGTTCTTCCTCTACATAGGGTAAATCCAGCACCTGCAGCTTGTACTCATCAATGTAGTTGAAGAGGAATTTCTTCTTCTTGTACATCATTTGCACTGGTTTTGTCTCATTCTAACAAACATACAAACACAAACAGTCATGAGCAACATTTAACTATACAGAGAAACTGGATTATGAAGACTGAAGTATTATAAAGCAAACGTGAATTATGTGACTTCCACCTTATTTATCTTAAAGGGCATCTCTTTAGTGTCTTCAGTATTAAACACATCTTTCCATTTTCCTTTGAAATAAATAGCGTTCACCAAGGCAAGTCGAGTCATTGCTGTGACCATCCCTGGCTGCAGAACATCTTTGATTTTACCTAAAATCAAAGACAACATTGAAGACCTGAACATGGTCTTAAACACAGCTGTTGCATGATGTGCATTATGGTGTAGATTTTGAGAGAATATTTATATCTCTAAATGGATTTGGCTCTTACCCTCAGTCTTCTCTTCCACCCAGTGGTTGATGAGCTTCCGTGACTCTTCTGATGATCCAATGAAGTCTACTGCCTGCATATCAGCTTGATACAACTTCTGAGTAGAGTCCAAAAATTCCTGCAACAAAAAGTACAACATACTCAGGACACATTTCCCCCGCACAAACACCTGAGTAAAATCTGTCTTGTTTCAGATTTGCTCCAGATACCACGATACAAAAAATTGCATTTTAGTTTAGGTATTGACCTTGATAGTCTTGGGTATGACTTTAAATTGCAACCGGTGGTGATTCTCAGGTCCAGGAAGTCTTGAGTATTGGGGAAATTGGAGTTACCCCTTAATCACCATTGCTCCCAGATCCGCTCTGACCTGGACCTGCCTGGGTTCCAGCTATGGGTTAAACAGTACATCACCACTAAGGCTCTGGCAGCAGGGCGCTTTTTGGTGCAGTGTGGCAGATGAACCCAACAGGGTCAATGGCACACCACCAGATGGCATGCAGAAGAGCCACTCAAATGGCTAATGGATGGCATCACTTGGCAAGTCAGTTGTAACTGCAGGGTAACTCCCATGCCCATCAGGTCTGTGGCACTTTTGCGCACCACTTGGCATCAGGTCTGGAGGTCCAGAGAGACAACACGATGGGGACACGTCATCGTTTGTCTTACCTTACTGTGCAAGGTGCTTCATTAGGAAATTGCAGCCCATCTGCATTTCTATGCCTCCTATTGATGTGCTAGCAATGGACAGCCGCCGCCCTTGTATAATCTGAGGAGGTAGATGGGGTCAGATACTATTCAGTAGCCCCTGCAAAAAGGCCAGCACTGTGTGTGTGAGTGAACAAGGCCCCCATACTATGGGCTCTAGAACTCATTTCCTGGACTCCTGTGACAGTCATTAAGTTGCCCACCACCCCAGGGGCAAATCCCACAGGTCAAGGCAGTCTGGCCAGGGGTGCATTTACATATGGCCCCAAAAGCAGTGTTCAGGAGTTGAAATTCAGAATTTGGTGTCGCAAAAGAAGCTACACATACTGTATTTTCACCAACTTCAGGTGTGGATAGTTGCTTGCAATGCCAGTTAAATGGCACTAGGTGTTTTCTGGATTTGCAAAGTGGGGATAAAACAAAACAAAACTACTCTCAGAACCTCTAGTAGTAGCTAGAGTTATGGCTTTGAAAACTGCTTAAATAGTTTTGGGTTGCTGAACAATGTAGCACTGCATTTTTATTTTTTGTCACCTCACAGTATGTTAAGAATTGGTGTTACCAATCGGTGAACCTCTAGAACCTATTTTATCCTTTACTGACAGATCAGTGATCCAAACCATATTTTTGTAACAAAACCAAACCAAAATAAACAAACAGTTTTGGAAATCTTACAGACAAGAAATGGAAAGTCTTCTCTCCATAAAGCCTGTTGGCCAGTCGGAGGATGTAGGAGGCTTTGGGGCTGTTAATTGCAGAGGTGAGGGTCTTGAAGTGGGTGTGAACATCAGGGATTGAACTGAAGGACAAAACCTGCAATGAGTAACAGAATCAGGAAATCTCCAGAAACAGGACAGAGTTCCATTATGTGTATGTGTGAAAATTTCTTAACAGTCCTTAAATACACCTCAGGCATTAATCTAAAAAAAAAAAGTGAAGAAATTACAATGCTATGATAATCAAAGGTGCTTAAAGATTACATTTGAAATGTTTAACATCCCTCAAGAAAATTTAATATTAAATGAAAAACAGATTGAGTAACAACACGTGGTTTATTGCATGTCTGAAAAGGTGTGGTTTCATTTCACTGTGAAACTCCCTGGATACGGGAACGCAAATTTGCTTGAGTATAAAGTTCATTGTCAAGCTATAAACTTTATGGGGGTTTGCACATACACCAAGTTTTATCTCGGGCTGTATATTCTATAATTCATCAGTTCTTATCACAATATTGAGTATATAGTAACTGTGGTGTTACAGAAATCTTATGTACACTTTATTATACTGACCAATCTCAGATAGGCTGGCTAGGGATTTAATGGGGGTTTGAAGTATCACATCATTCATATGATCCAGCAAACAAACATCATTTTGTGATTTGACCAAGAATAACAAGCTTTCACCATCACATAAACTTTTCAGCATTGTGACTTAATACAAGGTATTTAGAAACCACATTATGTCACAATATCATTACAATTTGGACGTTTTGTTCACACGTTCCAGTCCTGGTTTTATGTTGCCTCTGTTTTTAAGATAAGCTCTCATACCTTAGCCATTTCCTCAGCAGTAGCTCCTCGGGCTCCTAAGTAGACCATACTGAGTGCAGCACTGATACTCAGTGGGGAAAAGAACAAGTTTCCATCCGGATTATTGCCGCTTATGGCCCGATACAGGTCCAGGGCAAAGGCACTATTAGCGTGGCTCAAATTCTCCATCTTTGATGTCTTGATGAATCTAATGCATAACACACACAGTTATGTGAATTGTGCAATGTGGTGCACAACACCAAAATCCGTGCATGTTATGGCTGAAAACTCACGAAACATTATTATTATTATTATTATTATTATTATCCATCCATCCATTATCCGTTACTGTTTATCCTGTGCAGGGTCGCGGGGAAGCTGGAGCCTATCCCAGCTGACTATGGGCAAGAGGCGGGGTACACCCTGGGCAAGTTGTCAAATCATCACAGGGCTGACACATCGAGACAAACAATCATTCACACTCAATTTAGAGCCACCAATTAGCCAAACCTGCATGTCTCTGGACTGTGGGGGAAACCCACGCAGACACAGGGAGAACATGCAAACTCCACACAGAAAGGCCATTGGGCTCGAACCCAGAACCTTCTTGCTGTGAGGTGACAGTGCTAACCACTGCACCACTGTGCTTTTATTATGATGATGAGAGAGCAGGGAGACTTGGGACAGGTTTTCAGCTTTTGTAGATTGTGTGAAATTCTTTGCAGGTTGTGTCACATTCATATTGCATTAGAGAGGATTAACTATACCCAATGACCACAACATTAGTTTCTCAGCTTGCCACAAATACTGACCTACTGGCTTTGTTTTCTGTCTTTTTTTTTTTTTTTTTGGGGGGGGGGGACATTGAAGGGAGATATGGAGCAAAAATAACTTACCTATGCCGACATGTTTGATTTTTATTTATTTTCAAAACTTGTAATATATGAACTGTATAAACACACACTGCTGGTGCAGCAATAGACAAATGTCAGTTTACACAAAACCGGATGAGACAAAACAATTCCATTCTCAAGACAGAATGAAATAAGCTCAAGCCTCATGCAGGGACACGCCCACATTTTTAACAAGCATTTTTAAACAACTCTCCCCATCTGGCAATTTAGAACAAAAAAAATCCTTAAATGTTTTTCCTCCAGAATTTAGGTTTAATAAATAATATGGCAACTCTATGCTACATATTTTAATTCCTAATAAATCCTGAATTCACAGCATACATTATACCACAGAATAGAGGTGGACTGAAGTAGAAAATGCAAGTTTTGGTTGACAAAAATATTGAACTGCACAAATCTTACTGCAGTGTCCAGCTTCAGCAGTCAGTTACTGGAAGGGGCAACATCTAACTTCTGATGTAATCTCAAACCTGACTGGTTGAAATTAATTGATGGGAATATAAACTGTCCCAAGTCTCACCACTTATAAAACAGTTTTTAGATATTAAATGTATTTACAGAAAGCACACACTAAGTCATAGCTTATGTAAGCTGAATGCAGAACAATGGAAGTTTACACTATGCAAATCCTGTCACATGCAACTGCTAGAAATGTCGGATCTGCTCTAATCAAATGCAACCTAGAAATCTGGAGAGATCTGAATTTTGTAGTACTCACATATGGAAACTCGGGATGAATAGTCAGAATGCAGCAGACACACAAGCAGCTGTTGTAATGCAGTACACCCGAAAGCCATACAGTGATATGGAAGTGAAAGAGAGGAGGCTCCAGATGCTATAAGGGAGGAGCAATAGTGGAGGGGAAAAGCAGGAAAGAAGAAAAATGAATTGCTGAAGTGGAGCATGTTTATGTTCCTCACACAAAGAAAACAGTCATAGGGAAATGCTTTTCATAGCTTACACAATAGGTTATTATCAAATTTAAACTTGGAGCAGAGAAGGAAATAAGACTAGGCCATGGGTTTTTTTCCTATTTTGTTCTCCTCAATGGGGCGGCACAGTGGTGTAGCGGTTAGCACTGTCGCCTCACAACAAGAAGGTCCTGGGTTCGAGCCCAGCAGCCGATGAGGGCCTTTCTGTGTGGAGTTTGCATGTTCTCCCTGTGTCTGTGTGGGTTTCCTCCGGGTGCTCCGGTTTCCCCCACAGTCCAAAGACATGCAGGTTAGGTTAACTGGTGACTCTAAATTGACCGTAGGTGTGAATGTGAGTGTGAATGGTTGTTTGTCTCTGTGTCAGACCTGTGATGACCTGGCGACTTGTCCAGGGTGTACCCCGCCTTTTGCCCGTAGTCAGCTGGGATAGTCTCCAGCTTGCCTGCGACCCTGTAGAACAGGATAAGCGGCTACAAAGGAATGGATGGATGGATGGATGGATGTTCTCCTCAACAACAACAACAACAAAAACAAGTTTAAACACAGTGCCTTTCACCAACCCAAGCATGCTTTACAGAGTAATAGCACGAAAGAAAGAGAAACAAATCAACCAAAAGAAAATATAACAGATAGGAGACACAGTAAAGGAAAGCAAAATGACAATTTACATGAGTATAAAGATAACAAATTAGCTCAAATCATGGAAAACACAGAATAATCAGTGATCAGGAGAGGAGCAATAGCAGAGAGAGAAAAGATGGATTTGGGAAGAGATGTACTATAACAAAGACACTGAAGGAGAGAATTCCCCAGCTTGGGGGCTGCGACCCTTCGGACCACAATGGAAATAAGTGTTATACACTTTCTTGTGTTATCAGTGTATCTTAATGTACACTATATTTATGTATTTTGTTCTTTATTTTATTAGATTAAATCAGTCAACCACCCTAAATGCCCTGGAACCCATGGTGGATAGTTTAAAAGTAGACAGCCTATTGAGTTCATAAAACCGGTGAAATTTGGTCATTGTGTTATATGTTTATTTCTGTAATATCTTGAAAAAAAAGACAGGCCATTCTGTGGCTGGGAAGTTATTTAATTTGAAGGGATTCCCGAGCAAATAATGTGCATGAAATCGCTCGCTTCATGCAGGGAAGCAGACAGAGGAAATCCGGTGTCCGCATGTGCAGGTTTACCTTTCAGCTTCTTCTTTTTCTTCTTTTGGGTTTTACAGCAGCTGGCATCCACAGTGTTGCATTACTACCATCTACAGGTTTACCTTGGCCATGCACTGACAGTTACATCATTCTGTCACTAAACGAAAAGCTGATCACACCGAGGTGCTTGCTGACCGCCGATACAGTGGTGCTTGAAAGTTTGTGAACCCTTTAGAATTTTCTACATTTCTGCATAAATATGACCTAAAACATCATCAGATTTTCACACAAGTCCTGAAAGTAGATAAAGAGAACCCAGTTAAACAAATGAGATAAAAATATTATACTTGGTCATTTATTTATTGAGGAAAATGATCCAATATTGCATATCTGTGAGTGGCAAAAGTATGTGAACCTCTAAGATTAGCAGTTAATTTGAAGGTGAAATTAGAGTCAGGTGTTTGTCATCCCACTGATTGAAATCAGGTGTGAGTGGGCACCCTGTTTTATTTAAAGAACAGGGATCTATCAAGGTCTGATCTTCACAACACATGTTTGTGGAAGTGTATCATGGCACGAACAAAGGAGATTTCTGAGGACCTCAGAAAAAGCGTTGTTGATGCTCATCAGGCTGGTAAAGGTCACAAAACCATCTCTAAAGAGTTTGGACTCCACCAATCCACAGTCAGACAGATTGGAGAAATGGAGAAAATTCAAGACCATTGTTACCCTCCCCAGGAGTTGTCGACCAACAAAGATCACTCCAAGAGCAAGGCATGTAATAGTCAGCAAGGTCACAAAGGACCCCAGGGTAACTTCTAAGCAACTGAAGGCCTCTCTCACATTGGCAGCAATGTTCATGAGTCCACCATCAGGAGAACACTGAACAACAATGGTGTGCATGGCAGGGTTGCAAGGAGAAAGCCACTGCTCTCCAAAAAGAACATTTCTGCTCGTCTGCAGTTTGCTAATGATCATGTGGACAAGCCAGAAGGCTATTGGAAAAACATTTTGTGGATGGATGAGACCAAAATAGAACTTTTTGGTTTAAATGAGAAGCGTTATGTTTGGAGAAAGGAAAACACTGCATTCCAGCATAAGAACCTTATCCCATCTGTGAAACATGGTGGTGGTAGTATCATGGTTTGGGTCTGTCTTGCTGCATCTGGGCCAGGACGGCTTCCCATCATTGATGGAACAATGAATTCTGAATTATACCAGCGAATTCTAAAGGAAAATGTCAGGACATCTGTCCATGAACTGAATCTTAAGAGAAGGTGGGTCATGCAGCAAGACAACGACAGTTCATGTGAGGAAACCCACCAACATCCCAGAATTGAAGCGGTTCTGTACGGAGGAATGGGCTAAAATTCCTCCAAGCCGGTGTGCAGGACTCAACAGTTACCGGAAACATTTAGTTGCAGTTATTGCTGCACAAGGGGGTCACACCAGATACTGAAAGCAAAGGTTCACATACTTTTGCCACTCACAGATATG
Source organism: Neoarius graeffei (assembly GCF_027579695.1). Classification (NCBI taxonomy): domain Eukaryota; kingdom Metazoa; phylum Chordata; class Actinopteri; order Siluriformes; family Ariidae; genus Neoarius; species Neoarius graeffei. Next base: position 102,963,056 of record NC_083571.1, read on the forward strand.
TAATATTGGATCATTTTCCTCAATAAATAAATGACCAAGTATCATATTTTTGTCTCATTTGTTTAACTGGGTTCTCTTTATCTACGTTTAGGACTTGTGTGAAAATCTGATGTTGTTTTAGGTCATATTTATGCAGAAATATAGAAAATTCTAAAGGGTTCACAAACTTTCAAGCACCACTGTATGGTCAATTTAGAGCCACCAGTTAGCCTAACCTGCATGTCTTTGGGGGAAACCAGAGCACCCAGAGGAAACATGCACAGCATGCAAACTCTGCACAGAAAGGCCCCTATCAGCCACTGGCCTCAAACCCAGAACCTTCTTGCTGTGAGGTGGCAGTGCTAACCACTACACCATCATACTGCCCTTTTGGAAAGCATATTTATTCTTATTATTTAAGGCTATTTGTCTATCTTTAACGTAAATATTACTTAGTATGTTGAAGGAAAATGAGCTTTATTTGTGTTATAATATAATGATGCTGCGTTTTTAGAGACCCCCACAGAGACAGTATATGATTTTACTGCTTTCATGAGAGGCAGTCCTCACTCTGTGGGAGTTCAGCTCCCACTGGTTCCCACATAATTGGATGATTGTATCCAGTTGGGACTAGTCTGGCCATTCTCCTCCAATCTCTGTCATCAACAAGGCATTTCTGGTTGAAGAACTATGGTTTGTTTGTTTGTTTGTGTCATTTTTGTTTTGCTTTGTTTTTGCACCATTATCTGTGACCTCAAGAGGCTGTTGTGATGCCTGGAGATCAGCAGCTTTTGAAATACTTGAACCAGTCTGTCTCGCAAAAACAACCATGCTATGATCAAAGTCACTGAGATCACATTTTTTTCCCTCGTTTTAATTTTTGATGTGAACATTAAATGAAGCTCTTGAGCTGTATCTGATTTTATGCATTGTGCTGCTCCCACGATTGGCATTTTCTTTTGCAAAGTTTGAAATGAAATTTTAGCCAATTACATTCATCCTAATAATCTGTTAATAATCCAGCTAATACCTCAGTATTAAGAGAAAAATCATCCTTTATCTTGTAACCCTTTTGAATAGAATATTTTATACAGGAATTGAATAAACTGCTTGAGGAAACTCATACACTTTCCACATAGCCTGGCCAAGGTCGCGGTCAATCTGGAGCCAATCCAGGGAACCTACGCCAGGCTGGAATACATTTTGGATGGGACACCAGTCTACTGCATGGCACCAAGCAACACACACACACACACACGGGCAATTTATTTTTGACAATACACCACTTAATATGCACAGAAACTCCAGGCAGACTGTAACCCAAGCTTAAGATTGAACTTGGGACCCTGGAGGTGTGAGGCCTGAATGCTATGTGAAACACTCCTTGCATGCACATAACTTTGGCTAAGGTTACTTTTATAAATGAAGTTTGTCCACAGAGTGTCCAGTTTAGGATATACAGAATGAATTCATTCAGGTTGATGAAAATCTTGAATATAAATATAGCCGGTGAAATATTTCCATAGAGACATGTAAAATATTATGTGAAGAAATGCAGAAGAGCAGGTGTGGCCTGGCTCATATGTACCTTATGGGTTTGGTTATTGTTTGGGATGGGTGAAAACACATATTTTCTTTATGTTGGGGAAGCCATGGCCTAAAGGTTAGAGAAGCAGTTTTGGGACCAAAAGGTCACTGGTTCAATTTCCTGGACCAGCAGGAATGGCTGAAGTGCCCTTGAGCGAGGCACCTAACCCCCAACTGCACTGGGTGTGTTGTATGTTGCTCTGGATAAATGTCAAGTTTATTTGTATAGCGCTTTTAACAATAAACATTGTCACAAAGCAGCTTTACAGAATTTGAACAACTTAAAACATGAGCTAATTTTATCCCTAATCTATCCCCAGTGAGCAAGCCTGTGGCGACAGTGGCAAGGAAAAACTCCCTCAGACGACATGAGGAAGAAACCTCGAGAGAAACCAGACTCAAAAGGGAACCCATCCTCATTTGGGCAACAACAGACAGCATGACTATAACATTAACAGTTTTAACATGAAGACAGTTTCGTTATGCCTGTAATGTAATGTTCAGATACCCAAATAAACCAAAACTCATACTGTTAAAGTATTATTGTGTACAGAAAAAAAGAGTGATCTTTTGTGGTGATTTCAAAAATTGTTTACAATTCTTTGCCTATTGATCAGACTCTCAGTGATTTTCTGCTATTCAATGACCAGTGTTTCAAATGATTAAAGTTGTTTAATCTGATCAGTGTAGAACTGGATCGTGATTTCTATCTAAAAGGCTTGTGTGAGAAATCCTGGTTTCACTCAAGAAACACCCATTGGACTTTGCTTGTGTGTGTGTGTATCTGGGTGTGTTCTCTTTTTTTCTGACAGTGTGACTGATTACCTGCATTGCTCATGATTACGTGTTGTACTCTGTTCCAATTTCACCCTTCTCTTGACTCGTATGATTATGTCGTAACCGTCGCCACAGACTTGCTCATCAGGGATAAAGAAATTTATTCAGGATAAAATTAGCTCTTTTTTAAAGTCTTTAATTTTCTGTAAAGCTGCTTTGCGACAAAGTATATTGTTCAAAGTGCTATACAAATAAACTTGACTTGACTAGTATGGCTTAACCATCACAATATTTAAATAATATTGGCTGGCTTTTTTCATAGTATATCAGATATGTTCCATTCATCTAGCATGATATTGAATGAGTCGAAGATGAGTAGCTGAATGGAATATATGTGATAGACCACAAAAAAGCTAGCCAATATTATTATTATTATCTCATCTCATTATCTCTAGCCGCTTTATCCTTCTACAGGGTCGCAGGCAAGCTGGAGCCTATCCCAGCTGACTATGGGCGAAAGGCGGGGTACACCCTGGACAAGTCGCCAGGTCATCACAGGGCTGACACATAGACACAGACAACCATTCACACTCACATTCACACCTACGGTCAATTTAGAGTCACCAGTTAACCTAACCTGCATGTCTTTGGACTGTGGGGGAAACCGGAGCACCCGGAGGAAACCCACGCGGACACGGGGAGAACATGCAAACTCCGCACAGAAAGGCCCTCGCCGGCCCCGGGGCTCGAACCCAGGACCTTCTTGCTGTGAGGCGACAGCGCTAACCACTACACCACCGTGCCGCCCTATTATTATTATTATATGTACACTCTTCATATCAGCATTCTCAAAGTCCAATGCTAGCTTGTCTGTGACTCGGTGCTGTTAACGCGGCAATCTGGTTACCTTCTAGCTGGCATAGCAGTAGTGTTATTGAAGGCCAATGCAAGCTTACCCTCAACTTGGTTCGGTTAGCGTGGCGGTCCGGTTACCTTCCAGCTGGTGTAGCTTTAGCAAAGACCAATGCTAGTACAGTCAAGCCGATTATTATGACTGCTGCTTCTCACCGGAACTTTTTATTTTATTTTATCTTTTATTTTTCTTTTTTTGTGTTTGTGTAGTTCAGTGTTTGTTTGTTTGTTTTTTGTTTGAGCATTTTGTCCGCCAGTTGTGGTGTGGCTCCGGATCCAGTTTTGGGTGTCAGTTCCCTTCAGGCCTTGGTGCACCTTGGGTGATGCCTGTGCTCCTCGCTATGGACTGCAGTGAGCTTGTTGCTCTTTTAACATTGGGGTTGTCCAGCACTCTGTGCAACAGTGCTTTTGTGCTTGGTGTGGTGTTCTGAGCGATGCTGCTCGGTGGCATTGCGGTGGCTGTGCAGGTGGTTTGGGACATACCAGCACTCTGTGTGGCGGTGCTTCTGTGCTTGCTTTGTGGATCCATGGCGTGGTGTTCCAAGTGATGTTGCCTGGTGGCGTTGCAGCGGCTGTGCAGGAGGTGTGGGACTTATCTTCGTTAGCCTTTTGGAGGACTGTGGCAGCTACAGCATTGGAATGACATCCTGACCTTCTTTTGGTGGATTTTTTTTCCTAATTGTAAAGCAACCTTGGGTGTGAGAAAGGTGCTCTATAAATTAAACTGATTTATTATTATTATTTTTTTTTTTTCCCTGTGTAATTTACTTAGTTACTTTTAAAATCAACATCGACAGCTACACACAACAGAGCGACCTGGCAGCCAAAATTCTCTCAAAATCTTCTGTTTTTAACAAAGCAAACCTGGCGGCCATGTTTGTTTACAAATTGTCACTGTCGCTCACTAGTGAGGAAGTTTTACATCTACAATATGCGACGTTGTGTTGGCTTGACAACGTGCAATATTGTAACAATATTGCATGTTCATTCTCCATTGGGTAGAGTGGCGTAATACTGGAGGATAAGCGATATGATAATATTGCATGCTATCAATAAACTCACTAGAAGGGAATCGAATACATGTTTTTATTCCATGGAAACAGTGTCCTGTATGTATAATAATGCACAATAGTGCATTCTTGGTGCATAGTACACTTTTCATCATGACTAATCATGATTAATGAAGTAAAATAAATCATATATTATTTCTGCCATTATATCCAGAGTAACAGGTAGTGGTTGAGTTTCCTGAAATATTCTTAAAAATATTAGAAAATATTACAAATAATATTTTATATCAGTATGTTTGTGCAAGAATCATTTCTCATGTAAACATTTTAAGAAATATCAGCATAAACAGTTTCTATTGATAGGGCTGGTCAATGGGTAGTCATTCCAAGTCTGTTCACACTTCATGAAGAATGATTGATTAGTGGACCTGCATAACCTGAGGATTGGCATTTTTCTTTTTTCTTGCTTCCTTGTACACCCTTCAGAGAACAATAACGCACAGCATAGTAAAATGACATTGAATGAATGTTTATTTATTTAGGCATGTTGATCCAGTGTTGAAAGGCCTGTAAAGGACTGGAATCCCATTCAGAGTGCATTCCTGGCTTGCAGGCAGTGTTCCCAGAATAGGTTCCAGATCCACCGGCCCTGACCAGGTTAAAGTGCTTACTGGAGATAAAAGCATGGTTTCATGTTGACTCACCAGCAGGGACGCTTTGAAAACCAAATAGCTGTTAAAATGTTCATTGCAGCCTGAGTAAATAAAATCAATGATTCTTGATCAATTAATTTTGTTACATTGTGCAGTTGTCAACTTATTGAAAGAGGTGTTTAAACCATCGGTACTGGTTTAATCTCTTTCAATGGGATCATCTGAACCTACATGGTGAGCAAAATTCAACAGAAGCATTACAGCGTCAGCATGAACTTGATGAGCAAGCTTTTAGTCAGTTTTCATGGAAACACATTGTGTACAAGCAGTTGTGCATTGTGTTACATAAGTATTTTAAATGAAAGGGTTTTTTTTCTCTCTTTAGTATAATAAACTAATAATTAGGGGACAACACTTTCCCATCCCACTATATCCATGGCTGAAGTACCTTTGAGTAAACACCTAATCCCCCAACTGCTCCCCGAGCGCTGCTTTGGGTACGTGTGGGTCATGGGCGATTGCTCTAAGACAACGAGGGAGACTCAGCCTCCTCTAAAAATGACGAACATTGTGTAGGATGAATTGCACTAGGCTTATGTTATAGCTGACCTTATAACATTACTATTTCAGATCCAGAATCATATAAATATATGTGCTCAACCCAACTACAGTGCAAAATCATTCCGTTATAACTTTCCCCAGTTCGCCTAATGTGTGCATGAGTTTTTCCCCCTCGTGACAGTGCGATGCAGCCCAGCCTCACTGGACTTCAATGGCATTTGGGAGCTATGCGCTTTTCAATATCAAAATGCAAGACGGTTATTGGACAAATACTGTGAAAATGCCTGCCCCACGGACTCCCAGCCTCAGTGGACTTCAATGGCATTTGGGAGCTATGCGCTTGTCAATCTCAAAATGCAAGACGGTTATTGGACAAATACTGCAAAAATGCCCACCACACGGACTCCCAGCCTCACTGGACTTCAATGGCATTTGGGAGCTTTGCGCTTGTCAATCTCAAAATGCAAGACGGTTATTGGACAAATACTGTGAAAATGCCCGCCCCACGGACTCCCAGCCTCACTGGACTTCAATGGCATTTGGGAGCTATGCGCTTGTCAATCTCAAAATGCAAGACGGTTATTGGACAAATACTGTGAAAATGCCCGCCCACAGACTCCCAGCCTCACTGGACTTCAATGGCATTTGGGAGCTCTGCGCTTGTCAATCTCAAAATGCAAGACGGTTATTGAACAAATACTGCGAAAATGCCCGCCCCACGGACTCCCAGCCTCAGTGGACTTCAATGGCATTTGGGAGCTATGCGCTTGTCAATATCAAAATGCAAGACGGTTATTGGACAAATACTGCAAAAATGCCCGCCCACGGACTCCGAGCCTCACAGTGGGAGGGACATGGCAGTTTCCGCGAGGAGACTGGTGATTGGTGAAAGCAGCCAGATATTTTCTTTGATTGACAGCTCGTTTCAAATATAGACAGGCAGCGGTGAATTTCAGTTCAGTCCCATGCGGATTCGCAAGTGCTGTGGTGTATTGTAAGAGATCAGCTTACATTTCGATTTCATTCATTACATACAGTTTCTACCAGCTTTTTTAGTTTGTATATATTTTCATTGTAAATAAAGTGTAAATATAGTGTTGTCAAGTTTGCTATCTTAGTTCCAGGAATTTCGTTTATTTGAGTGACTGAACTTGAACTTGAGGGGGCTAGTCAGCTAGCAAGAAAGCTGCGCACGGATGCCAAGCATTGCTGATTTAATTTTGGCGAAGCCATTTGCCAGTCTTCCTTTCGAGGAAAAAATTAAAATTAAAGAGCAGGGTAGACCAATGCCTCAAATTGACTTGGTGACAAAGGTAGGGAATAATACTCGTTCCTTTCAGCTCTCCTGGTACGAGAAAGTGAATTGGCTAACAGCAAGTGACCCACATCAACAACAGTAAATAGGCTACTTTAGTAATATGTCATGGATGGACCAAAAATATAGAATCTATTTAAAATGTTTATGCTGAGTATATTATATTGGAATATATATTTCTCTGGATATGAATTAAACACAGCTACAATTTGGAAAACATTTTTAAACAAAAACACAGCCGAGAACATTTCACACTACAGACCTGGATTAAAAGTGAAGGGTTATCAAAATTGTCAATAAAACATTTCTCAGTCAAAATAAGTAAAATATAGGGAAAGTGTCATTGAATGAAATGTGTGGCACCCAGCTCTATGTTTGGCTCCCCAAGGTCAGTGCTTGTGCCTATTCCAGAACACTCTGCTGTTACTGCTGAGGTTCCTGACAAAGAGCTGCTTTCAATAATGATCAATTTTTAAACAACATGCCACAATTTAAAAATATAAAGTGTTAAAATATACTCCCCCCAACACCACCATCATGTATATTGGACAGTAGGCTAATGGGCCAAAAGAACCTGTTATTTCACAGTTTGTGACCCTGCCAACAATCAGCCAGATCAGAGGCAAGAGTATGGGCAAAATTGATGTGTTTTTTCTTTTTTCTTTTAAAATCTGGAAATATCGTAACCGACCAGCCTCCCCTGTTTGAAAGACTACCAGCCACCACTGGTGTGGGTTAAATGCAGAGGAAGTATGTCACTATGCTCTAATGTACAGTCGTGATCAAAAGTTTTGAGACTGACACAAATTTTGGTTTTTACAAAGTTTGCTGCTTCAGTGTTTTGTCAGATGTTTCTATGGTATACTGAAGTACAATTATAAGCATGTCATAAGTTTCAAAGGCTTTTATTGACAAATACATCAAGTTTATGCAAAGACTCAATATTTACATTGTTGATCCTTCTTTTTCAAGACTCCTGCATTTTGCCCTGGCATGCTTCAGCTTCTAGGCCAAATCCTGACTGATGGCAACCCAATCTTGCATATGTAAATCAACCATTTATCAGATGATCAGGAACTTCAAGGAGAGAGAGGTTCAATTGCAGTGAAGAAGGCTTGAGGGTGCCCAAGAAAGTCCAGCAAGTGCCAGGACCATCTCCTAAAGAGGATTCAGCTACGGGATCGGATCACCACCAGTGCAGAGCTTGCTCAGGAATGGCAGCAGGCACAGTGAGGCAAAGACTTGAAAAGGTGAGCGCTACCATGAGTCCTGTGCCATGCCAACAGTAAAGCATCCTGAGACTATTCATGCATGGGGTTGCTTCTCATCCAAGGGAGTGAGCTCCTTCACAATTTTGCCCAAGAACACTGCCATGAATAAAGAATGGTATCAAAACATCCTCCAAGAGCAACTTCTCCCAACAATCCAGGAGCAATTTGGTGATGAACAGTGCTTTTTTTCCAGCATGATGGAGCACCATGTCACAAGGCAAAAGTGATAACTAAGTGGCTTAGGGAACAAAACATTGAAATTTTGGGTCCATGGCCAGGAAACTCCCCAGATCTTAATCCCATTGAGAACCTGTGGTCAATCCTCAAAAAGCAGGTGGACAAACAAAAACCCAAAAATTGTTATAAACTCCAAACACTGATTATGCAAAAATGGGTTGCCATCAGTCAGGATTTGGCCTAGAAACTGATATCCAGAATGACAGGGTGAATTGCAGGAGTCTTGAAAAAGAAGGGTCAACACTGTAAATATTGACTCTGAATAAACTTGATGTATTTGTCAATAAAAGCCTTTGAAACTTATGAAATGCTTATAATTGTACTTCAGCATACCATAGAAACATCTGACAAAAAGATCTAAAACCAATGAAGCAGCAAACTTTGTGAAAACCAAAATTTATGTCAGTCTCAAAACTTTTGGCCATGACTGTACATGTGACGAATAAAGGCCTTAAAAAAAAAGATCCTTCAGTGCGGCTCAGCAACAAATTGTACCTCACAGATAATATGAGCACAATACTGTATGTACAAACCACACAAGAAATATGAAGAAGAAGAAGGAGTTTATTACATGTACACTTGAGCACAGTGAAATGCCTCTCTGGATTTAACCCATCTGAAGCAGTGAAGACACATGAGCAATGAGTACACACACATACCCAGAGCAGTGGGCAGCTATGCTACAGCACGCAGGGAGTAGTTGTGGGTTAGGTGCCTTGCTCAAGGGCACTTCAGCCCAAGGCCACCTCATGTTAACCTTTGGACTGTGGGGGAAACCGGAGCACCTGGAGGAAACCCACACAGATACGAGGAGAACAAGCAAACTCCACACAGAAAGGCCCCCGTCAGCTGCTGGGCTCAAACCCAGAAACTTCTTGCTGTGAGACAACAGCACACCACCATGTCGCCCCTTACATGCCCTTACACTAAGGATTACACATGGATTTGGATGACTTGCTGATGCATGCACTTCATGCCATTCTAAGGGTATGTAACCCGTAAATGATCATGGTGATAATGATTAAGCAATTATTGGACGTGGTTGAACAAAATATTTTGATTTGTTAGTGGTGAGCAAGCAATTATTTGCCGATGCCAAAGGCAGACACTAACAAATCATGATATTTTGTGAAAACAGAGTTCAATAATTGTTTTATCATTCAAATTATTTTTTTAAATACTGATCATAAAGTTAGCATGACGAGTCAAATGATTAACAAAGAAATCAGATGTTTTATTTACATCTTATTTATTCTTATGTTTACTACAACCCCGATTCCAAAAAAGTTGGGACAAATTATAAATAAAAACAGAACACAGCTTGGGCTCTGGAACCCAGCTCCTCGAGAGGGGCTGGACTCTCCACTTCTCTGGAGTTGCCCGTGGTGAGCGGCGGCGGGCTGGTGTGGGCTTGCTTATAGCTCCCCAGCTCAGCCGCCATGTGTTGGAGTTTACCCCAGTGAATGAGAGGGTCGCCTCTCTGCGCCTTCGGATTGGGGAGAGGGCTCTTGCTGTTGTTTGTGCCTACGGGCCAAATAGCAGTATAGAGTATCCGGCCTTCTTGGAGTCCCTGGGAGAGGTACTGAGGGGTGCTCAGACTGGGGACTCCATTGTACTACTGGGGGACTTCAATGCTCATGTGGGCGATGACAGTGACACCTGGAGGGGCGTGGTTGGGAGGAACGGCCTCCCCGATCTGAACCCGAGTGGTGTTTTGTTATTGGACTTCTGTGCTAGTCACGGTTTGTCCATAACGAACACCATGTTCGAGCATAGGGGTGTCCATAAGTGCACGTGGCACCAGGACACCTTAGGTCGGAGGTCGATGATCGACTTTGTAGTCATTTCATCTGATCTCTGGCCCTATGTCTTGGACACTCAGGTGAAGAGAGGGGCTGAGCTTTCAACTGATCACCACCTGGTGGTGAGTTGGATCCGCTGGCGGAGGAGGAAGCTGGACAGACCTGGCAGGCCCAAACGTATGGTGAGGGTCTGCTGGGAACGTCTGGCCGAGCACTCTGTTGGGGAGGTCTTTAACTCCCACCTCTGGGAGAGCTTTTCCCAGCTTCCGAGGGAGGCGGGGGACATTGAGTCTGAGTGGACCATGTTCTCTACCTCCATTGTGGACGCAGCTGTTCAGAGCTGTGGCCGCAAGGTCTCCGGTGCCTGTCATGGCGGCAATCCCCGAACCCGGTGGTGGACACCGGAAGTAAGGGATGCCATCAAGCTGAAGAAGGAGTCCTATCGGGCCATGTTGACCTCCAGGACTCCTGAGGCAGCTGACGGGTATCGGCAGGCCAGGCGTGCTGCAGCTCGGGCAGTTGCGGAGGCAAAAACTCGGAACTGGGAGGAGTTCGGGGAGGCCATGGAGAAGGACTATCGGTCGGCCTCGAAGAAATTCTGGCAAACTGTCCTGCGCCTCAGGAGGGGGAAGCAGTACTCTGCCAACACTGTTTACAGTGCGGGTGGGGAGCTGTTGACCTCGACTGGGGACATTGTCGGGCGGTGGAAGGAATACTTTGAGGATCTCCTCAATCCCACCGTCATGTCTTCCACTGAGGAGACTGAGGCTGATGACTCAGAGGTGGACTCGTCCATTACCCAAGCCAAAGTCACTGAGGTGGTTTGCAAGCTCCTCGGTGGCAAGGCACCAGGGGTGGATGAGATCCGCCCTGAGTATCTCAAGTCTCTGGACGTTGTGGGGCTGTCTTGGTTGACACGCCTCTGCAACATCGCGTGGCGGTCGGGGACAGTGCCTCTGGAGTGGCAGACTGGGGTGGTGGTCCCTCTTTTTAAGAAAGGGGACTGGAGAGTGTGCTCCAATTATAGGGGAATCATACTTCTCAGCCTCCCAGGGAAGGTTTACTCCAGGGTACTGGAGAGGAGAATTCGACCAATAGTCAAACCTCGGATCCAGGAGGAACAATGCGGTTTTCGTCCTGGTCGTGGAACACTGGACCAGCTCTATACCCTTCATAGGGTGCTCGAGGGTTCATGGGAGTTTGCCCAACCAGTCCACATGTCCTTTGTGGATCTGGAGAAGGCATTCGACCGTGTCCCCCATGGTATTCTGTGGGGGGTGCTTCGGGAGTATGGGGTTCAGGGATCTTTGCTAAGGGCTGTCCAGTCCCTGTACGAATGGAGCAGGAGTCTGGTTCGCATTGCCGGCAGTAAGTCAGACCTGTTCCCAGTGCATGTTGGACTCTGGCAGGGCTGCCCTTTGTCACCAGTTCTGTTCATAATTTTTATGGACAGAATTTCTAGGCGCAGCCAGGGGCCGGAAGGAATCCTGTTTGGGAACCACAGGATTTCATCTCTGCTTTTTGAGGATGATGTTGTCCTGTTGGCTTCTTCAAACCAGGACCTTCAGCATGCACTGGGGCGGTTTGCAGTCGAGTGTGAAGCGGCTGGGATGAGAATCAGCACCTCCAAGTCCGAGGCCATGGTTCTCGACCGGAAAAGGGTGGCTTGCCCTCTCCAGGTTGGTGGAGAAGTCCTGCCTCAAGTGGAGGAGTTTAAGTATCTCGGGATCTTGTTCACAAGTGAGGGAAGGATGAAGTGTGAGATCGACAGGTGGATCGGTGCAGCCTCCGCAGTGATGCGGTCGCTTTACCGGTCCGTTGTGGTGAAGAAGGAGCTGAGCCAAAAGGCGAAGCTCTCAATTTACCGGTCGATCTACATTCCGACTCTCACCTATGGTCATGAGCTTTGGGTAATGACTGAAAGAACAAGATCGCGGATACAAGCGGCCGAAATGAGTTTCCTTCGCAGGGTGGCTGGGCGCTCCCTTAGAGATAGGGTGAGGAGCACAGACACTCGGGAGGAGCTCGGAGTAGAGCCGCTGCTCCTCCACATCGAGAGGAATCAGCTGAGGTGGCTCGGGCATCTTTTTCGGATGCCTATACCTGGACACCTCCCTGGGGAGGTGTTCCAGGCATGTCCCCCCAGGAGGAGGCCCTGGGGAAGACCCAGGACACGCTGGAGGGACTATGTCTCTCGGCTGGCCTGGGAACGCCTCGGTGTTCTTCCCGAGGAGCTGGCCGAGGTGTCTGGGGAAAGGGAAGTTTGGGCTTCCATGCTTAGACTGCTGCCTCCGCGACCCGGTCCCGGATAAGCGGAAGAAGACGAGACGAGAACAGAATGCAATAACTTACAAATCTCAAAAACTGATATTGTATTCACAATAGAACATAGACAACATATCAAATGTCGAAAGTGAGACATTTTGAAATTTCATGCCAAATATTGGCTCATTTGAAATTTCATGACAGCAACACATCTCAAAAAAGTTGGGACAGGGGCAATAAGAGGCTGGAAAAGTTAAAGGTACAAAAAAGGAACAGCTGGAGGACCAAATTGCAACTCATTAGGTCAATTGGCAATAGGTCATTAACATGACTGGGTATAAAAAGAGCATCTTGGAGTGGCAGCTGCTCTCAGAAGTAAAGATGGGAAGAGGATCACCAATCCCCCTAATTCTGCGCCGACAAATAGTGGAGCAATATCAGAAAGGAGTTCGACAGTGTAAAATTGCAGAGTTTGAACATATCATCATCTACAATGCATAATATCATCAAAAGATTCAGAGAATCTGGAAGAATCTCTGTGCGTAAGGGTCAAGGCGGGAAAACCATACTGGGTGCCCGTGATCTTCGGGCCCTTAGACGGCACTGCATCACATACAGGCATGCTTCTGTATTGGAAATCACAAAATGGGCTCAGGAATATTTCCAGAGAACATTATCTGTGAACACAATTCACCGTGCCATCCGCCGTTGCCAGCTAAAACTCTATAGTTCAAAGAAGAAGCCGCATCTGAACCTGATCCAGAAGCGCAGACGTCTTCTCTGGGCCAAGGCTCATTTAAAATGGACTGTGGCAAAGTGGAAAACTGTTCTGTGGTCAGACGAATCAAAATGTGAAGTTCTTTATGGAAATCAGGGACGCCGTGTCATTCGGACTAAAAAGGAGAAGGATGACCCAAGTTGTTATCAGCGCTCAGTTCAGAAGCCTGCATCTCTGATGGTATGGGGTTGCATTAGTGCATGTGGCATGGGCAGCTTACACATCTGGAAAGACACCATCAATGCTGAAAGGTATATCCAGGTTCTAGAACAACATATGCTCCCATCCAGACGACGTCTCTTTCAGGGAAGACCTTGCATTTTCCAACATGACAATGCCAAACCACATACTGCATCAATTACAGCATCATGGCTGCGTAGAAGAAGGGTCCGGGTACTGAACTGGCCAGCCTGCAGTCCAGATCTTCCACCCATAGAAAACATTTGGCGCATCATAAAACGGAAGATATGACAAAAAAGACCTAAGACAGTTGAGCAACTAGAATCCTACATTAGACAAGAATGGGTTGACATTCCTATCCCTAAACTTGAGCAACTTGTCTCCTCAGTCCCCAGACGTTTACAGACTGTTGTAAAGAGAAAAGGGGATGTCTCACAGTGGTAAACATGGCCTTGTCCCAACTTTTTTGAGATGTGTTGTTTTCATGAAATTTAAAATCACCTAATTTTTCTCTTTAAATGATACATTTTCTCAGTTTAAACATTTGATATGTCATCTATGTTCTATTCTGAATAAAATATGGAATTTTGAAACTTCCACATCATTGCATTCCGTTTTTATTTACAATTTGTACTTTGTCCCAACTTTTTTGGAATCGGGGTTGTATGTTTATGTTTCATTTATATCTTTATTTATTTATTTATATGTTTTATTTACACTTTTATTTACATCTCATAGAACTCAAAATACAAAAGTGCAGAGTAACTACATATGAGCAGACCGTTATTTGTAGGCAGTTATGTGCAGTTCGCTAAGCCAATCAAAATGGCATAAAAAATAATTTGAATGATAATTCTGCTTATTTGTTTCAAACACGGGCGGCATGGTGGTTAGCACTGTCACCTCACAGCAAGAAGGTGCTGGGTTCAAGCCCAGCAGCTGATGGGGGGCCTTTCTGTGTGGAGTTTGCATGTTCTCCCTATATCTGCGTGGGTTTCCTCTGCATGCTCCAGTTTCCCCCACAGCCATGCAGGTTAGGCTAATTGGTGGCTCTAAATTGACTGTAGATGTGAGTGTGAATGGTTGTTTGTCTCTATGTGTCAGCCCTGAGATGATCTGGTGACTTGTCCAGGGTGTACCCCACCTTTTGCCTGTAGTCAGCTGGGATAGGCTCCAGCTTGCCTGTGACCCTGCATAGGATAAGTGTTTATGGATGGATGTTTCAAGCACCTGTTATAAGAACAGTAAAATATTAGCTAAACATTTAAATGCTCATATTTCATAAACGTGATCTATTAAACCCATAAACCAAGGAAAGTTAGGTGTGTTCTCATATTTATTTGTTTCCCAGCTCTCAGTGTCCAGTTTTACAAAAGTTTTACAGTTTCCCTGGCTAGTTTTACAAAAGTAACATTCATGGTGAATGTGATGCATATAACTAACGTACACTACAACCCCGCTATAACGAACTCTTTTACTACAAACTTTCACATATAACGAACTAAGTTTGTGTCCCCTGCTTTTATTGACAATGTGTTGGAGTCTTCCAAAAAACAATCACTGTGTCACATCCACAAGAATTGGCACTCGGAGCATGCACTTAGCGCCATTAGGACTAATTACTATGCACCTGTTCCAGATTAGAGTGCAATCACAGCACACAGTTATAAGGACTTTCTAAACACACAGACTTGGAGAAGTATATAATACTGAAATGGACCCATTTGTCACACCAAACAAACACTCACATTATATGCAAAATTTTAGGCACATTCTCCTTATCATGAATTTATTCTTCCGAGTCACTGTCGCAGTTCATGGAGTTAAAGGATCATGAATGGAGGCAATTTCTTTCTTGTCTGTGATGGAAATGACGGAGGTTACCAGTGTATCATTTTCAGTGTCCACCCACTGACTCGTGATGTTTTCTAAATCTTCACCATTCAGTTCATTCGTGTGTTAAAAATTACCAATGATGTCATTTTGTCCTTCTGTAGATCCTTTGGTTGCTGTTCTCAATAATTGTCAGTGCTTGACACCTAAGCGAGGTTTGTTATGTCAGGGTTCAGGCACTTGCGGATGCAAGCGCAGGGGAGAGCAGGTGCGTCACAAACTATCAACAAATCCAAATCAGTAAACTGAAGACGTAGTCAGGGATGGGTACGGGTCGATCAATCAACAAATAGGATGTCAAAGAGCAGGTGAGGAAATGGATTCCGAAAATAAATGCAAACAGAGTCGAAACATCAATAGGCAGGAAATCAGAAGGCTTGGCATGATCAGGTTTGGAGACAGAACAATACTTTGCAATGGTTGTTTGTGACTGCTGAGCTTATATAGGGAAGTGATTACTGGCAAATAGGAGACAGGTGCACTTGATAGTATTCTGGAGATGAAGAGTGTTGCGGTGCTTGGGAGTTGTAGTCTGGAGCGGCCATGTTTGGAGGCTGCTCCGAACACCGGTTTTCAGTACTGTTACTGACACATTAAGCCTTTTTTTATGGTATTAACACATATTAGCATAAATACAGAGGTGAATATAGAAAACCACGCACACTGATTGGTCGAGACATTTGGATTATTTTTCGATGATAGCCTCAAGTGACTTGGCAAAATGGCGGCCAATCACTTTGTCACCTTGAGGAAGAATTACAAATTATGAAAAAAATGCTGTTCCTGGCAGCACGGTGGTGTAGTGGTTAGCACTGTCGCCTCCCAGCAAGAAGGTCTGGGTTTGAGCCCCGTGGCCGGCGAGGGCCTTTCTGTGTGGAGTTTGCATGTTCTCCCCGTGTTCGCGTGGGTTTCCTCCGGGTGCTCCGGTTTCCCCCACAGTCCAAAGACATGCAGGTTAGGTTAGCTGGTGACTCTAAATTGACCGTAGGTGTGAATGTGAGTGTGAATGGTTGTCTGTGTCTATGTGTCAGCCCTGTGATGACCTGGTGACTTGTCCAGGGTGTACCCCGCCTTTCGCCCGTAGTCAGCTGGGATAGACTCCAGCTTGCCTGCGACCCTGTAGAACAGGATAAAGCAGCTAGAGATAATGAGAGAGAGATGAGAGATTCTGTTCCTAAAAGCAATAAAGATGCTACGAAGTTTGGTCTAAAACTATTCCAAGGTAAGGTGGAATTGTGATTTATTTTATATATTTCAAAACAAAGTATTTTATGTGACTCGCCATAGATAAGTGATACAAGTCTGTATGCATTATGTTTGCAGGCCGCTTTTGAACTTTGAAATAAATAATTTTGTTAATATGATTTTTTTTTTAAATAATCACCTGTGTATTTATACTAAAACAATTATCCGCCTCAGGCTCAGTGAATATCGGTGAATAATATCCTCGACTTCAACTCAGGTATTATTCACCAATATTCACTTCACCTTTGGCGAATAATTGTTAACTGTTAACTTAACTGCGGACTTGGTTACTTGTTGTTTGTCTCTGGGGGAAGAACGCATGGCTCAGTCATGTTTTTTTGAAGACTCCAAATCATTGTCACTAAAGACGGGGGACACAAACTTCATTATATGTGAAAGTTCATGGTAAAAGTGGGCGGCATGGTGGTGTAGTGGTTAGCGCTGTCGCCTCATGGCAAGAAGGTCCAGGTTCGAGCCCCGTGGCCGGTGAGGGCCTTTCTGTGTGGAGTTTGCATGTTCTCCCCGTGTCCGCGTGGGTTTCCTCCGGGTGCTCCGGTTTCCCCCACAGTCCAAAGACATGCAGGTTAGGTTAGCTGGTGACTCTAAATTGACCGTAGGTGTGAATGTGAGTGTGAATGGTTGTCTGTGTCTATGTGTCAGCCCTGTGATGACCTGGCAACTTGTCCAGGGTGTACCCTGCCTTTTGCCCGTAGTCAGCTGGGATAGGCTCCAGCTTGCCTGCGACCCTGTAGAACAGGATAAAGCAGCTAGAGATAATGAGATGAGTTCATGGTAAAAGTGTTTGTTATAGTGAGGTTTCAGTGAATTTGGACATCCAATGAGGAGTTTATGGCAGGGTTGCAGTGTATATAACTTTGCTTTTATATAACCCTTTGCTGACAAAGGACCTGACTTTTCAGTTAGGAAATTTCTGAATTTTCTAAATTGATATTTACATGAGGCGGCACGGTGGTGTAGTGGTTAGCGCTGTCACCTCACAGCAAGAAGGTCCTGGGTTCGAGCCCCGGGGCCGGCGAGGGCCTTTCTGTGCGGAGTTTGCATGTTCTCCCCGTGTCCGCGTGGGTTTCCTCCGGGTGCTCCGGTTTCCCCCACAGTCCAAAGACATGCAGGTTAGGTTGACTGGTGACTCTAAATTGACCGTAGGTGTGAATGTGAGTGTGAATGGTTGTCTGTGTCTATGTGTCAGCCCTGTGATGACCTCGCGACTTGTCCAGGGTGTACCCTGCCTTTCGCCCGTAGTCAGCTGGGATAGGCTCCAGCTTGCCTGCGACCCTGTAGAAGGATAAAGCGGCTAGAGATAATGAGATGAGATGAGATATTTACATGAACTTAATTTCATTAGATTTCATCCATCCATCCATTATCTGTAGCCACATAAGGCCAATTTATGCTGACAACCCAGTCCTCGCAGATAGCGTCGCAGACAGTGTCTGCGTAGCCCCCCCACCTTCGCAGACGCTCTGCGCACACCTCCCAAAAATTGTGACCACCGCAGAAGCCTCGCAGACAGCGCCGCAGACAAGAGGGCTCTGATTGGTCCACTCTACCTCCGCTGTACACGCACTTCCGCTTCCCTACTTTCCAGGTTTGGTTTGTTTTCACGACCGGCATTTTTAAAAACACGAGCGAAGATGGAGCAGCACGAAGAGCGGTTGATTGAGGAAGTATGTACATCTATACGACTCCAGTTCTAGTCATTATAAAAAAAAAATTCTAGTCATTATAAGTAACCGGAGGATAAACACTCCACTAACCACACCCACCAACTACTCCTAGCGACTTCGCGCCCCCTTGCGTTGTGCCGGTGAATAACATCGCGCACGCCTATTACTCCCCGCTCAACGATAAATTACAACTGTCTGCGAAAAGCTATCTGCAAAAGCCTTGTCGCAAGAGCATGCAGAGGCCTTTATCCTGTTCTACAGGGTGAGAGGTGGGGTACACCCTGGACAAGTCACCAGATCATTGCAGGGCTGACATATAGAGACAAACAACCATACACACTCAAATTCACATCTACGGTCAATTTAGAGCCACCAATCAGCCTAACCTGCATGTCTTTGGACTGTGGGGGAAACTAGAGTACCCAGAGGAAGCCCATACAGACACGGGGAGAACATGCAAACTCCACACAGAAAGGCCCCCATCAGCTGTGAGGCTTGAACCCAGAACCTTCTTGCTGTGAGGTGACAGTGCTAACCACTACGGCACCATGTTGAATGTTGAACACCCTGAACACTGTGCATTTCAATATTTGTATGTAATGCATCTTCAACTGTACAAACATTATTTTATGATTAAACTCTGTGTTGACTTGTTTGACACTTTGCCTAACAGTTTTACTCCATTACACACAATGGTGTTTGACTGCACACTGTATAGTCTATTTCAGATTTTGAGTACAGTGGGGGCACGGTGATGTACTGTAGTGGTTAGCACTGTTGCCTCACAGCAAGAAGGTTCTGGGTTTGAGCCCAGTGATTGACAGGGACCTTTCTGTGTGGAGTTTGTATGTTCTCCCTGTGTCTATGTGGGTTTCCCCCCACAGTCCAAAGACATGCAGTTAGGTTAACATGGGGCAGCCTTGGGCTGAAGTACCCTTGAGCATGGCACCTAACCCCCCCCCCCCCCCCCCCCCAAACTGCTCCCTGGGTGCTGTAGCATAGCTGC
Source organism: Neoarius graeffei (assembly GCF_027579695.1). Lineage (NCBI taxonomy): Eukaryota > Metazoa > Chordata > Actinopteri > Siluriformes > Ariidae > Neoarius > Neoarius graeffei. The sequence continues at coordinate 102,982,212 of NC_083571.1, forward strand.
CCACTGCTCTGGGTATGTGTGCGTGTGTGCGCGCACCTGCATGTGTTCACTGCTTCAGGTGGGTTAACTACAGAGAACGAATTTCACTGTGCTAAAGTGTACATGTGACAAATAAAGGCTTCTTCAATGCTTGCTCTTTCCACTATTCAACATTAGATTTCTCATTAATATGCCATTGAACATTCCTGAAAAATGTTGCATGAGCATTTTGCTTGGTGAACATACAAACTTGTTTTCAGGAGCTGTAGAGAAACCTCAGTGTTATTTCTTACGTTTGAGATTCATGAAAAAATATATCCGATTAAACACCGTTAATTAACTCCACTAGCAATGTCCTGCTGTGATACTGTATCAGCATGGCAGACAACCTTTAACTGCTCACAGGAATGGCAAAACAAATACAGCACAAACTAACAAATTAGCACCAGTATCATTAAGCACATCACAAAGTTCAATATAAATATATTTATTGTTTCAGGGTGGACAATTTCTTTAACACAGTTCACTGTTTCTTCAAAAGCTGACATGGAAGACTCAAGCTTCTGTTTGAAATTGCAGTTCTCACAGCTGTTAACCTGAAGAATAGCAGTGCATGCAGGCAAAACTCATGTGCATAAGACATTAGGGACATTCAGAGATCAAAGGCCAAAGCTGTTGGCAACCACTCGGGTAAATCCCTAATTAGAGCACCATGTTGGAGCGGGACCTGCTCTGAATGTGTGTGCCAGAGATTCATATAACCAAAGAGAGTTGACTGAATAAACATCATTAACTGTTTTAGAAACCGATTCCATTCAGAGTCAATTTAAGCGCTTAAAGTTTCTTTAAAGGCAAAGTACTGTACCACTGTCAGATATCTGTGTTGAGGGTACAACTATTACAAACATTGTTACAAATATTGTCAGGTGGATGGGGAGTTGAACCTAGAGCACCAGATTGAGAGATGGTGTAGGTGTAAAGGCCTCTGCATGCTCTTGCGACAAAGCTTTCGCAGATAGCTTTTCGCAGACAGTTGTAATTTATTGTTGAGCGGGGATAATAGGCGTGCGCGATGTTATTCACTGGCACAACGCAAGAGGACGCAAAGTCGCTAGGAGTAGTTGGTGGGTGTGGTTAGTGGAGTGTTTATCCTCCGGTTACTTATAATGACTAGAACTTTTTTTTTTTTATAATGACTAGAACTGGAGTCATATAGATGTACATACTTCCTCAATCAACCGCTCTTCATGCTGCTCCATCTTCGCTCGTGTTTTTAAAAATGCCGGTCGTGAAAACAAACCAAACCGGGAAAGTAGGGAAGCGGAAGTGCGTGTACAGCGGATGTAGAGTGGACCAATCAGAGCCCTCTTGTCTGCGGCGCTGTCGGCGAGGCTTCTGCGGTGGTCACAATTTTTGGGAGGTGCGCGCAGAGCGTCTGCGAAGGTGGGGGGGCTACGCAGACACTGTCTGCGACGCTATCTGCGAGGACTGGGTTGTCAGCATAAATTGGCCTTAAGATCCCCAGAGCCAGCACAATGGATGAACTGGCCCCAAGTGTAGAGAAACACAAAATCACAAGAAGTAGTTGCATAACTTTACTTAGATCTGGCAAATTCCAAATGATGCAAGTTTCGCAATAAACAGGTTCCATACAAGGTCTTGGTAACAGAGAGTTCACAAAAGGAAGTCCAAACAGGCAGCACATAAGAGTCCAAAAAGTAAAACCAGGGCAAAAACACAGAAGAGTTTCCAAAAAACTGAGAGCAGCAAATAGGAACACTGAGAAACTAAGGCACAGTGTCAAAAAAAAAAAAAATGGCAGACAAACCATCACAAACTTGAGGTTTACATTCTCAGGAGCACAGCAGACTGTAGAACTCAGTAAAGAGCACCAGGCTAGGCACACAATATTGCTAACAAGACACAGGTGTAAGCAACAGCAAAATAAACACAAATGGGCAAAATGAGTCCATCTACTGGTGAAAGAGAGGTACAGCAATGTAATGAGAGTCTCCTGACTCTCCCAGGGCAATCCGGATGTGCCTGATGAAAGTCCCTTATGAAGTCACAGTCCAAAATGTCCCGGACCAGAGCCCAAATCTGTTCCTCCGGCCCATACCCCTCCCAATCCACCAGGTATTGAATCCCACCCCAGACCCAGTGAGAATCCAGGAGCCTGTGAATGGTGAAAGCTGGCTGTCCATCAATGACTCGAGGGGAAGGAGGGGGTTTGGGGGTGGGGGCCAGCAGTGAGGCAATAATTGGTCACAACTGGGAGATGTGGAAGGTGGGGTTGACCCTCATGGACCGGGGCAGATGCAGACGATAGGAGACTGGACTGACCTGCCTCTCCACTTTGAATGGACCCACAAAGTGAGGCGCCAGCTTTTGGTTCTCCATTCTCAGGGGAGTGTGTCAAACCCTCTGCCCAGTACAAAATGATGGAGCAAGTCTGCGTCATCAGTTCGCCTGGACCTGGTACCTCTTGGAGGCTCTAAGCAGAGCTTGTCTACCCTTCTCCAAGTCTGCTTACACCTCCGCACAAAACTCAGGGCTGAAGGGACGTTAGAATCCTCCTCCTGCTCAGGAAACAAAGGAGGCTTCTAATCGAACAGACATTCAAATGGAGACATACCAGTGGAGCTGCACCTGAGAGTGCTGTAGGCATATTCTTCCCATGGAAGGTGGGTACTCCAGGAGGCTGAATTAGCTGACACTAGACATCTCAGGGTAGCTTCCAGGTCTTGATTCAGTCTCTCTGTCTGCCCATTCGACTGTGGATGGAAGCCGGATGATAGACTGACGGTGGTGCCGATGAGCTTGCAGAATGCCTGCCAGAAGCTGGAGGTGAACTGGAATCCATGTTTAGAAACGACATCCTGGGAAAGACTAAAAACTCAAAAGACATGTTCACACAACAGTCTGGCAGTTTCGGCAGCAGAAGGAAGTTTGGGTAAGGGCAGAAAATGGCAGGTCTTAGAGAATCTGTCATGTGTTGGAGATTTAGATGAACGAGCAGATGTAACATGTTCCTGTGTGGCCTTCTGCAGAGACATGATCATACCATGCAAGAAGGTCAGAATTTTCCCCAATAACAAGCCCTGGGTTACAAAATCTGAGAAATCCAGTTTACAGACTAAGAGATGTGCTTTCAAGTCTGGTTCTGTCCCTGCTTTGCACACAGTCACTAAGGAGCTGAAAATTAGCATTTTAAAAGCAAAACAGGACTATAAAATTAAACTGGAAGTCAAAATGGCTGCAAATAATCTTGGCTCTACCTGGTCAAGTATGAAAGCCATAGCAGGCATAAGTAACCCAAAAAATAGAAGCACTGTCACTTTAGAGGGTTTTGACTCAGACTCTGATCTAGCAAATGCTCTTAATTGTTTTTATTCTCGATTTGATGTTTTTGATTTTAGCAAAGAGATGCAGGAATTGAGTCATAAACTTGAAGACAACCATCATTTTAAGATTGAACACACAGATATTGTGAAGGTTTTCTCTTCCATAAAGACAAATACCTGTAAGAGCCAGGGACCTGATAACATCTGTGGTCGACTGCTCAAATTGTGTGCCAAACAACTGTGCCCAATATTGTATTATATTTTTAATAAATCCTTACAGAGGGTGGCACGGTGGTGTAGTGGTTAGCGCTGTCGCCTCACAGCAAGAAGGTCCTGGGTTCGAGCCCCGGGGCCGGCAAGGGCCTTTCTGTGTGGAGTTTGCATGTTCTCCCTGTGTCCGCGTGGGTTTCCTCCGGGTGCTCCGGTTTCCCCCACAGTCCAAAGACATGCAGGTTAGGTTAACTGGTGACTCTAAATTGACCGTAGGTGTGAGTGTGAATGGTTGTCTGTGTCTATGTGTCAGCCCTGTGATGACCTGGTGACTTGTCCAGGGTGTACCCCGCCTTTCGCTGGGATAGGCTCCAGCTTGCCTGCGACCCTGTAGAAGGATAAAGCGGCTAGAGATAATGAGATGAGATGAGATGAAATCCTTACAGACTCAGCATGTCCCAAAATGTTGGAAGGAGGCTGTTGTTGTCCCTGTTCCCAAGATAAAATGCCCAAAAACCCTGAACGATTTTAGACCCATTGCATTGACATCCATTGTGATGAAAACCTTTGAAAAGTTGGTGAGGTCTGAAATTATGAAGAAGACAGAGAATGACCTGGATCCTCTGCAGTTTGCTTATAGACCCCTTTGAAGAGTTGAGGATGCCACAGTCACTTTAATGAACCTGCTTCTTAAACATCTTGAGGGAAAGGGAACACATGCAGGGCTTTTATTCATTGATTTTTCATCTGCTTTTAATACCATTCAACCCCACATTTTAACAGAGAGGCTTTTAGAACTATTTAATCTAAGTTTTAATCTTGTGGGCTGGATTTTAGATTTCTTAACAAACAGAACACAGAGAGTGAGAGTGAACAGCACTCTGTCTGATCAGGTCTGTTCCTCCACTGGCTCCCCACAAGGATGCGTTCTGTCACCTCTCCTGTTCATTCTTTACACAAACATGTATCGTAGCAGCAGGAAGGGCAGATTCATTTTAAAGTATGCAGATGACTCCGTCATTGTCAGTCTGCTGAAGGACAATGAAACCTGCCACGGTCCAGTCATTCAGGACTTTGTTCAGTGGTGTGATAAATCCTTTCTGCAGATGAACATATTAAAAACTAAAGACATGTTAATTGATTTTAGGAAACTCCCCCAGGCACAGGAACTCACTTTTATAAAGGATCAGACAGTAAAATGTGTTGAAACATATAAGTATCTTGGCACAGTCATTGATCGTAAACTGACTTTTGAGGCAAACTGTGAAGCTGTATATAAAAAGGGGAACCAGTGTCTGTTTTGCCTCAGGAAACTGCCATCATTTCACATTGACAAAACACTGCTGACCCTGTTTTATCGTGCTTTTATTGAATCAGTTTTATCTTTCTGCTTGGTGTCTTGGTTTGGTAATCTGTCGTCTAAAAATAAGAGGTGCCTGAACCAAATAGTGAAGTGGTCCAGTAAGCTGACGGGAGAGATGCAGTTAAATCCAGAATCACTGTACTCCAGACAGGTACAGAGGATATCTGGATCAATTTTAAAGGACACTTCTCACCCACTACATTGTGAGTTCCAGCTTCTCCCGTCAGGACGTAGATATAAAGTACCACAATGTAAAACCAAGCATTATAAAAACAGTTTTGTTCCTGCTGCCATAAGCCTTTTTAATAAATCTTAGCTTCATGTGGGGTTTTATGTGTTTATGTTTTTATGTTTTAATGTTGTGTTTTATGTGAGATGTTTTTTATCATTTTTAAAAAATGTTATATGTTTATTACACTGTGTTTCATGTGTTTTATGTTAGATGTTTTAAGTGTTGTTTGGCATGTGTGGAAGAGAAAGCTGACTCACTTCACTGCAAAGCAAGTTTACCTTCGGGTACAAATAAAGTAACTTGACTTGATTTGACTACACCAAGAATAACTGTGTTGCCTTGCGATAGAGGTAAGCCCTTGGAGAAATCCAAGGAGATGTGTGACCATGGTCTACAAGGGATCAGGAAAGGATGGAACATGCCCTGAGTACTCTGACATGGATCTTTGCTCCAGGCACAGACTGAACAAGCTGCCACAAAGGTTTTAACATCCTTCTCCATGCTGGGCCACCAGAACCAGCATTGGAGAAACTCCAGAGTTCTTAACGATCCTGGGTGCGCTGTTAGTTATGAAGTGTGACCCTGCTGGAAAACCTTAGCTCAAATAGACTTAGGGGGATAAAGCCGGTTGGATGGCCCAGAACGTGGACCAGAGTTATTCTTAAGGACTCACTGTACCTCAGTAATAATGCCACAGTGGACTGGTGCCACGACTCTGAATCTGAGTAGAATGGGCTCGGGCTGGATCTCGGGAGAATCTGAGAGAAACTGTCAGAAGAGGGCATCGGGCTTATGATTCTTGGTCTCGGGATGGTAAGAAAGGGTGAAGTCAAACCTGTTGAAGAACAAAGCCCAGCATGTCTGTCTAAGACTGAGCTGTTTGGCCTGTTGGATGTGTTCCAGAATTTTGTGATTAGTCCAGACTAAGAAAGGATGCTGGGCTCCTTCCAATTAATGCCTCCACTCCTCCAGTGCCAATTTTACAGCCAGTAATTCCCAGTTCCCTATATCATAATTTCTCTCTGTAGCCGTAAGCTTGCAGGAGAAGAATGCACAGGGATGTAATTTCCCATCACTTGCTGTCTGTGACAAGACTGCTCCTACTCCCACATCAGAAGCACCCACCTCCACAATGAAGGGTCAATCTCACTCGGGCAGACAGAGAATGGGAGCCATGGTGAACTTCTGTTTAAGGATGTTAAAGGTTTTGTCTGCCTCAGGGAACCAAAAAAAGGGCATCTTATCTTTTTGTGTCAAGAGCAGCAATGGAACTAAAACCCTGACTAAAATGACAATAAAAATTAGCAAAGCCCAGGAACCTTTGGGTCTCCTTAACTGAACTCGGGGTCAGCCAGTCTCGAACAGCTTGGACTTTCCCAGGATCCATCCGAACGCTACCTTCAGAAATGAACCAAGAAAGGCCATCTCCTTGATATGAAAGTCACATTTCTCTGGCTTTACAAATAGACCATTCTTCAATAGGTGTCTCAAGACCTGGCAAACGTGTAGGACATGCTTGTGTAAGCTCTTGGAAAAGATCAAAATATCATCAAGGTACACTAAGACATATTGATTTAACATGTCCCTAAGGACATCATTAATAAGAGCCTGGAAGACAGCTGGTGTGTTGGTGAGGCCAAAGGGCATAACCTGGTTTTCGTAGTGCCCGGTAGGTGTGTTAAAGGCTGTCTTCCACTCGTCGCCTTGTCAGATTCATACCAGATGGTAGGCATTTCGCAAGTCCAACTTTGTAAAGATGGTGGCACCTTCAAGAAGTTCAAAAGCAGAGGCCATAAGGGGTAGTGGGTATCGGTTCCAGATAGTGATCTTGTTTAGACCTCTATAATCTGTGCAAGGCCAAAGACCTCCATCTTTCTTCCCTACGAAGAAGAAACCTAGCCCTAGCAGTTGAAGATGAGGGATGGATGACACCTGATGCCAGAGCCTCCTTGTTGTAGCTGCAGAACTTTACTTTAGATCTGGAAAATTCCAAATGATGCAAGTTTCGCACCAAACAGGTTCCATACAAGGTCTTGGTAACAGAGAGCTTACAAAAGGAAGTCCAAACAGGCAGCATATAAAACAATCCAAAAAGTAAAACCAGGGCAAAAACAGGTCCAACTCAAAAACACAGAAGATGATACAGAAGAGTTTCCAAAAAATGATACAGAAGAGTTTCCAAAAAAACTGAGAGCAGCAAATAGGAACACTAAGAAACTAAGGCACAGTGTCAAAAATAGCAGACAAAAGGTCACAAACTCTAGGCTTACATTCTCAGGAGCACAACAGACTGTAGAACTCACCAAAGAGCACCAGGCTAGGAACACAGTATATACAGTCATGATCAGAAGTTTACATACAGTGGCATAAATGTCATGGCAATATTTGGGCTTTCAATTATTTCTTTGAACTGTTCTTTTTCTGTGGCAGAATATACAGCATACAGTGGAGCTTGAAAGTTTGTGAACCCTTTAGAATTTTCTATATTTTTGCATAAATATGACCTAAAACATCATCAGATTTTTAAACAAGTCCTAAAAGTAGATAAAGAGAACCCAGTTAAACAAATGAGACAAAAATATTATACTTGGTCATTTATTTATTGAGGAAAATGATCCAATATTACATATCTGTGAGTGGCAAAAGTATGTGAACCTCTAGAATTAGCAGGTAATTTGAAGGTGAAATTAGAGTCAGGTGTTTTCAATCAATGGGATGACAATCAGGTGTGAGTGGGCACCTTGTTTTATTTAAAGAACAGGGATTTAAAGAACAAAGTCTGATCTTCACAAAACACATTTGTGGCAGTGTATCATGGCACGAACAAAGGAGATTTCTGAGGACCTCAGAAAAAGCGTTGTTGATGCTCATCAGGCTGGAAAAGGTTACAAAACTATCTCTAAAGAGTTTGGACTCCACCAGTCCACAGTCAGACAGATTGTGTACAAATGGAGGAATAACAAGACCATTGTTACCCTCCCCAGGAGTGGTCGACCAACAAAGATCATTCCAAGAGCAAGGCGTGTAATAGTCAGCGAGGTCACAAAGGACCCCAGAGTAACTTCTAAGCAACTGAAGGCCTCTCTCACATTGGCTAATGTTAATGTTCATGAGTCCACCATCAGGAGAACACTGAACAACAATGGTGTGCATGGCAGGGTTGCAAGGAGAAAGCCACTGCTCTCCAAAAAGAACATTGCTGCTCGTCTGCAGTTTGCTAAAGATCACATGGACAAGCCATAAGGCTATTGTTAAAATGTTTTGTGGATGGATGAGACCAAAATAGAACTTTTTGGTTTAAATGAGAAGCATTATGTTTGGAGAAAGTAAAACACTGCATTCCAGCATAAGAACCTTATCCCATCTGTGAAACATGGTGGTAGTATCATGGTTTGGGCTTGTTTTGCTGCATCTGTGCCAGGACGGCTTGCCATCATTGATGGAACAATGAATTCTGAATTATACCAGTGAATTCTAAAGGAAAATGTCAGGACATCTGTCCATGAACTGAATCTCAAGAGAAGGTGGGTCATGCAGCAAGACAATGACCCTAAGCACACAAGTCGTTCTACCAAAGAATGGTTAAAGAAGAATAAAGTTAATGTTTTGGAATGGCCAAGTCAAAGTCCTGACCTTAATCCAATTGAAATGTTGTGGAAGGATCTGAAGCGAGCAGTTCATGTGAGGAAACCCACCAACATCCCAGAGTTGAAGCTGTTCTGTATGGAGAAATGGGCCAAAATCCCTCCAAGCCGGTGTGCAGGACTGATCAACAGTTATCGGAAACGTTTAGTTGTAGTTATTGCTGCACAAGGGGGTCACACCAGATACTGAAAGCAAAGGTTCACATACTTTTGCCACTCACAGATATGTAATATTGGATAATTTTCCTCAATAAATAAATGGCCAAGTATAATATTTTTGTCTCATTTGTTTAACTGGGTTCTCTTTATCTACTTTTAGGACTTGCGTGAAAATCTGATGATGTTTTAGGTCTTATTCATGCAGAAATATAGAAAATTATAAAGGGTTCACAAACTTTCAAGCACCACTGTACATCTTTAATAAAAAAAAAAACACTAGAATTTGGTGCACAAGTTTTAATTTTCTTTGGGTTTTCGGAAATCAACACAAGGTCAAAATTATACATACAGGGTCAAAAATAAACATACAGCACACCTAATATTTGGGTAAAATGTCTCTTCACAAGATTCACCTTGAACAAACATTTTTGTTTCCCATTAACAAGCATCTGGCAGAATTCTGGTTGGATATTTCATGACGCTTCATGGTAGCTTTGGTAGAATTCAATAAAATTTGGGGGGGGGGGGGTTCTTGGCATGGACTCGACTTATAAGCATGGTCCATATATTTTCAATAGGGTTGAAGTCAGGACTTGTTTTAAGCTTAATGTTAGCCTGCTTTATCCTCCACAACCAGCTCTGATGCGTGTTTGGGTTCATTGTCTTGTTGTAACTCCCAAGTTGTGTTCAAGTTTCTGATGGTTTATGCTAAAGAATTCTGAGGTGGTCCTCCTTCTTCACTATTCCATCCACTTTGTGCAATGAACCAGTTCCACTGGCAGCAAAACAGCCCCAGAGCATGATGATCCTACCACCACCACCACCACCACCAAAAATGCATTCTTTTGGTTATGAAATGTTTCAATTGTCATAAGAAATAAGGAGGCATTTGGCACACTGAAGGCTTTGGAAGATATTCTTATTCCTTCTGAACTCACATGGAATGCAAGTGTAATCTACACACAGTATGAAATGTACATAACTAATAATCCGGTGAGGGAATGACTTGTAGCTTTTATAACATGAGTAATAACAGGAAGCTTTTTCATGAACATTCCACAACATTAAATATGACTATTAATTGAAATAAATCACTAGGTGAAAATGTGAATTTAAATACATTTAATCTAAACCTTAAAGGAACCTTAAATTTCATAGGGTTTTTAAGTTACCTTTAAAGCTATATGGGCTTTCAATTTCATAAGATCGGTGAAATTTAGTTCCCTCTGAAATTTGGTCATTGTGATACTGTAAATGTTTATTTCTGCAATATCTCATTAAAAAAACAGGCCACTCTGTGGTTTAAGGTTACGTTTTTGTTTTTTTTTTGGCTGGAAAGTTATTTAATTTGAGGGGATTCCCTAGCAAATAATGTGCATGAAATCGCTCAATTCGTGCAGTTAAGCAGACAGAGGAAGTCAGGTGTGCGCAGAGGAAGTCAGGTTTACCTTCTTCTTTTGGGTTTATGGCAGCTGGCATCCACAGTGTTGCATTACTGCCATCTACAGGTTTACCTTTGACCATGCACTGACAGTTCCATCATTCTGTCACTAAACGAACAGCTGATCACACCAAGGTGCTTGCTGACCACCAATATTTATTAGTTTGGTCCTGCGTTTCCTTTCCTTCGCAACATAACGTCTTTTCTTCTCACTTTCCATTACTATAGTCGGTCTTTCACATTTCATTCGCACACTCACTTTTCTCACCTGTTCCAAATTTGTATCCCACAATACCTTGCACGAACAGGGAAAGCCCACCAAGTGATGCATGATGTAGTATCTTGAATTGGGTCATGGTGAAGCAGGAAAAAATAGTGGAGAATTTGGGGCCACGTGGCCCTAAATTCATTAATTGTTCTATTTAAAAAAAAAAACTAATAAAATTGTAAGTCTGTGGTTCAAATTCAGTAGCTTTCGTTCCACTAAGCAAAAATAATTGGGTGTCAGGGAAAATTCTTTTTATGACCTGCACTTGAAAAATCTGAAAGGCAGTCTACCTTTAAGACCAGCCCTTAAATTTAGTAGTAATTGTAAGTATCTTGACTGAACTTTTTAAATTAATTAAATATACTCGTAACTTTAAGACCCTTTATTCATATTCTTAAAAGTAGTAGTGACTTTAAGTACATTTCAATGTCAAATTTAGTAACTTTAAGTGATATCTTTATAAGGCAGTCACACTAGAGGCGGAATGAGCCGGAATGCCGTCGGAATGAAAATTCCTCGTATATTCCGGGATATTCGAAGTCCATTCTAAAAATTCTGACTGCATTCTGAGTGCATTCCAAACATTCAGGCCCATTCTTGTGGCCGGCCCGAATGTTTTGCTCATGCTCAAAACATTTGAGGTGCATTCAAAGAGAAACATCGAACGGCATTCGAAGTGTATTCTAACTGCATTCTGACTACATTCTAAATATTCTTACAGCATTCCAACAGTATTCGAAACATTCTGATCACATTTGAGGGAAAAATCAAAATGGCAAGCCACTTCAAATCCTGCCAGAATGTCCCGAATGTGCCTCGAATGAGCCAGAATGCCATCGGAATGAAAATTATTCATATATTCTGGGATATTCGAAGTACATTCTAAGTATTCGAGCTGCATTCTCTTTCAATTCTTAGACGTTCAAAACATATTCGGTGGCTGTTCCAGGAGCATTCTGACTGCATTTGAGGTGAATTCATAGAGCATTCAAGGCACCTTCCGACCAGACTTCGGGTGGTATTCGAGCAGCAATCAAGCCGCACTCGTATGGTATTCGAAGTGCATTCTTAATATTCTTACTGCATTCTAACAGCATTCTAGGTATTCCTACTGTGTTCCAACTACATTTGAACTGCATTTGAAAGCTAATAGTCAAGTCAAGTTTATTTGTATAGCGCTTTTAACAATAAACATTGTCGCAAAGCAGCTTTACAGAATTTGAACAACTTAAAATATGAGCTACAGTAATTTTATCCCGAATCTATCCCCAGTGAGCATGCCTGTGGAGACGGTGGCAAGGAAAAACTCGCTCAGACGACATGAGGAAGAAACCTTGAGAGGAACCAGACTCAGAAGGGAACCCATCCTCATCCAGGCAACAGCAGACAACATGACTATAACATTAACAGTCCTAACATAAAGTCAGCTTCGTTGATGCTATAAACCCCCCACCGACGGAAACCCGAGCGCAAAACCATTTACGACAACCGCAGTCCCAAAGTCAGCAAGTCAACTGCAGTCCTAAAGCCCTAAAGCCCTAATACACCCAGAATTTTCAAGAATCATTCGAGGCGGGTTCGAAGCGCATTCTAAGTATTCGAACGGCATTCTTATAAAGCTGTAAGAATGTTTTTCAGTTTGAAATTCCCGCCCGAATGTGGCACGAATTTTGAAAAATTTTTCATTCCGGCTGGTTCTGCTTGATTCCTGCTAATTCCGAATAAGTGTGACGGGGGCCTTAATGCTATTTTTAACAGCATGTCGTTATCTTTCAGAAGTCAAAGAAAGTGATTTAAAGTTATACTATAAGAATTCTTAAAGGTATCAGTAAATACATTGAAATTTAGCATTCCGTAAACTTTTAGGATACTTCAAGAATATCTTAAAGCTGTTAATTCGTCTAGTGAATTGTACTGTTCATAAGAAAATTATAAAAATGTAGCAGAATTATTTTTCTATGACAGCACGCCCTATGTTGTTATATTTCTTACTTAAGGACCCGTTCATATCACAATCCTAGAAGTGACACTTGCTAGTTGAGTAATATGAATTCACCTACATGAAAAGGTCTATGTGAAAAGAACTATTTGTGGTTGTTCTTCTTGTACTTGTGGTGTGAATTAAGTTTGTAGAGATGGCACGAGAGATAAAAATATAGTACATCAGCAATAAAGATAAATTGTTTCCTTCAGTATCGCACAATTAGAGGAAGTCTACAATAGCAGCTGGAGAGCTCTTTAAATAAGAACACCAAAAGTAAGACCGCCAGCTAGCTGCAGGGGCACGACTAAAGATACATGCTTGTATTACACACTGACAGCACCATTTAGAAGTCAGATTAAGCCCTAAATAAATTCATCATATCAGCAGGGTTTTACTGTTTCAGCACCTCTTAGACTGCACTTCATCTGCAGGATCTGTGTCTGTTTGCTGGCAAGCAGCCAATGTCAAGAGATTTTCATATGTTTATCTATGTTGAATGGGTGCAGGAGGGAAAACGTAGAAAGATTTTGTTAAAGACTATATATTCAAATACAATATGAAAGCTAGACAGCCTTTCAATTTCACAAAATCGGTGAAATTTAGTTCCCTCTGAAATTTGGTCATTGTGATATATGTTTATTTCTGTAATATCTCAAAAAATAACAAAAAATAGGCCATTCTATGGCTGGGAAGTTATTTAATTTGAGGGAATTAAAGCAAATAATGTGCATGAAATCGCTCGCTTCACACAGTCAAGCAGACAGAGGAAGTCCATGTACACATGTGCAGGTTTACCTTCTTCTTCTTTTGGGTTTTACATCAGCTGGCTTCCACAGTGTTGCATTTTACCTTGACCGTGCACTGACCGTTCCATCATTCTGTCACTAAACGAACAGCTGATCACACCGAGGTGCTCGCTGACCGCCAATATTTATTAGTTTGGTCCTGCGTTTCCTTTCCTTCACAACATAATGTCTTTTCTTCTCGCTTTCCGTTACTGTAGTCAGTCTTTCACGTTTCATTCGCACACTCACGTCCTCCATTTCTCTCTCCAGTTTCATATTTGTATCCCGCAATGCCTTGCATGAACGGGGAAAGCCCACCATGTGATGCATGATGTAGTATCTTGAATTGGGTCATGGTGAAGCAGGAAAAAAAAGCGGAGAATTTAGGGCCATGTGGCCCTAAATTCATTAATTGTTCTAGTTTTAAAAAAACTAATAAAATTGGAAGTCTGTGATTCGAATTCAGTAGCTTTCGGTCCACTAAACAAAAATAATTGGGTGTCGGGGAAAATTCTTTTTATGACCGACACTTGAAAAATCTGAAAGGCAGTCTAGCTTTAAATCAGACAGTGCTTATATGTAGAAGCACTCAGGTCAGTTTTTTATTCCCTACAGGATTTACTTGATTTGTTTTATCAGGATTCAATATGTAAAAAAAATTATTTATATTTCTGATCTACTTGGATATTATTTTAATTATATCAAGTGTTTTTGTGTTGCAGTTGTCAGTACTGGTCTCGAATTATTCGTTTCTGTTTTTTACTTTACCTAAGTGTTCTGTCTGTATTACATTTTCACAAAATTCATGCTTTCTTTGGGAAGCAAAAAGTGTGGGATCGACAAGATGCTAAAGTAGTTTATTAGAAACAACCATCTGGAAATGAATGAAATGAAATAACCTTTTGGTTTTAAGGTTAAACTGCTGTTATTGTTTCGAAAAAAAAATTTTCATGAGATCTCCTTGGATCATTAACGGTTCTTGGCAATGTGAAGGGTTCTGTCCTCCATAGAACCTTTAATTAAAACTGACAAGATCTCTTTTTTCTAAGAATGTCAGCTTGCTGTCTTTGTTTCTCACACACACACACACACACACACACACACACACACACACACACACACTGCTGTGATTCCATATACCCGACAATAACAAGTTACACTCCTCCCTCCTGCCCACCTCCCTCTTCCCCAACATGCAACTAATTCTGCCTTGTCTTATTGAGTGTATGGTCATTCCAATACTCACCTCTGAGCCTGCTCAGACTGAGGACAACACACACTTTGACTTTGCATCTGCTGCTGAGAGAAGAACAGGGAAGGGAGAGAAAGGTGGAATCCAAATTAAAAAAGTGTTGAAGGAGATGGGAGGAAAAGGGAAGAAGATTTTAAATATCGCTAAATATCAAGTGTAAGTAAAAAGTGAGTGAGTGTGGTGACTCAGTCTTTATACTCAGTATTGTGGAAGCCCTTGATGCTATTGGATGTCGGAGATTAAATTTTGCTTCATCAGGGCATATTGCATGAGTCTTTCCCTAATTAAACTTGAGATAACAGCTGACAGTGTATATTATAAAAACAACACACTCATGACCTTGAGCTTCACCTTTTCTTGGGAATAAATGACTTGCATGTGTTTAGATGTTCGTAGATTCCTGTTTGCATATGTGTAAGCATGTGTGTCTATGGACCCTGTGTATTCATCCAAGGGGAAAAGTGGCTCCTTGTAATTGTATACTTTGGCAATTACATCAAGCAGCTGTGGGAGTGATGAGAATGAAAGAAGAGAACAACAGGATTGATGTTCAAGACATTCTCTCACGCTCTTTTCTTCTTTCTGGATATCACCGAGTACATTTAATGAATTACTCTTGAAAAACGGACCCTTATTTGTTGCCTCAAACGCTGCTGATCTATTTGGAGGGCACACCAGTTGTTGTGTTTTCTTACACCTGATCATTAAGTATTGAACTGAATCAAGGGAAGAATTTTTGGAAACAATAAACCTACTAAGTTGAACAAATCATAATTTCATATTCAATGTGATCTGGTTGAAATATAATGTGCATATATTGTACCGTAATATGCATTTGCATTTGATGTTTTTAAAATGTTTCAATATTTACTCACTAATACTTTTTTTCTCTGGATGTATAAATTTTTCATGACTGTTATTTTTGTAGAATGCACCTGGTGGGATTCCACTTGGTTTATATGCGGGAGCCCCCGAGCTATAGATAGAGCGCATGCTTTGAAGTAGTTTGTCATGCAAAACTTTACCCACCCATATGCTGCCAAGTATAAACTGTCAATCAAATTTAATGGAGAGGAAATAGTGCTCTAATTTTCTGAACGTTTTGCCTGGATACTGGTCCTACTGAGCTACTCGTTCAAGATGAAGGGGGGAAAAAAAGAATTTTCACTGCTAACTCTATGCATTAAGGCATTTTTAATGTTTTAGGATAAGTTATAATATTTAATTTTCTTATCCAAAATAAAATCCGAGCAAAAACTTACCGTATGTTCTTCACACTACTGACTGGGCTGCATGTTGACATTTAATCTTTAGCTGATTAAAACTTCTTTAAATGATGTTGAAAATGAATAGAGGTTTCACAAACCACACAGTCATGTTAAGTGTCTAATGCTGGCTGGAATGTTGAATTTTAAAATGAAATTTAAAAAAAAAGGGAATAAATGCATATATTAATGGTTCTACAGAATTTCTTAAACATTGGTAAATACACTTTTTTATACTTGAAAGCAATTATAAAAAAAGAGGTCTGAAATAGTGTTGAATAATTAAGCTGTTCCACAAAATCGAGTTGTACGTGAGCTGATAGCCGCTATAAGCCATGTACGACGAGATTGAGTGGAATAACTGTTTTATTCTATCCACATTCACTGGATTTTGAGAAACAGAGCATTTTTATTTTTATTTTTTGCAAATTTGATCAATAAAAACTTTATACAAAACTTCCGACAAAATCATCTCTGCTTGGAATGTAAACAAACCAGTGAAATGACAGGAGCAATTTGTGAAAAATGTTATAATAATAATAATTCTTTAAAAATTTTAAAAAGATATGTTCTTACCATCAAATACTTTTATTCCATATTTTGTTGCTTTTTTAAATTTTTTTGGGTTTTGTCTTCAAGTAAAGTTTTTATTTCATCCTAGGTTGGTTCAGTAACATGGTCAGCCATTTTGTTATCTCCCCCCCAGCAAATAATGCGGTGGGGACATAGCTATCACTTTGTCCATCTGTCCGTCCATCTATAAACATTTTAGTTTCCGGAGCCTAACTCAAAAACTATGAAGAATTTTTTTTTTTTTCACAAAACCTCACAGTTATGATAAGTGATAAGAGGACTTGTGCCTTTTGACATTTTGGGATTTCTGTGATTTTTATTTTTTCCATATTTCCATGACATCCAATTCAACTTGGGAAAATTTGGAGAGGGGATTCATGTGGGGGCTGGGGGGATATGCCATCTTCTGATGACTCTTGCTTTTCTCTACTCATGGTATACGGTATGAGCTAATAGCCGAGTAGTAAAATAGCCAATCAGAGTGCGCGATTGCTCATATCCAATGAATACAGATAGAATACTAATGGTTATACAGAATTTCTTAAAGATTGGGAAACACACATTTTATACTTGGAAGCAATTATAGAAAAGGGTCTGAAATCTCATCTCATCTCATTATCCCTAGCCGCTTTATCCTGTTCTACAGGGTCGCAGGCAAGCTGGAGCCTATCCCAGCTGACTACGGGTGAAAGGCGGGGTACACCCTGGACAAGTCGCCAGGTCATCACAGGGCTGACACATAGACACAGACAACCATTCACACTCACATTCACACCTACGCTCAATTTAGAGTCACCAGTTAACCTAACCTGCATGTCTTTGAACTGTGGGGGAAACCGGAGCACCAGGAGGAAACCCACGCGGACACGGGGAGAACATGCAAACTCCGCACAGAAAGGCCCTTGCCGGCCACCGGGCTCGAACCCAGACTTTCTTGCTGTGAGGCAACAGCGCTAACCACCACACCACCGTGCCACCCTCGGGTCTGAAATAGTGTTGAATAAATATTTGTTATTTACCAGCTGGGAGGTCCGTATCGTGAAATACCATGACCGAGGTCGTATTCAAGGCCGAGGTCATGGTATTTCACCATACAGACCGACCTTAAGCTGGTAAATAATATATTAATTTTTTTCTTTACCGAATTCAAATAGAAAACGAGAGCACCCGAAAGGGAAAACCGAGCAGAGGCGAGCTGCCATTTTGAATCCTCATTCACGGCTGTAATGCAAATTGCTTCCTCCTCGATATGCAAGTGCACTTCCATGGCAGGAAAAAAAATACATTTTACCGCCTATGTAGTCCCCTATTTATACAAAATTGAGTCATTCAGGATTCAGCCATGTTTTTGCTCAGCATTAGCAACAGTTAGAGGTTTCTAGCTTTCTCCTGAAATGTTTTCTTTTATTTCTTCTTCCTCAGGATAGTAAAACTCGCTTTCGCTGTGAAGACTGTCGTTATCGCTATCCATGCTGTAAAATTAATGCTATTCTCCTGAGAAATGCGAAAATAAATGTTGACAAAAATTGCTACTATGTTTGTTGTTGTTGTGAACGAGCAAGTCGCCAGAGGTCCATAACCGGGGTCCGTAACTGGGGTCCGTACCGTAGGATACGGACCTGCTCGCCAGCCAATCAGAGCACAGGATTTGATGGAAACCGGACTGCGAAAAAAAATTACAATTATTCTGGAATCTTTTTGCAAAGGTTTTTTTTATTTTTTTTGCTTTTTTGTGACACAGTTTATGACCGTATTTGAACTTTTTGACACAAATATGAACCTAGCTATTTGAATAAGCATTGCACAAAACATCTCATCTCATTATCTGTAGCCGCTTTATCCTGTTCTACAGGGTCGCAGGCAAGCTGGAGCCTATCCCAGCTGACTACGGGTGAAAGGCAGGGTACACCCTGGACAAGTCGCCAGGTCATCACAGGGCCGACACATAGACACAGACAACCATTCACACTCACACCTACGGTCAATTTGGAGTCACCAGTTAACCTAACCTGCATGCCTTTGGACTGTGGGGGAAACCGGAGCACCCGGAGGAAACCCACGCGGACACGGGGAGAACATGCAAACTCCGCACAGAAAGGCCCTTGCCGGCCACGGGGCTCAAACCCGGACCTTCTTGCTGTGAGGCGACAGCGCTAACCACTACACCACCGTGCCGCCTGCACAAAACATGTTTCCACAAAATTTATTTTTAAGGCTCGTAGTTTATGTACATATACAGAGAGAGAGAGAGAGAGAGAGCAGATTTTGATGTTATAAAATAATGTGTTGACAGACAGACAGTTTTTCTTTGATCACAGTGGCGAGAGTAATCCAAAGCCTTTGAATAGTGCGTCAAAGAAAATAGCAGACATTAACATAGCACAGAGTCCCATGGTCCCTTGACCAACATACTTTCAGTGGGTTATATTACAATAAGTGCAGGAAACTGACAGTGACGCACAGAAATAACAGATACACATTCTTTTAAAAAAAAAAATGACAGTGTTTTATATTATCATAACACTATTTGTCATTTTATGCAATATTTTGGGAGTTAATGTTATGAATTACATTAAACTAAATAATTATTGTCTTTAACAAATGAACAGTTATCTTTTGAGAATTTTTTAACAATCATGTAGCACCCAAATATTACACGTCAGTTTATCTAGCTTGACTTTTAATAACAACTGCTTCAGCAATGGAACATTATCAATTAACATCTCTGTCATTGCTGTGGATCTCTCTTATGCTCAGGCACCAGAGCTAATTCAGGATTATATAGGTTGAAAATAGAACATCATTCATTAACTATTTCGCTGGGGAAGCCTCGCAGGACGCTGAGGTTAATCCATACTTGGAGGTTGAACATTGTGTTACTTGGATTATAGTGGAACGCTGCAGTGCATGTGCAGTATCATGCCCAAGTTGGCACCTCATTCATGACTAATTAACTGGGGCTGTGTGACCTTTACTGAGGTGGTAAGTATTGGAAATGTCATGTAAACGAGAACATTTTGTCCCATAGCCTGGAATACTTACTTATATATACAGCGTGTCCTTACTCTTCCTTACTCTATGGTTATAAACCTTACACTCACCCTTCGATTCATGATCTGTTTTGTATTCATTCATTTTATATGTGAATTTGAGCTATAATACATATGATTTATACACGTTGTAAAAAAATATCTCCCGTATCCATTCATCCATCCATCCATTATCTATACCACTTATCCCTCAGGGTCACAGGAGAAGCTGGAGCCAATCCCAGTTGAAACTGGGTGAGTGAGAGGCAGTGTTGTAGTCAAGTCACTAAACCTCGAGTCCGAGTCCAGTCTCGAGTCCCCAGTGTTCAAGTCCGAGTCAAGTCCAAATCATGAAAGAAAATTTTGAGTCGAGTCTGAGAACAAGACTCCAACTGCACCATTTGATGGTGGCTGTTGCTGCCTTTATGTGAAACTGTCTCTGCTACTGTGTTGGACTAACGTTACTGCTCGACTGCCCCATTTTAGTTAACAGGCTACAGATAAAAAGCTTGTACATCACTCAGCAAGCCCCACCCGCTATCAACAGAGCAATGAACATAGCGTGTCACTTCCTTCTCTGGGTGGAGTCTTGCCAGATGACAATTGAAGCTGCTGCAGTTAAGAGTTACCCCCCATGAATCAGTGTTTTGGTTGTATAGAATATCCCCCTGGCTGATATTGTAATGGTACCTTCCATATAGCATTCATGGATGTGGAAATCTCATCTCATTATCTCTAGCTGCTTTATCCTGTTTTACAGGGTCTCAGGCAAGCTGGAGCCTATCCCAGCTGACTACGGGCGAAAGGCGGGGTACACCCTGGACAAGTCGCCAGGTCATCACAGGGCCGACACATAGACACAGACAACCATTCACACTCACATTCACACCTACGGTCAATTTAGAGTCACCAGTTAACCTAACCTGCATGTCTTTGGACTCTGGGGGAAACCGGAGCACCCGGAGGAAACCCACGGGGAGAACATGCAAACTCCGCACAGAAAGGCCCTCGCTGGCCACGGGGCTTGAACCTGGACCTTCTTGCTGTGAGGCGACAGCGCTAACCACTACACCACCGTGCCGCCCCGGATGTGGAAATATTTAAGTTATTCCACAAAATCGAGTCGTACATGAGTTGATAGCCAATGAGGCACATAGCACTGAGTTGGCTATAAGCCATGTACGATGAGATTGAGTGGAATAACTGTTTTATTCTATCCAAATTCACTGGGTTTTGAGAAACAGAGCATTTTTATTTTTACTTTTTGCAAATTTGATAAATAAATCCTTTATACAAAATGTCAGACAAAATCATTTCTGCTGAGAATGCAAACAAACCGGCAAAATGACAGCCGCAATTTGTGAAAAATGCTATACTAATAATTCTTGAAAATAAAAAAAGATACATTCTTTACATCAAATACTTTTATTCTATATTTTGTTGCTTTTTTTTCATTTTTGGGGGGTTTTGTTTTCAAGTCAAGTTTTTATTTTGTCCTTGGTTGGTGTAACATGCTCCGCCATTTTCTTTTCTTCTTTTTTTGGTGGTTGGCAAACCAATTTAAGGTGCATTACTGCCACCGACTGGGCTGGAGTGTGGAACAGGAGATACTGGGGGGAATAAAACAATATTCTTTTATTTAGTTATTTCTGTTTCTTTTAAATATTTGATAATAAAGTGATAAATATCTGACTTGATACACTCTGCCATTTTCCTCTACTCACGGTATATAAGCTGATGTTCTAGTAGTAGAGTAGCCAATCAGAGCATGCGATTGCTCATATCCAGTGAATGTGGATAGAATAATAACAGATATAAGATTATCAGGTTAGGATTAACATAGTTTTCTGATGAAATTCTGATGAAAGAATCAACTGTAATTTGTAAGTGTAAATATTGGTTTAGGAAACCAATATTTTTTAGTTGAAAATTTTTGTTCTTTGAGAAGTTTCTCGTGCTACACTTGTTGCAAGTAACCCGCTCTGTAAGCAACCAAGAGAAACAGAAGAGGAGCCAATACAAAGAAGAAGAAAGAGGAGATAAATTTCAGTGCAGTTGGATTTTCGCTTGTGTAATTGTTTTGGTGGTTCCA
Organism: Neoarius graeffei; assembly: GCF_027579695.1. Lineage (NCBI taxonomy): Eukaryota > Metazoa > Chordata > Actinopteri > Siluriformes > Ariidae > Neoarius > Neoarius graeffei. The sequence goes on from NC_083571.1 coordinate 103,003,832, forward strand.
GTAAAATAATATTATGCTCACATAATATTATTTGCCTGTTTGATGTAAAGTTTCATTCCTGCACATGTTGTGTAAATGTACACATCATCAGCTGTCCATCGCTAGTGATGATGAGTGCTTCATTAGGAAGCGCAAAAACACAGTATTTCATCAGTGTACACATAAAGCCCAGGCAAACCAAACCACCCAACAACCACATACCAGGCTTTTTGTTTTTGGAAGAAAACCGGAAAAGATTCGAATATATATGACACTAGAGTTGTTTTATTTTAATTTTATATCACAAATTTATTGGAAACCCACAAAAAATAATTGGAATGTTAATTAGCCTAAGAGTTGGTAGGATAAACAAAGAAAAGTGGCCACTAATGCACTGCCATGGCTCTACAGACAGATATTATTGTACGTGTCAGCCACCATAGGTCTTAATACATGCTTGGAAAGGGAGAGGTGAGGGAAGGATATTCAGTTGGCTACATGCCACTAAATCCTACACAGTGCACCTTTAAGGACAGCAGGGGTTGACTGTGCTCATTGTTATTGTGTGAATGAATTGTTGACGGTTCAAAACTCTGAGTGCTTGCCATACTACCAGTGCCAAGAAGCCAGGCAGGCTGTAATATGCTTCATTTTTTAATCACTTCTGAGGAAAATGTTTGTTTGTGAACAAAAGTAAAATAATGAGATTCTCACATCGCTTTCCAACACCAGAAGTCAACATCTCTTAAGTACTGCATGGTTAATGCCTACTGGAACAAGTTTAGCTGATCTCATGAAGCATTATAGTCTATCCTGAGCACTTCACACAGCCAAAGCAAGTGTACTGTTAATCTTGAAGGTCACACACAGCTCAGCTGGTGGAAGATGTTTTCTGATATCATTCAAAACATTAGCAACACTATCTCTGTAGGTGTTTTCTGATAATAATGTCTATTTATAATTCATTAATGATTCTTTATTGGTTCAATTATGTACCTTATCATAAATAGGCGAATACTGCTTTAGAAATATTAAAAAAGTAATAAACAAATTAATTGAATGATTAGTTAATTAACCAATTCATAATTAATTAATTAATTAATTAATTAATTAATTAATTAATTAATTAATGTTACTTGTCATAGTAGTGGGTGGCATGGCAGTGTAGTGGTTAGCACGGTCGCCTCACAGCAAGAAGATCCTGGGTTCGAGCCCAGTGGCCGGCGACGGCCTGTCTGTGTGGAGATTGCATGTTCTCCCTGTGTCTGCGTGGGTTTCCTTTGGGTGCTCCGGTTTCCCCAACAGTCCAAAGACATGCAGGTTAGGCTAACTGGTGGCTCTAAATGTGAGTGTGAATAGTTGTTTGTCTCTTTGTGTTAGCCCTGCGATGACCTGGCAACTTGTCCAGGGTGTACCCTGCCTCTTGCCCATTGTCAGCTGGGATAGGCTCCAGCTTGACTACAACCCTGTACAGGATAAGTGGCTACAGATAATGGATGTCATATTAGTAGTACAGTGTCTAGCAAAAGTATTTTGGAAAAGTGGCCAGAAAAACAACATTGCTTAAGAAAACACATTTGGAGTTTGCCTAGCAGCATGTGGCAGACTCCCCAAACACATGGAAGAAGATTTTCTAGTCAGATGAGACTAAAATTGATCTTTTTGGCCAACATGAGAAATGCCATGTGGGGCACAAACCCAACACCCTGAGAACACCATTCCTACAGTGAAGCATGGTGGTGGCAGCATCATGCTGTGGGGATATTTTTCATCTGCAGGAAAGCTGGTCAGGACTGAAGGAAAGATGGATGGCACTAAATACAGGGCATTTCTGGAGGATAACCTGTTTGAGTCAACCAGAGGTTTGAGACTGGGATGAAGGTTCATATTCCAGCAGGACAATGACCTTAAACATACTGCTAAAGCTACAGTGGAGTGGTTTAAAGGGAAACATTTAAATGTCTTGGAATGGCCTAGTCAAAGCCCAGACCTCAATCCAATTGAGAATATGTGGCATAACTTGAAGATTGCTGTACACCAACAGAACTCATCTAACTTGAAGGAGTTGGAACAGTTTTGCCTTGAGGAATGGGCAAAAATCCCAGTGGCTAGATGTGCTAAGCTAATAGAGACATACCCCAAGAGACTTGCAGCTGTAATTGCAGCAAAAAGTGGCTCTATAAAGTATTGACTTTGGGGGGTGAATACCTATGCACACTCCAGATTTCTGTTTTTTCATCTTAATTATTGTTTGTGTCACAATAAAAGAACAATTTGCACCTTTAAAATAGTAGTCATGCTGTGTAAATAAAATGGTGCTAACCCCCCCAAAAAAATCAATTTTCATTCCAGCTTGTAATGCAACAAAACAGGACAAACAATAAGGGGGATGAATGCTTTTGCAAGACACTGTATCAGCAGCAGCAGTGTCATCATCATCATCATCTCTTTCCTTCTTTTCTTGCAGCTCAAACATGTCTGCTGCGGAAAGCAAGCACAGCAAATCTGATCTCTCTGATGCAGTGAGTTCACTGCTGCCACATCCTGAATCGCTGAGCAACCGTGTCCCACTGGGTGGGGAAGGTGAGAGGTCAGCCACTGGTCGCACGGATTTCTTCCGAAACCTGGAAAGAGTGGAGACTCTACGCAGCTATTGGGAGCTCAAACATGTTCAGATGGAGGGCCTGGGGCAGGTATTCCTCTCACAGTTGAATAGTCAGACACTTAGAACACTTACACCCATCATCTTACCATCCCCAATATTATTATAGTATTGCATTATATGTGTGTTTTCCCCTTAAATACCCAAGATCTGTTATTTGTTCTGAACACCTCACAAATTTAGTATAATATATAGATTTAGGCACTGCCTTAAAGCAGAGCTCCCATCTGTTTCTGGGTTGTAGAATTTTCTTATATCATAGCCAGTCTCTTTTGTTTTATTTCTTTACTGGCTAGCACTGGCCACTAGGCGGTGTGTATGACTGGTAATTACTAACACTGACCACCATATTACACATATGGGCGCTGTGTGAGACGGCTGCCTCTCCAGTAGCTCTGTAGTTTTTAGCTCTTTAAACCTCTTTTTTCCACCTTTTTTTTACTTTTCTGCTCTTCTTATGAAGACATGGTGTGTTTTACTGTACAACATGGATATATTTAACTTTAACCTGCAACCAGGAGCCAGTTTTCTCTCTTATTCGAGAGAGGAGCTGCTGGCCCTGAAAACAATGGCACGAGCCAGGATACGACACCCCATCCCGGCTGAGCTGAGGAGGAAACCCAGGGGCTGCAAAGCCAGAGCTAAGCTAAAGGCTAGGCTAGCGGACAACCGGTGGCGCTACAAACCATCCATTCCCTCCGTTATCATGGGGAATGTGAACTCGCTGCCGAATAAAGTCGATGAGCTTTCTGCTCTGAACAACCAGCGGCTTTACCGGGAGAGCAGCTTATTTATCTTTATGAAGACATGGCTAACACACCTTGTACCGGATGCTAACGTGGACCTGCGGGGATTCACTGCTGTGAGAGCCGACAGAGACATTAAAGCATGCGGGAAAGGCAAAGGTGGGGGACTCATCATTTATGTTAACAACCGCTGGTGTAACCCTGGACATATCTCCGTAAAGACAGTTTTATGTTGCCCGGACTTGGAGCTGCTAGCCATTAGCCTGCAGCCATATTATCTGCTGAGGGAGTTCAGTCACGTGATCACCATCTGTGTTTACATCCCTCCGAAGGCAGACACAGCCGCTGCATGTGAGAGGATTCACTCTGTCACAGCAAGGCTGCAGACACAGCACCCTGAGGCATTTATCATAATTTCTGGGGACTTTAATCACGCTACTTTGGACTCTACTTTGGCTGCTTTTTACCAGGCTGTGGATTGTCCAACAAGGAACAACAGGACAATAGACTTGCTGTATGCTAATGTGAGGGATGCATACAGAGTCACACCCCTCCCCCCTCTAGGGAAGTCTGACCACAACCTGGTTCTTCTACAGCCGAAGTACACCCCCCTGGTTCAAAGGCAGCCTGCAACAACTAGCTCCATCAGGAGGTGGTCCCCTGAAATGGAAGATGCCCTCAGGGACTGTTATGACATCACGGACTGGGATGTGCTGCTTAGCCTACACTGTGAGGACATAGAGGGGCTGACATACTGTCTGATGGATTACCTTAACTTCTCTGCAAACGTGGTCTCCCCCCCCAAGGCTACATCCACACGACAACGGCAACGAGATGTTATTTAAAAATATATCGCGTCCAAATGGGCAACGATCAGTAAAATATCAGGTCCATATGGCAACGCAACGCTTGCTGAAAACGATGCAATACACATGCCACACCTCTAGGGGCACTGTAAGACGGTCCCTTCAGAGACACCAGAACAATAGAAGAAGTAAGGACGCATGCGCATAAACTATTATGCGCGAGACTTCATATTAGCCACAAAGTCAGGAAAATCTGTTCGTAAAATTACATTATAATGACCAAATACAATGAAAAGTATTTTTCCAGTCTCACCTGTGAAAGGTAATCCCATGTGATCTCATTTGGACGGCAAACCTGTTGGTACAGTTAAACGCAGCTAATCTTTATTCTCCGCTTTGACCTATCCAATATGGCAGCAAGGATGACGTATGATTCTACGTGGAAGGCGGCGTCTTTAATGGTCCGGAATAAATTGAATGCTACACGTTGATGGATTAATTTGTTGTTTCTCACCTGTGAAAGGTAATCCCATGTGATCTCGTTTGGACGGTAAACCTGTTGGTACAGTTAAACGCAGCACATGAATCTTTATTCTCCGCTTTGACCTATCCAATATGGCGGCGAGGATGACGTATGATTCTACGCGGAAGGCGGCATCTTTAATGGTCCGGAATAAATTGAATGCTACACGTTGATGGATTAATTTGTTGTTTCTCACCTGTGAAAGGTAATCCCATGTGATCTCGTTTGGACGGTAAACCTGTTGGTACAGTTAAACGCAGCACATGAATCTTTATTCTCCGCTTTGACCTATCCAATATGGCGGCGAGGATGACGTATGATTCTACGCGGAAGGCGGCGTCTTTAATGGTCCGGAATAAATTGAATGCTACACGTTGATGGATTAATTTGCTCTTCTACGCCCTTTTTGAGGAATGTATTGTAGGACTAAAACCAACATCTGAAGAGGTGAGATCGCTCCTTTTTTTCCCTATTTTTGATGGCGGGATTGACTCTGCCCTAAGGGCAGAGTCTCTCTCTCTCTCTCTCTCTCTCTCTCTCTCTCACTTTGTACCATTACACAATACATATTCACAGTGAAAATATTTTGTAAGCACGTTTCATGAACCAAGTTATAGGATTTGTTGACAACTCGCATCGAGTTCGTTACACTTCTACCCGGCGTGAAGCGCTCACAGTCATGTGGTTGTGACGTCATCATAAACAAATCCGTTCTACTCATCCAGACGACTTAACAACGGCAACGTTGCCAGATCTTTCCACTCTGGAACCCGTTCTCAAAAAGATTGCGTTTTGGGCACCCAAAATGCCGGTGCCGTGTGGACGCCAGGCCTAAACGATAAGCAATTGTATCGGAGTCACCTGAATCCATTGCCGTGTGGACAGGGCCTAAGACTGTACGGTGTTACCCTAATAACAAGCCATAAGTAACACAGGAAGTCAAAGCTGTCCTCAACAGGAAGAAGGCCGCCTTCAGGAGCAGGGATAGGGAGGCGATGAAAGCAGCACAGCAGGAGGTAAAACTCTGCGTGAGGGAAGCTAAGGACAGCTACAGGAGAAAGGTGGAGCAGAAGCTGAAGGAGAACAGCATAAGGGAGGTCTGGGAAGGTGTGAAAACCATCACAGGCCACAATACAAAGACCAGAGTCATTGAGGGGACAGTGGAGAGGGCGAATGAGTTGAATGACTTTTTCAATCAGTTCAACCAGCCCACGTCCCCCCCACCCTCTCCCTCACTGCAGCCATCTCTCCTTCTTCCCTCAACACACCTCCCCCCAGTCATCACAGCAGCTCCCTCCTCCCCCTCCTCCCCCACCTCAACACAGACTCCTCCATGCATTACTGCAGACCAGAGGTCAGAGGTCAACTGAGGAAGCTTCACCCCAGGAAAGCAGCAGGCCCGGACAAGGTGTGTCCCTGACTACTGAAGACCTGTGCTGCTGAACTGGGTGAACCACTCCAATGCATCTTCAACCTTAGCCTGCAGCTGGGGAGAGTGCCCACCCTCTGGAAGACATCATGTACAGTATCATTCCAGTTCCCAAAACGAATTGGCCCAGTGAGCTGAACGACTTCTGACCAGTGGCACTCACTTCACATCTGATGAAGACGTTGGAGCAGCTCTTCCTCAGCCTCCTCAGACCCCAGGTACAACATGCCCAGGACTGTCTGAAGTTTGCGTACTGGGCAGGTGTCGGTGTGGAAGACGCCATCCTCTACCTGCTACACCGAGCCCACTCGCATTTGGATAAGGGAAATGGCACAGTGAGGATCCTCTTCTTGGACTTCTCAAGTGCCTTCAACACCATCCAGCCCCTACTGCTTCAGGACAAACTGAACAGGATGCGATTGGACCCCTGCCTGGTCACCTGGATCTCCAGCTACCTCACTGACAGGCCGCAGTACATCAGGCTGAAGGACATCATGTCTGACACTGTGATTAGCAGCACCGGAGCAGCACCAGAGCACCCCAGGGCACGGTGCTGGCCCCTCTTCTCTTCACCCTGTACACCGCGGACTTCTGCTACAACTCAGAACTGTGTCACATTCAGAAGTTTGCCGATGCCACAGCCATCATTGGGTGTATCAGTGACGACAGAGAAGAGGAGTATAGGAGCCTGGTGAGGGACTTTGCTGTGTGGTGCAACAGGAACCATCTGCAGCTCAACACCTCGAAGACCAAGGAGCTGGTCATTGATTTTGAGAGGTCCAGACCAAGGTCACGACTAGTTCTGATCGAGGGAGTCGAGGTGGAGGCTGTGGATTCCTACAAGTACCTCGGGCTGTGGCTGGACAGCAAGCTGGACTGGACTTGCAACACTAAACACTTATACAGGAAGGGACAGAGCAGGCTATACTTCCTTAGGAGGCTGCAGTCCTTTAACATCTGCAGGAAACTCCTGTGGATGTTCTATCAGTCTGTGGTCGCCAGTGTCCTGTTTTACACTGTGGTGTGCTGGGGGGGCAGCACATCCAAGAAGGACACATCCAGGCTGGACAAACTGATCAGGTGGGCCGGCTTTGTGGTCAGCATGAAGCTGGACTCTCTGGTGACGGTGGCAGAGAAGAGATCTATGGACAAACTATTGAACATCATGGACGATGCCAGTCATCCTCTGCACACCGTCATCAGCAACCAGAGGAGCCTGTTCAGTGACAGAATGCTCCTTCCCAAGTGCAGGACGAACAGACTTAAAAACTCCTTTGTCCCTCACGCCATCAGACTGTACAACTCCTCTCTGGGGGTGAGGAGGGGTAACAGGAGGACAGAGGATGGGAAGGAGCAGTAGCCTAGCCTAACAATAAGCAATACCAGACAATGTGCAATATAAAGTGCAATATCTCTCCTGCCGCCGCCCCCCTTCTCTTCCCCCCTCCTTCCCCCCTCCCCCTTCCTCTCTTCCCCATATCTTATTCTTTTTATATTTGTATATGTAAATACTTAATTTATTTTAATTTATCTAGAAGTTTTTTTCTATTTCTTTTCTCTGTTTATCTGTAATGATGCTGCTGGAATCTTAATTTCCCTGAGGGAACCCATCCAAATGGATCAATAAAGTTTTATCTAATCTAATCTAATCTAATCTAATCTAATCTAATCTAATCTAATCTAATCTAGGCGGTGTGTATGACTGGTAATTACTAACACTGGCCACTAGGCGGTGTGTATGAGTGGTGGTACACGTACACAGACAAACCACAAAAAATTGACTCGATGGGTTTACCATTTTTTCTTAGGCCCCAGTCACACCGCCCGAACTTTGCTGGAGCATTCCTGGAGCGGTGAAAAAAATTCATCACCGCTCGTAACCGTTCACCACCGTTTAACAAAAGTTGGCCCCCGTTAAAGCAACGCCGTATACGCTCGGCCACCGCTGATGTTTCTCGAGGGGCCCTCCTACCGCTCCGAAAGTTTTGAGCTGCACAAAATATTGCGAGCGGTGAGGAGGGGGCAATTTTCCACCCCGGCAAAGTTCACCCCCGCTCCACCAACGCCCAGTCAAAGTTTGGCACCGCTAGACGCAAGTTCGTGGACGCTTGGGTCCGCTAGGCCAACGCAGAAATCTTGAACGCTGGACCACCGCTGCTTCGCCAGCGTTGCCCGGGCGGCGATTAAACGTTGCACAAACTTCGGTGGAGCGGTTGTAAGCGTTTTACGAGCGGACACGGGGTTGCTGGAACGGTGTCGGGCGTTGAAGCAGCTATCCATGGCGGCGATGAACTTTGATTTGGCGTTGGTATAGAGGTGTCGGAGCGGGACCAGAATTTGGCTATAAATACGGGGAGAAATGGACCAGGAGCTCATTTGGAATCGAGCTGCCGTTGAGTTCAGACCTCATCTATATCGAATTTGCTCAAAGTTACAGTAAAACTGTATCACCTTGGATGCTGAGAGACTTGCTATGATTGGTGCACTAGTCCAGCAGCAGAATCAGAACCCCCTCAGATTGCAACAAGCTGTTGACAGATTTTTTTGATTTGATTTGATTTGATTCGATCATAATGTAAAATGAAGTACAAAATACATTAAAATCAGGATTACACAAGAAAGCGCAAGCACTTATTTCCATTGTGGTCCCATTAAAACACGTAAAACAGCAATGGCAACGTTATGATTTGACTTAATATTGACTCACTGTACTATGTAAATGGTGAAAATAATAATAATAATAATAATAATAATAATAACAACAACCACAATAATAATAATAATAATAATAATAAATTGACTTAAATTGACTAGACTAGTAGACAATGAAAATGCATTGTATAGACTAGACTGGAATTTGATTATAAAATTTGATTTCAAAAAGTATGACTAGTACCTATGGATAACAATTATAAAGTAAAATGTATATATTAATAGTAAATATTAAATGATGATTAAATAATGATAAAGATAATATAATAGCAAATAATAATAACATTAAGGAAAAGACAGCAAAAACATAATGAAAATAGAAATAATCTGACTGATAGCAAACAATAAACAAAAAATAAAGTAATATGAATGATAATAAAAAAGTATAAAGTAATATAAATAATAATATTAATAACAAACGTTTTTATAGATAAAAATATGATAATAAGATCAACTAAACAACAGTGAAAAAAGGGGAAAAGCTATACAGACAACAGAACAGTAATAAGAATTTTAACTAGAAAAAAAAGAAGGAGAAGAGAGAGAAGAAGGAGAGACAGAGTTGTGTGGGTCAGACAGTGGATACTGAGAAGGCCTGAACATGGACTGTATGACAAGCTGATGGTGGAGCTTCTATCAAAAATCTATCAGAACTTGTATCAAAACGATCCGTTCAGCTCCGTAGTCACAAGCGGTATGCCGCTAAACCAACTTTATACCCCCGCCGTGCCAAAGCCCGCATGCGCAGAACGCCGCTATACCAACGCTTGCGTCACCGCTAAACCAACGCTCGCTACCGCTAAACCAACGCTAAAGCAACGCCGGCTTCAGCGGTGCACCGCTAAGCCAACGCCCATGTTTTCGATTTTTTTCCCATTTTGTGCGCGGTGACGAGCGTTGTCGAAATTCGGCCCCCCTCCCTACCGTTCAAGGAACGCTCCAGCAAAGTTCGGGCGGTGTGACCGGGGCCTTAGGTATGGTGCTCCGCTCACGCAGGCCTTTGGGCCGCGCTGGAGCGCTGCTATTAAAATACACCACTAGAGGGCACTCTGTTAAGGTTCTCAGTTCAGTTCCTAGGTCTTTTTTAATGGAATGCCATTTAAGTCAATAATTATTGAATAAATGAATGAATGAATCCTGAAATAAATAAATCACACACACCAGTCAATATACAGTTCTAGTTTAATAAATAAAGGGGGGTATTTCTAAATGTTGTTTTTCAAATTACTACTTTTATTTATTTCAGGGGACTTTTATATCTAATGCCATATTTATTTCCCAGCTCTTTTTTATTTTCATCCGTCCATTATCCATAGCCGCTTATCCTGTGCAGGGTCACAGGCAAGCTGGAGCCTATCCCAGCTGACTATGGGGGAGGTACACCCTGGACAAGTCACCAGAGGGCTAAGGGCCTCTGCATGCTCTTGCGACAAGGCTTTCACAGACAGCTTTTCGCAGACAGTTGTAATTTATCGTTGAGCGGGGAGTAATAGGCGTGCGCGGTTATTTACCGCCACAACGCAAGGGGGCGCGAAGTCACGAAATCGCTAGGAGTAGTTGGTGGGTGTGGTTAGTGGAGTGTTTATCCTCCGGTTACTTATAATGACTAGAACTGGAGTCATATAGATGTACGTACTTCCTCACTTCCTCGATCAACCGCTCTTCATGCTGCTCCATCTTCGCTCGTGTTTTTAAAAATGGCGGTCGTGAAAACAAAACAAACCGGGAAAGTAGGGAAGCGGAAGTGCGTGTACAGCGGATGTAGAGTGGACCAATCAGAGCCCTCTTCTCTGCGACGCTGTCTGCGAGGCTTCTGCGGTGGTCACAATTTTTGGGAGGTGCGCACAGAGCGTCTGCGAAGGGGGGGGGCTACGCAGACGCCTTCTGCGACGCCATCTGCGAGGACTGCGTTGTCAGCATAAATTGGCCTTAACACATAGAGACAAACAACTATTTACACTCACACCTACGGTCAATTTAGAGCCACCAGTTAACCTAATCTGCATGTCTTTGGACTTTGGGGATGGAAACCGGAGCACCCGGAAGAAACCCACGCAGACAAGAGGAGAACATGCAAACTCCACACAGAAAGGCCCCCGTTAGCTGCTGTGTTCGAACCCAGAACCTTCTTGCTGATACTGTTTTGTCCCATATTGAAGACTTTTTTGAGACTCTGGCAGATAATTGCTCTTCAAGATATAGACATGGATGTTGCCGTTTTAAACTGAGACTGATTGAGCGCCGTGTTCATGTGGAAGATGTCCAAGAAGTTGCTTTTTTCAGAGTGAGACATCCCACACAGATAAACAATGACCAGCAATCATGTCATCTCCTGTCTTTCCATCCATCAGAAATTTTTGCAGCCTTCTCATATATTCCATGCTGCTGTATATTCAGTGATTCAGTGCTGTTCTGGTTCTGATGCTGTTGTTGCTTTGTTTGCTATTGATTTATTTAATACTGACTTAAATGGGGGCGGCACGGTGGTGTAGTGGTTAGCGCTGTCACCTCACAGCAAGAAGGTCCAGGTTCGAGCCCCGTGGCCGGTGAGGGCCTTTCTGTGCGGAGTTTGCATGGAGTTCTCCCCGTGTCCGCGTGGGTTTCCTCCGGGTGCTCCGGTTTCCCCCACAGTCCAAAGACATGCAGGTTAGGTTAACTGGTGACTCTAAATTGACCATAGGTGTGAGTGTGAATGGTTGTCTGTGTCTATGTGTCAGCCCTGTGATGACCTGGCGACTTGTCCAAGGTGTACCCTGCCTTTCGCCCGTAGTCAGCTGGGATAGGCTCCAGCTTGCCTGCGACCCTGTAGAACAGGATAAAGCGGCTAGAGATAATGAGATGAGATGACTTAAATGGCATTCCATACTTTTTGGTATGAAATATCAGAATACCGTATATTATGGTGTGATGGACCATCAAGATAATCGCTTGTAGTGTAGGGATTCAGTCAGACTGGCATTTGATGATGTGTAAGTGGTACTGCAGAAGGCTCATAAACTCATGCAAACCTCTAAACACTGAAGTTAACCTGACAGTAGTACTTAGGTCTGGATTTTCATTACGGAAATAAAATATCTTCCTGTGCAATGGCAATAAAAAGAATCTTATCTGACACGTAGCTTTATGGTTTTTATAAGCTACTCTTGGTCACCAAATGACTTAACTCAAGATAAAGGCCTCACCATACAATCTTATGCAAGCGTTTCAGCGAAAAGGCAAATATTGGCATGAACTTTGAGAAAATAAAATCTCATCTCCTCTAGCCGCTTTATCCTGTTCTACAGGGTCGCAGGTAAGCTGGAGCCTATCCCAGCTGACTACAGGCGAAAGGGGGGGTACACCCTGGACAAGTCGCCATGTCATCACAGGGCTGACACATAGACACAGACAACCATTCACACTCACTTTAGAGTCACCAGTTAACCTAACCTGCATGCAAACTCCGCACAGAAAGGCCCTCGCCGGCCACAGGGCTCAAACCCAGACCTTCTTGCTGTGAGGCGACAGCGCTAACCACTACACCACCGGAGGTCACACATCGGAGATGTAAAACTTCTGCACTAGTGAGCAACTGTGACAATTTGTAAATAAACATGGCCACCATGTTTGCTTCATGAAATGCGGAAGATTTTGAGAGAATTTTGATTGAGAAAGATGCATTAAACACCCGAAAGGAACCTGTATGTACAGTGGTGCTTGAAAGTTTGTGAACCCTTTAGAATTTTATATATTTCTGCATAAATATGGCCTAAAACATCATCAGATTTTCACACAAGTCCTAAAAGTAGATAAAGAGAACCCAGTTAAACAAATAAGACAAAAATATTATACCTGGTCATTTATTTATTGAGGAAAATGATCCAATATTACATATCTGTGAGTGTCAAAAGTATGTGAACCTCTAGGATTAGCAGTTAATTTGAAGGTGAAATTAGAGTCAGGTGTTTTCAATCAATGGGATGACAATCAGGTGTGAGTGGGCACCCTGTTTTATTTAAAGAACAGGGATCTATCAAAGTCTGATCTTCTCAACACATGTTTGTGGAAGTGTATCATGGCATGAACAAAAGAGATTTCTGAGGACCTCAGAAAAAGCGTTGTTGATGCTCATCAGGCTGGAAAAGGTTACAAAACCATCTCTAAGGAGTTTGGACTCCACCAATCCACAGTCAGACAGATTGTGTGCAAATGGAGGAAATTCAAGACCATTGTTACCCTCCCCAGGAGTGGTCGACCAACAAAGATCACTCCAAGAGCAAGGCGTGTAATAGTCGGCAAGGTCACAAAGGACCCCAGGGTAACTTCTAAGCAACTGAAGGCCTCTCTCACATTGGCTAATGTTAATGTTCATGAGTCCACCATCAGGACAATACTGAACAATGGTGTGCATGGCAGGGTTGCAAGGAGAAAGCTACTGCTCTCCAAAAAGGACATTAAAAGGACATAAATTTCTGACCTTAATCCAATGGAAATGTTGTGGAAGGACCTGAAGCGAGCAGTTCATGTGAGGAAACCCACCAACATCCCAGAGTCGAAGCTGTTCTGTACGGAGGAATGGGCTAAAATTCCTCCAAGCCGGTGTGCAGGACTGATCAACAGTTACCGGTAAAGTTTAGTTGCAGTTATTGCTGCACAAGGGGGTCACACCAGATACTAAAAGCAAAGGTTCACATACTTTTGCCACTCACAGATATGTAATATTGGATCGTTTTCCTCCATAAATAAATGACCAAGTATAATATTTTTGTCTCATTTGTTTAACTGGGTTTGAATGTCATGGCAATATTTGGGCTTTCAGTAATTTCTTTGAACTGTTCTTTTTCTGTGGCAGAATGTACAGCACACAGCTTTAATTTAAAAAAAACACTAGAATTTGGTGCACAAGTTTTAATTTTCTTTGGGTTTTCTGAAATCAATACAGGGTCAAAATTATACCTACAGGGTCAAAAATATACATACAGCACACCTAATATTTGGGTAAAATGTCTCTTTGCAAGATTCACCTTGACCAAACATTTTTGTTTACCATGAACAAGCTTCTGGCAGAATTCTGGTTGGATATTTCATGACTCTTCATGGTAGAATTGATAGAGTTCAGGGTTTTTTTTCTTGGCATGGACTCGACTTATAAGCACGGTCCATATATTTTCAAGAGGGTTGAAGTCAGGACTTGTTTTAAGTTTAATGTTAGCCTGCTTTATCCTCCACAACCAGCTCTGATGTGTGTTTGGGTTCATTGTCCTGTTGTAAGTCCCAAGTCCTGTTCAAGTTTCTGTTGGTTTATGCTGAAGAATTCTGAGGTAGTCCTCCTTCTTCATTATTCCATCCACTTTGTGCAATGAACCAGTCCCACTGGCAGCAAAACAGCCCCAGAGCATGATGATCCTACCACCACCACCAGCTGGTACAGTGTCCCTCTGTACATGGTGGTCACTGTGGCCAAACAACTCAATCTTTGTCTCATCTGACCATACAGCTTTCCTCCAGAAGGCTTTTTTCTTTGTCGATGTGGTCAGCTTCAAGCTTTAGTTCAGCTTGAAGTTGTCAATTTTGGAGCAGGGGGTTATTTCTTGGATAGCAGCCTCTTAGTCCATGGTGATCTGAACTGTAGACAGTGATCCATCAGCTTCCAGTTCATGGCAGGGCTGTGCCATGGTGGTGCCCAGGCTGTTCTGACCAAATTAGAATCAGAATTACTTTATTAATCCCCAGAGGGAAATTGTCTGAAAAAAAAGAATAAATAAAGTAAAATAAAATAAATTTAAATAAGTTCAATAACTTCAAGTAAAAGCAAAATGAAGTGATTTTATATACAATGATTCCTATATACATATACCGGTATTGCACCTTGTATACAGTATACATGGTAAAGACAGTGTACCAGAGTTATACAGTGGCATTGTACAGCTTGACTGCAACAGGTAGGAATGATTTCCTGTGTCTCTCAGTTGTGCAGCATGGAAGAATCAGCCGTTTACTGAACGTGCTCCTGTGGCTGATCAACTCCTCATGTAGAGGGTGGGAAGGACAGTCTAAGATTGTTTGTTTTTATTTTGGACAGTGTCCTCTTCTCCAACACCACTGTCAGAGAGTCCAGTTCCACGCCTACAACATGGCCAGCCTTCCTGATGATCTTATTGAGTCTGTTAGTGTCCTTCACCCTCAAGCCGCTGCCCCAGCAGACAACAGTGTACAGGATGGCACTGGCCACCACAGACTCATAGAATATCCGCAGCATCGTTCGGCAGATGTTGAAGGACCTCAGCCGTCTCAGAAAATAGAGACGGCTCTGCCCCTTTTTGTATACCGTGTCCACGTTTTTGGACCAGTCCAGTTTATTATCCACGTACACCCCCAGGTACTTATATTCCTCCACCATGTCCACACTGACCCCTTGGATGTTAACAGGGTTCACCGGAGCCCTGATTCTCTTCAGATCAACCACTAGTTCTTTTGTCTTCATCATGTTGAGCTGTAGGTGGTTCTTCCTGCTCCACGTGACAAAGTTTTCCACCACCGTCCTGCACTCGCTCACCACCAGTAATACATCCAACCACTGCAGAGTCATCAGAAAATTTCTGGAGGTGGCAGGTCTCCGTGCAGTAGTTGAAATCAGTGGTGTAGAGAGTGAAAAGGAAAGGAGAAAGGACAGTCGCTTGCAGAGCCCCGGTGTTGCTGATCACTCTGTCCGACACACAGCACTGCAAGCGTACGTACTGTGGTCTGCCAGTCAAATAATCCACAATCCAGGACACCAGTAGGGCATCCATCTCCATCGCTGTCAACTTCTCACCCAGCAGAGCTGGCCGGATGGGGTCAAACCAATTTCCTTTCAGCTGAAGGTGACGGTTTGGGTTTTCTTGAAGCAAAGTGGCTTGGCAAAGTGACTACACCTCACAAAAACTTGGATACAGTTGTTTGAACTAATCTTGGGATCTGCAGTTGTTTAGAAATGGCTCCAAGAGGCATTCCGGAGTTGTGTATATCTGCGATCCTCTTTCTCAGGTCTGCACTGAGCTCCTTGGACTTTTCCATTTTACTGTGTGTTGGTCAATCCAATGAGTGCTGTAAACAAACCCTTTTTATGAAGGCACAGAGAAGCTACCAGCTGTAGTCAATCATGACCACTAACAGGAAGTTAAGAGACCTCGGCCTTGGCAAGATAAGAGACATTTTGGAAGTTTCAGCACCTCTGAATTAATAATCTAAGTGAACGAATGTACATTTTTGAACCTATATGTACAATTTTGACCCTGTGCACCAAATTCTAGTGTTTATTTTTTAATTAAAGCTGTATGCTGTACATTCTGCCACAGAAAAAGAACAGTTCAAAGAAATTACTGAAAGCCCAAATATTGCCATGACATTCATATCCAAGATGATATTCATGTCACTGCATGTAAACTTCTGACCACAACTGTATATATATTAGGTGGCATGTGTATTTGCAGTGTGTGCCTATGTTGGTGTTCTAATTAGTACACATACATGCAGCTCTCTTGACATGTGTGATTAGTAGAATACCAGCTCAAGATGCTCTGGCTAGGAGTCATCCTAATACTTGGCTCACGCAAGTAGATGAAGTGTCATGCATACCCAGCAGTGAGCGAGTGTGTGTGTGTGTGTGTGTGTGTGTTAGTTTTGAAACTGCTGAATGAAGCAGTAAGCAAGTAAGAATGTTGAAGATCTTGGTTGTATTAGCAGCTATCTCCTGATACCATTTGATCCCTGGACTTGGTACTCAAGATATAATTAAGTAATTGAAAAAGAATCCAAATGTTTGCTTTAGATTTTGACTGCTCCATGATGGCTAATGTGTTCCGAGTTTGCGCCACTGATGTTTACAAATTAGAGTTTCACTTTGCCCTTTAGTTTAAGCACTGTAACCTATACTCCTTGGCATTTGTCGATACATAATTCAACTAATGAATCCTGAATGGCAGTGTTTAATCCATGTCAAGAATGTAGAAATTTACAGTTTATCAGTTTGTACAGATTTGTGTGTGTGCATGTGTGAATCAAGTGCAAATGTGCAAGTGCAGAGAAATGACTGAGCTGTTCTGCGTCTAATTTTAAAGGATAAACAGGGTCCTCTTCAGCACCTTGCGTTCCCTCAGAGCCAGCGTTCCACCTGTCTGACACTTGTCTCTGTGACTGACACATTCTCTGCTCCTTATAGAGAGGAGGAGTGTGTGTATGGGTGGGGGGGGGGTTCACTTCTGTCTCCCTTACAGAACCTGTGGCTTGGTCACACCGTTGATGTCAACAACCGGACTGCTGTTAACATAGAGCTAAAAAAAAAAAGAAAAAAGTGGGAGATAGGGATACATAGGGGATTAAAAGTGTCAATAAAGTAGAGTTTGACGTAGACAGAGGCTCGGCCTTGGGCCCCATGCTTGTGACTTTGGTTACCATGGAGAACTTATTGCGTGATAAGGATGTTTGGATTGTGGGTAGTGTGTGCTTAGTTGTATCCATTTTATGGAGGAAGTTTTGGAATTTATTCACCCACAAGAGGAAACAAGATAAATCAACTCGAAGCACATCAGTTTACTCACAGGTAACACGCATGCTCTCGTTTATCCCCACACACTGCTCAGTGTTTTTTTGCCACTCACATATGGCAAGGTGTGTAATAAATGAGAGTATGGAGAGCTTAAATATTAGTGCTGAATTTATATACAAACCATGTAGTGCACAGTACATTCTATAACAGTTTTTTACACCAGTACAGATACTTTATGCATGTTTGATGGTCTAAGAGCACAGAACATGTGAGCTGTCAGCTGTGGAACCTTCCTTGCCTGCTTTGGTTACTCAGTGATATGAGTCAAATGATTCAGACATTCATCATGTGATATGGGTCAGCAGGTTTATTGGTGAGGCTCTGCTGTGGTCCATAGATTTTGCTACTTTTCCCAACGTGTTATTGTAATAGCACATAAAGCAATCAAGTAAAAAAGTTTGGAATGTGCTACAGTCTTGACTGTTGTGTGTTTCATTTAATTTCTCTCTCATATTAGTCTAAAGGTGCTGTCTGTGCATTAACCTTCTGTGATAAAACCTGTTAATCTCTAACCTTCTTTGGGAAACTTTCTTCCTAACATTTTGAACATAACCTGAATAAAGAACACACAAGCAGAGGTGCAGAGCCTTTTTCCCCAAAAGAACAGCTGTATAATACAATTGTATATGATGATGATGTTCATCCTTTGGGGGTTGAAGATGACCATGACTTCAATTTGTTGGGTGGCGGTTGTGGGTCCGGAGGTGACTGATGAGGCCAATCCGGGCTTTGAAGGTACACCCACATGTTGATATTCCACGTGCCAAGGTTGAGTACCTTCACTATCTTTTCATTGTATTTCGACCGATGAGTGGAATCCCTGCCAGCCACAGTGTGCTGGCCAGGATGAGGTGAAGCAGGCTATGTTTGGGGCACCTTTTCTAGCGCCTTTCTCCATGGAGGTGAGCAGAGCGAATCCTAAACAGGGCTGCACAGACATCCAGGGGGCTGCCAAACTCCGCTGCTGCTTCGTTCCAGCAGAGAGTGACCCTATGGGCTGCCTGTGTGCAGTTTCATGACTACAGCTTCCAGTCTTTCCGCACCTGCCGCTTTGCCACTTGCCCATCGCCACAGGACTTGAATTTAAAGTCGTGACTTGTGCGTGACTTGGATTAGAGTGAGGGAGAGTTGCGCAGCCGTCAGCCTCACTCTCTTATCCCGATCTAACTGGGTCCAGGGGCAAGACAGAATCAAGATGGCTGGAGCTAGGTCAGGATGCAGTGGATGCCCAACAGTTTTCTACATGTTGCACTGTGCCCTGATCATGCTCCACAAACGCTTTGCTGGGTCCACCTTCCTGCCCATTGAACCACCAGGTGGTGGTCTCCTCCATGCAGTCTGCTGAGTCCAGTCTTCGGTCGTAACCCTGACCAGGGGGAGCGAGGGGTTGCTCGTGCTTGCTCAAGGCACCACCCCAGGCTAGTAGAGGGAAGGACATGTCTTACTACTCCATTGCATGGTGGTCAAGGATGGCACATGCCCACTGCCCTAATACAGATTTGACAATTGTATATAATTGCATAATAAACTAAAAGGACACATGGTAGAGTGCATACCTCTGCCAAGCATCAAAATCATTTGAACCAAGGATAATACTAAAGCTGTACACCAAATTTCATCAAAATTCATTCACTATTTTCGGACTTATTTTTGGAACAGACAAAAAAAAAATCCTGGCTCCACATACATATCCAGATTTACATCAAAATCGAATCAATTGTTCCTTGGCTCATGGCCCACCTTTCCTCAAAATTTCATCAAAATCCTTTCACTACTTTTTGAGTTACATTTGGAACAGACAGACAAACAAACAAACGGAGGTGAAAACATAACCTCCTCCGACAAATTTGGCGGAGGTAAAAAGTATAATATTGTATGGACTTGCAAGTCTTGCAGTGCTATTGGTGATCACTGGCCTTATTTCCATCTAGCTTCTGTAAATAAAAGTAACATGAAACAGAAAGCAAAGACAGATATGTAGATGCACTGAAGACTAGACAAGAAGCAGCCAAATGGAGCAGTGAAGGAAAGGACACGAAAAGGAAAAGCCCTTCATATGGATGCTGCAAAATAACATGCCATTTTTAAAGGAACTTCAACTGCTGTTCAGTCTGACCTGCAAGCATGTAGCTATATCACTGACTAGCAAATAAAACCAAAATGAGGTGCATACTTGACATTATTAATATATGTAGATGAACCTATTTTTGAAACTATTTATTCTGAAAGTCAGTGGAAATTTTCAACATCAGTATAAAAATGAAGCCCTTGAACAAACAGTAAGCTTTGTCACCTCCCCAGATAGCCTTGGCATATCTATGCATTTGCATATTCATAATTCTTGGAATTTATAATAAGAAATTAGAGATTAGAGTTTAAACTAATCTATGCTGTAAATATATAAAGTGAGGTTAAGTGAAAGAAGGCATGGTTGGTTCAGAGTCTGTTATCTACTGTAAGCTATGAGCTCAAAGTATGTGGAGAACATCATGTTCAGGTGGAATAAGATCATCAGCAATGCTGAGCACAGGTCTCTTACTGCTGACTGTCAGAAGCAGGTGGCCCTGTGTTATACCATTCAGTCATTTGAATGTACTCAAGGTCTGTTTGTGAATCCTCCAGAAAGCCTCAAGCAGATGTTTTGCTACTAATTTCATTGTAAGTATGTATTGGACACTGAAAACATGACTTAGTTTTATATATTACACACACACACACACACACAATATATATATATATATATATATATATATATATATATATATATATATATATATATATATATACATTCCAGGGTGCTGGAAAGGAGGCTCTGACCGATTGTCAAACCTCAGATTCACGAGGAGCAATGCAGATTCTATCCTGGCCGTGGAAAGGTGGACCAGCTCTTTACCTTGGCAGGGTTGTTGGGGGGGGGGGGGGGGGGTTCATGGGAGTATGACCAGCCAGTCTACATGTGTTTTGTAGATTTGGAAAAGGCATATGACCATGTCCCCCAGGGGCTCTTGTGGGGGGCACTGCAGGAGTATGGGGTATCGGACCATTGCTACGAGCCATCCAGTCCATGTACAACCAAAGTGTGAGCTGTGTCCGAATTCTTGGCATAAAGTCAAAGACATTCCCAGTAGGTGTTGAACTCCGCCAAGGCTGCCCCTTGTCGCCAATACTATTTGTGATATTCATGGATGTGATCTCAAGGCGCAGCTGGGGTGAGGAGGGTGTCCAGTTTGGGAACCTCAGAATTGCATCTCTGCTCTTTGCAGATGATGTGGTTCTGCTGACTTCTTTAGAACATGACCTTCAGCAAGCACTGGGATGGTTTGCAGCTGCGAGTAAAGCAGCTGGGATGAGAGTCAGCACCTCCAAGTCTGAGGCCATGGTTCTCAACCAGAAAATGGTGTAGTGCTCCCTCCAGGTTGGGAGTGAACTGCTGCCCCAAGTGAAGGAGTTCAAGTATCTTGGGGTCTTGTTCACAAGTGATGGCAAAATGAAGCATGAGATGGACAGACAGATTGGGGCAGCGTCAGCAATAATGCAGGTGTTGTACTGAACCATCGTGGTGAAGAAGGAGCTGAGCTGGAAGGCAAAGCTTTCAATTTACCAGTCAATCTACATTCCAGGGCAGCACGGTGGTGTAGTGGTTAGCGCTGTCGCCTCACAGCAAGAAGGTCCGGGTTCGAGCCCCATGGCCGGCGAGGGCCTTTCTGTGCGGAGTTTGCATGTTGTCCGCGTGGGTTTCCTCCGGGTGCTCCAGTTTCCCCCACAGTCCAAAGACGTGCAGGTTAGGTTTACATTAGACCGTATCTGTCTCCTTTTCTTCGCGGATGCACTGTCCGTTTACATTAAAACGCCTGGAAACGCCGGGAAACGGGAATCCGCCAAGGTCCACGTATTCAGTCCAAATCGTGTCTGGTCCAGTGCTGTGTAAACACTGAGAATACGCGGATACGCTGTGCTGAGCTCTAGCTGGCGTCGTCATTGGACAACGTCACTGTGACATCCACCTTCCTGATTCGCTGGCGTTGGTCATGTGACGCGACTGCTGAAAAACGGCGCGGACGTCCGCCTTGTATCACCTTTCATTAAAGAGTATAAAAGTATGAAAATACTGCAAATACTGATGCAAATACTGCCCATTGTGTAGTTATGATTGTCTTTAGGCTTGCCATCCTTCCACTTGCAAGTGGTAAGTGACGTGCATGCCCGACATGCACTGAGATCACACACCCAGCGGCTCAGTCCCAAATCACTGCTCGTGCGCTATACTCGCACGCTCTGTGAGCTGTGCAGGGCCGGAGTGCGCACCCTCCAGAGGGCACTCGCTGTTCAGGGCGGAGTGATTTGGAGCGCAGGATGCCTGCGGAGCCGAGCGTATCCGTGTATTGGCGTTGCTATGTGCATGCAAATCGTGTATTGGCGTTGCTGTGTGCACACTAATCGTTTTAAAAACGTTAATCTGATGATCCGCTGATACGGTCTAATGTAAACCCCACCTAAATTGACCGTAGGTGTGAATGGTTGTCTGTGTCTATGTGTCAGCCCTGTGATGACCTGGCGACTTGTCCAGGGTGTACCCTGCCTCTCGCCTATAGTCAGCTGGGATAGGCTCCAGCTTGCCTGCAACCCTGTAGAACAGGATAAATCGGCTAGAGATAATGAGATGAGATCTACATTCCAACCCTCACCTATGGTCATAAGCTTTGAGTAGTGACTGAGTTCAGCTGAGAGGAAATTGATTTTGATGGTCAAGTACAACTCAGGAACCACCAAGACACAGGTCTGTTGTGACCTGAAAGCTTCTGGAACACCAGTGTTTCGGTCTACAGTCAAGCGAGTTTTACATCACCATGGACTGAGAGGCTGCCATCCAAGAAAGAAGCCCCTGCTCCAAAATTGACACCTTCAAGCTTGATTAAAGTTTGCAGATGACCACATGGACAGAGAAAACGTCTTCTGGAGGAGGTATGTTTGGAGGAGTAAAGGTGAGGCATTCAACCCCAAAAACTATGTATTAACTTTTAAGCATGGTGGTGGTAGCATCATGTTCTGGCAATGGATGTTTTTCTGCCAGTGGAACTAGTACATTGCACAAACAGGATAGAATAATGAAAAATGAGGACTACCTCAGAATTCTTCAGCATCACTTCAGACCATCAGCTAGACAGTTGAAACTTGCACACAACTGGGTTTTCCAACCGGACAATTACCCCAAACACACATCCAAGCTGGTTGTGGAATGGACAAAGCAGGCTAACATTAAGTTTTTGGACCGCAACCCTTTTGAAAATGTATGGACTGTGCTTAAAAGTTGGGTCCGTGAAGGGAAAAACACAAATTAAATTGAATTCTGCCAAGAAGAATAGTCAAATATCCAACCAGAATTCTGCCAGATGGCCACCAAGCGCTGGTCAAGGTGAAACTTGCTAAGGGACATTTTTAAACTGAATATTGTGTGCTGTATGTATATTTTTGAACCTGTGTGTGTGTGTGTGTGTGTGTGTGTGTGTGTGTATATATATATATATATATATAAAATATTGACCCTGTGTGTGTGTATATATATATATATATATATATATATATATATATATATATATATATATATATATATATATAAAATATTGACCCTGTGTGTATATATATACAGTGGGGCAAAAAAGTATTTAGTCAGTCACCAGTTGTGCAAGTTCTCCCACTTAAAAAGATGAGAGAGGCCTGTAATTTTCATCATAGGTATACCTCAACTATGAGAGACAAAATGAGAAAAAAAATCCAGAAAATCACATTGTCTGATTTTTAAAGAATTTAATTGCAAATTATGGTGGAAAATAAGTATTTAGTCAATAACAAAAGTTCGTCTCAATACTATGTTATATACCCTTTGTTGGCAATGACAGAGGTCAAACGTTTTCTGTAAGTCTTCACAAGGTTTTCACACACTGTTGCTGGTATTTTGGCCCATTCCTCCATGCAGATCTCCTCTAGAGCAGTGATGTTTTGGGGCTGTCGCTGGGCAACACGGACTTTCAACTCCCTCCAAATATTTTCTATGGGTTTGAGATCTGGAGACTGGCTAGGCCACTCCAGGACCTTGAAATGCTTCTTACGAAGCCACTCCTTCGTTGCCCGGGCGGTGTGTTTGGGATCATTGTCATGCTGAAAGACCCAGCCACGTTTCATCTTCAATGCCCTTGCTGATGGAAGGAGGTTTTCACTCAAAATCTCACGATACATGGCCCCATTCATTCTTTCCTTTACACGGATCAGTCGTCCTGGTCCCTTTGCAGAAAAACAGCCCCAAAGCATGATGTTTCCACCCCCATGCTTCACAGTAGGTATGGTGTTCTTTGGATGCAACTCAGCATTCTTTCTCCTCCAAACACGACAAGTTGAGTTTTTACCAAAAAGTTCTATTTTGGTTTCATCTGACCATATGACATTCTCCCAATCCTCTTCTGGATCATCCAAATGCTCTCTAGCAAACTTCAGACGGGCCTGGACATGTACTGGCTTAAGCAGGGGGACACGTCTGGCACTGCAGGATTTGAGTCCCTGGCGGCGTAGTGTGTTACTGATGGTAGCCTTTGTTACTTTGGTCCCAGCTCTCTGCAGGTCATTCACTAGGTCCCCCCGTGTGGTTCTGGGATTTTTGCTCACTGTTCTTGTGATCATTTTGACCCCACGGGGTGAGATCTTGCGTGGATCCCCAGATCGAGGGAGATTATCAGTGGTCTTGTATGTCTTCCATTTTCTAATAATTGCTCCCACAGTTGATTTCTTCACACCAAGCTGCTTACCTATTGCAGATTCAGTCTTCCCAGCCTGGTGCAGGTCTACAATTTTGTTTCTGGTGTCCTTTGACAGCTCTTTGGTCTTGGCCATAGTGGAGTTTGGAGTGTGACTGTTTGAGGTTGTGGACAGGTGTCTTTTATACTGATAACGAGTTCAAACAGGTGCCATTAATACAGGTAACGAGTGGAGGACAGAGGAGCCTCTTAAAGAAGTTGTTACAGGTCTGTGAGAGCCAGAAATCTTGCTTGTTTGTAGGTGACCAAATACTTATTTTACCGAGGAATTTACCAATTAATTCATTAAAAATTCTACAATGTGATTTCCTGGATTCTTTCCCCCCATTCTGTCTCTCATAGTTGAAGTGTACCTATGATGAAAATTACAGGCCTCTCTCATCTTTTTAAGTGAGAGAACTTGCACAATTGGTGGCTGACTAAATACTTTTTTGCCCCACTGTATATATATATATATATATATATATATATATATATATATATATATATATATATATATATAATATTGACCCTGTGTTGATTTCAGAAAGCCCAAAATAAATGAAAACTTGTGCACCAAATTATTCTTTTTTTTATTAAAATGTATGTCGTTCAATCATTCTTCCCCAGAAAAAGAAGCATTCAAAGAAATCATCGAAAGCCTAATATTACTATGGCATTCATGTCCATGATTAGTGTATCTAAACTTCTGACGTTAACTTAATTTGATTGCTTCATTGCACTTAATTGTTTGGGGGTTTTTTTTCCATTTTAAATCAGCAGATGAGTTTTTCACATTTATGTATGTATTTCTTCAAATATATGCCCTCACCAGCCACTTTAATAGGAACTTGTTCTTGATTCTAAGATTCCTGTTCTTGGCTGGCAGGAGTGGAACCCAATGTGGTTTTCTGCTGTTGCATGCCGAGATGCTTTTCTGCTCACCACAGTTGTAAAGAGTTGCTATGAGTTACTATATCCTTCCTGGCAGCTCGAACAAATCTGGCTGTTTTCCTCTGACCTCTCTTATCAACAAGGCAATTTTGTTTCCACCCACAGAACTATTGCTCACTCAGTGTTTTTTTTTTTTCTTTTTCGCACCATTCTATCTGTGTAAACTCTGAGACTGTTGTGTGTGAAAAGCCCAGGAGATCAGCAGTTTCTGAAATACTCAAACCAGCCCATCTGGCTCAAAACCAACACCCATGCCACAGTGAAACAAAGTCACACTTTGAGATCACAATTTTTCCCATTCTGATGTTTGACGGGCGGCATGGTGGTGTAGTGGTTAGCGCTGTCGCCTCACAGCAAGAAGGTCCAGGTTCGAGCCCAGCAGCCGGCGAGGGCCTTTCTGTGCGGAGTTTGCATGTTCTCCCCGTGTCCGCGTGGGTTTCCTCCGGGTGCTCCGGTTTCCCCCACAGTCCAAAGACATGCAGGTTAGGTTAACTGGTGACTCTAAATTGACCGTAGGTGTGAATGTGAGTGTGAATGGTTGTCTGTGTCTATGTGTCAGCCCTGTGATGACCTGGCGACTTGTCCAGGGTGTACCCCGCCTTTCACCCGTAGTCAGCTGGGATAGGCTCCAGCTTGCCTGCGACCCTGTAGAACAGGATAAAGCGGCTAGAGATAATGAGATGAGATGAGATGAGATTATGTTTGATGTGAACGGTAACTGAAGCGCTTGATTTGTATCTGCATGATTTTATGCATTGTGCTGCTGTTAAGGGATTGGCTGATTAGATAACTGCATAAAACAGCAGCTGGATGGGTGTCCCTAATAAAGTGGCCGGTTAGTATAACTCTGAATTAAAATAAGACGAGTCACATTAATCTGGATGAAGATTTCACTTGCTATACATATATGTAGAAGCTCATTGATAGGTAAATGAATAAATGAAGAAGAAGAAAATAAAATTATGATTGTTTTAATATTTAAAGGTGTCATTGCATCATTTTTTTCATTAATTGTACGGTGGTCTCTAGTATGAATGAATGCCCTGTGAGCCGGTTTTGGTGAAAAAAATGCTGTGGTGCTCCTGTTTCAAGCTGTTCTTGTTTGGTGGAGGAGTGGGTGGGGAGAAAAGGACAGGATTTCAGCTCTTACTCATGAATATTCATGACATGTAAACATATCGCTTCTGATTGGCTAACAGCACTGTGACGCTCCCTCCAGTGGGTTATGGGCGAGGCCATGACTACTAATTTTCGAAGTGACGTATGTTCGTAGGGCTTTTTCTGATTCGCTCGTTTTTCCGTCTATTTTCTCATCTCATCTCATTATCTCTAGCCGCTTTATCCTTCTACAGGGTCGCAGGCAAGCTGGAGCCTATCCCAGCTGACTATGGGCGAAAGGCGGGGTACACCCTGGACAAGTCACCAGGTCATCACAGGGCTGACACATAGACACAGACAACCATTCACACTCACGGTCAATTTAGAGTCACCAGTTAACCTAACCTGCATGTCTTTGGACTGTGGGGGAAACCGGAGCACCCGGAGGAAACCCACGCGGACACGGGGAGAACATGCAAACTCCACACAGAAAGGCCCTCGCCGGCCCCGGGGCTCGAACCCAGGACCTTCTTGCTGTGAGGCGACAGCGCTAACCACTACACCACCGTGCCGCCCCGTCTATTTTCTTTCATAGGCTAATACAGGGAATGGGGGTAGAAGGACATTTTCACGTGCAGCATGCATATGCAACTCAGAGTGACCTATGGTATTTCAAAAAGAGCAAGTATTAAACAGTTTGTCATGGAATGACACCTTTAATGGATATAGTGTCACTCTGTGTTGCCTTATAGATGGAACATGCCACCTGAAATCAACTGAAACTAATAATTACAATTAAAATAATTGTAATATCTAAATTAATACATTATATTTATTATATTATATCCATCCATCCATCCATTATCCGTAACTGCTTATCCTATGCAGGGTTGCGGCGAGCTGGAGCCTATCCCAGCTGACTGTGGGTGAGAGGCGGGGTACACCCTGGACAAGTCATCAGATCATCACAGGGCTGACACATACAGTAGAGACAAACAACCATTCACACTCACATTCACGGTCAATTTAGAGCCACCAGTTACCCTAACCTGCATGTCTTTGGACTGTGGAGGAAACCGGAACACCTGGAGGAAACCCATGCAGACACGGGGAGAACATGCAAACTCCACACAGAAAGGCCCCTGTCAGTCACTGAGCTCGAACCCAGAACCTTCTTGCTGTGAGGTGACCGTGCTAACCACTACACCACCGTGCCGCCCTTTATCTCATCTCATTATCTCTAGCCGCTTTATCCTGTTCTACAGGGTCGCAGGCAAGCTGGAGTCTATCCCAGCTGACTACGGGCGAAGGCGGGGTACACCCTGGACAAGTCGCCAGGTCATCACAGGGCTGACACATAGACACAGACAACCATTCACACTCACATTCACACCTACGGTCAATTTAGAGTCACCAGTTAACCTAACCTGCATGTCTTTGGACTGTGGGGGAAACCGGAGCACCCGGAGGAAACCCATGCGGACACGGGGAGAACATGTAAACTCCGCACAGAAAGGCCCTCGCCAGCCACGGGGCTCAAACCCGGACCTTCTTGCTGTGAGGCGACAGCGCTAACCACTACACCAACGTGCCGCCCTGCCCTTTATTATTATTTTTAGCAGTAGTTATATCACAACATGTCAGTAGTTGGTCTCTGCCATCTTGATCGTACCACTAGACTGGTATGGACAGGACTTTCCTCAAGACCTGCACCAATCCTAACAGAGTTACTTGTTGGATATTGTCTATTCATTATTGTTATTACGAAGTGGGCCAGGCTGGCCAGTCAGCTCTCGCCCAGCAGTGGAACTGTGGGGAACCAGGCAGTCCAAGGTCGTCAACCTGCTCTTGGAACATCCTCAAGGAGAAAGTACAGCAGAGAAGACAACAGAGCAATCATGAAGTGCTACTACAGAAGTAGACCTGATGAGACAAGATATTGAAAGAGAATGTTTGACATGTGGAAAGATCAAGGTGGTTTTGATATCATGGCAGACCAGGTCCGAACTATAATACACAAGTAATTATTATTAATTACAGTACTAACTAAGCTCATCAGTACCACCAGTATACTTAAATGAGGAGGTCAAAGTTTGTGATTAAAATACGACGAACTGTTCAGCCCTTACACAATACTAACAATTTGGAATCCTATAAAATCACATTCTCAATGTCATATTTGGGAGAAAAGTTCAGTAGTGGCTAGGTATAGCTAGTGGTGATGTGTTTACCACCCATGTGCCAGGTCCCTGCTTTTATCACTAGACAAGTGTTTGCCAGATTCTCCCTGGGACTCCCCCACGTCAGCTCGTACGTTTCTACTCTACAGCCGCACACATGCTCACTGTGTTTTGTACAGAGGAGATGGCGCCTGTCAGTGCGCATATCAATTACATAAAATAAATAGAGACAAGTGAGATGTGTTGAGAGAGAGAAAAGAAAGAAGGGTGGGGGTTGGGAAGAGATTTGGTTACCTTCTTCTACCCTCTCAAACACTAAAATAGCACTTGACCTCTCTGTTCATTTACTTGGACCTTAACCAACCTTATATAAACAATCGCATTCTCTAAACATACTACATTCTTTCTCTCTCTCACACACACACACACACACACACACACTTATATCCATAAACTTTATGCAGTTTACAGATCTTGTAAAGTCCAGAAGATTATAAACTGGCTGAATTAATCATAACTAAAGTCTCATCTCATCTCATCTCATTATCTCTAGCCGCTTTATCCTTCTACAGGGTCGCAGGCAAGCTGGAGCCTATCCCAGCTGACTACGGGCGAAAGGCGGGGTACACCCTGGACAAGTCGCCAGGTCATCACAGGGCTGACACATAGACACAGACAACCATTCACACTCACACCTACGGTCAATTTAGAGTCACCTGTTAACCTGACCTGCATGTCTTTGGACTGTGGGGGAAACCGGAGCACCCGGAGGAAACCCACGCAGACACGGGGAGAACATGCAAACTCCACACAGAAAGGCCCTCGCCGGCCCCGGGGCTCGAACCCAGGACCTTCTTGCTGTGAGGCGACAGCGCTAACCACTACACCACCGTGCCGCCCCCATAACTAAAGTGACATATGATAATGTCACTCAAGTCTTTGGTTACTACTGAACCCATAACTGTTTTATAGATGCTGAATGCCCACATACACTCACATACGCACACATATACATCTACCATTACTTCAGATATACTACGTCTCCTCTTCTGTTACACACATACACATATGAATGCTAACACTCCTAACTTGCATGTGGATCAGTGAATGAGTGCCTGAGTGACAGCAAGTAATTACAAGCAGTGAAAGAGCTATTCAGTACCACACCAAGTTTATTGGGTGTCATGGAATCGTGTGTGTGTGTGTGTGTGTGTGTGTGTGTGTACAACCCCGATTCCAAAAAAGTTGGGACAAAGTACAAATTGTAAATAAAAACGGAATGCAATAATTTACAAATCTCAAAAACTGATATTGTATTCACAATAGAACATAGACAACATATCAAATGTCGAAAGTGAGACATTTTGAAATTTCATGCCAAATATTGGCTCATTTGAAATTTCATGACAGCAACACATCTCAAACAAGTTGGGACAGGGGCAATAAGAGGCTGGAAAAGTTAAAGGTACAAAAAAGGAACAGCTGGAGGACCAAATTGCAACTCATTAGGTCAATTGGCAATAGGTCATTAACATGACTGGGTATAAAAAGAGCATCTTGGAGTGGCAGCGGCTCTCAGAAGTAAAGATGGGAAGAGGATCACCAATCCCCCTAATTCTGCGCCGACAAATAGTGGAGCAATATCAGAAAGGAGTTCGACAGTGTAAAATTGCAAAGAGTTTGAACATATCATCATCTACAGTGCATAATATCATCAAAAGATTCAGAGAATCTGGAAGAATCTCTGTGCGTAAGGGTCAAGGCCGGAAAACCATACTGGGTGCCCGTGATCTTCGGGCCCTTAGACGGCACTGCATCACATACAGGCATGCTTCTGTATTGGAAATCACAAAATGGGCTCAGGAATATTTCCAGAGAACATTATCTGTGAACACAATTCACCGTGCCATCTGCCGTTGCCAGCTAAAACTCTATAGTTCAAAGAAGAAGCCGTATCTAAACATGCTCCAGAAGCACAGACGTCTTCTCTGGGCCAAGGCTCATTTAAAATGGACTGTGGCAAAGTGGAAAACTGTTCTGTGGTCAGACGAATCAAAATTTGAAGTTCTTTATGGAAATCAGGGACGCCGTGTCATTCGGACTAAAGAGGAGAAGGACGACCCAAGTTGTTATCAGCGCTCAGTTCAGAAGCCTGCATCTCTGATGGTATGGGGTCGCATTAGTGCGTGTGGCATGGGCAGCTTACACATCTGGAAAGACACCATCAATGCTGAAAGGTATATCCAGGTTCTAGAGCAACATATGCTCCCATCCAGACGACATCTCTTTCAGGGAAGACCTTGCATTTTCCAACATGACAATGCCAAACCACATACTGCATCAATTACAGCATCAAGGCTGCGTAGAAGAAGGGTCCGGGTACTGAACTGGCCAGCCTGCAGTCCAGATCTTTCACCCATAGAAAACATTTGGCGCATCATAAAACGGAAGATACGACAAAAAAGACCTAAGACAGTTGAGCAACGAGAGTCCTACATTAGACAAGAATGGGTTAACGTTCCTATCCCTGAACTTGAGCAACTTGTCTCCTCAGTCCCCAGACATTTACAGACTGTTGTAAAGAGAAAAGGGGATGTCTCACAGTGGTAAACACGGCCTTGTCCCAACTTTTTTGAGATGTGTTGTTGTCATGAAATTTAAAATCACCTAATTTTTCTCTTTAAATGATACATTTTCTCAGTTTAAACATTTGATATGTCATCTATGTTCTATTCTGAATAAAATATGGAATTTTGAAACTTCCACATCATTGCATTCCGTTTTTATTTACAATTTGTACTTTGTCCCAGGGGCGGCACGGTGGTGTAGTGGTTAGCGCTGTTGCCTCACAGCAAGAAGGTCCGGGTTCGAGCCCCGTGGCCGGCGAGGGCCTTTCTGTGCGGAGTTTGCATGTTCTCCCCGTGTCCGCGTGGGTTTCCTCCGGGTGCTCCGGTTTCCCCCACAGTCCAAAGACATGCAGGTTAGGTTAACTGGTGACGCTAAATTGACCGTAGCTGTGAATGTGAGTGTGAATGGTTGTCTGTGTCTATGTGTCAGTCCTGTGATGACCTGGCGACTTGTCCAGGGTGTACCCCGCCTTTCGCCCGTAGTCAGCTGGGATAGGCTCCAGCTTGCCTGTGACCCTGTAGAACAGGATAAAGTGGCTAGAGATAATGAGATGAGACAATTAAAACAAGAATTCATTTCTAACAATCTTCTCAATAAATTTCAAAATTTGTTTGAATATTTTTTTATGAATTTATCTAAAAGTCACCGGGTGGTGGTTAGCGCTGAAGCCTCACAGCAAGAAGGTTGTGGGTTCTCGCCTTTCTGTGTGGAGTTTGCATGTTCTCCCCATGTCTGTTTCCTCCAGGTGCTCTGGTTTCCCCTGAAGTCATGCAGTTAGGCTAATTCGCTACTCTAAACTGACCATAGGTATGAATACCTGACCCAACCGTGAATAGAACTTGCACTCTCCTGAGTGAGAGGTGGACACGCTAACCATTAGGCCAACTAGCTGTGTTCCATGGGCAGACATGAGTAGTATGGCGGCTGTCAGCGGCACCTTTGTATGCCTTCGACTCGGCCATGTCGAGCTGCGTCCTTTGTTATTCAGCTGCAAGAAAGGATAATTAGCCACTCCAAACTTATTTTGCAAATCCTTTGACAGTATGAAAAGTGGAGCAAACACTGACAACAGAAAAAAAAACTGAACACTCTTTTTTTCATCATGAACATTTGTCTTTGTCTCATAAAGTTCATATTTGTGCACTTGGCGAATATAATTTATGAAAGTAAAACCTCCCACTCATGTCAGTTTACTGTCGTGTCCAATGACTTTCCAGTCCCAGTGTACACCTGCAATCATACCCAGACACACTGAACCTTAAAGCTAGACAGCCTTTCAATTTCATAAAATCAGTGAAATTTAGTTCCCTCTGAAATTTGATCATTGTGATATATGTTTATTTCTGTAATATCTAAAAAAAACCAGGCCATTCTGTGGCTAGGAAGTTATTTAATGTGAGGGGATCAAAGCAAATAATGTGCATGAAAAAATCTCACTTTGTGCAGTCAAGCAGACAGAGGAAGTCTGTGTGCGCATGCACAGGTTTACCTTCTTCTTTTGGGTTTTACAGCATCCACAGTGTTGCATTACTGCCATCTACAGGTTTACCTTTGACCGTGCACTGACAGTTCCATCATTCTGTCACTAAACGAACAGCTGATCACACTAAGGTGCTCGCTGACCGCCGATATTTATTAGTTTGGTTCTGTGTTTCCTTTCCTTCGCAACATAATGTCTTTTCTTCTCGCTTTCCGTGACTGTAATCAGTCTTTCACGTTTCATTCACACACTCACGTCCTCCATTTTTCTCTCCTGTTTCAAATCTGTATCCCACAATGCCTTGCGTGAACGGGGAAAGCCTACCATGTGATGCATGATGTAGTATCTTGTATTGCGTCATGGTGAAGCAGGAAAAAATAGCGGAGAATTTAGGGCCCTAAATCCATTAATTGTGTCTCATCTCATTATCTCATTATCTCTAGCCGCTTTATCCTTCTACAGGGTCGCAGGCAAGCTGGAGCCTATCCCAGCTGACTACGGGCGAAAGGCAGGGTACACCCTGGACAAGTCGCCAGGTCATCACAGGGCTGACACATAGACACAGACAACCATTCACACTCACACCTACGGTCAATTTAGAGTCACCAGTTAACCTAACCTGCATGTCTTTGGACTGTGGGGGAAACCGGAGCA
Source organism: Neoarius graeffei (assembly GCF_027579695.1). Taxonomy (NCBI): domain Eukaryota; kingdom Metazoa; phylum Chordata; class Actinopteri; order Siluriformes; family Ariidae; genus Neoarius; species Neoarius graeffei. The sequence continues at coordinate 103,037,034 of NC_083571.1, forward strand.
CCCGGAGGAAACCCACGCGGACACGGGGAGAACATGCAAACTCCGCACAGAAAGGCCCTCGCCGGCCCCGGGGCTCGAACCCAGGACCTTCTTGCTGTGAGGCGACAGCGCTAACCACTACACCACCGTGCCGCCCATTAATTGTGTTCTGTTTAAAAAAAAAACTAATAAAATTGGAAGTCTGTGATTCAAATTCAGTAGCTTTCGGTCCACTAAACAAAAATAATTGGGTGTCGGGAAAATTCTTTTTATGACCGACACTTGAAAAATCTGAAAGGCAGCCTACCTTTAACACAACAACAACAGGAACAGGAACAACAGAAACAAATACAGCATCTGATATTAGTATCTGTATTTGTTTAGAACACATTATCTGCTCAAACCAAATAATTATGCTTACCGGCTAGTTTAATCAGATCAGCTGTGCACCTCTTACAGGAAGTCTACAGCTGTTGTAGCCCATCTGCCTCAAGCGTCTACGTGTTGTGTTTTCCAAGCCATGGTTGTAAACTGTGTTTCTTTGAGTTACTATACTGACTTCCTGTCAGCTTGAACCAGTCTGGCCATTCTCCTCTGAACTCTCTGTTAACAATTACTAATATAGATATTTAGCCAGTGCCTAAAAGTGGAGCTCCTGATGAGTGTATGAGTAAAATATTTGCAAGGGCACAAAATCAACCTGAATAGAATAATAATATTATAGCATATAAACCACCAAATTGTGTAGTGTAGTGCATCGCATGTCACTAAATTGCTGTATTGTCTTGTGACAGTGAGAACAATAATGATGTACACATCACAGTTACAATACATATTTATTCCTTTCTTTGGCACTGCATGCCATGCACCAGAAACAACACCATGACATTTATTATGGTGTGACTGCTGGGTGCCTGGTGATCAGCAGTGAACCAGCGCTTTCACTTTACATCATTACTATATAGATCCCGTCAAATATTAAACTTGATGTATCAAACAGTTGCCTGGTTACATCGGTCGCATCCACGTGCGTTGGAGCTTAGAGCATGCAGTCGCAGACTTCAAAGCCCACGTATGCCATTCGGACTAATTCCCATGCACCTGTTCCTGATTAGAGCTCAATCATAGCACAAACATATAAGGACTCTCAGTAACACAGACTTGTATTTTGTATCGCTTTTCTGGTTTTGACCCTGTTTGTGTTTTTGGACTGTGAGTATTGATATCCTGTCTGTGCCTCACTGCCTGCTTTTTGACTCCGCCTTTGTCTCCATTTTGGATCTGTTTGCTTGTGTGTTTTCAGTCAAACTGTTCCTGGCCTTACATCCATCTACTGTACTTTTATATGAAACTGCCATGTATATTTTCCGTAAAATATGTTAGTAAATAATCCCACGTTATTTTTTTTTTAATGCAGATTAAAACTAGATAGAGACTGTGACTAAAGTCACAGTAATTTGCACTAGCTGTTACAAACCGGGATGTCTGGTCACCATACCCAATAGATCAGGAACAGTAAAAGATAGAGAATGATGCTTAGTGAGGAAAACTTGCGCCCTGCCACCCTGAACATTTTTTTTAAATGATTGAAAAAAATCATGAAAATTGACAGAGTTAGTGATTGAAAAAAAAAGGTTTTCGTGGATCATTCTGGATCAGTGATCCAGATCACCACCAAAAGTCATAACAACGCAAGTCAGCCCAGAGGTATTCTTCATGTGATATTTGGTGATGATTGGTTGAAAACTGAGGGAGAAAACGTTAGGAGGATAAGAAGAAGAGGAAGAAGAAGAAAGTAGAAAGATCCTGAGAGTTACAGTTTGCATCAGCGCTGCTAGCACGAATTAAATAAGCGCTGTATAAAATCCCATCTGTCTTATGTAAATATAAAGATACAAATTTCATTGTTTGGTGATCAAGTGTGTATGAGATGCATTGCCTTGCACTTATGATCAGGTTCCCTGTGGCGGTACATGTACGTCGTTCGTTGTACATACAGACATCGTATGGTCAAGCCATCAAAAATCAGGTCGATGCAGTTCTATTAACTATGGGGTTCCACACCACTATAATGTAGGTGCAAACAGGACTGAACTTGTCTCACAGATGTTCCCCAACATTAAAAGTATCAACTATTCAGAAGCACAGTATGTTCATCAACAAATCAAAATCGCTATTGTACGTAAGGAATAAAACACATCTGGTACTTCTGATACTTGATCTCCAGTCTATTATAAGATCACTGCGTTGTCTTTTTGGTACTTTGCTGATTCAGGCTATTAAGTAACATTATATCATGAGGGGTGTTTATTGTCTGGACTGTGTCTAAATCTGGGCAGATCAAAACAAATCCCCTGTATATGACTGTCAAGCAGCCTCTGCACCTTCACAGTATGCTGTACATTTACAGCATGAATACCACATTGTAGCAGTTCGTAGGAGGGAGAGGAGCACAGAAAGATGGCAGGCCAGAGTAAAGTTCCATAACTCAATTTATTTGTTCTTTTCAGACACAAATACTCTCCCAGTCTCTCACACACACAAGTTGGCTGGTTCAGGAGAGAGCTCATTTCCTCTGCTCCCTCTCTCTTTATATAGGGCGCAGTCACTGGGAAGACACACAAACACAGGTTAATTGACATCAGGTGTAGTGATTCTGCCACTTACCAACCCTGACTCCGCCCTCCAGTCACAGACCGGCGCTTGACCATGCCCCCGCTGCCACATACCCCCACCGCCCGACTCAGGCCGGGCAGCTGTCCGGCCTGCAGCCGACTCCCCCCCCCCCCCCCCCTTGACGGGAGAGAAAGTCTGCCACAACCATCTGCGCCCCCGGCCTGTGGATCACCTTGAAGTTAAAGGGTTGGAGTGCCAGATACCAACGGGTGATCCGCGCGTTGGCATCCTTCATGCGGTGGAGCCACTGGAGGGACGCGTGGTCCGAACAGAGGGTGAAAGGGCGTCCCAGCAGGTAGTAGCGGAGGGCGAGGACTGCCCACTTGATCGCGAGGCACTCCTTTTCGATCGTGCTGTAGCGCCCCTCGTGTACTGACAGCTTTCTGCTGATGTACAGCACTGGACAGTCCTCCACCTCCTGGGACAAAACGGCCCCCAGCCCTCTGTCCGACGCATCCGTCTGTAACATAAAAGGGAGAGAAAAGTCAGGGGAGTGTAACAGTGGCCCCCCGCACAGTGCAGCCTTTACCTCAGAGAAAGCCCACTGGCATTGATCCGTCCACTGGACTGGATCTGGTGCCCCCTTTTTAGTGAGATCAGTCAGCGGGCTGGTGACATCCGAATAATTAGGTATAAACCTACGATAGTAGCCAGCCAGCCCCAGGAACTGTCTCACCCCCTTTTTGGTCTTGGGCCTCGGGCAGGATGCAATTGCTGCTGTCTTGTTAATTTGGGGACGCACCTGCCCGTTGCCCAAGTGGAAGCCCAGATACCGTACTTCCACCCGCCCAATCGCACACTTCTTTGGGTTGGCTGTGAGACCCGCTTGCCTCAGCAACCTAAGGACGGCCCTCAGGTGTTGTAAGTGCCGCTGCCAGTCATTACTATAAATAATGATATCGTCTAGGTATGTGCCCGCATAGGTGGCGTGGGGGCGGAGGACCCTGTCCATCAGCCGCTGAAACGTAGCGGGTGCCCCAAACAGCCCAAAAGGAAGTGTGACAAACTGGTGTAAGCTGAACAGTGTGGAAAAGGCCGTTTTTTCTCGGGATAATGGAGTCAAGGGGATCTGCCAATAACCCTTTGTCAAATCCAGCATCGAGTAAAAGCAAACCGTGCCTAGTCAATCGAGCAACTCATCAATACAAGGCATTGGGTATGCGTTGAATTTAGACACTGCGTTGACTTTTCTGTAGTCCACACAGAACCGGACCGACCCGTCGGCCTTGGGAACCAAGACCACTGGGCTGCTCCAGTCACTGTGGGACTCCTCGACGATGCCCATTTCGAGCATGGCCTCGAGTTCTTCCCGAACCACTTTTTTCTTGTGTTCGGGTAGCCGGTAAGGGCGGCTGTGCACTACCACCCCTGGGGGCGTCTCAATGTGGTGCTCTATGAGGTTGGTGCGGCCGGGCAGGGGCGAGAACACGTCCGAAAACTCGGTCTGCAACTGGGCAACCTCCGCGAGTTGGGTCAGGGAGAAGTGGTCTCCACAGGGGACCGGAGAGGTACGCGATGCCAATGCTCCCTTTTGAACCTCCGGCCCCAGCTCCACCTTCTCCGGAACCACCAACACCAAGGGGACCTCCTCATTCCAGAGTTTGAGCAGATTGAGGTGGTAAATCTGTAGCGCCCCACCCCTGTCCATTCACCTCACCTCATAGTCAATGTCCCCGACTCTCTGTGTGACCTCAAAGGGTCCTTGCCACTTGGCGATCAATTTGGAGCTCGATGTGGGCAACAGTACGAGTACTTTATCTCCCGGTGCGAAATCCCTAAGGCGCGTACCCTTGTTGTACAGGCGGGTTTGCTGTTCTTGGGCCTGCCGCAAATTCTCCTGGGTTAGGTGTGTGACTGTGTGGAGTTTTGCGTGCAGGTCCATAACGTATTGAATTTCGTTTTTACTTGGTGAAGGTCCCTCCTCCCAATTTTCTCGCAGCACATCTAGAATGCCACGCAGCTTACGCCCATATAATAATTCGTACGGGGAGAACCCCGTGGAGGCTTGGGGGACCTCTTGCACTGAAAACAACAAGGGCTTGAGCCACTTATCCCAATTACGTGCATTCTCACTTATGAAATTTTTAATTATATTCTTGAGGGTGCGATTGAACCGTTCAACTAAACTGTCCATTTGAGGGTGATACACGCTGGTGCGGATCGGCTTAATCCCTAATAAACCATACAGTTTGTTCAGTGTCTGTGACATAAACGAGGTGCCTTGGTCAGTCAGAATCTCTTTCGGGATTCCAACTCGGGAGATGATGCGGAAGAGTGCCTCCGCAATACTGCGTGCTGAGATATTGCGAAGAGGCACTGCTTCCGGGTATCGTGTTGCATAGTCCACCAGAACTAATATAAAGCAGTACCCTCGTGCTGACTGATCTAATGGCCTGACGAGATCCATCCCAATTCTTTCAAACGGGGTCTCGATTAATGGTAGAGAGCGCAAAGGCGCTTTTGGAATGGCCACTGGATTTACTAACTGGCATTCGCGGCACGCCGTACACCACCTACGGACATCGCTGCGAATCCCCGGCCAATAGAATCGGGCCATTATTCGGGCTAGTGTTTTATCCTGCCCTAAGTGTCCAGCCATGGGATTAAAGTGAGCTGCCTGGAATACCAATTCCCGGCGGCTTTTTGGAATCAAAAGCTATGTGATTTGCTCTTTAGTCTGAGTGTCCTGCATCACTCGGTATAATCTATCTTTCATAATAGAAAAATAGGGGAAGGACGGGGTGGCGTTTGGCTGGAGCGTTTGACCATCGATTACTCTCACTTGGTCAAACGCATGCCACAGAGTCTCATCTCGCGACTGTTCTAACGGGAAATCTGCCAGGGATTCCCTGAGAGAGGGAGGAGGAGCCTGCTGCTCCTCACTCTGACACGGAGATGACATAGACGGCTCTGTGACAGCTGCTCCCGCCAAAGCGACACCGGGACCTCTCCCTGCTAAACTACGGCAGGACCCACTCTTCACTAAATGACTCATCAACTCCCCGAATCCCGGCCAATCAGTCCCCAAAATTATCGAGTGTGTGAGGCGAGGATTAACCGCCACCTTTACTCTAAATTTTTCCCCTCGGAAAAAAATGTGGACCGACACCAAAGGGTAGCTGTGAACATCCCCGTGCACACACAACACCTTCACCCCCTGTGCTCCCCCCAATGCCTCGTCTTGCACCAGGCTTTGGTGAATTGAGGTCTGATTACAACCAGAATCCACCAACGCCTGATATGTATCCCCTTGGATACTCACCGGTATGCGATACGCTCCGGCCCGATCGAGGGCAGCTCCCGGCGCGTCGGGGATCCGAACCACCGCGCCCACTTCCATTGCCGAACACTGCTGTTGGAGGTGGCCCGGCTCCCCGCAGCGCCAGCAAGCCGGCCCGGGCTTCCTCTCTGCACCGGCGCCCTGGGGCTCACTCACCTGAGGGGGGGAAGAGACAGACACAGAAGGGAAAAACGGGACGGCACCGCGGGTGCGACGAGCCGGCTGGGGTGGGGCCGGCCCCCGCCTCCACGGTGGGGGAACAGGGCGAGGACGAGACACAGGAGGAGAGGGGGGAGAGAGAGAGAGGAGATGAGAGAAGAGGATGTCCGCTGTCCTGCTGTCGGAACAGCCGCCAAATGGTCCTCCGCCAACTCGATGGCCTGATCCAGCGACGCCGGGCGGTGGCACTGGACCCACTCCACGGTTCCCTCTGGCAGGTGGCCGATGAACTGCTCCAGCACCACCTGATCGAGGATTCCCTCGGCGTCGCGGTTGTCGGCCCTCAACCACCGCCAGCAGGCATCCCGGAGCTGCTGGCCAAACACGAACGGCCGGCCGACTTCCTCCAGACGCAGAGTGCGGAAGCGCTGTCGCTGTTGTTCGGGGGTGTGCCCCACCCGCTGGAGGACGGCCCGGCGAAGGTCCACATAGGCCAGCCGGCAGTCGGCGGGGAGCTGTAGCGCGGCCAGCTGCGCCTCGCCCGTTAGCAGGGGGAGGAGGCGCGCGGCGCGCTGTTCCACCGGCCAGCCCAAGGCCTCTGCTGCCTGCTCGAAGAGCGTGAGGAAGGCCTCGGGGTCGTCCTGCGGGCCCATCTTAGTTAGGGTGAGGGAAAAAGGGCCCACGGTGGTGGAGATGGTGGACCCCGCCGACGCGAGGAGGTGCCGGAATGCCTGTCGATCTTCCTGCTGCGCCAGCACCAGGGCCTCAAACCAGCGCTCTTGCTCCTTCCGGAGGGTGGCTAGTGCCTGGTGCTGGCTCTGCTGGGCCGTGGCGAGGGCGTGGACCAGGTCTGCGAAGGGGGAGGACTCCATGGGGCTGTTCTTTTCCTGTGCTCCGTCCCGGGTTTCAGCACCACTGTAGCAGTTCGTAGGAGGGGGAGGAGCACAGAAAGACGGCAGGCCAGAATAAAGTTCCATAACTCAATTTATTTGTTCTTTTCAGACACAAATACTCTCCCAGTCTCACACACACACACAAGTTGGCTGGTTCAGGAGAGAGCTCACTTCCTCTGCTCTCTCTCTCTTTATATAGGGCGTGGTCACTGGGAAGACACACAAACACAGGTTAATTGACATCAGGTGAAGTGATTCTGCCACTTACCTTCCCTGACTCCGCCCTCCAGTCACAGACTGGCACTTGACCACGCCCACGCTGCCACACACATAAACCTGAGCTTGTTCAAAAATCTATCTGATTTATGATATCAATGAACAAGGGCAATATGGTTGGCAGAAAAAGTGCCAGAACTATCCCACCCCAAACCTACTTTTCCACATCCAACGCCGTTTCTCAGACTCTGCCACAGCACACAAACATAACCACCATAGACTACAAATCCCGACAGTTCTCACGTTCTAGTTCACCGGACTTATACACCTGCCTCACATCACAAACTACATAAAGACTCTTTTTCAGATGCAACCATTGTGAAGTAACACTCAAATGTGCATGTGCCTGATATTAACAAGCTCTTGTGTATTCTGACTGATATTCTGGCAGAGGGGAACCGTCAAGGCCTTCTAGGCCTTCAGAGAAGGCCCAAACATATCAGCGTTTCAAACTTTATATTTAATTTCTTTCATAATTTCATGATAAGTATTCTCTTCTAATTTGGCTTCATTTTCTATCAAATTTGCTTCAGAAATGAAAGGGTTACTGTCCTGAAAACATTAAAATCGAGTTATCCAATAATATTTTTGTTTGTTTGTTTGTTTGTTTGTTGTCTCTAGGCTGAGAAGAGTTTAGAGCTGCTCACTCATTGGTTAGGACTTCATTGCCAGGACAGAAGGCCATGGCAGCGTATGTTTATGTAGGAAGTGACAGATGAATTAACCAATCAGATTTTGATTTATGCTGGGAGGGACCAAAAATTGGAGTCACCTTCTAGCCGGTGTAGCGTCCATCAGTAGTGTTAGATAATGCTAATAAAGCAGTCAAGCCGGTGCTATCGAGAACAAGTAGCACAGGCTATCGACCGAGAAACTAAGCTTTCTGTCTCCAGATTCTTCTTCCACGCACACTTGTTATAGAATTTTTCACTCAAGCTTAAGTATTCCTTTCCCTCTGTAATTTACTTAGTTACTTTTAAAATCAACATCAACAGCTAGACACAACGGAGCGACCTGGCAGCCTGCCGCTAATCCCTTGCAAAGTCCTTTGCCCTGTTGCTTTTTTGGTGTGTCTGACTAAGTTTTGGCTGAGCTCAAGTCCCAGATCTAATAGTAACAGTTCACCACTGTATTCTGGCATTTTTGATCCTGTTCTGGTTTCCTGGTTTCTCGCATTTTTGGATTACAGTGTTGTTTGCAGATTGTCTGACGTTAACCTGTTTCTGGATTTTGACTTTGAATACTGTTTTGAACCTGTTTGCCTGAATTGATCATAAAAGAACTGAACCTCAATTGCATCCATATCTGTTCATTAAGTGACAGATTACTTCACTATCTACTACGGATACAGTGGATTCAGAGCTCCTCCTGAGCACGCCCTGTGCTCAAGGTCGTCTCATGAGAGAGCAGGAGCAGCAGTTCCAGGAGCTGAGTGCACAGCTCCATCACCTCACTGAAGGTTTCTCCACACCCATGAAATCACTGGTCGCCCAGCTCACCAAGTTCTCATGAGAACCCTCACAGTGTCAGGGATTCCTTCACCAGTGCTTCCTCTATTTCATCGCTCAAGAGGGCATCTCCGATCAGTCCAAGATTGTGCAACTGTTCAGGCTGCTCACTGGCAAAACTCTCTGCTGAGCCATGGCAGTGTGAGAGAGAGGCAGCAAGTCCATCTCCTCTTATGATCATGTGTTTGATCACGCTCGTGAGGGAAAAGAGATTGGAGAACTGCTAGCTATGAAGCAGGGAGGGAGAAGAGTCATGGAGTATGCGCTCAAGTTTTGCATGCTAGCTGCAGAGAGCGGCTGGAACAAGCCCGCATTAAAAGCTGCATTCCGCCAGAGCCTGAAAATTGAGGTCCTCACAGTGCTGGTGTATCGGGATGCTGAAGCCTCCCTTGACTTGTTCACCGACTAGGCTATATGACTCAACCACCTGCTTCAGAGCCACAACCGACACCTCCATATGCCTGAATCTCCTGAACCCATGCAGATCAGCCTGAGTTTCGCCGTGTGGAAGGGATGGAGAAGGAAGCACCTTTGCTTCTACTGTGGGACATCCAGTCACTCCATCTCCAGCTGCCCCGTGCTGGGAAACAGAGTCCAACACAGATTCCGCTGCATATTTGACAGTTTGAATTGATTCGTGCAAATTGGTTCAAATTTACAAGCATGAAACCTTACACTACATTGAGCTATGAGGCCTTTTTTTCTTGATTTCAATAAAAGATTAGGTCTTTTTTTTTCCAAAAGGAATGTTCAGTATTGATTTATGTAGGTAAACATCCTTACTGAGTTTTATCCAAGTTGTTCACGTCAAATCTTTGTTTACTTGGCTTTATCACACACCTGATCCGGTTCTCTGATATTCACACACCTGTCTGTGTGTTTAACAGCAGGACTTGTATCCTGTCCTGAATGATACAAATCTTACTATAATACACACCAATGCATACACCTACACCCATAAAACACCACAAGTACACACATACAGAAGAACCAAGGATTTAAGGAATTATTGCAGGCTGCTTGCTCAGCTAAAACACTTAAGCTCAGTGTATAATATTTATGAATTGGTGAGCATGTTTCTTCACACCTGACTCCTGGCTTTGCTTTAGGATCAGACCAGGAGTCTCACAAGGTTCGACTGGTCAATACAGACCAGTCAGCAACAGCCAAAACACACTATATAAATGTTAGGTCTGTGGGCTTGAGAGTGGACAAGAAACAAGGAAAGGAACAGGGAATTCATAAATACTACCATATATGCTGTAGTTCAGGACAGGTATGGGTTCACAACAGCTTCCCTCCAGATGGGTATTTCTTTTGTTTTGCTTTTTTTTCTGCAGTGTCTTCTGTAAGTGCATCTCATCTCATCACCTCTAGCCACTTTATCCTGTTCTACAGGGTCGTGGGCAAGCTGGAGCTTATCCCAGCTGACTACGGGCGAAAGGCGGGGTACACCCTGGACAAGTCGCCAGGTCATCACAGGGCTGACACATAGACACAGACAACCATTCACACTCACATTCACACCTACGGTCAATTTAGAGTCACCAGTTAACCTAACCTGCATGTCTTTGGACTGTGGGGGAAACCGGAGCACCCGGAGGAAACCCACGCGGACACGGGGAGAACATGCAAACTCCACACAGAAAGGCCCTCGCCGGCCACGGGGCTCGAACCCAGACCTTCTTGCTGTGAGGCGACAGCGCTAACCACTACACCACCGTGCCGCCCCGTAAGTGCATCTGATTTTGGAGCTTTTACGTGAACCATTAAAGATGAGCTCCAGTCTTATGACATCGCCAGCCAAGATTTTTGACTCAAAACACCACCGCAGTTGGTGCAACGGTGGCAAAGGAGGAACTAAAAATCCTTGCTGACTGCAGAAGATAAATCTTCCTTAGCTTCTCTTCCTTCAACATTTTTTTTGCAATGATTGAGAGACGGGCGGCACGGTGGTGTAGTGGTTAGCGCTGTCGCCTCACAGCAAGAAGGTCCTGGGTTCGAGCCCCGGGGCCGGCGAGGGCCTTTCTGTGTGGAGTTTGCATGTTCTCCCCGTGTCCGCGTGGGTTTCCTCCGGGTGCTCCGGTTTCCCCCACAGTCCAAAGACATGCAGGTTAGGTTAACTGGTGACTCTAAATTGACCGTAGGTGTGAATGTGAGTGTGAATGGTTGTCTGTGTCTATGTGTCAGCCCTGTGATGACCTGGCGACTTGTCCAGGGTGTACCCCGCCTTTCGCCCGTAGTCAACTGGGATAGGCTCCAGCTTGCCTGCGACCCTGTAGAAGGATAAAGCGGCTAGAGATAATGAGATGAGATGATTGAGAGACAGATCGATGTACTTAGGGGCTAGAAAGACATGCTCCTCACTCTACAGAAGTCAGCCATAAGCCATCTGGGCATTATCAATTGTGAGGAAGAACATAGAGCAGACTTCAAGTAGCATGGAGACCACGAATGAACAGGTCAATCAGAAGGCTCAGGGACTAGAAGCCTTTGAGCGACTGCTGACCGGAGTTCATTAAGTTATCCGCTTCCTCTCTGAGGTACTCAAGCAGTTGAGCAAACTCTAAAAATGCATACACACCTACTAGTGAAAGGGTAAAGCGCCTTGTAAATTACTGGACTGATAAATGGATAGACGGAAAGTGATCCATTTTGTAAGCTAGTTGCATATTTAATTAAGGACATGGCATTTTTGTTCATAGTGACTATCTCTGCAAAGTCTAAAGAGACAGCTGAGCAGATTCAATGTCTCACTGTGGCTATAAATTTACATTCACAAGATGTCATGCACAAGTATTCACCCCCTTAAAGCTAGACTGCCTTTCAGATTTTTCAAGTCTAGGTCATAAAAAGAATTTTCCCCGACACCCAATTATTTTTGTTTAGTGGACCGAAAGCTACTGACTTTGAATCACAGACTTCCAATTTTATTAGTTTTTTTTAATAGTTAATTCATGCATTTAATTAATGAATTTAGGGCCACATGGCCCTAAATTCTCCGATATTTTTTCCTGCTTCACCCTGACCCAATTCAAGATACTACATCATGGTAGGCTTTCCCTGTTCGCGCAAGGCATTATGGGATACAAATTTGAAACAGGAGAGAAAAATGGAAGATGTGAGTGTGTGAATGAAACGTGAAAGACCGACTACAGTCACGGAAATTGAAAAGCAAAGATGTTATGTTGCGAAGGAAAGGAAACGCAGGACCAAACTAATAAATATCGGTGGTCAGCGAGCACCTCGATGTGATCAGCTGTTTGTTTAGTGACAGAATGATGGAACTGTCAGTGCACGGTCATGGTGAACCTGTAGATGGCAGTAATGCAACACTGTGGATGCCAGCTGCCGTAAAACCCAAAAGAAGAAGGAAGTGTGCACACGGACTTCCTCTGTCTGCTTGATTGCATGAAGCGAGTGATTTCATGCACATTATTTGCTCAGGAATCCCCTCAAATTAAATAACTTCCCAGCCACAGAATGGCCTGTTTTGAGATATTATAGAAATAAACATCACAATGACCAAATTTCAGAGGGAACTAAATTTCACCGATTTTATGAAACTGAAAGGCCGTCTAGCTTTAAACTTTTCCACATTTTGTTGTATTACAACAAGAAATAAGTAAATTTAAAAAAAATCATTACATGGAGTCTGCTGGTGAGCAATTTTAGGTCTGTCATCTATTTTTCTATTTCTTAGGGTGAGCATGCCTTGCAATTGCTTTTTCATGTTTGCATGTGCAGTATTTGCATGGTTTTAAATAACTTAATACTATTTTATTCTGTCAAAGGCAATTTTAAGTACACAGAGAGCAAAATATGAAAAAATGTGACTTTGTTTACTAAAAGCAATTTTAACTAGCCTGTTAGAATTTTTATTTCTTAAAAAAATTGTCATTTATTCAATGTTTATCATTTGTTATGGACAGCAGAAGAGTGTGTCATATATGAAATGATAATACTTTGGTGTTGTATTCATGTTTAACATGAAATAATTTGAAAAATGTCTAAAGTAGGATGTATACCGCAATCCGTCTACTTTACAGATGCCTTATATACAATTTAATGGTGGAAACATGACAGCTTTTAAAGCTTTCATAATTTAAAAAAAAATGCTTTGTTTGCTGTTCTCGCTTTTCTTTGTCCCTATGCAGCTGAAAGAAAAGGAATGCAAGGAGAAGCTGGTGTTGAACTCCCAGAAGAAAAGACCACCAGATGTAACAGGTAATTGCAAATCCAACTGCTAGATTTTAGCTGGTACATCTCTAGGGTGGTTTACCTTGTTTGAAAATCTAAGATTTTGATGTTGATTAAAATTTTGCAAAGAATCTGAAGGCACAGAACTGGTCCCTGACATCATCTGTAACATAATATGGCACACGGTCTTAGCCAGAGCGATGTACAATGAACGCAGAGCAGCAGTTGAGAGTTAGGTGCCGTGCTCAAGGGCACTTCAGCCATTCCTGCTGGTCCAGGGAATCAAACTGGCAACCTTTTGGTCCCAAAGCTGCTCCTCTACCCATTAGGCCATGACTTCCCCGTGATGTTGATAACTGGATTTCACAAAAATAGTATATAAACCTTGTGTTTATATACTCCTTCAGAGTGGGAGTATACTGGTTTACCTCTGTCCGTCCGTCCGAAACACCCTTTTTCTCAGCAACCACAAATCATAGCTACTTGGTACCAAACTTCAGCTTGGGGTTGTATACCGTATATGGGTCTGTCTCAGAAACTGGGTACTGTGTGGGTACCCCACTAAATATACTCAGTCAATAAACTATACGGTTTTGAATGGTGATGTTGGTTTTAATTTGAAATAAAATGATGAAAGAAATAATACAGATAAAACTAAATCTTTGATGTGAATACTCTATTCAGAATTTGGCAAAAATTCTGCAAATTTGTGGAAAAATGGTGGCTTGATCTGGGACATGATAAATGGTTGACTACATCGCATTCCCTTAAAAAGGTTGTAGTCCACTGAAAAGTCTACAGTTATCACTAATTGTATTTTAAGTTGTAACTTTATCCACCTAAGGATTGGTGCGCTCACAGAATAATCATCTCATCTTATCTCATTATCTCTAGCCGCTTTATCCTGTTCTACAGGGTCGCAGGCAAGCTGGAGCCTATCCCAGCTGACTACGGGCAAAAGGCGGGGTACACCCTGGACAAGTCGCCAGGTCATCACAGGGCTGACACATAGACACAGACAACCATTCACACTCACATTCACACCTACGCTCAATTTAGAGTCACCAGTTAACCTAACCTGCATGTCTTTGGACTGTGGGGGAAACCGGAGCACCCGGAGGAAACCCACGCGGACACAGGGAGAACATGCAAACTCCGCACAGAAAGGCCCTCGCCGGCCACAGGGCTCAAACCTGGACCTTCTTGCTGTGAGGCGACAGCGCTAACCACTACACTGCCATGCCGCCCCAGAATAATCATAACCGTAATAAAACATTATGCAAAATATTTGATCACCGTTGTAACTCCATTTTCCGCATACCCAAAACCAATACGATCGTGTGTTTTGATCTAAACGGAAAGCCTCAGGGTCAAGGTCACTACCTCACCAAAAGTAGTAACTTAAAATCACTAGGCCATATAAAAATTTAGTTATAAATCTGCGATTTTGTTTTTTAAAACGAAAGCTGAAAGTTAGGTATAGAATATGTTTCTTACAGAATATGTTACGATGGTAGCTGGTCTTGTATGAATTTCTGAGCTATAAAATGAGTTGTGGTCTATTTTTTTACCGTAGCATGTTATTTGTGTGCGCGGAAGGACACACATTAAAGGAACAGTCCACTGTACTTCCATAATGAAATATGTTCTTCTCTGAATTGAGACGAGCTGATCCGTACCTCTCCGAGCTTTGTGCGACCTCCCAGTCAGTCAGACGCGCTGTTACTCCTGTTAGCAATGTAGCTAGGCTCAGCATGGCCAATGGTATTTTTTGGGGCTGTAGTTAGATGCGACCAAACTCTTCCACGTTTTTCCTGTTTACATAGGTTTATATGGCCAGTGACATGAAACAAAATTCAGTTACACAAATTGAAACGTGGCGATTTTCTATGCTATGGAAAGTCCGCACTATAATGACAGGCGTACTAACACCTTCTGCGCGCTTCGACAGCACATTGATACCTTCACTCCTGTTTTCCCCCTCTCCCCCGCCCCCCTGACTAGACTGTGTTCAAAGGAGTGCAGGCTACTTGTCTTGGTGGTCACATTGGTTGTATTGACGGAAGTTAGGGGGGGCGGGGGAGAGAAAAAAAAACAGGAATGAAGGTATCTGTGTGCTGTCGAAGCGCGCAGAAGGTGTTAGTACGCCTGTCATTATAGTGCGGACTTTCCATAGCATAGAAAATCGCCACGTTTCAATTTGTGTAACTGAACTTTGTTTCATGTCACTGGTCATATAAACCTATGTAAACAGGAAAAACGCGGAAGAGGTTGGTCGCATCTAACTACAGCCCCAAAAAATACCATTGGCCATGCTGAGCCTAGCTACATTGCTAACAGGAGTAACAGCGCATCTGGCTGACTGGGAGGTCGCACAAAGCTCGGAGAGGTACGGATCAGCTCGTCTCAATTCAGAGAAGAACATATTTCATTATGGAAGTACGGTGGACTGTTCCTTTAACAATTTGCATGTGTAGAATGGAATTTTCCACTCCAACAGTTAGAAGTTGATCGTGCTTCCATTTGCGGTCTTTCTGTTACGCGAGTGATCTGTTCAGACGTTATCACTGAAAAGGTGAGTTTTGGCAGTTTTATTTTGTTTTAGTCTTGCAGTATAAGGCAATAGAATGTTTCCTTTTCATCTTACTTTCATATTTCGTAGTGTTTGCATATTTTTGGCCAATATTTTGCAACCATGGTTAGTTTAGATCGAACTTTTGATAGAATCTACAGCCAGTCATTTTGCCCCGCCTCGCGCTCCGTCCAGTGCGGTAGTGATGTCCCGTTGCTCGCGCGCCGCAGCAGAGACCCGCGCGACCTTCAGCCGGTACAGTCGCTGTTCTTTTACCAGCGCCGTTATTCTCATCTTTCCGGTGTGTTCTTGATTTTTCCATTGTGTCCTATTTCGCCATATCAAATACCCAAAATTTATCATATTATTCATATTTAAGTGAATAATCAATTCAGTCATCATAACTTGGCATTTTTAACCCAAGCAATCAAAAAGAGGAAATGTATTCAATATTTTCACTCATCTGTGACGGAGGGGCTTTAATTCTTCATGATGTAGTTATTTTATATGCAAATCAATTTTACAAAAACATTTGAATTGTAATCAAAAAATATTTCCACAGTAGAGGCAAGATACAGCAAGACGCTATCTTTATTCTTATTAAACATGACAAAAGAAACATTGAGTGTTAGGTAAATGCAAAAAAAATAGTAAAATTTGAAAACTGATTTTTTGACCATAATGTCCCAAATGAGAGACCAGTTTCTGAGATGGACCCATATACTGTTTTCAGGTCTGTTGCACATCAACTTCCTGTTTACCAACTGAATGTATTTACGAAACATATTGCGTAGATTTGCAACATTTTTCTCAGCAACTACAAATCACAACTGCTTGATATTTGGTACTGAGCTTCAGCTTGGGGTTCTATACCGTGTATACCATTTTCAGGTCTGTTGCACATCGACTTCCTGTTTACCGACTGAATAAAACATATAGGGTGGATTTTGACGCCAGTTCAAGAAGCAAAATGCTATTTCAAAATGACAGTTTACCAGGATGCTATTTGAAACCCCTGGGGAGAACACTGCTCTTTACTTACTTGTTTCAGGGTTAATTATTTGTTGAAGTCAACATTCATAATAAGTATCCTATTCCTTCGATTGCCTGCATTCTGATATAAGCGAGAGCGGGGGGATATGTAAGTGAGCAGTAGCTCACAGTTGATCTTGTTAATTCTTTTAAGCTGCAGCCCAGGATGACTTGGAAAAGGTACAAATGCTCAATCAACAAAACACCAGCCTTTCCCATGGCAATGCTGAAACGGATGTGAGCACAAAAGGACTTCTGGACTTTATCCAAGATGTGAAAGAAGCACAAACTGAGAAGGAAAATGATGAAGAAGAGCTGCAAGCACAGGAGGAAAAAGAGGGCAGTAAGGAAGATCAAGATATTCTCAAAGAATCCAGGTTGAATGAGAAAGTAGAGACAAACAAAGAGGAAGAGAGTCAGAGAATAGAAAAAGAAGATGGTTTGAGTGTCCCTGAAGTGCCGTCTTTACTCCTGTCAAACTGTAAGCTTAGTCGAGGCCATGAAGTCCCCCAGGAAAGGTACTGAAACATTCGCAATTAAACACTGTCTTTAAGCCAGCTGTTGACGCTGTTTGGAAAAAGTACTATTTTTCACTGCAATATTGAATCTGGAAAAATCTAATCCATTAAAATGTTTTTTTTTTCTTTCCTTGATGCATGTGTGCTGTGTGTTTGGGTAGCAACAGTGAACATGTGGAGTTGATCGCCAGCACAAAGAGACGAGTCGACAATCTGGAGAAAGATGATCTCAAAAAAAGCAGAGTGGAGGAAAGGTCAGAGGAGGTCGAAAAAAGTGAGGAAGAAGAGAAGCCTGGAGTGGGAGCATCCAAAGTGAAACCAGAAAAACCTGAGGATGAGAGGAAAGAAGTAGAGCCAAGACCTGAGGAGTACATCATAGGTATAAGATATGCTACAATCCAATGGCTTAGGACTGTTTATTTGGAAAGTTCTCTTATTTCTCCTTTTCGCTCTGTCCTCCAGATTGCTCACCTCCTCCTCCAGCACCCTTTGAGCACCGTGTGGTTACAACCAAAACCCAACATATAGCTACCTATTACACCATCAACAGAGAGGAAGTGCTTGGAGGGTGAGCTACAGAATCTTTGAAGAAACAAAAATATTACATTAAATTAACCTGACTTACAGTAGACTTTGGTACTCCTGCAAAAGGTCATGAAGGATGCAGGAGTTTCCTGGCAGAAGCAGACAGATTTTGATTTTAAATGTCCTGGTATTTCATGGAGTCTATAATGCCATGTACCCAAACAAGGTTTCTAGGGTGTTTGAAGGAAAAACAGCCCCAAAACATCACAAAACTTCCACCATATTTTACAGTTGGGATAGGGTTCTTTTCATTATAGCCATCCTTCCTTTTACATCAAACCTGCATTGAGTGTTTATTGCCAAAAAGCTCCATTTTTGTTCCATCAGACCATAGAATACAGTTTCAGTCAAAGTTGGAGTAGTGTTTCACAAACTCCACGTGCTTACATTTGTGATTAACTGACAGAAAAAGGCTTCTTTTTTTTCCTGGAGTACCTTCCAAATAATCTCTTGGCATGGAGGTGGAGTCTGATGGTGGTTTTGGAGACTTGGAAACCTCAAGATTTTACTTTTTCTTGTAATTCACCAACAGTGATCCTTGGGGATTTTTTCCTTTTTTTTTTTTGCCTCTCTTACCCTCCTCCTCACTGTATGTGGGGCAAGCTAAACTTGGGTTCTCTTCCAGGCAAGTTTGTAACAGTTCCAGTTGGTGTCCAATTTATTATTATCTCATCTCATCTCATTATCTCTAGCTGCTTTATCCTGTTCTACAGGGTCACAGGCAAGCTGGAGCCTATCCCAGCTGACTACGGGCGAAAGGCGGGGTACACCCTGGACAAGTCGCCAGGTCATCACAGGGCTGACACATAGACACAGACAACCATTCACACTCACATTCACACCTACGGTCAATTTAGAGTCACCAGTTAACCTAACCTGCATGGAGCGCAGGTGGCCAAGTGGTTAGAGCGCTTGACCGCTAAGCGAATGGTCCCTGGTTCGAGCCTCGGCTTGACAGGGATCTGGGGCTCGCTCCCTGTCCACCCAGCAGTGAATGGGGACCTGGTGGAAACACTGGCGGCGAGGAAAGGAACTGGCCACCCTACCTCACTATGCCGATGGCCCAGGACAAGTGCGCTCTCTAACAGGCACTCCCCCAATGTACGAATCATATATGGGACTCCCCTTTGCTTTTGCTAACCTGCATGTCTTTGGACTGTGGGGGAAACCGGAGCACCTGGAGGAAACCCACGTGGACACGGGGAGAACATGCAAACTCCGCACAGAAAGGCCCTCACCAGCCGCTGGGCTCGAACCCGGACCTTCTTGCTGTGAGGTGACAGCGCTAACCATTACACCACCGTGCCGCCCATTTTTTATTATTATTATTATTATTGCCCTAATAGTAGAAATGTACATTTTCAGGAGAGTAGCTATTTTTCTTTATAACCATCCTCTGAGGTATGAAGGTCAACACACTTCTCCCTCGTTTGGTTTGTGTGTTCTCTTATCTTTCCCATGTTGGTGAATGACTAACCCTGTGTCCGAAATCACTCCCTACTCACTATATAGGGCACTATATAGTGAGGACGCCATTTTGTAGTGCTGTCCAAAACGATAGTGAGGATTATTACACACTATATAGTGCACTCAAAGTATCCCACAGTGCATCAAGAAAAGTAGTATACAACCGATGGTCACTAACCAAGCAATATATCCCATCATGCATTGCAGTTGTGCTGAAAGAAATCAAATTAAAAGTCTCAAATTTGATTTAATAAAAAGCAGCGGCAAAGAATTAAGTATTCAGCCTTGATTTAAAAAACTGAAAGACGCAGGTACTTTGTACTGATTAATGTGGGAAATACGCTCAGTATAATATGGATTTATCACAAAGATGCATGCATGTATTTATTATTTTGAAAACCCATCAGCTGGCTGATCTGACACGTTTTAATTGTGCGACAGTAATGACGTAAATCCCAGCGCGATGGACAAGTGTCCAAAAGCATTTTTTCATTTTGCCAATGAGCTCACTATATAGTCCTCTATATACTGTAGTAATTCCCTATATAGGGAGTAGGGAATAGTGATTTGGGACACAGGGTTAAGGGAATTTGGCCTCTGTGTCACCTCATATTTGTACCCCAATTAATCAGGAAGTCATGGATTACAGCTTGAAAGTTTCTACACAATCCAATCATCTAAAAAATGTAGAGTTTAAATGGGAAACATGCTTCAGTTGCATTGTGTTCACCATCATTTCCAGGGATGACAATAATAGTGGCACATGTGTTTTTGTTGAAAATAATTATTTCCTGATGAGGGATTTGCTTCTCTCTGAATAAAATTATTTCAATTAAAGGTTGGATTTTTCTCATTTTCTCAGTGTCAAAAGTGGATTTGTTCTAACCCTTTCTACTGATATTTACAGGTGCCAGTAATTGTAGAGGGCACTGCATTTGTTTCAAATCCACTTTTGTGTATCCTGTCTGCCTCTGTCCCGAAGGCAACAACTTTCGGACTTTACTTGGAGGTCAGGTTGGGTGGAGTCCTATCACAAGGTCTAGAAAGCAGAAACTAGTTGTCTTTCTGACTCTGCTTCTGAAAACCTTGTTTGTAATCAGTTCAACTCTCTTTTTGGTATGATTTTCAGATACCAGGTTTCAAAGCCATCCAGGAGTGTGGAAAATTATTGAACAGAGAGATTGGCTACAAATATATGTGTGTGTAGTCTAATTCTTCTCAAATATGTTGAGGGTTGCTTGAAGTGTAATGCTTGTCCAGTTGTTAATGTGGAGAAATTACATTTTTTGGGATTTAATACTTTCCCTGTGCTTTCATCTCATCTCATCTCATTATCTCTAGCCGCTTTATCCTGTTCTACAGGGTCGCAGGCAAGCTGGAGCCTATCCCAGCTGACTACGGGCGAAAGGCGGGGTACACCCTGGACAAGTCGCCAGGTCATCACAGGGCTGACACATAGACACAGACAACCATTCACACTCACATTCACACCTACGGTCAATTTAGAGTCACCAGTTAACCTAACCTGCATGTCTTTGGACTGTGGGGGAAACCGGAGTACCCGGAGGAAACCCACGCGGACATGGGGAGAACATGAAAACTCCGCACAGAAAGGCCCTCGCCAGCCACGGGGCTCAAACCCAGACCTTCTTGCTGTGAGGCGACAGCGCTAACCACTACACCACCGTGCCACCCCCTGTGCTTTCAATGCTCAGTAATTCCAGACTTGGTGGCAGAGTTTGAAGACACTATCTTCAAAATGTTCATATTTCGTTGGTTCTGTGATGGATTTGCTGTCAGTTGGTAGGATGTGGGGTAGATTTTTTTCCCCAAAATGATTGGCAAGAAAAGCTCAGACTGATGTCAGTCTATGATATACTCTCCTGAGCCTGTTTTCTCTCTTGGATATCAGGGTGCCATATTTTCCTTTGAATTTGCCTGAATTTGCCTTTGGAGTTGCCATTTATGAACTGCTATTGAGAATGTGATTGTGAGCTGTTTCCTTTCTCTGTTTGCATTTATTTTTCATACTTCAACATCATTCTTAAGGCAGCATGGTGGTGTAGTCGTTAACACTGTCATCTCACAGCAAGAAGGTTCTGGGTTCAAGCCCAGTGGCTGGCGGAAGGGGGCCTTTCTGTGCGGAGTTTGCATGTTCTCTCCGTGTCTGCATGGGTTTCCTCTGGGTGCTCCAGTTTCCTCCACAGTCCAAAGACATGCAGGTTAGGTTAATTGGTGGCTCTAAATTGACCATGAGTGTGAATGGTTGTTTGTCTCTATGTGTCAGCCATGTGATGATCTGGCGACTTGTCCAGGGTGTACCCCGCCTCTCGCCCATAGTCAGCTGGAATAGGCTCCAGCTTGCCCGCAACCCTGCACAGGATAAGTGGTTACAGATAATGGATGGATGGAAACACCGTTCTTAATATAGTTCTGGATAGATGGTAGTGTTGTCTATTTCAGACAATGTCTGTTGCAAGCCAGGAAATCCTTGGTTACAAAAGAGCATTTAGACAATCCTGGATCAGCAAAGATACTTGGATACTAACAAAATCGCACCACAAAAGTTATAGTTATAAATCAGCCCCAAAGTATATTTGCTGATCCAGGATTCTGTGATGCTTTTCTGTCACCAAGGATTTCGCAACTTTGCTTCTGCTTGCTTTCCCAGCACTATGTGTTTGTGTTGACTTTGCTAAAAGCACAGAACCTTTCATTTAGGAAATTCTCAAATGGGATTTCTGTAACTTGCTTGTATGATGTCCTTTTTTCTTCATTACTTAAAACAAAGTTTTTATTAATATGCACAGAATTTGATTATTTTTCACCCATCAAAAAAAAGGGGAGAAGGGGGGAGGGGTTTTAAAAACTCACCGGTCTCTTGTATCAGGCAATATCTTTTTCTTTTTACTGTCTTTTTCTTCTTTCGGCTGCTCCTGTTCGTTTGGGGTCGTCACAGCGGATCTGTTCCTCATATTTGATTTGGCATAGGTTTTACACCAGATGCCCTTCCTGACACAACCCTCCCCAATTTATCCAGGCTTGGAACAGGTACTAAGTATACACTGTCTTGTACAATTCCAGTGGCTGGGTATTTTACCTAATCTACATGTCTTTGGACTGTTGGGAAAACCGGAGAACCCGGAGGAAACCCATGCAGACATGGGGAGAACATGCAAACTCCACACAGGAAGGCCCCCATCAGCCATGGGGTTCAAACCCGGAACCTTCTTGCCGTGAGGCGACAGTGCTAACCACTACACCACCATGCCTTTTACTGTGATGAAAGTAAAAACCAAGAGGCTAGGTAGAACATTAGAATACTAATCTTTCATGTCTAGCATTAACTCTCCACCCTGCGTTATTCTAGCATGTCATGGTGTCTGGTAAACCTTTACCTAAAACATAGCAGGGATGACATTTAATCAGGAATGATGTAATTGAAATACAGAAATTATAGCTTTTAACTCGTGCAAGCTTTTTGGTAAACCTTTCACTTAACCTGGTGTAAAATGTGTTTGGTTTTGGTAGTGGGCGCTTTGGAATGGTCCGTAAGTGTGTGGAGATTACCTCTGGCCTCACGCTGGCAGCTAAGATCATCAAAACCAGGAATCAAAAGGAGAAGGTAAAATCACGTCCATGCTTGCTGGATATACGCTGCAAAAAATGATATCTTAGCAAGTGAAAATATCTTGAAAGTAGTTGAAACGATCTAGCATTTCCTATGAGAAGAATACAAGACACCAATTCTGAGATTATTAAACCTAGTTCTAGATTGCAACCAACTTATTCGAAGATGTCTTATCAAGTAAAAATATTTGTCCATTCAGCAAGATAATTTAATTAATTTTCTCTTCAAATTCAATTTTCAATTTTTTGCAGTGTACGGCACTGTGTACTCTATTGACCACGACAGAAATGTGTTGCTGCCAAACGTTTGTTTCGCCAAACAAGAAACCTTTTTTACGATGTGAAACGTTTCACGTTAAAAACATCACAAACTTTTCACGTTATAACATGATACTGATCCACTTTTCTTTTTCTGACGTGGCAGCAATACGCTCCTGTACACCACAATGCATATCATTAAAGAATAATTAAACCAGAAAAGTAACGAAAGCCCTTAATACACTTTTCTCTTCTATTCTTACTGTTGTACTTACTATGGTGTATGTATCTATCTTGCCTTATCAGGAAGTGGTTAAAAGTGAGATTGAGGTTATGAACCAGCTGAACCATGCTAGCCTCATCCAGCTCTATGCTGCTTATGAATCACGCACTGATATCACTCTTGTCATGGAGTAGTAAGTAAATAAAGACACGTAGCTCGAGATAGCAGGATATGCTGATTTTTTTTTTTTAGTATTTATATATGTGGGTGTGTATAATTGTAGTGTCGAGGGAGGAGAATTATTTGACCGCATCATCGATGAGAATTACAATTTGACTGAATTGGACACAGTGCTGTTAATCAGACAGATCGCCGAGGGGCTGCAGTACATGCACAAGATGTACATACTGCACCTTGACTTGAAGGTATCACATGCTTACAAGCCAACTTTCATACTGTACACAAGTTATTAATAAAGGCGATTCACTTGAACCTTTGTTGCTTTTTCCAGCCAGAAAATATACTGTGCGTGAGCCGACAAACAAACAAAATCAAGATCATTGACTTTGGCTTGGCCAGAAGGTTGGTTAGTACACTGGTTGGAATTATAGACTAATATTCCAGCCATGACATCTCTATATCTCTCTTCACTTTTATGCTCTTTTGCATCATCAGATATAAACCAAGGGAGAAGCTCAGAGTGAATTTTGGCACACCTGAGTTCCTTGCACCTGAGGTGATCAACTATGAGTTTGTCTCCTTCCCAACAGATATGTGGAGCTTAGGAGTCATTACCTACATGCTGTGAGTCCCAGCTCTCAACATTTTGACCTTCTTGACCTCTTGAATGCTATTGAATTTGTCAACAAAAAAAGATGCCATAGTACGTTATTCTTGAGTGACTTTAGAACTGACAATCCTGTAATGATGATTCCACAGTAAGCGCTGTGACGAGGGTATCAGATTGGAATTGGCACAAAACTTTATATATGTATACACCCTCCACCAGCTCAAATACATAAAATTTCATCACCCCTCAGCTTCAGACAGCAAAAAAATCTCAAATACACCACAGCCACGGGAATATTTCAAGAAACTGCTGATCTCCTGGACTTTCCACACACACACAACAGTTTCCAGAGTTTACACAGAATGGTGCGGAAAACAAAAAACATTGAGTTGAGTGAGCGACAGCTCTGTGGGTGGAAACAAACGCCTTGTTGATAAGAGGTCAGAGGAAAATTGCCAGATTGGTTCAAGCTGCCAGGAAGGATATAGTAACTCAAAGCAACTCTTTCCAACCGTGGTGAGCAGAAAAGCATCTCAGCATACAACAGCAGAAGACCACATTGGGTTCCACTCCTGCCAGCCAAGAACAGGAATATTAGAATCAAAATAAGTTCCTATTAAAGTGGCCGGTGAGAGTATGCTACTTTCCTAACTGAATTTACCAAGCAAGACCCATGAACTTTAGGTTTTAAGGTCTTGAGATGCACATAGTGAACATTATAACAAAAGATATGGACCTTTGGCTGGCACTGTGTTTATCATTCACATGGCATTCTTGTGAGAGTGTTTTCCAAGGTAGTACGTATAATGGTAATCTCTTGTTGCTACCCACCTATTAACCATCCCGAGCTGTAACAACCTGGGATGGGTTCAAACCTGCTGTGTCCAGCTGTGTCATGTCTTGTCAAAGTGGAGACACAGGTCCTCCAGACTCCTAACAGAGTGACCTTTGGGATGTGTCATGACTAAAGTCCTTGTCCCCTGTAGGCTTGGTTTGGTTATGTGGCCAGCACTATATATATATATATATACACACTATATGTTTTAGTGGTTTCAAATTTTAATTTTAAAATGTTGGAAGTGATCATGTGTTCTCTGGAACCTCAAAAAATACAGTAATTCTACTGTACACTTTCCAAGGTTTATAAGAACTTTGCATATCTGATATTACATGGCATTACGTGGCATTTAGCAGACACTCTTATCCAGAGCGATGTACAACGAGTGCAAAAGTCAGGTAGATGAAGTGCTGAACTTCTAGACAAGAAAGTTCTAGTGCCAGCTGAACAAGTGACAGCAATATCTAGTGTAATATGCTGTTGAAATACCAACACTCAAACAGCCAAGGAAACAAACCAACCATATAAAGTATAACTAAATAGAACTCAAAACAGCTAACCCCAGGCTAGACCTTACACAGCCTGGGTTGGTCTTGACCAAAATGCAGTGGGCAGGGAAGCAGGGGAGAGGTGCAGCCTGAAGAGGTGAGTCTTCAGTCTGCGCTTGAAGGTGGTCAGGGAGTCGGCAGTTCTGACCTTAATGGGAAGGTCATTCCACCAACGGGGTACCAGGACAGACAGTAGTCTTGAGTGGGCTGGGCAGGAGTGGAGAAGAGGAGGGGCCAGACAACCAGTAGTAGTGGAGCGTAGGGATCTGGCTGGCATGTAGGGGCAGAACAGACTCTGGAGGTATGCTGGCCTTAACCCCTTGAGAGCCTGGTAAGCTAGCACCAGTGTCTTAAATTTGATGTGAGCTGTGATAGGTAGCCAGCGAGCAGAGGGGTGACATGAGAAGAACGAGGGAGGTTGTAGACCAGGCAAGCTGCAGCATTCTGGATGAGCTGTAGGGGTCTGATGGCAGAAGCTGGAAGGCTAGCAAGGAGAGAGGATATGCATAACCAGGATATGGATATTAAGCATATGCCAGCTTTAGAAGAGCACACAAGTCACCTAAAGCCATCTAAAACTGGAAGTGCTTTATTTAAGGTTTGAGAAGTCAAAAGATTAAGGGTATGCTTAAGTAGATTACATTGAATATTTTTTATCAAGTCTATTTTCTATCCCCCCCTCCCCAGTCGACATTTTACTGTTTGTTTAACTTGAAGTTTGGAAGCAAGTTGTAATCCTTCTTCTTCTTCTTTCTTCTTCTCTTCCTTCTTCCTCTAGGCTAAGTGGTCTCTCTCCTTTCCTGGGTGATGATGACAATGAGACACTGAATAACATCCTAGAATGTAAGTGGAGCTTTGAAGAGGCTGAGTTTGCAGATATCTCTGATGAAGCCAAAGACTTCATAACACACCTGCTCATTAAGAGCAAGAGGTAGAGAGAGAGAGAGAGAGAGAGAGAGAGAGAGAGTTCATTTTAAGTGAGAGGGTTCATTGTAGATTAATGCTTGTGTTCAATATAGTTGGCGGATGAGTGCATCTCAGTCCCTGAAACATCCCTGGCTGTCTGACCGATCACTTCACTATCGTCTGCATCAGAAAGTAAGCACCTACACCTCATCTCACCGTTTCATTCTATCATTCTCTCTCTCTCTCTCTCTCTCTCTCTCTCTCTCTCTCTCCCTATATTACTTTGTAGCAGTGGTGGCTGCTTTTGTTTAAACTGGTTGGAACCATAGGTGTCTGTTTTATATATGTAATTCTTCAGCAAAGAGGCCCGAATTATGAAATAATTAAGATTGCCGTAACTTGTCAGCTCGGTGATATTGCTAAAGTATGGAATCCAAGGCAAAATGTACTGAAAACCATAGTGAAAAAAATCACCACTCTCAATTATAGCAATGTCGCTTCAGAGAAATCTTGGTTTGAATTTTAAGGAATGAAAGTTCAGTTTTTTTCCGACGTAATTCTGTAACTGACTTTTCTTTCCTCATAAAAGATTTTTCATTCAGAGTTAAACATAGCCAATTTTCTTTTCTTTTTTTTTAGGGTCAAAAGATACCCTATACAGTGTGAAATTTTTATTTAATACCATTATCTTGAATAATGCAACTAAAAAAAAGTTACCACATTTTGCTGTGAATGTAATTCCGTTACTGAAGAACTACACACACACACACACACACACACACACACACACCGATCAGCCATAGCATTAAAACCATTGGCAGGTGAAGTGAATAACATTGATGATCTCGTTACAATGGCACCGGTCAAGTTAATGCTGGCTAAAACAAAAAGGTGTCAGCATTAACTTTTTCATCAGTTTGTGCTCAGTAGCTCTACAGTAGTGGGGTTGGACCATATGGGCTAGCCTTCATGCCCCATGCAAATGAATCAGTGAGCGTTTGACATCCATGACCTTGTCGCCGGTTCACCGGTTGTCCTTCCTTAGACCACTTTTGTTCAGTACTAACCACTGCATACTGGGAACACCCCACAAGATGTGCCATTTTGGAGATGTTCAGACCCAGTCATCTAGCCATCACAATTTGGTCCTTGTCAAAGTCACTCAGAGCCTTACGCTTGCCCATTTTTCCTGCTTCCAACACATCAACTTCAAGAACTGACTGCTGTCTTGCTGCCTAATATATCCCAACACTTGACAGGTGCTATTGTAATGAGATAAATCAGTCAATATTATTCATTTCACCCATTAGTGGTCTTAATGTTATGGATGATCGGTGTGTGTTTTATCTGTTTCATTTGTTGGTCTGTCCTCAAAAGTAAGAGCATCAAAAGGCTGTTCAAATATCAGCTGACAAAATTAGCAATGTTAGCTTGCAAGCTGCTAACTAGGAAGCTAAATTTCCCTCAAGAAGAAGAAGATAGTGACCGCTAGCTAGCTAGACCAACATTATACTTGCAATCTATATTACTAAACGAAGGCTGTCTGTCTGTCTGTTCATCTCATCTCATTATCTCTAGCCGCTTTATCCTGTCCTACAGGGTCGCAGGCAAGCTGGAGCCTATCCCAGCTGACTACAGGCGAGAGGCGGGGTACACCCTGGACAAGTCACCAGGTCATCACAGGGCTGACACATAGACACAGACAACCACTCACACTCACATTTACACCTACGGTCAATTTAGAGTCACCAGTTAACCTAACCTGCATGTCTTTGGACTGTGGGGGAAACCGGAGCACCCGGAGGAAACCCACGCAGACACGGGGAGAACATGCAAACTCCGCACAGAAAGGCCCTCGCCGGCCACGGGGCTACAACCCAGACCTTCTTGCTGTGAGGCGACAGCGCTAACCACTACACCACCATGCCGCCCCTGTCTGTCTGTTCGCCTATGCAAATCGACATGGCTGGACGCACATACACCATACTTTGCACATGGATTAGTGACACCCCAGAGGGGCCCAAGACAACATTTTCCATTTTCCAAAACATGGGATTAGTGCTAATCTGACACACTATTCATTTCCCATAGGCTACATGCCCACGCTAACACACTGCGCACAGCCTCGGTGGGGACTCCCCTCCACGACTCACCTGAGAGTTTCGATTGTACAGGACATCGAAGAGCACCATTCAGAGGAAATCAGGTTCATGGCAACAACTGCTAGTTTATTTACAATGCTTAGCAGTTACAAAGATAAAATAATGGGCTATACAAGTTGTGTAAAACTGTTATGGATTATCCTACTGATTACTGCAGCTCTGGCACTTTGTGAGTCTGACTGCCACTGATATGTTTAAGTTTGAGATATCAGTCATGTTCAATTCCATTTCAGTGATAAGCAATTGGTTACAAGTTTCCACCCCTTTGAGAGATTTCCCAATCATTGCATGGTGAAGCTGTGCTTCCAGGTGGCTGACAGCACACGGTCGAAAAAATTGAGATTTTTTTTTCTTTTCTGTGCACAAAAGCCACGCACCCACCCACGTTTACTCCTAGTAAAGCTGTGCATCTGGGATGGAACCCAAAATGATGTATTAAAAGCCTGTTGTCCAATGAGTGTTAATCTTTACTCCCATTAAACACAGCTGCTCAGAGATGTTTCTCAGTTTACTGTGACAAACATGAGTACCGTATATATTCACATTCAAGAGTGTGTTGTAGCTATGTGATTGGATAATGATGATTTAACTGACAAAGCTAAGTTATCTATGTATGACAGGGTAACGGAAATGGGCGATGAAAAACATGGCATCACTGGTTTAGCCTACAATACTGAATGAAAGAAGAGAGACATTATGTACCATTACATCACCCATCAGGATCATAGTCTTATTAAAAGAAGAAAGATAGTACTGGTCAACATAACCTTCATTAAGCAGAGAGCAGAATGTGTGAGCGAAGATAAATCTCAAGGATTTAACCAACCAAAACAAGCAGCAATCAGAACAGCCTGTTCCTGTTCCAAGCATGCCAAACACATATTTCTATCAATAGTCCACACAACTAATGGGAAGTAGTTAAATTTTAACTTCTTGTGTGGTGTTCATATTTTTGTTACTCAGCCAGTATTGGTGAGTCTGGTGGACCCGCTGCATTTTGGTGCTTTAAATTCAACACAATCAAACAATTTTACATTAAATACTTAACAGATGTTTACTTCACCCCAATTACAAGCAACATTAACAGCATACAGTGGTGCTTGAAAGTTTGTGAACCCTTTAGAATTTTCTATATTTCTGCATAAATATGAACTAAAACATCATCAGATTTTCACACAAGTCCTAAAAGTAGATAAAGAGAACCCAGTTAAACAAATGAGACAAAAATATTCTACTTGGTCATTTATTTATTGAGGAAAATGATCCAATATTACATATCTGTGAGTGGCAAAAGTATGTGAACCTCTAGGATTAGCAGTAAATTTAAAGGTGAAATTAGAGTCAGGTGTTTTCAATCAATGGGATGACAATCAGGTGTGAGTGGGCACCCTGTTTTATTTAAAGAACAGGGATCTATCAAAGTCTGATCTTCACAACACATGTTTGTGGAAGTGTATCATGGCACGAACAAAGGAGATTTCTGAGGACCTCAGAAAAAGCGTTGTTGATGCACATCAGGCTGGAAAAGGTTACAGAACCATCTCTAAAGAGTTTGGACTCCACCAATCCACAGTCAGACAGATTGTGTACAAATGGAGGAAATACAAGACCATTGTTACCCTCCCCAGGAGTGGTCGACCAACAAAGATCACTCCAAGAGCAAGGTGTGTAATAGTCATCGAGGTCACAAAAGACCCCAGGGTAACTTCTAAGCAACTGAAGGCCTCTCTCACATTGGCTAATGTTAAGGTTCATGAGTCCACCATCAGGAGAACACTGAACAACAATGGTGTGCATGGCAGGGTTGCAAGGGGAAAGCCACTGCTCTCCAAAAAGAACATTGCTGCTCGTCTGCAGTTTGCAAAAGATCACGTGGACAAGCCAGAAGGTTATTGGAAAAATGTTTTGTGGACGGATGAGACCAAAATAGAACTTTTTGGTTTAAATGAGAAGCGTTATGTTTGGAGAAAGGAAAGCACTGCATTCCAGCATCAGAACCTTATCCCATCTGTGAAACATGGTGGTGGCAGTATCATGGTTTGGGCCTGTTTTGCTGCATCTGGGCCAGGACGGCTTGCCATCATTGATGGAACAATGAATTCTTTATTATACCAGCGAATTCTAAAGGAAAATGTCATGACATCTGTCCATGAAGTGAATCTCAAGAGAAGATGGATCATGCAGCAAGACAGCAACCCTAAGCACACAAGTCGTTTTACCAAAGAATGGTTAAAGAGGGATAAAGTTAATGTTTTGGAATGGCCAAGTCAAAGTCCTGACCTTAATCCAATGGAAATGTTGTGGAAGGACCTGAAGCGAGCAGTTCATGTGAGGAAACCCACCAACATCCCAGAGTTGAAGCTGTTCTGTACGGAGGAACGGGCTAAAATTCCTCCAAGCCAGTGTGCAGGACTGATCAACAGTTACCGCAAACGTTTAGTTGCAGTTATTGCTGCACAAGGGGGTCACACCAGATACTGAAAGCAAAGGTTCACATACTTTTGCCACTCACAGATGTGTAATATTGGATCATTTTCCTCAATAAATAAATGACCAAGTATAATATTTTTGTCTCATTTGTTTAACTGGGTTCTCTTTATCAACTTTTAGGACTTGTGTGAAAATCTGATGATGTTTTAGGTCATATTTATGCAGAAATATAGAAAATTCTAAAGGGTTCACAAACTTTCAAGCACCACTGTATATGGTTAATATTTGCCCTTTACCTTTGTTAGATTACATTTATTTTTAAAAAAAAGTGCTACTCGTTTTTTTTGTTTTTTAATAAAATGTAATTTTACAAAAAGAAAATCAATTACAGTCAAGATATGAAGATGTTTATCTTCAAATTTACAAATGAAGCAAGGTTTTTCATAACAACTGGTTTTTATTTCTTTGAATTTCATGAGAAATTTAACCCATTCAGTTCAGTTTACACAACACAAGCTGAACACATACGGGTCATTCTACGAAACCGGTGCCTTTTGTGTCTGCATAATTTCATGACCTCTAAAAAATGTCAGAAATTGTGAAAATGTATTTCAAATGAACAAAACTGTTTAAGTGTTGTGAATTACACAATGCATGTTTTACTGTCACTGTAAACAAAAATCCTACATTTTTTTCATCTTTTTATCATATACACAACCTATTTTCCCATGTCCGGGAAGTCGCGTATGGAATTTGCACCTAACATATTTACATAAATATATACATTTTTCAAACAATTTTTATTAATTTCATGAATAAAATTACATCCTTCGTAAAATACAATAGTTTTGTTTAGAATAAAAGTATCATTTATTATCTAAAAATCACAATTTATGCTCGTCCCACAATTTTACATACCACCCTGTAACGCTTACACGTTTTGGCTGTTAGAAAGACAGTGTCTCTTTAAGTGACATCACAGGAAGCTGATAACATCACTCAAACCCTTGGCCAAAATCAGGATCCCAAGCAGGCAAGTTCCCACACAATTTGATATGATTTATTTGCTCTTTTTGGTAGTTAGATAGGGTCCGTTAAGCTTAACCTTACCACCCTGTAACGCATAATAGACAGGGAAACTATAAAAAATTCTTGTTTTTTCCAGCTTTTAAGGAAAATAGAGAGATTTGTAAACTGGATTGTACACTTGTTAGCTATGCTAGTTATTATCAGAACTAGCTGAGGTCATTCTGAGGTGAAATTTACCACCCTGTAACATACCACCCTTTAACACTTTGTATTCAAATTTAGTGCATCTTGTCCGTTACAGGGTGGTAAAACGCATGACACCTGGGTCACAATAAAAAGGATAATATTAACAGGAATTTATGCACGAGGTGGGAAAATAAATTTTTTTGCGGCTCTGATGTCACATATTTAATATGAGTATCTTAAAAAATAGCTTATCTTAAATTATTTTTTTAAGAATTGCAATGTGGAAAAGGCACCGGTTTCATAGAATGACCCATACAGTAACCACGTCAGTCTATACAACACATCATCCCCATGCTCGTCTTCGTTTCGGGACTGGCTGATGCTCCATCTCATCCTCTTCTTCAAAGTCACTGTCAGACTCTGAATTTTCAGAAATGTGATCCTGACGTTCTGAAACGTCTTCCTCTACATCATCATCAAAAGCTTCTCTCGCTTCCAAAATCATTTGCAAGTCCATCTGAGCAGAGAATCTTTTGGCCATCTTGATCAGTTGTGATAAGGAGCCACATTGGAAAAGCTATATTTATTGTGTCCTGCCCCCAATTTATGGGAACTTCTGTCTTGGTTTCTGCAAGACAGAGGGTAAAATGTGTAGGAATGTGAGAGCAAACAGGTGTTGGTGCTTGAACGGCAGGGGCAGAAACACAAAACTCACACACACACTAACAGCAGGCCCAAAAAGGAGGAGGACAGAGTGAAGGTACACACTTTTATTAGCCCCGGGTCCAGTGGACCCGAGCATCCTGTATGTAATATAAATGTGTAGGGGGGTGTACAGTGTGTGGTCATCGAAAATCTCATCTCATCGCATTATCTGTAGCCGCTTTATCCTGTTCTACAGGGTCGCAGGCAAGCTCGAGCCTATCCCAGCTGACTACGGGCGAAAGGCGGGGTACACCCTGGACAAGTCGCCAGGTCATCACAGGGCTGACACAATATTATTCATTTCACCCATTAGTGGTCGTAATGTTATGGATGATCGGTGTGTGTTTTATCTGTTTCATTTGTTGGTCTGTCCTCATAAGTAAGAGCATCAAAAGGCTGTTCAAATATCAGCTGACAAAATTAGCAATGTTAGCTTGCAAGCTGCTCGTTTAATTTGCTGACTGAGGATGATGTTCGCATGCTGATAGCTAATTCTAAAACTACATCCTGCTGCCTTGATCCGATACCCACTTCTCTTTTGAAGTCATGTGTTGGTCCTTTGATCCCAGTGATCACAAAGGTTATCAACGTTTCTCTGGAATCAGGGACTTTTCCTGAAGATTGGAAAGAGGCTATGGTTCGACCTTTAGTGAAAAAAGCTGGTCTAGAATCGGAGTTTAAGAACTTGCGTCCTGTGAGTAATCTGACATATATATCAAAGCTCATAGAACGTGCAGTACTCAATCAGATCCATGATCATTTGATATCCTCGGGCCTTTATCCTTTATTGCAGTCTGCTTATCGTCAATACCACAGTACTGAAACGGCTTTATTAAAAGTTGCTAATGATATTCTTCTAAATATGAACTCTCAGCGTGTCACACTACTTGTTTTGTTGGACTTAAGTGCTGCGTTTGATACAGTAGATCACCAAATTTTGCTGAGGCACTTAAATTTGAGTTTTGGAATATGTGGGAAGGCGCTGGATTGGTTCACCTCGTACTTGTCAGGGCGTAGTCAGCGTATCTTGTTTGAAGGTGCTACATCAGATAGTTTCGACCTGCGTTTTGGTGTTCCTCAAGGAAGCTGCCTTGGCCCATTACTCTTCGTGATCTATGCGTCCAAGCTATTCCATATTGTGCAAGTTCACCTTCCAGATGCTAATTGCTTTGCTGATGATTCAGAATTATATCTTTCTTTCAAGCCTAACAGTCCTTTGGACCAAGCTGAGGCGGTACGTGCCATGGAGAACTGTATTTACGATTTAAGAAAATGGATGTTCCAGGACAAGTTAAAGATGAACGATGATAAGACTGAATTTCTAATTATAGGTTCTAAACAACAACTTTTGAAAATTAATCCTTGTACAATTCATGTTGGTACTACTGATATTAAGCCTGCTTCTGCAGTACGTAATTTAGGATTCTGGTTTGATACTAACTTTACTATGTCTACCCAAATATCTAAGTCTTGCAGCGTAGCTTTCTTTTGGTTGCATAATATTGGGCGCGTAAGCAAATTTCTACCTAAGGATAAGCTGGAAATGGTTCTGCATGCATTTGTTACAACTAGAATTGATTATTGTAATAGTCTTCTTTATGGTTTACCTGACTGTGAGATAGTTAAGCTTCAAAGAGTACAGAATGCTGCAGCAAGGTTATTGACATCCACTAGCAAATATGATCACATAACTCCCGTTCTTCGGGACCTACATTCGCTTCCCGTTAGATTTAGAATACATTTTAAGATATTACTTTTAACTTTTAAGGCTTTACATGGTATGGCGCCACCTTATATTACTGATCTAATTAATATTAGACAACATGTGCATTATTCATTGCGCTCAGGTGCTAGCACTGTTTTACTATTTCCCAAAAGAAAAATGCTGCGCACTTTTGGTGATCGTTCTTTTAGCATGGGGGCACCAATATTATGGAATGAGATTCCTGGCGAACTTCACAATGTTTCATCCCTTGTTACTTTTAAATCGCGCCTTAAAACTTATCTTTTTATACAACCCCAATTCCAAAAAAGTTGGGACAAAGTACAAATTGTAAATAAAAACGGAATGCAATAATTTACAAATCTCAAAAACTGAGATTGTATTCACAATAGAACATAGACAACATATCAAATGTCGAAAGTGAGACATTTTGAAATTTCATGCCAAATATTGGCTCATTTGAAATTTCATGACAGCAACACATCTCAAAAAAGTTGGGACAGGGGCAATAAGAGGCTGGAAAAGTTAAAGGTACAAAAAAGGAACAGCTGGAGGACCAAATTGCAACTCATTAGGTCAATTGGCAATAGGTCATTAACATGACTGGGTATAAAAAGAGCATCTTGGAGTGGCAGCGGCTCTCAGAAGTAAAGATGGGAAGAGGATCACCAATCCCCCTAATGCTGCACCGACAAATAGTGGAGCAATATCAGAAAGGAGTTCGACAGTGTAAAATTGCAAAGAGTTTGAACATATCATCATCTACAGTGCATAATACCATCAAAAGATTCAGAGAATCTGGAAGAATCTCTGTGCGCAAGGGTCAAGGCCCGAAAACCATACTGGGTGCCCGTGATCTTCGGGCCCTTAGACGGCACTGCATCACATACAGGCACGCTTCTGTATTGGAAATCATAAAATGGGCTCAGGAATATTTCCAGAGAACATTATCTGTGAACACAATTCACCGTGCCATCCACCGTTGCCAGCTAAAACTCTATAGTTCAAAGAAGAAGCCGTATCTAAACATGATCCAGAAGTGCAGACGTCTTCTCTGGGCCAAGGCTCATTTAAAATGGACTGTGGCAAAGTGGAAAACTGTTCTGTGGTCAGACGAATCAAAATTTGAAGTTTTTTATGGAAATCAGGGACGCCATGTCATTCGGACTAAAGAGGAGAAGGACGGCCCAAGTTGTTATCAGCGCTCAGTTCAGAAGCCTGCATCTCTGATGGTATGGGGTTGCATTAGTGTGTGTGGCATGGGCAGCTTACACATCTGGAAAGACACCATCAATGCTGAAAGGTATATCCAGGTTCTAGAGCAACATATGCTCCCATCCAGACGACGTCTCTTTCAGGGAAGACCTTGCATTTTCCAACATGACAATGCCAAACTACATACTGCATCAATTACAGCATCATGGCTGCGTAGAAGAAGGGTCCGGGTACTGAACTGGCCAGCCTGCAGTCCAGATCTTTCACCCATAGAAAACATTTGGCGCATCATAAAACGGAAGATACGACAAAAAAGACCTAAGACAGTTGAGCAACTAGAATCCTACATTAGACAAGAATGGGTTAACGTTCCTATCCCTAAACTTGAGCAACTTGTCTCCTCAGTCCCCAGACGTTTACAGACTGTTGTAAAGAGAAAAGGGGATGTCTCACAGTGGTAAACATTGCCTTGTCCCAACTTTTTTGAGACATGTTGTTGTCATGAATTTTAAAATCACCTAAATTTTCTCTTTAAATGAAACATTTTCTCAGTTTAAACATTTGATATGTCATCTATGTTCTATTCTGAATAAAATATGGAATTTTGAAACTTCCACATCATTGCATTCCGTTTTTATTTACAATTTGTACTTTGTCCCAACTTTTTTGGAATTGGGGTTGTATTAGCTTTTAGTTCTTAGGAAATTTTATAGTCATTAGAATAGCATTATTCTATTGCTATCTTTTATTATTGTTATATGTGCATGCATTATTGTTGGTGGTGGAGCCAGTGCATCGTAGCCGTGAGGGAGATGCAGTGTTGTTGTGTGTGTTTTTTTTCATGGTCATGATGCATTCGCTCTGTCATCATCTTTTCTATGTGGTTTATTTTTGGTTTGTATGACACTGGTGTGATTTAGTTTGTCTCATCTCATCTCATTATCTCTAGCCGCTTTATCCTTCTACAGGGTCGCAGGCAAGCTGGAGCCTATCCCAGCTGACTACGGGCGAAAGGCGGGGTACACCCTGGACAAGTCGCCAGGTCATCACAGGGCTGACACATAGACACCGACAACCATTCACACTCACATTCACACCTACGGTCAATTTAGAGTCACCAGTTAACCTAACCTGCATGTCTTTGGACTGTGGGGGAAACCGGAGCACCCGGAGGAAACCCACGCGGACACGGGGAGAACATGCAAACTCCACACAGAAAGGCCCTCGCCGGCCCCGGGGCTCGAACCCAGGACCTTCTTGCTGTGAGGCGACAGCGCTAACCACTACACCACCGTGCCGCCCCTGATTTAGGTTGTATATGATGTATTGTTCTGTTTTCGATTTGTTATGCGCTTTTGATCATTTTATGTAAAAAGCGCATTATAAGTTAATAAATTATTATTATTATTATTATCTACTCGGCATGGCGATAAATTAGCTCAAAATGGAGGATCGGAGTTGCAGTCAGCTCTGTGTTTTAGTATAGCAAAAATAGCGATGAGACCGATAGCCTTCCTGCTGTGATGTCACAGACGTTAAGGTCATTTACTCAGACCGCTACCGATATGAATCGTTTTAATCGTAAAAATTACGATATTAAATTTATTGTTAATGCTTAAAACTATTTCTATGCCATTCTTGAGGTCTCAAGGCATTTATGAACAAAAAGTGAGGCCCTGGTTCTGTGTATCTCCTTTAAGCAGAGAGCAGAATGTGTGAGCGAAGATAAATCTCAAGGATTTAACCAACCAAAACAAGTAGCAATCAGAACAGCCTGTTCCAGTGTCAAGTATGCCAGACAGATATTTCTCTCAGGAATTGCTTATGCTTTGGCGCATGTTTCTGTGTTCATACTGACTGTGTTTTTGTTGCAGAGAAACAAGTGCCACTCCACACATGCTCCTCCACCAGAGAGCTAAAACAGGTACCTCGCAGTTCTTCAGATTCCCAAATAATGTACATGTGGGTCTTTCTGCACACCACAGACTTTAGTCCTTGATTGGAATAAATAGATCTCATCATCTCTAGCCGCTTTATCCTGTTCTACAGGGTCGCAGGCAAGCTGGAGCCTATCCCAGCTGACTATGGGCGAAAGGCGGGGTACACCCTGGACAAGTCGCCAGGTCATCACAGGGCTGACACATAGACACAGACAACCATTCACACTCACATTCACACCTACGGTCAATTTAGAGTCACCAGTTAACCTAACCTGCATGTCTTTGGACTGTGGGGGAAACCGGAGCACCCGGAGGAAACCCACGCGGAGACGGGGAGAACATGCAAACTCCACACAGAAAGACCCTCGCCGGCCATGGGGCTCGAACCCGGACCTTCTTGCTGTGAGGCAACAGCGCTAACCACTACACCACCGTGCCGCCGGAATAAATAGATAGTGCTCGCTAACTAACTAATGCTAACAACTCCATCCATCCATCCATCCATTAACTGTAGCCACTTATCCTGTCCTACAAGGGAGCAGGCAAGCTGGAGCCTATCCCAGCTGACTATGGGTGAGAGGCAGGGTACACCCTGGACAAATCACCAGGTCATCACAGGGCTGACACATAGACACCCTTTCACACTCACACCTACGGTCAATTTAGAGCCACCAGTTAACCTAACCTGCATGCCTTTGGACTGTGGGGGAAACCGGAGCACCCGGAGGAAACCCACGCAAACTCCACACAGGAAGGCCCTCGTCGGCTTGAACCCAGGACCTTCTTGCTGTGAGGCGACAGTGCTAACCACTACACCACCGTGCTGCCCCATGCTAACAACTCTCCAAGAATTATTTTAAAATTTCAGTGATGCCTACTCAAATGTTTGAAGGATGTGTCTTTTGAGTTCATATACAGTATAGAGGGATTTCACTGACGTCACCCGAAACCGGAAGTAAACAGACCCTGCGCCATTTTGGAAGACCAACAAACTCGTGATTAGGGGGAAATAACGGCAGCGGTATGTGAATCCACGAGAATAAAGTGGAGTGGCAAACGACTTAAAGAAACAAATCTGAGCTGTTTTATTTATGATTTATTGGCCCAACAGTAGACTTGAAAGAAACCTGTGTGAGACTTGGCAAAAAACTGTGGATATAATGGATAAGTCTGTGCATGATCTGCGGACACTGAGGTAAGCAAACGCAAGAAATTCAGATTTAAAACATGCTAAATTGGCCCCAAGTTGATAAATGTATGAGGAGCAAGCCTCCCAGACTTCTACAATTTAACAATAATAATAATAATAATAATAATAATAATAATAATAATAATAATAATTTAGGATGGTTTGGGGCTTGCTCTCCCTCCTATTATATAAATAAAGCATAGTTGTTGTGTAGGCATATATCATAAATACATATGTATAATTTGGATAAATTAACCTAAATTATGGATACCTTAATAGTAACAAAGTATTACTTTTTCAACTGAAAAGATATATTATTAAAAGATATCAACAAGATTACCTTGGCCATAACTATGTGTAGGTTATTCTTAATAACAGCTGTAATATCACGAACCAAGCCACTAACAGCATAATTGTAAGCCTGTAGCCCTTTGTAGGCCTTCAAGTCATCAGCAGTGTAGGCACTGGGTGTAAACAACAAATAGTTTACAATGTCTGGGTAGCAAACAGATGGCAGAATTGGTGTCCGGTCCTCCTTATGTTTCCATTCTCCCTTGCCACGAGTCTTATCATATGGGTCAAACCCATCAATCACAGCCAGTTTCTCCACATACCGTGCCCTTTCTGCAGCTGGTAATGTACTCACATAACCAGAATTATCATCCATCATGTCACTTTACTCTCGCTCGTACTTTGTTTTATATTGTGAGTGCATGTACTTGGTCTTCCAATATGGCGCCTAACAAAATCTCTCGGCGCGGTGACGTCATGCGGTAGCCCTCTATACAGTAGGTTCATTCATTCTTGTGCATGCTTTCTTCCCACTTGAAGACTGTAAGGAGACACACAATATCTTATTCGCTTGTAATTCTCTTGACTAGGTGTTTTTTTCTCAAGTTACAACATTTTTTTTTCCTACAGAAAACATCTTTCCCCATGTGAAAAACTGGACCAACGACCCTGCACCTGAATGTCCACCAGCTCCTATACAACAATGAATCTCCATTTCACAACCATTATACATAGGATAGATAGCACAATACAAACTATTTTCTCACAATACCTGAACAAAAGGACAGAGCTTTACAGTCCTCCACTTGCTGCATACCGAAAACGCACAAATCTGCTGTTCCACGTAATTCACCTTGTACTAATCAAGTCTTATTTCTGTGATACTATTTATTTTATAGTTTGATATTTATACTGGAATAAAAATGATTAAAGCTGATTAAAGATTTTGTTTTTACTGTATCATGATATAATGTACTGCAGACTTGGTTCGCTCGAATACATTATTACTTTCACTCCATGCATCCATGCAATTTAACCAGAATCAGCCGGTACAGGTTACAGCGAAAGATGGGAGGAAGCTAAAAGTGGTAAACAATTTTAAATACTTGGGAGCTTGGATGGAAAGTACAGAGAAAGATCTCTCTGTGAAGAAGGGACTGGCCTCGAGTGCATGTCACAAGTTATGCAAAATACGGTCCTCCCAACTTTCCAGAAAACTGAAAATTTGCCTATTCACTGTGGCAGTTGAATCGTTTTATCTTTATGGTGCCGAGACATGGACTCTCACGAAGACTCTTGAGAAGTTGCTTGATGGATGCTACACCCGGATGCTCAGGATGGTACACCTCACAAATGAAGAGTTGTACGGGGAACTCTCCAAAATATCAACAAAGGTTCGTCAGCGTCGAATGAGATTGGTGGGATATTGTGAAGAAGAACTGGCCAACAAAGTTGTACTTTGGCAACCAATCGAAGGTAAAGTCAACAGAGGACAAAGACGAGTCACGTATATAGACAACCTACTGAATGACTCGAGAATAGCGAACACTCAGGAACTGCAAACTGCAATGATGGACAATGGAAAAGTCGTGTTTTGTCAGCAGGGCATCCTGGCGGACGACTTGATATATATAAAATAGACAGAGAGAGAGATGCATTCTCCATCCAGCACCCTCTTCAAAATGGTTTCTTGTTTATGGGAAAAACGTGGCTTTTGGGTTTGTTTGCATTATATTCTTAGCAATCACAAAATGTATGTGATATAGAACACTTCATTTAGAAATTAAGAAGTAGTTCATTAGCAAGAACAAATTACACAGTTCTCCACTTGTACCCCAAAAGTACTTGATAGGACAAGACACGTTCGGGATGGAAAATTAGCTTCTTTCATTTCACACTGAAGATTAAAGGAGCCACATGCTGCAATAATGCAAAGAGTGAATTAAAGTGGAATGCTGGTGGTTATTATGTATAGTTCAACATAACATTAGCTAAATTTGCCAAGCCAAGAAGTCTTTATTTGTCTACACTGAAGTACAGACTTAAGCATACAGTGAAATTTAACCCATCTGAAGCAGTGAACACACACACATACCCAGAGCAGTGGGCAGCTATGGGTTCGGTGCCTTGCTCAAGGGCACTTCAGCCGAACCTCAGGCCATGGCTGCCCCATGTTAACCTAACCGCATCTCTTTGAACTGTAAACTCCACACAGAAAGGCCCCCGTCAGCCACTGGGCTCAAACCCATAACCAACCTTCTTGCTGTGAGGCGACAGTGCTAACCACTACACCACCATGCCACCCGTGACAGTGACAGACTCTTTCTGCAACAGTAACATTTGCTTTTGAGTGCCATTATTTGTTAGCTACATTTGCATTCAATGTAAAACAACAACAAAAAAGTTAACTTTACACCCCAAAATGTTCATATAGTACCGTGCAAAAGTCTTAGGCACGTGGAAAGAAATGCTGTCGACCAAAAATGGCTTAAAAAAATAATGAAATGAAATGTTTCAATGTTTAAAAAAAAAAAAACTATGAACAGTAATCAGTAAACCATGATAAATGAAACAAAGTCAATATTTGGTGTGAGATGAACCATTGCTTTAAAAAAAATAAATAGTAGTCTCAGGTACAGTGAGTGCAGGTTTATGCGGAAATGAGCTGTAGGTTTTACTGAGCATCTTCCAGAACCAGCCCCAGTTCTTCTGGACACTTTGACTGTCACACTCGCTTCTTCATTTTGCACCAAAACCCAGCAGCCTTCATTATGTTTTCTTTATTAATCTGAAAAGCACTCGCTTATGTAATATGTTGCTCAGATACAATTTTTTTTTTCTGTAACATTTAATTTGTGCTGGAAAACAAATGTTTGGAACTCTAAAATGTTTTTGTACTGACTCGATAATGTACAGGTCATAAAATAGAAATCTATAACAAAGTTTGTTGGTAGTGTATTAAAATCCTGTTGTCCAATGAGTCTTAGTCTTTACTCCCATTAAACACAGCTGCTCAGAGATGTTTCTCAGTTTATTGTGACAAACATGAGTACCGTATTCACATTCAAGAGTGTGGGGGGCGTCATGGCTCAGGTGGCTAAGGTGCCATACCATAAATCCGGGGACCTGGGTTCGATTCCGACCCGAGGTCATTTCCCGATCCCTCCCCGTCTCTCTCTCCCACTCCTGTCCTGTCTCTACACTGTCCTATCCAATAAAGGTGAAAAAAGCCCCCCCAAAAAAAATCTTTAAAAAAAAAA
This sequence comes from Neoarius graeffei, assembly GCF_027579695.1. Taxonomy (NCBI): domain Eukaryota; kingdom Metazoa; phylum Chordata; class Actinopteri; order Siluriformes; family Ariidae; genus Neoarius; species Neoarius graeffei. The sequence goes on from NC_083571.1 coordinate 103,079,502, forward strand.
GAGTGTGTTGTAGCTATGTGATTGGATAATGATGATTTAACTGACAAAGCTAAGTTATAAAACATGATATCACTGGTTTAGCCTACACTACTGGATGAAAGAAGAGAGACATTATGTACCATTACATCACCCATCAGGATCATAGTCTTATTAAAAGAAGAAAGATAGTACTGGTCAACATAACCTTCATTAAGCAGAGAGCAGAATGTGTGAGCGAAGATAAATCTCAAGGATTTAACCAACCAAAACAAGCAGCAATCAGAACAGCCTGTTCCTGTTCCAAGCATGCCAAACACATATTTCTATCAATAGTTCACACAACTAATGGGAAGTAGTTAAATTTTAACTTCTTGTGTGGTGTTCGTATTTTTGTTACTCAGCCAGTGTTGGTGGGTCTGGTGGACCCGCTGCATTTTGGTGCTTTAAATTCAACACAATCAAACAATTTTACATTAAATACTTAACAGATGTTTACTTCACCCCAATTACAAGCAACATTAACAGCATATATGGTTAATATTTGCCCTTTACCTTTGTTAGATTACATTTATTTAAAAAAAAGTGCTACTCGTTTTTTTTTTAATAAAATGTAATTTTACAAAAAGAAAATCAATTACAGTCAAGATATGAAGATGTTTATCTTCAAATTTACAAATGAAGCAAGGTTTTTCATAACAACTGGTTTTTATTTCTTTGAATTTCATGAGAAATTTAACCCATTCAGTTCAGTTTACACAACACAAGCTGAACACATACAGTAACCACGTCAGTCTATACAACACATCATCCCCATGCTCGTCTTCGTTTCGGGACTGGCTGATGCTCCATCTCATCCTCTTCTTCAAAGTCACTGTCAGACTCTGAATTTTCAGAAATGTGATCCTGACGTTCTGAAATGTCTTCCTCTACACCATCATCAAAAGCTTCTCTTGCTTCCAAAATCATTTGCAAGTCCATCTGAGCAGAGAATCTTTTGGCCATCTTGATCAGTTGTGATAAGGAGCCATATTGGAAAAGCTATAATTATTGCATCCCGCCCCCAATTTATGGGAACTTCTGTCTTGGTTTCTGCAAGACAGAGGGTAAAATGTGTAGGAATGTGCAAGCAGACAGGTGTCGGTGCTTGAACGGCAGGGGCAGAAACACAAAACTCACACACACACTAACAGCAGGCCCAGACAGGAGGAGGACAGAGTGAAGGTACACACTTTTATTAGCCCCGGGTCCAGTGGACCCGAACATCCTGTATGTAATATAAATGTGTAGGGGGGTGTACAGTGTGTGGTCATCGAAAATCTCATCTCATCTCATTATCTCTAGCCGCTTTATCCTGTTCTACAGGGTCGCAGGTGTACCCCGCCTTTCGCCCGTGACAGTGACAGACTCTTACTGCAACAGTAACATTTGCTTTTGAGTGCCATTATTTGTTAGCTACATTTGCATCCAATGTAAAACAACAAAAAAAAATTAACTTTACACCCCAAAATGTTCATATAGTACTGTGCAAAAGTCTTAGGCACATGTAAAGAAATGCTGTCGACCAAAAATGGCTTAAAAAAATAATGAAATGAAATGTTCCAACGTTTTAAAAAAAAAAAACTATGAACAGTAATCAGTAAGCCATAATAAATGAAACAAAGTCAATATTTGGTGTGAGACGAACCATTGCTTTAAAAAAAAATAAATAGTAGTCTCAGGTACAGTGAGTGCAGGTTTATGCGGAAATGAGCTGTAGGTTTTACTGAGCATCTTCCAGAACCAGCCCCAGTTCTTCTGGACACTTTGACTGTCACGCTCACTTCTTCATTTTGCACCAAAACCCAGCAGCCTTCATTATGTTTTCTTTATTAATCTGAAAAGCGCTCGCTTATGTAATATGCTGCTCAGATACAAACTTTTTTTTTTCTGTAACATTTAATTTGTGCTGGAAAACAAATGTTTGGAACTCTAAAATGTTTTTGTACTGACTCGATAATGTACAAGTCATAAAATAGCAATCTATAACAAAGTTTGTATGAAAAAATAGAGGGTCTAAGACTTTTGCACAGTACTCATCTCATCTCATCTCATTATCTCTAGCCGCTTCATCCTGTCCTACAGGGTCGCAGGCAAGCTGGAGCCTATCCCAGCTGACCACGGGCGAAAGGCGGGGTACACCCCGGACAAGTCGCCAGGTCATCACAGGGCTGACACATAGACACAGACAACCATTCACACTCACATTCACACCTACGGTCAATTTAGAGTCACCAGTTAACCTAACCTGCATGTCTTTGGACTGTGGGGGAAACCGGAGCACCCGGAGGAAACCCACGCGGACAACATGCAAACTCCGCACAGAAAGGCCCTCGCCGGCCACGGGGCTCGAACCCGGACCTTCTTGCTGTGAGGCGACAGCGCTAACCACTACACCACCGTGCCGCCCTTTGCACAGTACTGTAGATTAGAATTATAATGCTATACTGTTTCCAAAACCACACTGAGAAGTCGGTGTGATGTTACTGAATAACTAGATGCAGTTTAAGGCAGAGGTTTCATTACCATTACTTAGTTAGACTTGTAGTTCTGGAACAAAATTTGAGAAGCAAATGTCTTTGCTATGCGACTCCATACTTTTTGTATGAAATGTAAATTGTATAACAGGTTTATAATTAAAGTTATAAACCTGTTATACAATTTACATTTCATACAAAAAGTATGGAGTCGCATAGCAAAGACATTTGCTTCTAACTATAATTAAAGTTAAGGAAATCAAGAGTAGAAGGAAATCAAGAGTAGACTGGCCATGGGTTTGAAAGCCTTGAATGGGATGAAGGAGTTATGGACAGGACAGGATAAGGAGACAAAGCTCAGAGTTCTCAGAGCCTGCATTTTCCCAATAGCAACTTATGCTTGTGAGGCTTGGGTCCTTCGGAAGACAGATGAGCAAAGAATCACATCTTTTGAAAACAAATGCTACCGCAGGATTTTGAGAGTCCCCTGGGTGGAAAGGCGCACAAATGAAGACATCAGGAAGGAGCTACAAGTAACCAGTGACTGGCTGCTACAATATGTTCTTGAGACAGAAGCTGAAATACTTTGGTCACATAGTGAGGCATGATGGGATGGAGAAGCGAGTTCTTGAGGCATACATTCCGGGGAAGTGTAGCAGAGGAAGGCCACGATGTAGATGGGATAGAACTATGAAAGAGGTTTTTGGGTCGATGGAAAAGGCAACTAGGGTTGCTCAGAATAGACGTTTTTACCACACTGCCATAAGAGAAGCTACGCTCTGATCAGAGTATGCTACGACGATGACGAATTAAAGTTAGGATGCTGCTGAACATGTCTGTGAAGGTTCTCAGTCATCCAGGTCATTGTAAACCGTAGGTGCTAAAGAAGGCAATTGGACTTGCTTGAAATTCTTGAAGATGTTTCACCTCTCATCCGAAAGGCTTCTTCAGTTCTATCTGACTAGTGGAGAGTTCCAGGTATTTATCCTCTAGTGGACCAAAAGCAACCGTAAGGAGAGTCGTTGAGGTCACATGGGTTGTTGACCCTCTCGGTCATCCTGTAGGTAGGCCGGTGGTTTGAAAGAGGAGTAAAAGAAGCCATGTTTGTCAACCTGGAATGGCCATCACTGAACAGAGGAAGTGGTCTGAGGCCCTGTCCACACGGCAACGGATTCAGGTGAATCCGATACAATTGTTTATTGTTTCGGCCTGGCGTCCACACGGCACCGGCGTTTTGGGTGCCCCAAAACGCAATCTTTTGAGAACGGGTTCCAGAGTGGAAAGATCTGGCAACGTTGCCATTGCGAAGTCTTCTGGATGAGTAGAACGGATTTGTTTATGATGACGTCACAACCACATGACTGTGAGTGCTTCACGCCGGGTAGAAGTGTAACGAACTCGATGCAAGTTGTCAACAAATCCTATAACTTGGTTCATGAAATGCGCTTACAAAATATTTTCACTGTGAATATTTATTGTGTAATGGTGCAAAGTGAGAGAGAGAGAGAGAGAGAGAGAGAGAGAGAGAGAATAGCCCTTAGGGCAGAATCAATCCCGCCAGCAAAAATAGGGGAAAAAAAGGAGCAATCTCACCTCTTCAGATGTTGGTTTAAGTCCTACAATGAGCAATTCCAGCATTATGGACGCGACACTTGAACTCAAAATGGCAACAAATGACCCAGTGCATGTTTTATTGTCTCCCAGTATTTAAACAGGTGTTGCATATTTTAAGGCTGTACCATACTGGAGAAGTGATAGAACAAGAACAATTCCCATAGTACATCTAGGGCATGCCAGAAAATGCCAATAAAAGATGCGTTATGGATGTGACAGAAAAAGTATCACTTTTCTTGGGTGACTGTACATTTTTATCAAACTCTGTGAAATTGTAAACCTAATGTCGAAATGGAGATATCCATTTGATAGAGGGGTCCAAGGTGAATATTAAAAAATCTTTGTTTAAAATATTTTGTATTTCATGCAGAGTTTCAGAAGGAAAAGTCAGTGTTATGGATGTGACGAAATTCCGTTATGGATGTGACGCGTCTGAAATAGACATGGCATATGTTTAGAAAATCAGCAATTTAACCACCATAACCCTTTGAAAAACTCTCTAAATATCAGCTAAAACTATCAAAGTTCTTAAATAATATTTAGGATGGCTATTGTTTTGCTGTTTTGTGGATTTTAGCATACATTTCTGTGGCTTGTGGCAATAATATAGAATTGTACATGATCAAAGTTGATTTTAGCTTGGGTTTTACATTATAAGAAAGAAAGACTGACATATTAAGGCGAAGGAAACAATTCTTGTGACAAATTGGTTCAACTTATTCACATCTGTAAAATACAGGCCTAGGTGATATCTCTGGGAGTGGTTTTGATGTATTACATGTTGCTTTATTTTTGCATGGTGAGGTTGACATTTACATGGAATTGCCCCAATACATTCCTCAAAAAGGGCGTAGAAGAACAAATTAATCCATCAACGTGTAGCATTCAATTTATTCCGGACCATTAAAGACGCCGCCTTCCGCGTAGAATCATACGTCATCCTCGCCGCCATATTGGATGGGTCAAAGCGGAGAATAAAGATGCCTCATTCATGTGCTGCGTTTAACTGTACCAACAGGTTTACCATCCAAACGAGATCACATGGGATTACCTTTCACATGTGAGACTGGAAAAATACTTTTCATTGTATTTGGTCATTATAATGTAATTTTACAAACAGATCTTTCTGACTTTGTGGCTAATATGAAGTCTCGCGCATAATAGTTTATGTGCATGCGTCCTTACTTCTTCTATTGTTCTGGTGTCTCCGAAGGGACCATCTTACAGCGCCCCTAGTGGTGTGGCATGTGTATTGCATCGTTTTCAGCAAGCGTTGTGTTGCCATATGTACCTGATATTTTACTGATCGTTGCCCATGTGGACGCGATATTTTTTTAAATAACATCTCGTTGCTGTTGTCGAGTGGATGTAGCCTGAGACACCACTTATCAGCCACCTACAATGCAGTACTTGGCACACTTCCCAGAAAACCGAATACACATCCACACCAAGACTCGCTTCAATGACTCACATGATTGCAGAGAGAACTAACGACCCACAGATCACCCTAATGACCCTCTAGGCTGCTAACACCGTTCACACCCGGCCCCCAGTGACCCTGACACCTACAGGATGACTGAGGCTACGTTTACACTAGACCGTATCTGTCTCGTTTTCTTCGCGGATGCACTGTCCGTTTACATTAACCCCCCTGAAAAAGCAGGGAAACGGGAATCCGCCAGCGTCCACGTATTCAATCTAGATCGTATCAGCTCCGGTGCTGTGTAAACATTGAGAATACGCGAATACGCTGTGCTGAGCTCTAGCTGGCGTCTCATTGGACAACGTCACTGTGACATCCACCTTCCTGATTCGCTGGCGTTGGTCATGTGACGCGACTGCTGAAAAACGGCGCAGACTTCCGCCTTGTATCACCTTTCATTAAAGAGTATAAAAGTATGAAAATACTGCAAATACTGATGCAAATACTGCCCATTGTGTAGTTATGATTGTCTTTAGGCTTGCCATCCTTCCACTTGCAAGTAATAAGTGATATGCGCTGGGATCTCACACACAGCGGCTCAGTCCCGAATCGTGGCTTGTTCACTTCACTCGCGCGCTCTGTGAGCTGCGCAGGGCCGGAGTGCACACCCTCCAGAGGGCACTCGCTGTTCAGGGCGGAGTGATTTGGAGCGCAGGATGCCTGCGGAGCCGAGCGTATCCGCGTATTGGTGTTGCTGTGTGCACGGCTAACGGTTTTAGTGTAAACGCGAATCGTTTTAAGAACGTTAATCTGATGATCCGCTGATTCGACGTAGTGTAAACGTAGCCTGAGAGGGTCAATGACCTATGTGACCTCAACGACTCTCCTTTTGGTCCACTAGAGCATAAATAACTGGAACTCCCCACTAGTCAAACAGAACCGAAGAAGGCTTTTGGATGAGAGGTGAAATGTCTTCAAGAATTTCAAGCAAGTCCAGTTGCCTTCTTTAGCATCTACAATGCTGCTGAACGTTTTCCTACTTCCTCGCTGCTGGGTATTTAACTTGCCTTCCATGAAAAAATTATATATATATATATATATATATATATATATATATATATATATATATATATATATACACACACAGTTAGGTCCATAAATATTTGGACAGAGACATTTTTCTAATTTTGGTTCTGTACATTACCACAATGAATTTTGAACAAAACTATTCAGATGCAGTTGAAGTTCAGACTTTCAGCTTTAATTCAGTGGGTTGAACAAAATTCTTGAGGCTTATGAGTGGCTTGCACTGTGCAGTGAACCCTCTGTATTTACAAAAAACTATGAACAGTAATCAGTAAGCCATAATAAATGAAACAAAGTCAATATTTGGTGTGAGACGAACCATTGCTTTAAAAAAAATAAAAAAATAAATAGTAGTCTCAGGTACAGTGAATGCAGTTTTATGCGGAAATGAGCTGTAGGTTTTACTGAGCATCTTACAGAACCAACCACAGTTCTTCTGGACACTTTGACTGTCACACTCGCTTCTTCATTTTGCACCAAAACCCAGTAGCCTTCATTATGTTTTCTTTATTAATCTGAAAAGCGCTTGCTTATGTAATATGCTGCTCAGATACAAATTTTTTTTCTGTAACATTTAATTTGTGCTGGAAAACAAATGTTTGGAACTCTAAAATGTTTTTGTACTGACTCGATAATGTACAAGTCATAAAATAGAAATCTATAACAAAGTTTGTATGAAAAAATAGAGGGTCTAAGACTGTACTGTAGATTAGAATTATAATGCTATACTGTTTCTAAAACCACACTGAGAAGTCGGTGTGATGTTACTGAATAACTAGATGCAGTTTAAGGCAGAGGTTTCATTACCATTACTTAGTTAGACTTGTAGTTCTGGAACAAAATTTGAGAAGCAAATGTCTTTGCTATGCGACTCCATACTTTTTGTATGAAATGTAAATTGTATAACGTTTATAATTAAAGTTAGGATGCTGCTGAACATGTCTGTGAAGGTTCTCAGTCATCCAGGTCATCGTAAACCGTAGGTGCTAAAGAAGGCAATTGGACTTGCTTGAAATTCTTGAAGATGTTTCACCTCTCATCCGAAAGGCTTCTTCAGTTCTATCTGACTAGTGGAGAGTTCCAGGTATTTATCCTCTAGTGGACCAAAAGCAACCGTAAGGAAAGTCGTTGAGGTCACATGGGTTGTTGACCCTCTCGGTCATCCTGTAGGTAGACCGGTGGTTTGAAAGAGGAGTAAAATAAGTCATGTTTGTCAACTTGGAATGGCCATCACTGAACAGAGGAGGTGGTCTGAGCCCATGTTTACATTAGACCGTATCAGCGGATCATCAGATTAACGTTTTTAAAACGATTAGTGTGCACACAGCAACACCAATACATGATTCGCGTGCACATAGCAACACCAATACACGGATACGCTCGGCTCCGCAGGCATCCTGCGCTCCAAATCACTCCGCCCTGAACAACGAGTGCCCTCTGGAGGGTGCGCACTCCGGCCTTGCGCAGCTCACAGAGCACGCGAGTGAAGTGCACGAGCCACGATTCGGGACTGAGCCGCTGTGTGTGTGATCCCAGCGCATATCACTTATTACTTGCAAGTGGAAGGATGGCAAGCCTAAAGACAATCATAACTACACAATGGGCAGTATTTGCATCAGTATTTGCAGTATTTTCATACTTTTATACTCTTTAATGAAAGGTGATACAAGGCGGAAGTCCGCGCTGTTTTTCAGCAGTCGCGTCATATGACCAACGCCAGCGAATCAGGAAGGTGGATGTCACAGTGATGTTGTCCAATGAGACGCCAGCTAGAGCTCAGCACAGCGTATCCGCGTATTCTGAATGTTTACACAGCACCGGAGCTGACACGATCTGGATTGAATACGTGGACGCTGGCGGATTCCCGTTTCCCGGCGTTTCCAAGCGGTTTAATGTAAACGGACAGTGCATCCGCGAAGAAAACGAGACAGATACAGTCTAATGTAAACGTAGCCTGAGGCATCACTTATCAGCCACCTACAATGCAGTCCTTGGCACACTTCCCAGAAAACTGAATACACATCCACACCAAGACTCAGCTGGCTTCAATCAGTGTGTTTACATGCACATCCAAATCGAGCTACTGTCGGTAATCAAGTTAAGGGTCCCAGCAGGGGTGCCAGAGAAATCCAATCCTACATGCACACAAGGAAATCGAGCTATTGTGTGAGGTACATTGTGCACCCGAGCCACAGGTGGCGCTACACGCCCCATCGTGTTGGTACACTTCCGGTTGTCGTCATGAAGAAGAGCTATTCAAGAGTATAAACAAAGTTATCAGCAGTGTTGCCAGATACTGCTGACGTTTTCCAGCCCAAAACATGTTCAAATCTGCCAAAATGCACTTAAAACCTCCCAATCTGGCAACACTGGCAGTTCCGTGTTCACAAGTTCTGTGCTCAAGCTGTTAGGCTTGCTCTAGCAGACTGTATGGCTACAAACTATCCTGCGCAGACCACTGTTTTGTAAGACAACTTTTTTTGCACAATTGTATATTTTTCTAAAGTCCATTTTTTTGCTTACAAAAAATTTTTTTTTTTGCTTACAATTTAACTTATGTCTTAATAAACACACAAAAAAGTTCAATTGTTTTGTTTTTATTGACATTCTTCAGATGTTGGACACATATATATATATATATATATATATATATATATATATATATATATATATATATATATACACACACACACACACACACAAATACAATGACTTGTTTATGTACACAATTCACAGCTATGCAACAGCTGTACAGATGTATTTGGTGATACAGTAAGTGAGCTAAATTTTAACAGTGCAAACAATGCCACAAAAAGAAAAGATTCATGCCGTTGTCATGATTCGTTGTCATGCCAACTGAGGCTGTTGTGTTTCCCGCTTGTGGTCTCGTCACTCGTCACTTCCAGAAGGGGCGGTGCTGAAGTAAGTAGCTCGACTACATAGCTCGATAGGGTTTACATGCACTAAGTAGTTTGGCTAAAATCGCATAATCTAGGTCGCGTTGCTCGATTACGAGAAATCAAGTTCGGTTCGATTTCAGCCTAGCTAAGGTGTATCCATGGCATTTAGAACTTCGATTTCAGTCGAGCAATGGCAGAAATTCAATTTTCTCTATGTGCATGTAAACGCACTGACTGACTGACTCACATGATTGCAGAGAGAACTAATGACCCACAGATCACCCTAATGACCCTCTAGGCTGCTAACACCACTTACACCCGGCCCCCAGTGACCCTACAGGGATGTGATTGGCCAAGGACAAAAAAGCAGGAAAATATATAGACCCATAATGCGACATGGCAGCAGTGTGGTGTGGTATGGCGCGGCAACGACGCGGTGCGGCAACAGTGCAGCCACTACACACAGTAACCTCATTTTGACACTTTTAATGAAAAGTGCAATACGCAAACATTTCGTGCCAATTTTCATCATTGGAAAACAATTATTTTGAGGGCAAACAACCTCAAACATCAAACAATAGGTGCAGATATTAGAACAGGTGATGAGCACACACTCACAGTGTCATCATTTTTTTCAAAATATGCACAATAACAATGTCAGTAAGTGTAGTATAAAGTCAAGAAGTGTAACAAAGTACAAAGTCAGGAAGTGTAACATGGACATACAAGTGAAAAAACACTAAACAATCTATCAGACACCCAGGTGCAGATAATAGAACAGTGTGCATGTGTGTGTAAGAGAGAGAGAGAGAGAGAGACAGAAAGTTCTCATCTCATCTCATTATCTCTAGCCGCTTTATCCTTCTACAGGGTCGCAGGCAAGCTGGAGCCTATCCCAGCTGACTATGGGCGAAAGGCGGGGTACACCCTGGACAAGTCACCAGGTCATCACAGGGCTGACACATAGACACAGACAACCATTCACACTCACATTCACACCTACGGTCAATTTAGAGTCACCAGTTAGCCTAACCTGCATGTCTTTGGACTGTGGGGGAAACCGGAGCACCCGGAGGAAACCCACGTGGACACGGGGAGAACATGCAAACTCCACACAGAAAGGCCCTCGCCGGCCCTGGGGCTCAAACCCAGGACCTTCTTGCTGTGAGGCGACAGCGCTAACCACTACACCACCGTGCCGCCCATAATAATAATAATAATAATAATAATAATAATAAATGAAAATAGCTACCACAGAAATGGCTCAGACAAGAGATGGCCTTACAACATTAGGCATTTATTAGGCATTTATTAAACTTTGTATTTTCCTCCCCGGGTCAAAATTGGTTTGACTGTTTGCAAAGCATAGAGTACAAATTATCAGCCAGTTCAACTTCATTTAACTTTACTGCTAGTTTTTTTTCCTTCCTCTTCTCCCTTCACCTAAAGACAACAGTTGGGTTAAAGTCACTGCATCAATTGCATAGCAGCTAAGAAAACTAAGTAAAAGCTAACTTAATTACACACATTCCATTAACAATAACAATTAAACATTATCAAAGAGGCTCTCAACAATGGTGGGTCCAAAAATGAACCTGGACATCTGAGACAGATGGACCGAACTATACTGGCTAAATAAAGCCCCACTCAAAGTCCATCAAATTTTTTAGTAGAGTGGCCACATGGGGATTCACTGTTGTTGCTTTTTTGTGGACCAGCTTTCCCGTCTTCTTTGACACCACCTTCCCCTGGCTGGTCTTTCTTCCCCTCTCAGGATTAATCCCAATGAGGCACCTAAAATGTAACAATAGAGAAAGTACACTACCGTTCAAAAGTTTGGGGTCACCCAGACAATTTTGTGTCTTCCATGAAAAGTCACACTTTTATTTCCCACCATAAGTTGTAAAATGAATAGAAAATATAGTCAAGACATTTTTCTGGCCATTTTGAGCATTTAATCGACCCCACAAATGTGATGCTCCAGAAACTCAATCTGCTCAAAGGAAGGTCAGTTTTATAGCTTCTCTAAAGAGCTCAACTGTTTTCAGCTGTGCTAACATGATTGTACAAGGGTTTTCTAATCATCCATTAGCCTTCTGAGGCAATGAGCAAACACATTATACCATTAGAACACTGGAGTGAGAGTTGCTGGAAATGGGCCTCTATACACCTATGGAGATATTGCACCAAAAACCACACATTTAGTAGAATTTAGCTAGAATAGTCATTTACCACATTAGCAATGTATAGAGTGTATTTCTGATTAGTTTAAAGTGATCTTCATTGAAAAGAACAGTGCTTTTCTTTCAAAAATAAGGAAATTTCAAAGTGACCCCAAACTTTTGAACGGTAGTGTATATTGATAATACTTACCCATTTTGAATGCCTCCAGAAGTTTCCTTTGTTGGATATCAGGCAAGAGATCTCGGCGGTCATCCTGCCTCATATATTTGAGGTCTTCTGTTGATTCCACACCTGAGATTTCAAGTGCTGTGATGATCTGTTTTTGAGTATCCTCAGACAAATTGGGCAAAGTCTTGAGGATGATGACCTTTATTTCATCACCAGTGGATGATATGAATCTAAAATGTTGGGACAGAATGATGAAGAGTTAGCAAAGACATACCCCAAACTGAATACTCAGGCAGTGGGTAGTGATCAAGGAGCTCTGCTTGACTGACACAGTAGTAGGCTTCCTGCATTGGTGAAGTGTGGTAAGCATTAATCTCTGGTTGACGAACAGCCTGATGTACCTCAGTGATGAAATACACTGCTGAATTCTTATGAATGACAGCCTTTTTGATTTTTCCCACTACAAGGCCATCATCATTATGACCTACAACAACAAACATGTTGCTCTTATATGTTGTCCCTTGTACTGTCACATCATGACTAATGAGGGTATTTAGATGATCAAAATTAAGATAAGCAACTGACTGTCTGATCTTATCATTGTAGTCTCCCGCAATAAATTCAGTTCCCTTCTCTACCACAACAGATGGTGGAAACAGTGTTCCAGCACTTAGAAAAGACTGCAAAAGCTGATGTCTTTCAGCAAGGGTTCCACAGAGGTTTTTGAAGTTGTGCAGCCTTCTTGCACACTGTTTGAAATAAGTGTGCTTACTTTCAAATCTTAGTGTCCATAGACGGATGAGTGGCCCAAATTGAACAATGAGTTCTGGATAATGATTTAGGTAGTAATGTTTAGGTTTGAGTGGATGATCCGCAAAAGTCTGCATTCTGATATGCAAATACTCAGCTATCAGGACTCTTAAATATGCTACCTGGCCTGTGGAAATGGTTGGAACACATACCAGCTCCACGATCTCTCTCAGCTGTAAAATAAGCTGCCACACCTCACTCTCTCCAGGGCTTTTTATTTTATCACCAATTAATAATGGCAACATTCTCAGGAAACACCAATTTTGAACTGCATGTCCAGAGAGGGGCGGCACGGTGGTGTAGTGGTTAGCGCTGTCGCCTCACAGCAAGAAGGTCCTGGGTTCGAGCCCCGGGGCCGGCGAGGGCCCCTCTGTGTGGAGTTTGCATGTTCTCCCCGTGTCCGCGTGGGTTTCCTCCGGGTGCTCCGGTTTCCCCCACAGTCCAAAGACATGCAGGTTAGGTTAACTGGTGACTCTAAATTGACCGTAGGTGTGAATGTGAGTGTGAATGGTTGTCTGTGTCTATGTGTCAGCCCTGTGATGACCTGGCGACTTGTCCAGGGTGTACCCCGCCTTTCGCCCGTAGTCAGCTGGGATAGGCTCCAGCTTGCCTGCGACCCTGTAGAAAAGGATAAAGCGGCTAGAGATAATGAGATGAGATGAGATGTCCAGAGAGTTTTCCAGCCCCTGGGTTCACCTCACAAGGTTTGTTGTTGGCGTCATTGCCAAGATATTTAAACTGGTTAATGTGCCGATTCAGTTCAACATAAGTAAACTCTTTTTCTTTTAAAACAAGGTGGTTGAGGTACAATGCCAAATCTGTAGAGACAACTCCCTCAAAAAGGTCATGGCCGAGACAAGGAGGTAATCCAGGCTGACATACATGAAAATATGCCAGTTGATTGAAAATGGAATCAAATTTAACACCACAACAGCCCCTTGATTCCACATTATGACTCGCAGCCTCAGCGTTTTTATGATACGATTGTGGTGTGCGATCATGGCCCTTAGCCAGAGGATCTGCCTGAAATGCTTCCCGATCAATCTCACAATATCTGCAAAAATGTTACCTCTTGCTAAAATTTTCAGTGACGCCCCCAATGTTGTGTGAACCCAAATTGTCTCCTGCTGTGGCACACAGGGTTCCCTTGTAGAGCTGGCCATCAGGCAGAGTTACTCCATTCAGCTCAAGTTCCTTCAGATCTTTCACAAGAAGGCCAAACACTAGATCCTGTCCAAAATATTTATAGTCTTGCTCTCGACAAAGCAGCACAAGTTGCATGTGATCAAGACTTGATCTGTTGTAGGGCAAAATATAAGGGTTAGATACATGGCCAAAATCTTGTGCTTTTTCCTTCCGGACCCTAGGGGGTTGACAACTTCATAGGAATCCTGATACAGGATTACACCTAATGAAGGGGCAGTTGAGTGGTGCTGGTCGAGCAGCAAGTTCTTTTCAATATTTGTACCATCCCACACATCCTGTAAAACATTATCAGGTTGTACTCTGGTTTTTGCCTGCTGCAGTTGCTCCCTCACTGACTCTGAAGACAAGACAGACTCAATGGTGTTTCTCACAGGAACATATTGTCCAAAACATTCTTTGCCTGGGCGGCACGGTGGTGTAGTGGTTAGCGCTGTTGCCTCACAGCAAGAAGGTCTGGGTCTGAGCCCCGTGGCCCGCGAGGGCCTTTCTGTGCGGAGTTTGCATGTTCTCCCCGTGTCCGCGTGGGTTTCCTCCGGGTGCTCCGGTTTCCCCCACAGTCCAAAGACATGCAGGTTAGGTTAACTGGTGACTCTAAATTGACCATAGGTGTGAATGTGAGTGTGAATGGTTGTCTGTGTCTATGTGTCAGCCCTGTGATGACCTGGCGACTTGTCCAAGGTGTACCCCGCCTTTCGCCCATAGTCAGCTGGGATAGGCTCCAGCTTGCCTGCGACCCTGTAGAATAGGATAAAGCGGCTAGAGATAATGAGATGAGATGAGATGAGATGAGATGAGATGAGATTCTTTGCCTGACTCATTCTGACCGAAATACATGGACACTGGCTCCACATAATTAAAGTTACTTTTAAAAAAAGTTTTTCTTTTATGGTCAGTTTTCAGTGCGTGGGTATTGCTAGCCCTGTGGAGATCCTCATTTTTCAGTGTATCTATGGCAGTATTTATGTCAGCTTCAGAAAATCCAAGTGATGACAACTTCTCATTAAGCTTGGAAAGTAGGTGAGACTAATTGATGTCATGTATTTCCTGATAATGTTTAATTATTGCTTGAATGGTGGAAGATGGAAGGAGCAATTTAGCTTGTAATTTCAAATAAAACAAGGCCAAATGTCTGACAAATTCCCCTTCGTCTGCTTTTTCTGGGTAGACCTCCATGTCTTCATCACTGGACTGACCTGGATTCTCAAGCTGTGTATCTCAGCCCTCATCATTTCAATCACTGGTGCTGCTTGTACTTGCTATGGACTCAACTAGACTTCCTTCAGAGTAATCTTTATGTTTTCTGGACACATGCGATGTGAATGTTGACTTAACTGTAAATTTTTTTGTCACATTGTCTGAAAGGGCACGAGACTGTCTTGCAATCAGTTATATGACTTTTCAGGTGCAAAAGAAGACCCCGGATATCCTCACACTTTGTACTACAGAAGTCCATATGACATGTTAAATCTCTTGCATTATCCAGTTTAGTTACATTCTTTACATATTTATGGCGATGAGTGTGAGAGCGAAAGGTCGAAAACTTAGAAAAAGCTCTTGTGCATTCAGGGAAACCACACTTGAAAGATGCATTAGGCAGACAACTATGAGTTTGTGCCTCATTATCATTCATCATTATCTCTAGCCGCTTTATCCTTCTACAGGGTCGCAGGCAAGCTGGAGCCTATCCCAGCTGACTACGGGCGAAAGGCGGGGTACACCCTGGACAAGTCGCCAGGTCATCACAGGGCTGACACATAGACACAGACAACCATTCACACTCACATTCACACCTACGGTCAATTTAGAGTCACCAGTTAACCTAACCTGCATGTCTTTGGACTGTGGGGGAAACCGGAGCACCCAGAGGAAACCCACGCGGACACGGGGAGAACATGCAAACTCCACACAGAAAGGCCCTCGCCGGCCATGGGGCTCGAACCCAGGACCTTCTTGTTGTGAGGCGACAGCACTAACCACTACACCACCGTGCCGCCCGAGTTTGTGCCTGACATGTGCAAATGTATTTCTTGCAGGTTTTACCACATATGTTGCAAGTTATC
This sequence comes from Neoarius graeffei, assembly GCF_027579695.1. Taxonomy (NCBI): domain Eukaryota; kingdom Metazoa; phylum Chordata; class Actinopteri; order Siluriformes; family Ariidae; genus Neoarius; species Neoarius graeffei. The sequence goes on from NC_083571.1 coordinate 103,095,445, forward strand.
ATGTTTTCACTACAGGCCTTCAGAGCAAAATAATCTCACCAACACACAATCTTTAAAATACTCTCTCAAGAAAAAAAAATAATTACATCAACAACTAGTCAACTAACTTTTAGTGACTGTATATTACATTAGTGCATATTTGAAGCTACTTTTTAGCTTTTTGCATCAACCTGCATAACAAACTTCTCCCTATAAACTCCCATACTTGAAGACTTGAAAATGTAAAGCAACAAAAGGTAAAATAGAAACTTGTAGCCCCCCTTAAGTAGATGTGACAACAAATCAAATGACCAAGCCAATTTATGCTAACTTAAGTAATGTGCTTCAACAGAAAGCTAACCTTTTGTCCACATAGTTGCTAAATGAGAGTAATGTATGCTAGCTTGCGGCACATACTTTTGACTCAATCTCATCTCATCCATCATCTCTAGCCACTTTATCCTGTTCTACAGGGTCGCAGGCAAGCTAGAGCCTGTCCCAGCTGACTACGGGCGAAAGGCGGGGTACACCCGGCAAAAAACAGTCAATAAAATGTTAATCCAACACAAAATCACATTAGCATTATGCTGCAAGATTATATTTACCTTCATAAGAAAGCCACGGGGACAGGATGGATGAGGGTACGCTGCGCAGTTGACGAGAGAACGGGGAGGAAAGCAGCAGGTGATGCCTCAAGTGCTCCGTCCACTTTGGTGCTTTCAGCTAAAGAGTCTGGATGAAAACTAATTCTTCATCTTCTTGTTATTCTGTCCTCAATCTTACATAAAAACACTGATCTCATCTCATTATCTCTAGCCACTTTATCCTGTTCTACAAGGTCACAGGCAAGCTGGAGCTTATCCCAGCTGACTACGGGCAAGAGGTGGGGTACACCCTGGACAAGTCGCCAGGTCATCACAGGGCTGACAAATAGACACAGACAACCATTCACACTCACGGTCAATTTAGAGTCACCAGTTAACCTAACCTGCAGGTCTTTGGGGGAAACCGGAGCACCCGGAGGAAACCCACACGGACAACATGCGAACTCCGGACAGAAAGGCCCTCGCCGGCCACAGGGCTCGAACCCGGACCTTCTTGCTGTGAGGCGACAGCGCTAACCACTACACCACCGTGCCACCCTAAAAAAACTGATGTGTAGGCCTATTTTTAATTTAATTTAATTTTGCTCAGATTAATTATTGAACAGACTGAAGATCAAGTCTGTTTTAAAGTTAACTGAAAAAGAAAAAAATACTGTATTATACTGTAAGAGTATAGGTAGCTTGCTGTAAAAAATAAATAAATACTGCTTTATACCGTAAGACTTTACAGAAGCTTGCTGTTAATATTTTGTTCTTCAAAGACATCAGAATTTACAGTATTCAACTGTATTAATGGAGAATGGTACACTACTGTGCAAAATATCCAGTATTTTTACAGCAATTTGTTATAGTGTACTGTATATTGTTGGCTCCTTTGATCTCAAAAGATCATGGTGATCTGCGCCAGGGGTCATCCATCAGTTATCAAGTTGCAGCGCGTAGTATGACTGTATAGGCCGATGCGTGAGTCGCACGGTCAGCTACAGTTGCTGCAGGTGAAGTTGTTTGGTTGGGTGTCTGTTGGTGCCAACTGCAGTCTCCGCTGTCATCAGAGCCTCCTCTCCCCCCACCGGGTCTCTCTCCTTTCCTCGGCTTCCCCAACGATGGCCTTGGCGGTGGACCGCCAGCCGGCGCGGTCTGAGGCCGCCGTCTCCAGGTCTGCGGGGTTGAAGCCGCCTGCCCTCAGGTCACGCTTGCACACGTCCTTGTAGCATAGTGTGGGTCATCCTGTGGGTCTGGAGCCTGTGGCCAGCTCACCATACAGCACGTCAAATGATTGGTTGATGTGTCTAGTGTGTTGGTGAAGTGTGCATGTGCTTGTCACGTTTCACTTTCAGCCCTCACCGCTGACTAGCAATGCTGCTTGCAGCACCGCGAAAAGGCAAGCAGAGTGCATAAGTCTTGCCCTGTCAGTATATTAGCCTCTCAACAGCAATGTCCTATGTTAGTGGCTCCTTGCGCCGATACCTGGTAACAGTGACCTATCGGACACTGGCTGTACTACAGGGACGAGGGGAGGAGGTCTGGCCCCCTTGATGTGCGGCATGCATGGCCCATCTCTATGGTGGAACACGTCTTGGTGCCCACAAACCAAACCCCCAGCTATAGGCAAATAGCACTACTGCCTTATGGTTGTCACGGGAGTGAACAAGGCTAAGGGAGACAACCCCGACAGAAAAATTCGGAGTGGAGCCCCGAAGGCAGATGGTCATCACACTGAGACACCATCCGGCAACTCCTGCAGCTGTGCTGGCGCCAACTGTATCAGCTCGTCCTTTCCGTTGGAGACTGCCAGCAAAGCCGAGAAGGGGATCCTGACAACTGGGCATCCCAGGATCTCCATATCATCGCCCAGGCCTGCGCCCTGGAGAGGTCACTCCAGTGCCGCCACCAGCAACAACACGGGAAGACAGCAGTTACGAGTTCAAAGCCTGGAGCGGATTGGCGTAAACTCATGGCGCTATAGGTTGTCTTCCGACAGTGGGAGGGATCATCGCGTCCCACTGGCCAGCTACCGCCCACCTCAAGCTGGGCAGCCCCCAGCCAGTAAGGTGTTGGCCCGCCACAGTTCGCCCACTTCAATGGGTGCTTGGAGAGTAGGCCAAAAGCAGAAAGATGGACTGTAATCACTGCACCAAGCAAGAAATTTATATATATATATATATATATATATATATATATATATATATATATATATATATATATATATATACACACACACACACACAACCCCAGTTCCAAAAAAGTTGGGATGCTGTCTAAACTGTAAATAAACACAGAATGCGATAATTTGCAAATCATGAAAACCCTATAGTTCATTGAAAATAGTACAAAGACAACATATCAAATGTTGAAACTGAGAAATGTTATTGTTTTTTGAAAAATTTATGCCCGTTTTGAATTTGATGTCAGCAACACGTTTCAAAAAAGTTGGGACAGGGCATCAAAAGACTGGAAAATTTGTGTAATGTTAAAAAATAACTCATTTGGTTAATTGCCAACAGGTCGGTCACATGATTGGGTATAAAAAGAGCATCCCAGAGAGGCGGAGTCTCTCAGAAGTAAAGATGGGGAGGGGTTCACTGCTCTGTGAAATACTGTGTGGGCAAACAGTGCAACAATTTAAGAATAACGTTCCTCAATGTAAAATTGCAAAGAATTTGGGGATCACATCATCTGTGGTACATAATATCATTAAAAGATTCAGAGAATCTGGAGAAATCTCTGTATGCAAGAGACAAGGCTGAAAACTGACATTGGATGCCTGTGATCTTCAGGCCCTCAGGTGACACTGCATTAAAAGCAGACACGTGTCTGTTGTGGAAATCACTGTATGGGCTCAGGAACACTTCAGAAAACCATCATCTGTGAAAACAGTTCATTACTGCATCCACAAATGCAAGTTAAAACCAGATATAAACAATATCCAGAAACACTGCCACCTTCTCTGAGCCTGAGCTGTTTTATGATGGACTGAGGCAAAGTGGAAAATTGTCCCGAGGTCTGATGAATCAGAAGTAGAAATTATTTTTAGAACTCATGGACACCATGACCTCCAGGCTAAAGAGGAGAGGGACCATCCGGTTTGTTATCAGTGCACAGTTCAAAAGCCAGCATCTGTGATGATATGAGGGTGCATCAGTGCATATGACATGGGTAGCTTGTACATCTGGGAAGGCAGCATTAATGCTGAATGATATATACACGTTTCAGAGCAATATGCTGCCATCCAGACAAAATCTTTTTCAGGGATGGCCTTCCTTCTTTCACCAAGACAATGCCAAACCACTTTCTGCACATATTAAAACTGCATGACTCTGTAGTAAAAGAGTCCGGGTGCTAAACTGGCCTGCCTACAGTCCAGACCTGTCTCCTATTTAAAACATTTGGCACATTATGAAGCGCAAAATACGACAAAGGAGACCCGAACAGTTGAGCAACTGAAATTGTATATCAGGCAAGAATGGGACAATATTTCTCTTTCAAAACTACAGCAGTTGGTCTCCTCAGTTCCCAAACGTTTAGAGAATGTTGTTAAAAGTAGCGGTGATGCAACACAGTGGTAAACATGCCCCTGTCCCAACTTTTTTTAAACGTGTTGCTGACATCAAATTCAAAATGAGCATAAATTTTTCAAAAGAACAATAAAATTTCTCAGTTTCAACATTTGATATGTTGTCTTTGTACAATTTTCAATGAAATATCGGGTTTCCATGTTTTACAAATTATCATATTTTGTTTTTATTTACAGTTTACACAGCATCCCAACTTTTTTGGAATTGGTGTTGTGTATATATATATATATATATATATATATATATATATATATATATACGGATTGGAGACCGTACCCTTAACGAAGAGACAGGAGGTGGTGAAAAAGTCGGAGGTGGTGGAGTTGAGGATGTTAAGGTTTGCGATGGGAGGTTGGACAGGATAAGGAACGAGCACATCAGAGGGACAGCACATGTGGAGAGCTTGGGAATTAAGCTAAGAGAGATGAGACTGAGATGGTATGAGCACATCCTGAGAAGAGATGTAGAGCATGTTGGAAGGAGAATGTTGAAGATGGAGCTGCCAGGCACACGAAAACGAGGAAGGCCAAAGAGGAGATATATGGATGTGGTAAGAGAGGACATGAAAGTGGTAGAGAAGGATGAGGAAGACAGGGAGCAATGGAGACGAAAGATCCGCTGTGGCGACTCCTAATCTGGAGCAGCCAGAAGAAGAAGATATATGTAAAAATACACTCTAAAATCAAACAACAACTACTTCTTCTTTAAAAATGCTTCTGACGCCCCTGCATACATCACAGCTGGTCTTACTACTGTCTTATACAGCTTATCTTTCACTTATGCTGGGACTTTCCTTCATAAATGACTCTAAAATCAAACAATGTACAAAAATGTTCATGGTTTTCAATTTAAAACATGAACAAACAAACAATAAATAAATAAGTAAATAGAATTATGTGAAATTGCTTAGTCATGTCTGTTTATGAGTGTTTAGTCTATGTCTAGTTCTTGTCTAGTGTTAATACTGTTTATATTGTCTGTTTATGAGTGTTTAGTCTATGTCTAGTTCTTGTCTAGTGTTTATGCTGTTTATATTGTCTGTTTATGAGTGTTTAGTCTACGTCTAGTTCTTGTCTAGTGTTTATGCTGTTTATATTGTCTGTTTATGAGTGTTTAGTCTATGTCTAGTTCTTGTCTAGTGTTAATACTGTTTATATTGTCTGTTTATGAGTGTTTAGTCTATGTCTAGTTCTTGTCTAGTGTTTATACTGTTTATATTGTCTGTTTATGAGTGTTTAGTCTGTCTAGTTCTTGTCTAGTGTTTATACTGTTTATATTGTCTGTTTATGAGTGTTTAGTCTATGTCTAGTTCTTGTCTAGTGTTAATACTGTTTATATTGTCTGTTTATGAGTGTTTAGTCTATGTCTAGTTCTTGTCTAGTGTTTACGCTGTTTATATTGTCTGTTTATGAGTGTTTAGTCTATGTCTAGTTCTTGTCTAGTGTTTACGCTGTTTATATTGTCTGTTTATGAGTGTTTAGTCTATGTCTAGTTCTTGTCTAGTGTTTACGCTGTTTATATTGTCTGTTTATGAGTGTTTAGTCTATGTCTAGTTCTTGTCTAGTGTTAATACTGTTTATATTGTCTGTTTATGAGTGTTTAGTCTATGTCTAGTTCTTGTCTAGTGTTTACGCTGTTTATATTGTCTGTTTATGAGTGTTTAGTCTATGTCTAGTTCTTGTCTAGTGTTTATACTGTTTATATTGTCTGTTTATGAGTGTTTAGTCTATGTCTAGTTCTTGTCTAGTGTTTATACTGTTTATATTGTCTGTTTATGAGTGTTTAGTCTATGTCTAGTTCTTGTCTAGTGTTAATACTGTTTATATTGTCTGTTTATGAGTGTTTAGTCTACGTCTAGTTCTTGTCTAGTGTTTATACTGTTTATATTGTCTGTTTATGAGTGTTTAGTCTACGTCTAGTTCTTGTCTAGTGTTTATACTGTTTATATTGTCTGTTTATGAGTGTTTAGTCTACGTCTAGTTCTTGTCTAGTGTTTATGCTGTTTATATTGTCTGTTTATGAGTATTTAGTCTATGTCTAGTTCTTGTCTAGTGTTTATGCTGTTTATATTGTCTGTTTATGAGTATTTAGTCTATGTCTAGTTCTTGTCTAGTGTTTATGCTGTTTATATTGTCTGTTTATGAGTATTTAGTCTATGTCTAGTTCTTGTCTAGTGTTTACGCTGTTTATATTGTCTGTTTATGAGTATTTAGTCTACGTCTAGTTCTTGTCTAGTGTTTACGCTGTTTATATTGTCTGTTTATGAGTATTTAGTCTATGTCTAGTTCTTGTCTAGTGTTTATGCTGTTTATATTATCTGTTTATGAGTATTTAGTCTATGTCTAGTTCTTGTCTAGTGTTTATGCTGTTTATATTGTCTGTTTATGAGTATTTAGTCTATGTCTAGTTCTTGTCTAGTGTTTATACTGTTTATATTGTCTGTTTATGAGTGTTTAGTCTATGTCTAGTTCGTTTATGCTGTTTATATTGTTTTTGTTTTTTCAATTATTCTATTTTTATTTTTATTTATTGCATTGCCTGTTTGCACCGTGGGTCAGAGAGGACTGAAATTTCATCTGTGCTGTGTGTCGAGCATGTATAGCATATACAATAAAGTTGACTTGACTTGACCTGACTATAGAGGGCGCTGTACGATTCTGCTAAACTGAAAGCAAACCGCCTTTCTCTGTAGTGCTTGTGGAAACGTCATCGCCGGCGTGCTCTCTGATTGGCTCCTGGCAGCGCGCCGCTCCTGCGGGGAAGAAACAGAACCGTCCGGAACTGAGACATACACACACACAGAGAGAGAGAGAGAGAGAGACGTTACTTCGCCGGAAATCTTGAAGCTCATTTATTCCCGAACAGAACCGGTAGATGATGGCTCAGTGCGCAGGGACGACTTCCGGTTCTACCGCTAACAACTGTGGGAAGAAGCCGAGGAGAGTCGCCATCATCACCGGCATCACCGGGCAGGTAGGAGCCAACACATCACATCACATCACATCACATCACACCTGGACAGCTGCAGGAGGGCAGCGACAGCTGCACCGCCTCACATCTGGAAGAATGGAGTCACGGTCAGGGACAGTCAGACATGGCCTCAGGAGTCCTGTCCTGTCCTACTGGGAGTTCCCCAGGCAGGACTGAGAGTGAGATCAGAAAGCAGGAAGAGGTCACCTGGCTGAATCCTCCCACCTCTACAAGGTGTTTTATCTTCATGGAGCTCAATCATTAACACAGAAGCCCGAACAGGACACACATGGAATCCAGTTCACCATTATAGCCAGTGGAGAGTTTTCTCATGAAGTTGAATTCAATGAATCTGAATCAGGTTGATTAGATTAGATTAAACTTTATTTTGATAGAACTTTCTGTGTGGAGTTTGCATGTTCTCGCCGTCTCCGGTTCCCCCCCCCCCCCCAGTCCAAAGACATGCAGGTTAGGTTAACTGGTGACTCTAAATTGACCGTAGGTGTGAATGTGAGTGTGAATGGTTGTCTGTGTCTATGTGTCAGCCCTGTGATGACGTGGCGACTTGTCCAGGGTGTACCCCGCCTTTCGCCCGTAGTCAGCTGGGATAGGCTCCAGCTTGCCTGCGACCCTGTAGAACAGGATAAAGCAGCTAGAGATAATGAGATATGAGATGAGATTTGGAGATACGGGGCGGCACAGTGGTGGAGTGCACCGACTAGTGGCCTAGTGGAAGCGTGTCCGCCTCTCGATCGGGAGATCGTGAGTTCTATTCATGGTCGGGTCATACCAAAGACCATCATAAAAACCTACCATCTGGTAAGGGACGCTGCATTACAGATGCGAGTCGGGAGTTAAACTCTTGTGGTTACCAGAGGATTAGCCCCCCACTGTAACCCTAGCTATGTAGTAGGTGAGAGGCTGAGGGCTGCGAAAACGGAGATCAGCACCACATGGTGCGGGAAGAACTTTAACAGTGGTGTAGTGGTTAGCGCTGTCGCCTCACAGCAAGAAGGTCCGGGTTTGAGCCCCGTGGCCGGCGAGGGCCTTTCTGTGCGGAGTTTGCATGTTCTCCCCGTGTCCGCGTGGGTTTCCTCCGGGTGCTCCGGTTTCCAGTCCAAAGACATGCAGGTTAGGTTAACTGGTGACTCTAAATTGACCGTAGGTGTGAATGTGAGTGTGAATGGTTGTCTGTGTCTATGTGTCAGCCCTGTGATGACCTGGCGACTTGTCCAGGGTGTACCCCGCCTTTCACCCGTAGTCAGCTGGGATAGGCTCCAGCTTGCCTGCGACCTTGAGATAAGATGAGAAGATATGGGGAAAGGGTCAACAGAAGAGGTATTGCACATTATCCAGTATTGTCGGGCGGCACGGTGGCGTAGTGGTTATCACTGTCGCCTCACAGCAAGAAGGTTCTAGGTTCGAACCCAGCGGCCAGCGAGGGCCTTTCTGTGTGGAGTCTGTTCGTCCTGCACTTGGGAAGGAGCATTCTGTCACTGAACAGACTCTTCTGGTTGCTGATGACGGTGTCCAGAGGGTGACTGGCATCGATTTGATTTATTCAGTAAATAATGAAAGACCAGGATAACACATGAATGTGAAAACTCTTATTTCCAGTGTCTGTTCTCACGTACAAGGAATTTGCTTTGGTGTTTGGGTCTTGAACAGATACAGTTATCGACACTTTAACGATCTTTTGGTGATTTGCGAAAGTAGAGAAGACTTTCAGTATGTAAATTGTGCATGAATAATTACTCAAAGTTCCACTGGGGGGGGGGGGGGGGGAAAGTGATTCCTGATTACTTAGCGTATCAGATCACGTGACACCTTTGTCCACAATTATCAACACCGTTCCACAATTATTTTCCAGGCGGCATGGTGCTGTCGTGGTCATCACTGTCGCCTCACAGCAAGAAGGTTTCGGGTTCGAACCTCGTAGCTGACGGGGGCCTTTCTGTGTGGAGTTTGTATGTTCTCCCCGTGTCTGCGTGGGTTTCCTACGGGTACTCCGGTTTCCCCCACAGTTCATCAAAAGACGTAGATTTGGTACAGTGAGGCCACTGTAATTGGTGCAAAAATTGTCGACACCTTTGTGCACAGTTATCGACACCTTTGCAAAAGTAGAAAAGACTTTCAATGCATAAATTGTGCATGAATAATTACTCAAATTTCCACTGGAAAAAAAAAAAGAGTTGATTCCCGATTTGGGCAATTCCATGTAAATGTCAACCTCACCATGCAAAAATAAAGCAACATGTAATACATCAAAACCACTCCGGGAGATATCGCCTAGGCCTGTATTTTACAGATGTGAATAAGTTGAACCAATTTGTCACAAGAATTGTTCCCTTCACCTTAATATGTCAGTCTTTCTTTCTTATAATGTAAAACCCAAGCTAAAATCAACTTTGATGATGTACAATTCTATATTATTGCCACAAGCCACAGAAATGTATGCTAAAATCCACAAAACAGCAAAACAATAGCCATCCTAAATATTATTTAAGAACTTTGATAGTTTTAGCTGATATTTAGAGAGTTTTTCAAAGGGTTATGGTGGTTAAATTGCTGATTTTCTAAACATATGCCATGTCTATTTCAGACGCGTCACATCCATAACGGAATTTCGTCACATCCATAACGCTGACTTTTCCTTCCAAAACTCTGCATGAAATACAAAATATTTTAAACAAAGATTTTTTAATATTCACCTTGGATCCTTCTATCAAATGGATCTCTCCATTTCGACATTAGGTTTACAATTTCACAGAGTTTGATAAAAATGTACAGTCACCCAAGAAAAGTGATACTTTTTCTGTCACATCCATAACGCATCTTTTATTGGCGTTTTCTGGCATGCCCTAGATGTACTATGGGAATTGTTCTTGTTCTATCACTTCTCCAGTATGGTACAGCCTTAAAATATGCAACACCTGTTTAAATACTGGGAGACAATAAAACATGCACTGGGTCATTTGTTGCCATTTTGAGTTCAAGTGTCACGTCCATAACGCTGGAATTGCTCATTACTCAGAGTATTAGATTACGTGACACCTTTGTCCACAGTCATCGACATCCAGATGATCATTTATAAAAAAAAAATCGGTATGTGGTATTAAGTTAAAGGGTTTTTTTTTATTTAAAATGTGTTTTACACAGACTTCTTTAATACAAAATATCTTTTATATAAATATCTGGATGTCGGTGTTTACGTCAATGAGGAAGTAATTCTAATGTTTGTAAACAAATGAACTGATCATGTTTAACCTGCATCGGAAAATCTTTCTGTTCCACTTTCTACCCACTTTCTAAGTATTTTCGTAGATCACAGTTTGTTGATCATTCGTTGTTGTTTGTATTAATTTCTAGCAGGGCTTTGAACCAGAATTTTTTTCCTATTGGTTCGTTCCGAACAGAAACGGAATTTTAACGTTTCCGGTTTTGGGTTCCACCATTAAATAGACGTTCCCGAACCGGTTAGAACAAAAAAATTTCGTTCCCGGAACGGTTAATTACGTTCCCTGTCAGCTGTTTAACAAATGGCTATAAAATTATGTCTCTGTCTCATCCAGCTTAAGCCAAATGTAGGCTAATTCTATTACAACCTTCATTAAATAAGACAAGAAATAATTCAAAACAATTATTTCAAATGTTGGTGATTTGGATTCTCAGTATGTCTTCCCATCTACACAAACAGAAAAAGTGCCAGAAATGAAAGATAATTGGTTTAGTGTGTTACCAAAGGCTAGTCAGGCCCTATGCATTGATAGGCTAACAGAGGTTAACGTCATTTAATGTTCGCGAGCCTCTCATTAACGTGGACAAATATATCAATATCGTGTTTGAAATTGACGTTTTCGAATAACGATAGACTGCAATATTTACCTCTTATTTAAGATGTGGAGACTTGATAGTAGTCCACCCTCCCGCTCTCTCCATTCAGTCAGCGAACGTCACACAGGAAGTGAACCCCAGCGGGTCATAGAAACTTGCGCAGGAGAAGAATGACTTTTTTATTTGTAGGCTACGGAAACTTTGAGGAATGAAATAAAAACCGGTATTAACCGGTTACCATTATTTTTAATAAGCGTTTCTGTTCCGGAACATAAAAAATAATAACGTTTCTGGTTTCGTTTCTGTTCCATGTGAAATAGAAAAAGTTCCCGGTTTTCGTTTTCGTTCCTTGAACCGGTTCAAAGCCCTGATTTCTAGTTTTGTAGTTTACCAATAAATATCAACAGGCGATTGGCATTGTAACCACATGAAAAGCCAGGTCAAAGGTCGCATGTCATTCCTCGAACCGAAATATAAAATGTCTACTGATATTGTAATTAGTGCTGTCAAAAATGTCACGTTATTAACGCGTTAACTTGACTCAATTTTAACGGTGATAATTTTTTTATCGCGAGATTAATGCTCTGTGACATGATGTAGGTTTTTCATAAGCTTTTGAAACTGCCAGGAACTTGGAACAGAGACTTTGCTTAGAAAAATGATAGCAGCTAGGCTGTAATGCCACGCCCCGCACAGCCAGAGTCCTCTGCCCTCCCCCCAAAGAACCAGCGCGGGCATGGCGTGCTAGCCCCGCGCCTCGGGACGAAGAGCCACGGTGCTCGGCTTAGGTTTCATTTTCCCATCGGCGGCTCCAGCCCGACTTTGCAGTGGCTGTGACAAGACGTGTTATGCTCTGCAATAAAAAAAAAAAAAAATTGGTACAAAGCAAGCCCATTCACTTTTTTATACTGATAAGAGAATTACAATGGTTTTTCATGTGACAAAAATGTGCGATTAAATTGCGATTAATCGCGAGTTAACTATGACAGTCGCGACATTAATCGCGATTAAATATTTTAATCGCTTGACAGCACTAATTGTAATATGTGGTAGATATTTACAACAAACTGCAAAAAATATTTTCTGAATGGAATAGAATTTTTATTTATTTTTAAAAATATGCTAGGAATTTAATTCTCATCTCATCTCATTATCTCTAGCTGCTTTATCCCTCTACAGGGTCACAGGCAAGCTGGAGCCTATCCCAGCTGACTACGGGCGAAAGGCGGGGTACACCCTGGACAAGTCGCCAGGTCATCACAGGGCTGACACATAGACACAGACAACCATTCACATTCACACCTACGGTCAATTTAGAGTCACCAGTTAACCTAACCTGCATGTCTTTGGACTGTGGGGGAAACCGGAGCACCCGGAGGAAACCCACGCGGACACGGGGAGAACATGCAAACTCCACACAGAAAGGCCCTCGCCGGCCACGGGGCTCGAACCCAGGACCTTCTTGCTGCGAGGCGACAGCGCTAACCACTACGCCACCATGCCGCCCCGAATTTAATTCTGTTCTAATTCTATTTATTGCAATCGGATTCCAAATACTCTATAAATATTCCATTCTGTTATGAATCAGAAAAAAAAATTCTTATAAATCACAGCATTTTTATTTCTTTCTTCTTTTAAAGTCCTTCATCTACTTCTACAATGTTACCCAAAGATCGAGCCATAACAGTTGTAAACGTCACTTAATTCCACAGCGTGTCGATAATGGTGGACACCGGTGAAAGTGATCGCTATTATCGACACCTCATACACGTGACTTCTCAAACGCGCGTTTAGATACAAAATGGCGAAATGAAAGGGTAAGAAACAAAGTAGGGTTCGACAAGGAGATCCTGAAATATCAGTGAATTTGATGAGTAAAAACATGTCCGTGATCTTCCCACCATGCTCACCTGCGATGATAACGTCCAGGTTTTCCTCAAATTGCTGAACGTGCTGAAAAAAATTCCATCTCTGGTAAGAAGCTGCGTCATCAGATGGCAAGATCAAAGGGTGAGGCGGGTCTTCCGGTTGATTAATTAACCAATAATAACTGCTGTAACTGAAACTCACCTTTTGTAAAAAATTTTTATTGGCAAATCTGAAAAGGTGTCGATAGTTGTAGCAGCCGCTCTATATACATTGAATTTATTTTAAAAAAAAAATTTGAAATATACAAATTTGAACAGTGGACATATTTAAAGTGTATGTAACACCTCTAAACCACACTTTCTTTTTTTTTTCCTTGTACAAAGCAACAATCATTGTTGATTGACCATGTGTTTTTGAACCATAGCTGATCCAAAAGGCTATAAATTAATGTAAAATCACTAAGATCAGCCGATTTTCACGGAATCTGCTGAGACTGATCCGGAAGATCCCAAAGGGATGCGTGACATCACACGTGTAAGGGCCTCTGCATGCTCTTGCGACAAGGCTTTCGCAGATAGCTTTTCGCAGACAGTTGTAATTCATCGTTGAGCGGGGAGTAATAGGCGTGCGCGATGTTATTCACCGCCACAACGCAAGGGGGCGCGAAGTTGTGAAATCGCTAGGAGTAGTTGGTGGGTGTGGTTAGTGGAGTGTTTATCCTCTGGTTACTTATAATGACTAGAACTGGAGTCGTATAGATGTACGTACGTCCTCACTTCCTCGATCAACCGCTCTTCGTGCTGCTCCATCTTCGCTCGTGTTTTTAAAAATGGCGGTCGTGAAAACAAACCAAACCGGGAAAGTTGGGAAGCGGAAGTGCGTGTACAGCGGATGTAGAGTGGACCAATCAGAGCCCTCTTATCTGCGACGCTGTCTGCGAGGCTTCTGCGGTGGTCACAATTTTTGGGAGGTGTGCGCAGAGCGTCTGCGAAGGTAGGGGGGTTACGCAGACGCCATCTGCGACGCCGTCTGCGAGGACTGGGCTGTCAGCATAAATTGGCCTTCACAAAGCTCCAGGTATCAATTTCGTTCCCGTGCGCAGCAGTGGTTAGACCAGTCTCGATATGGAATCGTGTAAAATGTGCAGAGCGGAGGAGAGACCACTTCAATGTGCCCGTGAACTTCTCGCAAAACGCGTCCAAATCTTTGCAGTTTGAACATTCTTGGACCGTGATTGCAACGTAAATCCGCCTTCTGTCGTGTTGCCGCACCCACCAGCAGCACATCTACGTGGCATGGCGATAAATTAGCTTAAAACGGAGGATCGGAGTTGCAGTCAGCTCTGTGTTTTAGTATAGCGGAAATGGCGATGAGACCGATAGACTTCCTGCTGTGATGTTACGGACTTCAAGGTCATTCATTCAGACCGCTACCGATATGAATCGTTTTAATCGTAAAAATTACGATATTAGATTTATTATTAATGCTTAAAACTATTCCTGTGCCATTCTTGAGGTCTCAAGGCATTTATAAATGAAAAGTAAGGCCGTGGTTCTGTGTATATGATTTAACGATCAGTCAGTAGTTAGTTAGTTAGTTAGTTAGCTAGCTAGCTAGCTAGCATGTCATGCTTTTTATGCTCAAGTTGCCACGTTGAATCCGAGTCTTCTTGTTTCACTCGGACACTTTTTAATGAGGAGATTGTGTCCGAGTGGAACAAGAAGACTCGTGATTCAGCCCGTGTTGTGGAACGTCACAAATAGTTCTGGTGCAATCGCGTTATTTCTTTGTTTATGCTACTTTTATTTTTTACCCACCACGGCGTCTGGTAGGTTGAGCAAATTCACCTGCCACGACGCACAATTGCCCGCATTTGGTGGGTAGCAGGTGCTAATTTCCAACACTGCTGTGCATTGATTGCATGTGACTGGGGTCTTCTACAAGGCTCGGCAGATACATTGCTAAAGCTTGCGAGCTAGTCGAAAACTGTGAGCACTAACAATAGCCATGTTCTTTGTTTACATTCAGTATGATAATGTTCGATGATTTCTTACATGAGATAGTTGGATATGATGAATTCTGTGCTATACTCCCCGCCCCCAACACACTCTCTCTCTCTCTCTCTCTCTCTCTCTCTCTCTCTCTCTCTCTTGCTTGCTCGCTCTCGATTCTGGGATATTGTACGTAAATTGCAGGCGTCAGGGAGCCGCTATGCGAGAGACTCCTGGAACTTCCGGGAGAGTTGGGAACAGTTCAACTTCTCCCGTCGGACAAGCAGGTGCGGCTTTGACTTGTCCGGACCAAACAATTACTTGTCCCGTCTGGTCGGACAAGCATTAATGTTGAACCCTGATCAGTGGCAGAATGGCCACAGAGTAACACGGTGCGCTACCAGCCGCGCCCACTGCCGTACAGCCATGGAAATGTGTTTCCCGTACGGTATTTATAGCAATGTACACAACAGTGTGGTTTGAGTGATGATATTGTGCTTTTGTATCTCGTCCCTGAGAGTGGAATAAATCCCTGACTCTGGGCGCGGCTCTGTAGGGAACAGGAGCAGCCTTGAAGCCTGAGCAGTGCATTCGTCTGTATTTACTCTCTCTCTTTTTTCAATGTGTAAACTCATCAGACCCTAAAGATCAGGGAACACACACTCATACATTTTCTCTCTCTCTCACACGTGCGCACACTCTCATGCACACACATTCTCTCTCTCACTCACACACACACACGTACACTCACACTCATACACGCACTCTCTCTCTCACTCTCTCTCTCTCTCTCTCTCTCTCTCTCTCTCTCTCTCTCTCTCACACACACACGTACACTCACTCATATACACGCGTGCTCTCTCTCACTCTCTCACACACACGTACACTCATACACGCGCGCTCACTCTCTCTCTCACACTCACTCACTCACTCACACACACACACACACACACACACACACACACACACACACACACACACACACACTCATAGATGCTCTCTCTCACACACACACACACACACACACACACACACACACACACACACACACACACACTGTCACACATACATTCACTACATTCTCTCTCACACACACGTACACTCGCACATGCTCTCTCTCTCTCTCTCACACACACGCGCGCTCTCTCTCTCTCTCTCTCTCTCTCTCTCTCTCTCTCACACACACACGCGCTCTCTCTCACACTCATACACGCGCTCTCTCTCACACTCATACACGCGCTCTCTCACACTCATACACGCGCTCTCTCACACTCACACACGCGCTCTCTCACACTCACACACGCGCTCTCTCACACTCACACACGCTCACTCTCTCTCACACACACACACAGGTGGGGTTTACATTAGACCGTATCAGCGGATCATCAGATTAACGTTTTTAAAACGATTAGTGTGCACACAGCAATACACGATTCGCGTGCACACAGCAACACCAATACACGGATACGCTCGGCTCCGCAGGCATCCTGCGCTCCAAATCACTCCGCCCTGAACAGCGAGTGCCCTCTGGAGGGTGCGCACTCCGGCCCTGCGCAGCTCACACAGCGCGCGAGTGGAGCGCACAAGCAGTGATTCGGGACTGAGCCGCTGTGTGTGTGATCCCAGCGCATATCACTTACCACTTGCAAGTGGAAGGATGGCAAGCCTAAAGACAATCATAACTACACAATGGGCAGTATTTGCATCAGTATTTGCAGTATTTTCATACTTTTATACTCTTTAATGAAAGGTGATACAAGGCGGAAGTCCGCGCCGTTTTTCAGCAGTCGCGTCACATGACCAACGCCAGCGAATCAGGAAGGTGGATGTCACAGTGACGTCGTCCAATGACGACGTCAGCTAGAGCTCAGCACAGTGTATCCGCGTATCTCAATGTTTACACAGCACCGGAGCTGACACCATCTGGATTGAATACGTGGACCCTGGCGGATTCCCGTTTCCCGGCGTTTCCAGGCGGTTTAATGTAAACGGACAGTGCATCCGCGAAGAAAACGAGACAGATACGGTCTAATGTAAACTTGGCCACAGTCTCTCACACACACACACACACACACACACACACACACACACACACACACACACACACACACACTCAGTCTCTCACACACACACACACACACACACACACACACACACACACACACACACACACACACACACACACACACTCAGTCTCTCTCACACACACATAGGTACACGCTCTCTCTCTCACACACACACCCATACATACACACTCACTCACTCTCACATTCTCTCTCTCTCTCTCTCTCTCTCTCTCTCTCTCTCTCTCACTAGCTCATTCTTTCACACACTTTTTTTTGTTCATTTTTTTGTTTTTTTTTGAAATTCCTTTTTAATGTCACACAGCCTGTTGATTTACTTTCAGTGCCAGTTTAACTGCATGTTCAGGAACAGGTTAAGAACAAAGCCACGGGGCGTCGTGGCTCAGGTGGATAAGGCGCCATACCATAAATCCGGGGACCCGGGTTCGATTCCGACCCGAGGTCATTTCCCGATCCCTCCCCGTCTCTCTCTCTCTCCCGCTCATTTCCTGTCTCTACACTGTCCTATCCAATAAAGGTGGAAAAAGCCCCAAAAAATAATCTTTAAAAAAAAAAAAGAACAAAGCCACAGAACACAGACTTTCATTCAAGTCAGAGTTTCCTGAATGTGGTCTCTGTTCACTGCGAACACACAAGCTCGGCAAGTCAAAATTTGTTAAATAGAATTTAGTTTGTACTTCTTACTGCGTTTAAGAAAAAAATGGTTGTTATTGTTGTGCTTATTTCCAGATGTTTTACTGGTTTGAGGCGTAAAATTGTGGTTTTTTTGGCAGATGATGATTTTGATCATTTTAAACATTTATTTTTAGAAGCAAAATTATCTGCCAATAGAACAAATCACCATCAAGCTTGAAATGAGAAAAATGTTAAACAGGCTCAGTCAGCTTGTCTTAGCTTAATCCTAATCTCACGAGAACTGTTAAGTCATATAAAGATTATTTTGACGATACGCAAGATATTTTCACTTGTGACTGTTTTTTTTTTTTTCCCCTCAGTGTCCTACAATAATGGCTCACTTTCGGACGAGTACAAAGTCTGAACTCATGTGTACACTGATTTAAAAAAGTTTGGAAAGGGTATTGAAATGTCGTCATACAGCCTCGAGTGACTTATAATTTATGTTCCACTTTTGTTGGTTTTGCGTCTTAGTCCTTTTCATATGCAAAGTATAGTTTATTCTCCGCTGACGTAAGAGCGCGGCATGGATCGCTGACAAAAGGGCATGTAGGTGTAATGTTAACGCAGCTCACCTTTGAACTTGTTAATCTTTTTTTTTTTAAACACAGGATGTAGTCCTGGACTGATTAATGAGACATGATTTATTATAACATCCTTTACAGGCCAGTGCAGATGGCTAAGTGTCTGAAGAAACTGGGCTGTTATTGAACACAGGCCCGTTTCAAGCTATTTGGGGGCCCTAGGCAAAGGGGGATCTGGGGCCCATAATTATCCCCCCCTCAACGAAAGGCCTTATGGCCGCCTACCCACTGAAGACTTAATAAGTAAACATCACACATATTGTAATCATTCTTACGATTTTTACTTAATAAATAAACTCTTTTTACATTATTATAAATAATTATCAAACCCAATTAAACACAAGAATAGACAAAATGCACACACACACATATATATTAGTGCTGTCAAGCGATTAAAATATTTAATTGCGATTAATGTCACGACTGTCATAGTTAACTCGCGATTAATCGCAATTTAATAACACATTTTTGTCACATGAAAAACCATTGTAATTCTCTTATCAGCATAAAAAAGTGAATGGGCTTGCTCACCGTTCGAACTACGGGGGTACTCGGGGGATCCGAGATCCCCTGAAACAGACATGAGATCCCTTGAAAACATGATTTAGGAAATGTTGGGGGGTCTCTAAAATATTGGCAAAATGATGTTTATTGACATAGCAATCGTGTGTAACGGGAAGCATTTGCATATCCGAAGTGTTGTGTTTACATCAAAGATAAAATAAACCGATATGACAACGACTGCTGCTGCCAGGTTGGGGACACAAACTAGTAGAAAGGAAGTGTGCCAACAGTGGAGATCCGCGCGATGGAGATCCGCGCTCTGAGACAAGCGCAAGCACCCCCCCAGGGAAAAAAAGGGACCCCCCCGAAAATATCGGCATAGTTCGAACACTGGTTGTACCAATGTTTTTTTTTTTTTTTTTTTTTTTATTGCAGAGCATAACACGTCTTGTCACAGCCACTGCAAAGTCGGGCTGGAGCTGCCGATGGGAAAACGAAACCTAAGCCGAGCACCGTGGCTCTTCGTCCCGAGGCGCGGGGCTAGCGCGCCCTGCCCGCGCTGGTTCTTTGGGGGGAGGGCAGAGGACTCTGGCTGTGCGGGGCGTGGCATTACAGTCTAGCTGCTATCGTTTTTCTAAGCAAAGTCTCTGTTCCAAGTTCCTGGCAGTTTCAAAAGCTTATGAAAAACCTACATCATGTCACAGAGCATTAATCTCGCGATAAAAAAAATTATCACCGTTAAAATTGAGTCAAGTTAACGCGTTAATAACGCGACATTTTTGACAACACTAATATATATAAATCAAATATGAAAATAAGCCAAAGTAATATAAAATGTGCAAATAACAGAACACTAAATATTTACAGTATATACACAAGTAGAAATAACTTTAAATGGTGATTAAATGATTACAAACATGAATAAGAATCTTAATAATAACCAGCACACACAGAAAAGTGCAAAAGGTATAGAAAAACACAAAAATTTAAGAATACACAACTAGAATCATGGGCAAAATGTCTAAAACTGCTGCTTGCGGGCTTTGGCTTTAGCAAAGGCAGCCACAATACCCTCCATGTCCAAAGACCTGCGGACATCACATTCAATTGCCATCAGTGCCACTTTTTTTTACATAAATAGGCTATTTATGTAAAAAAAGAGCTTTCTTGTGAGCCATCCCCTGTCCTACTCCATTCATGCTCACGACACACTAGCTACTTCTGATGAAAGCCATGCAGCTCGCTGAAACTAACTCTGACTATGACATTTTGATAAACACAATAAGTTAATCTGGGAGAAGTTGACAGTCTTTCACCTATTTGTGTGGCACATATTAGAATTTTTAGCCAGTCCTTGCAAGTTTATAAGCCTGTTGTGCATGACAAGGTTTACATCACTGTTATAAACACTGTCTACAAGATAACTACCATTAACATAAGCTAGCTACCAAATTTGCTTGTCGACCCGCTTGGTATTAATGAGTGTGTACATTCTCACTTACCAGTGTCTTGTTTTTTTCTGTCTTCCTCTTCCCTTTTCTTCTTTCTCTTCTGGCTCCCTGAGGGCTAATTTCGCTTCATATTTGATTTTTTGTTTTTTGCCGCGGAGCTCTGCAACCACTTGACTGGACGGAGATGGGCATTGAGGGGTTGACAACAGACTGTCATTGCACTTTTCGGCCAAAGCATGTAGGGAGGCGCTGTTGTGCATTAGGGGGGCCCCCTTGGAACTAGGGTATTTCAACAAGTGTCATTAGGCGCTGCGCTCAAAAAGTTGTCATTGCTATTGAATACATAACCAGTCGTTCGGCAGCGGGGGCCCTTCGAGGGCTGGGGCCCTAGGCAATTGCCAAGTCTGCCTACCTTGTTGCAACGGGTCTGATTGAACGTTTTTACTAAACATGACTTGAATCTGTTGTGTTTTTTTTTTTGGGGGGGGGGGGGCGTAGACATTTTACTGTGCGTCCCCTGGGCAAGTCGAAGCTACAGTGTGCTGCCTAGTAGGGTGCATCATTTCTCTACTCAGAAATTAAATGGTTTCCTTTACCAATATTAGGCCTACTGACCAAAATTGGGCAATTCTGTAAAGGTTTATTTGGTCCACTTGGACAGTGAATGATTTCATTAATGACGTAAATAGACTTTATTTCCATGTTTAGGTTGATATGCAGAAAATTACTAAAAAAAACCTAACAACCATGCTTTGGCTACACAATACCCAATGTTACCCATAACAGTAAATTTAAAGGAGAACTGAAGGCATTTTTTTTTTTAATTATCAAAATTCTATTTCTCATTTTATTAAATATCGGAATGCATTTTTGATCGCTATTTTGTCACTGCTATAGCAAGTTATGAGTGTTTGTAATATGCTATGGAATATACATAGATGAAAGTCTTCCGGATTTACCCGGAAATCCGGATATTTGACAAAACTCTTGAAAATCTCCAGTTTTCCAAATGGAGAAATTTATTTTTTGGATTTTTCGCGTTCCTAGACGCGGCGTAATACTTCGCATCATCCTTGCATGGGCGCAGTCCTTAAATAGCCCAAACATAGTTCATTGATTAAAGACAGGTGTTCCTTGTTAATGGCACGCGTGCTGGAGCTCGTTAGGCGCGCCTTCAGGTGCACAAGCTAAGGTGCGCAGGACTGACACTGTTCTGTGCGAGTGCAACACAATCGCACTAGAAAGCATGTTCAAGCTGCCAGTGTAGCTGCAGTCTTAAGTTGAATTACGAGTATTTCCTCGTGTTAATAATTCGCCATGTCAAAACAAGCAAAACTTTCCTCCTTCTTTCGACGTGAAGAGAAGTAAGCAATTTATTATATATTTTTTTCCATCAAAGTTGCATTTTGTGGCTTCGAAGCTACAACCCCGATTCCAAAAAAGTTGGGGCAAAGTACAAATTGTAAATAAAAACGGAATGCAATGATGTGGAAGTTTCAAAATTCCATATTTTATTCAGAATAGAACATAGATGACATATCAAATGTTTAAACTGAGAAAATGCATCATTTAAAGAGAAAAATTAGGTGATTTTAAATTTCATGACAACAACACATCTCAAAAAAGTTGGGACAAGGCCATGTTTACCACTGTGAGACATCCCCTTTTCTCTTTACAACAGTCTGTAAACGTCTGGGGACTGAGGAGACAAGTTGCTCAAGTTTAGGGATAGGAATGTTAACCCATTCTTGTCTAATGTAGGATTCTAGTTGCTCAACTGTCTTAGGTCTTTTTTGTCGTATCTTCCGTTTTATGATGCGCCAAATGTTTTCTATGGGTGAAAGATCTGGACTGCAGGCTGGCCAGTTCAGTACCCGGACCCTTCTTCTACGCAGCCATGATGCTGTAATTGATGCAGTATGTGGTTTGGCATTGTCATGTTGGAAAATGTAAGGTCTTCCCTGAAAGAGACGTCGTCTGGATGGGAGCATATGTTGCTCTAGAACCTGGATATACCTTTCAGCATTGATGGTGTCTTTCCAGATGTGTAAACTGCCCATGCCACACACACTAATGCAACCCCATACCATCAGAGATGCAGGCTTCTGAACTGAGCGCTGATAACAACTTGGGTCGTCCTTCTCCTCTTTAGTCTGAATGACACGGCGTCCCTGATTTCCATAAAGAACTTCAAATTTTGATTCGTCTGACCACAGAACAGTTTTCCACTTTGCCACAGTCCATTTTAAATGAGCCTTGGCCCAGAGAAGACGTCTGCCCTTCTGGATCATGTTTAGATACGGCTTCTTCTTTGAACTATAGAGTTTTAGCTGGCAACGGCGGATGGCACGGTGAATTGTGTTCACAGATAATGTTCTCTGGAAATATTCCTGAGCCCATTTTGTGATTTCCAATACAGAAGCATGCCTGTATGTGATGCAGTACCATCTAAGGGCCCGAAGATCACGGGCACCCAGTATGGTTTTCCGGCCTTGACCCTTACGCACAGAGTTTCTTCCAGATTCTCTGAATCTTTTGATGATATGCACTGTAGATGATATGTTCAAACTCTTTGCAATTTTACACTGTCGAACTCCTTTCTGATATTGCTCCACTATTTGTCGGCGCAGAATTAGGGGGATTGGTGATCCTCTTCCCATCTTTACTTCTGAGAGCCGCTGCCACTCCAAGATGCTCTTTTTATACCCAGTCATGTTAATGACCTATTGCCAATTGACCTAATGAGTTGCAATTTGGCCCTCCAACTGTTCCTTTTTTGTACCTTTAACTTTTCCAGCCTCTTATTGCCCCGTCCCAACTTTTTTGAGATGTGTTGCTGTCATGAAATTTCAAATGAGCCAATATTTGGCATGAAATTTCAAAATGTCTCACTTTCGACATTTGATATGTTGTCTATGTTCTATTGTGAATACAATATCAGTTTTTGAGATTTGTAAATTATTGCATTCCGTTTTTATTTACAATTTGTACTTTGTCCCAACTTTTTTTGGAATTGGGGTTGTAAGTTTTAGTGCCGTTTCTAGAACACAGCATCAAGAAAACGTGGAAGAAACAGCAATGATGAGAGCCGGTTTCTAAGCTGCCTAAAACTAGCAATGGTAATTATTTTTTGTTACATAATGTACTCAGGCTGCCAGTCAGTGTGTGACACACACACACACACACACACACACACACACACACACACACACACACACACACACACACACACACCCTGAAAAATCCTAGCTACGCCCCTGATTTACATGAGAAATTTGGTATTCATTGGTGTTTAAATTTACAGACAATATGAACTAATGTAAACAATTGGCTTCAACTCGCATAAATATGAATTGGAAATGTTTAGTTCACTTTAGCTTCTGCAAACGCACAACTCTACTGAAAGATTGATAAATGAGGCTCAATGTCCCCAACATTGAAACCTGAAAGCTTTAGAAACTCTAATAGACCTTTACTTTTTAACAGGACTGTTTTGGGATTTTGCTGAGTTTACCTTCAACTGTCTGATTTTTTTCAAAGTACTGAACTGTGTAGCAGGAAAATCACCGCGTTTTCTAAATGCACTCCTGAAAATTACTCATTAACTAGGGGAATTAAATTTGATATTTTTGACATGTTAATCATTAATGTACATGAAAGAAAAAGGCTTAAAAGTTATAACTTGTTTTAGTGAAAATAAGTACTAAAACGCACTAGAATGCAGGGTTTTGCGTGTTATTAAAATTTTTTCGGGGGACGTAGCCGCCCGACCCCCCCCATCTTAGTTTGACTTTCAAAAGTTCAGGATTTTTTTTCTTTGCTCCACTTTCATCTCTAAATATATCAGTCCATATGTCAAAGTAATAGCCGTAAACGAGATTCGTTGAGACCTGTGCGAGACATCGTAGGACGGAAGTAAAACGTACAACGGAAATCAAAGTGACCGACATCTGCCAATGTTGTCAAAAGACACGCGCGCCCTCTTTCGAATGCTGACGTAGTCAAGCCGGAAGTTTTGTTTGTTTTGATAGCAATCAGGAAAGTTTGAAAAAAGTCGGCAGTAATCGTCATTTAAACTCATTTCTGTGCAATGTTTCGTTTGGAAAACAGTTTTCAAGATGGCTGCACTGACGCCTGGCTGACACTTGACGTTTTGAAGTCTCGCACAAGTCTCGTGAAGATCGCGCGGATAAGCGACGCCTGCCGTGGACCAAACGAACTAAATTCAACACGACTAAAAACCAAATGTGCCGATAAGTATAATATTTCATTGCAATTAGTTGCCAATACGAGTCACGATATAAGGTTACTAAAACCGAAAACGTACTCGAATAATGCGTTAATTAAGAAGTAAAGCAAGTTTAAAAATGACTTCAGTTCTCCTTTAATCGAATACATCAAGATTAAAACTGATCGTATTGAACTAGATTAAAGCCGTGATTAAAGCCTGTTGCGAGCTTAGTCTGGCAAGGCAAGCTATCTCCAGCTCTTCCAAGCTCCCGAAAAATCGGGAGCCAATCAACTTTGAGCATCTCCAACAGCCCTGGGTAGAGGCGTGTTCAAGGCAGTGACGTAGTAGAACTGCGACCGGAAGCCATAGATTGTTTACAGAATCTATGCCGTAAGCGCTTCATTCACTAGAAACATTACGAACATGGAGTAGCGGCAAGCCTTTGACACAGCGGTAGATGCTGTATTGAAAGCATTCAACGGGAAGTTCTCATTGAAAACGGAGCAAAGAGCAGCCCTGGAGGTATTTATCTTCTTCCTGTTACTCAAGCAGTTTCCGTCGCATCACATACGTCAGAGGAAAGAGTGATGTGATTGGTTTAAGCTGCGTCACAGCCTTTTCTGGCTTCGACCAGTAGCAAACTGAGGCATTTCAGGGAGGCGGGTCAACCACGCACTTTGGGAAACGGTTGGGCTTAATATCTTTGCCAGACTAAATGCTCGCAGAGCTTTGAAGTTGCGTTAGCCAGACTAGTGATATCATCGTTCTAGAACAGACGTCATTTCAAGTGAACTACCGCAAGAAAACAAGCCTATTTCTGCCAAGTTGTGGACGGGTTGAATTTTCTGGCTCCTGGATTCCTGGTGGGTATTTAGCCTTTTAAGCTTCCATCAGATGATACTTTGGGAAATTTCAGTCAGATCAACCATTCCCACATGCTCGCTCTTTCTTTCTTTCTTTCTTTCTTTCTTTCTTTCTTTCTTTCTTTCTTTCTTTCTTTCTTTCTTTCTTTCTTTTTCTTTCTTTCTCTCTCTCTCTCTCTCTCCCTCCCTCCCTCCCTCCCTCCCAAGGTCTAGTATGCTGAATGTTTCAGCAGGCTTGTAGTACTCGAGTCTGACTCGTGCCCTAATTTTTAAGGACTCGTGACTTGCATTAACTGCATTCGGACTCGTAAATTGGAGACGAGGACTCGGATTTTTTCTTTATTTTTTGTAACATGCCATAATAATTTGGCAGAAGATATTTATTAATGCATTAATTTTGTGCAAGAGAATGCACGTTCACCTGTTCATACGTGTTCAGGAACAAACTAACGTTAATGGCGCTAAAATGCCTGGAGAGTAGCCGCTAGGATCGTCCGCTTTGCTTATACAGACTTCTCGTGCAGTGGGGAAAAAAATGCACTGCTGTGTGTTCCGTATGTAGAAGAACTATCGAGGAGACGACGGGGACAACCTCAGACTTCAATCGTCATTTGGTAAGACTCCACCCAGAGAAGGATAGTTGATAGTGGGCGGGGCTTGCTTGCTGAGCGATGAACTAGCTAGTGTTAACCCTCTCTCATGTTATTTGCCCTGTATGTCAGTAAAAAAAGCAGCATCTTGCATAACCGAGCACTTTTCAGACAAAAACATAATGAAGGTTGCTGGGTTTTGGTGCAAAAATAAGAAGGAAGGGTGACCCAGTGTCCGGAAGAACTGTGGCTGGTTCTGTAAGATGCTCAGTAAAACCTGCAGCTCATTTCCTTATCAAACTGCACTCACTGTACCTGAAACTACTGGGTTTTTTTTTGTTTGTTTTTTTTTTAAGCAAAGCGTCTTCTCACACCAAATATTGACTTTCATGCATTGCTGCTTACTGATCATTACGGTATTATTTTTTTTAACGTCGAAGCATTTAAAGTGACCCAGGTGGACGTGCTGGTTCAGGAATCATTGAATCCACTCCCCTTTCTGAACTGTTTGAGCCGATGCCCATCCCCATAGCTGGTACGCATCATCTTGTTTCAGTACATTTTATTTCCTCATGCGGGTCGTCCTAACCACGTTAGTTGGTTTACAAACCGCTCGCTCAGCAGCCAGTTCAGAAAGGTCACGCGAGGTCGTGCGCAGGTCAGAGGTTGCGACCGTGGAGCCGCAGGAAACATGGCGGATCGAACAAAGACTCCTAAATTGAGACCAAAAAAAAAAGCGATGATTTTAAGGAAGTATCTGATATTGTCAGAGGCGAAACACACACCGGACTAACCAAGCAAGTATTGCTGGCTGGCTTTCTTGATGGAGGGCCGAAAAGGCAAAAACAAATGCGGCATCTGATGCCAACTTTGCCAAGATGCTGTTGGACAGGTGAGCAACAAAAGTTTGCACTCTGAGAAACATCAAGTTTTATACAGGTTAGAATTTTAATATTCCAAATCTGAAGGCTCTCAAACGCTCGATTCTGTGTCGGAGGCCGTCGGTTCCGCCATGTTTGTTTTGCGACCTCGCTCATTATATTATAATGATGGTAACCTTCTGCATTTTCCGTACCCAAGCGTAAACATTAGCGTGCTGTGTTTTTCCAGCTCATTCTCCTTCACAGGCATGAGGCAGCGGGCAATACATAGGGGTCGACCGATAATCGGCCTGGCCGATATATCGGGCCGATATTCTGCATTTTTAGGGTTATCGGTATCGGCCATAATTTCCACCAATATGCCGATAACATGCCTTTTTGCAGCCATTTTGTTCCTAACGCGACTGTCACTGCACGTCCTTTCCTGCACTCGCCTCTCTGAGTTCAAGAACATGGTCCCGCCCACCTCAACATCTGATTTGTTTGGCACAAGAGATATAGCCAATTGACACGTGTAGCTAAACGCTGTGAACTGTTTCAAGGCGGCCGTACGGGCACTCGGGCAGAAGCGGCACAAGGGATACAGCCAATCAACACGCGTAGCTAAACGCTGTGAACTGTTTCAAGGCACTTGGGCAGAAGCAGATCCCACTTCAAGGTAAGGATGCGCTGCTTTTGCCGCAATAAGTCACAAACACACAAGTTGCAAAAACACAACATCATTATATGTTTACATTCTTCATCTACTACTCGTTAAAATTGTCCATTTGCATCTGTGTAGCCAGGCAAACTTAGGCTACATCCACACGACAATGGCAACGAGATGTTATTTAAAAATATATCGCATCCAAATGGGCAACAATCAGTAAAATATCTGGTCCATATGGCAACGCAACGCTTGCTGAAAACGATGCAATACACATGCCACACCTCTAGGGGCGCTGTAAGACGGTCCCTTCGGAGACACCAGAACAATAGAAGAAGTAAGGACGCATGCGCATAATGCGCAAGACTTCATATTAGCCACAAAGTCAGGAAAATCTGTTTGTAAAATTACATTATAATGACCAAATACAGTGAAAAGTATTTTTCCAGTCTCACCTGGAAAAACGAGATCATGTGATCTCGTTTGGACGGCAAACCTGTTGGTACAGTTAAACGCAGCTAATCTTTATTCTCCGCTTTGACCTCTCCAATATGGCGGCGAGGATGACGTATGATTCTACGCGGAAGGCGGCGTCTTTAATGGTCCGGAATAAATTGAATACTACACGTTGATGGATTAATTTGTTTCTCACCTGTGAAAGGTAATCCCATGTGATCTCGTTTGGACGGTAAACCTGTTGGTACAGTTAAACGCAGCACATGAATCTTTATTCTCCGCTTTGACCTATCCAATATGGCGGCGAGGATGACGTATGATTCTACGCGGAAGGCGGCGTCTTTAATGGTCCGGAATAAATTGGATTAATTTGCTCCTCTACGCCCTTTTTGAGGAATGTATTGTCGGACTTAAATCAACATCTGAAGAGGTGAGATCGCTCCTTTTTTTCCCTATTTTTGCTGGCGGGATTGCACCATTACACAACAAATATTCACAGTGAAAATATTTTGTAAGCGCGTTTCATGAACCAAGTTATAGGATTTGTTGACAACTCGCATCGCATCGCAATGAGAAGATCATTGGCACTACTGGTGCTTCTGTCTGAAGTTTAGTCTTT
This sequence comes from Neoarius graeffei, assembly GCF_027579695.1. Lineage (NCBI taxonomy): Eukaryota > Metazoa > Chordata > Actinopteri > Siluriformes > Ariidae > Neoarius > Neoarius graeffei. The sequence continues at coordinate 103,123,852 of NC_083571.1, forward strand.
AACAAGTGAAATGCATGCTCAATTGGGTTGAGATCAGGTGACTGACTTGGCCATTCAAGAATATTCCACTTCTTTGCTTTAATAAACTCCTGGGTTGCTTTGGCTTTATGTTTTGGGTCATTGTCCATCTGTATTATGAAACGCCGACCAATCAGTTTGGCTGGATTTGAGCACACAGTATGTCTCTGAATACCTCAGAATTCATCCGGCTGCTTCTGTCCTGTGTCACATCATCAATAAACACTAGTGACCCAGTGCCACTGGCAACCATGCATGCCCAAGCCATCACACTGCCTCCGCCGTGTTTTACAGATGATGTGGTATGCTTTGGATCATGAGCTGTACCATGCCTTCGCCATACTTTTTTCTTTCCATCATTCTGGTAGAGGTTGATCTTGGTTTCAAAGAATGTTCTTCCAGAACTGTGCTGGCTTGTTTAGATGCTTTTTTTTTTTAGCAAAGTCCAATCTAGCCTTTTTATTCTTGAGGCTTATGAGTGGCTTGCACCGTGCAGTGAACCCTCTGTATTTACTTTCATGCAGTCTTCTCTTTATGGTAGATTTGGATATTGATACGCCTACCTCCTGGAGAGTGTTGTTCACTTGGTTAGCTGTTGTGAAGGGGTTTCTCTTCACCATGGAAATTATTCTGCGATCATCCACCACTGTTGTCTTCTGTGGGCGTCCAGGTCTTTTTGCATTGATGAGTTCACCAGTGCTTTCTTCTTTCTTTCTTTCTTTCTTTCTTTCTTTCTTTCTTTCTTTCTTTCTTTCTTTCTTTCTCAGGATGTACCAAACTGTAGATTTTGCCACTCCTAATATTGTAGCAATTTCTCGGATGGGTTGTTTCTGTGTTTGCAGCTTAAGGATGGCTTGTTTCACCTGCATGGAGAGCTCCTTTGACCGCATGTTTTCTTCACAGCAGAATCTTCCAAATGCAAGCACCACACCTCAAATCAACTCCAGGCCTTTTATCTGCTTAATTGAGAATGACATAACGAAGGAATTGCCCACACCTGCCCATGAAATAGCCTTTGAGTCAATTGTCCAATTACTTTTGGTCCCTTTAAAAACAGGGTGGCGCATGTTAAGGAGCTGAAACTCCTAAACCCTTCATCCAGTTTTAATGTGGATACCCTCAAATGAAAGCTGAAAGTCTGGACTTTATGCCCATATCCATTATATAACTATAACTTGAATATGTTTCAGTAAACAGGTAAAAAAAAAAAAAAAAATTGTGTCAGTGTCCAAGTATATATGGACCTAACTGTACGTGTCCACAATACTAGTCCAGATGTGAAATCTTCTCCTGGGTGCCCGGGCTACTGACGTGTCCACCCATGGACTTGCACTTGTTGCTCTGTACTCAAGTTGTTATGGTGTATTACATGCTGGAGTAATCTATATTCCTGTGCTGGCTGCTTTCAAGGATGTTGTTTCATCTCAGTGTTTGAGTGGACCTGTGGCCTGTTGAGCCAAAACGTACTGTATGTAACCAGTTCAAAGCTTGTTCTGTCTTGTCTTTTTATATTGGAATTCAGTTAACTAGATATGCTGGCATTGTTGGCCATGCCATTTGCAGTATGCTTGAGTTTTTGCCTCCTGTCTTTTGTATATGGTGGGTTGTTGAGCTCCAGTGTCTGGCAAAAGTATTCATCCCCCTTGGTGTTTGTCCTGTTTTGTCGCATTACAAGCTGGAATTAAAATGGATTTTTGGAGGGTTAGCACCATTTGATTTACACGACATGCCTACAACTTTAAAGGTGTACATTGTTTTATTGTGACACAAACAATAATTAAGATGAAAAAACAGAAATCTGGAGTGTGCATAGGTAGTGACCCCCCCCCCCCCAAGTTAATACTTTGTAGAGCCACTTTTTGCTGCAAGTCTCTTGGGGTATGTCTCTATTAGTTTAGCACATCTAGCCACTGGGATTTTTGCCCATTCCTCAAGGCAAAACTGCTCCAACTCCTTCAAGTTAGATGGGTTGCATCGGTGTACAGCAAACTTCAAGTTACACCACAGATTCTCAATTGGATTGAGGTCTGGGCTTTGATTAGGCCATTCTAAGACATTTTAAATGTTTCCCTTTAAACCACTCCAGTGTAGCTTTAATAGTATGTTTAAGGTCCTTGTCCTGCTGGAACATGAACCATCATCCCAGTCTCAAACCTCTGGCTGACTCAAACAGGTTTTCCTCCAGAATTGCCCTGTATTTAGTGCCATCCATCTTTCTTTCAATCCTGACCAGTTTTCCTGTCCCTGCACATGAAAAATATCCCCACAGCATGATGCTGCCACCACCATGCTTCACTGTAGGAATGCTGTTCTCAGGGTGTTGGGTTTGCGCCACACATGGCATTTCCCCATGATGGCCAAAAAGATCAATTTTAGTCTCATTTGACCAGAGGATCTTCCATGTGTTTGGTGAGTTTGCCACATGCTGTTGGGCAAACTCCAAATGTGTTTTCTTAAGCAATGGCTTTTTTCTAGCCACTCTTCCATAAAGCCCCACTCTGTGGAGTGTACGGCTTAAAGTGGTCCTATGGACAGATACTCCCATCTCCACTGTGGCTCTTTGCAGCTCCTCCAGTGTTATCTTTGGTGTCTTTGTTGTATCTCTGATTAATGCCCTCCTTGCCCGGTCTGTGAGTTTTGGTGGGCGGCCTTCTCGTCAGGTTTGTAGTGGCGCCATATTCTTTCCATTTTGCTATAGGGTCATTCCATATCAAATTAACCAAAATTTAACTTTCACGCTTAATTTTAATTTTCTTAACTTTTTTGGATGAAAGGGACATGTATCCTGACCCCAACTGCCAAGTTTTAAAGCTGAAATGTTACTATTAGCAGAGATAAACTACTGGTTTGGGGTCAGGGGGTCAATTTTAAGAAATCAAACATATTTCTGGAGCCATTTGGAGGACTTTATAATGCTCACTTATAGACTATTCAGGTGAACTATTTTTTTCTTTTCTCTAGCCCATACACTTCTGAAATATATAGTTTGAACTTTGTCACCACCTTCCAACTATTTAGGTCAGAAATAAAATAAAATAAATAAAAAGCGCATGACGCGAATTTGTGAGGGTTTTTTTAACTAGTTTTAAAGAGCTGTTTTCTAGAAAACTAAGCAAGTCTCAGACATGCCACTTGGTGACCACAGTCTCAGTAAACTTTTCAGGCCAGGGCTTTGTTAATATAGTTCTAGGATAGCATATGGCTGATATTCAGGTGCCCAAAGTTGGTCCCAGCTGGAAAATGAACACATTTGTCATATTTCATGGGAGTTCTAGCTCAGAAGGTCCACAACTTTAGCAATTTACAAAGTTGAGTATCTTTAGAGTAGGGTTTAATGCCTCACATATGTGAAAACTGGCAATGGAAAATGTTTCCTTTTTGTTTTATTGGGTGGTTTGTCATGGTATGGTTATTGGATTTTTACATGATATTAAAAGCATTGAAATTAGTGGCCAAGTAGTGAAAATCAGCTAATTATCTGATGATACAACAGTGTAAGAGATAAAGTATCAGTAAACTCGTGTAATGCAGTGATACTTGTACCTATGTAAAAATATAAAAAAATTGAAAATTAAAAAAATAAAATAAAATCAGTGAAATGCCTGGAACAACATAGATGCATTACATAGACATTTCAGAGGGAATTACAAGCAGCATATAATAATTAATGTTATTTTACACACACACACACACACACATATTAATTATTAGGGTGCATCAGTTGCCCTCACTTTCATAAAATCTGATGCGTTTTTGTTTGGGTGTTCCTTTTCACCAATAAAGACATCCTGTAAAATTTTTTGACCATATTCAAAAGTCTAATGGTGGCACCATGAGGTTCATTTTTTTGCCAAAAAATGCTTATTTTATGTTTTTGCGTAAGGTTTGAATCACAATGTTGGACTCCATTATTGATTTCTTGTGAGCCAGAGATCATGTTAAGAACCTTTGCAAGGGATTGAGAAGCATTAATGTGATTCATAATACATTTGTATTGTTTAAAAGTAGTTGAACAATGATTCAATGAACAGCTAAAACTCAAACTGTGCTTGATAACATATTTAGAATATGTGCTAAAAATGTGTATCTAAGATATTTGGTATACTCTATAAGGTGCCATAATGTTTCATGAAAAGTGATCGAAATTTTGTCATAAAAGTCATAAAATAGCAGCTTTTTCCGTAACTTTGAGCTCCTGGTGCCACCATTAAACTTTTGAATTTTGTCAAAATATTTCACCCAGTGTGTTTTCTTACCAAAAGGAACATAAAAACAAAAATGCATCATGATCGGAGGAACTTTTCATTTTTAGGGGGCAACTGATGCACCCTAAAATAAATAAATCAATATATATGAGTAATAATACTATTAGAAGAAGAAGAATGTACAAGACAAAAAGTATGTGATTATTGTACACGTTTTATCAGCAGCCGATGTCACGGCCAAATCCAAGTCACATTATATAGTTCTTGACGAGTTTTTTTTTTTTTTTTTAGAGCCTAGCGTCAGATATTTATGGTCCAAGATGACATTTTTCAGAAATGATCTTGTTCCCCAAGTAAAATTACAAGCAGAGAATAATATATTAGGGGATGCAGCTATCTTGTGTGCTCTATTACAATACCACAGACATGCCTGAACATGCGATTTAGTGTATTTCACACTGTACATATATATGTAGAAGCAATGCTTCATAAAACCACAGGGAACATTTTTCCATTTCCTGTTTTCACATATGTTAGGCCTTAGCCCCTACTCTAAATGGACCCAACTTTCCAAATTGCTAAGTTGTGGACCTTCTGAGCTGGACCCCCCCATGAAATAAGGCAAATTTGTTAATTTTCCAGCTGGGGCCAACTTTGGGCACTTGAATATCAGCCATATGCTATCCTAGAACTATATCAACATAGCCCTGGCCTGAAAAGTTTACTGACACTGTGGTCACCAAGTGGCATGTCTGAGACTTGCTTAGTTTTCTAGAAAACAGCTCTTTAAAACCAGTAAAAAACACTTGCAAATTCACGTCATTGTAATTTTAGAACTTTTATAGAAAGAAAGGAGTCAAAATGAAGAAAGCTTATTGGACATTTTTCAAAGGTATGGGTGCCCGAGGGCCCAGGAAAAAAAAAATTGGGCTGTCTGCAATACCCAGAAGTGGTATACCCAGAATACCCCTCAAAAAGCCTCTAGAATGAAGAAAAATTCATAAAAATTGACACCCCCCCCCCGGGTTAAGTGGCTATATTTTAGTAACAGGAGCAAAACTGGGCAAAATATTTTGCCAGCACTCTCCAAAGACTTTAAGGGTGCAATCCTGATTTTTTTTTTAAGCAAAATTGATGATGTAAGGTGTGAGGCTCTGGTTGAATTGACATGGAATGACCCTGTAATGGATTTAATGGTGCTCCGTGGGATATTCAAAGTTTGGGATATTTTTTATAACCCAACCCTGATCTATACTTCTCCACAACTTTGTCTCTGACCTGTTTGGAGGCTCCTTGGTTCTCAGGTTGCTTGTTTAGTAGTGCTGCAGAGTCAGGGTCCTTCCAGAACAGGTTGATTTATACAGACATCATGTGACACTTTGATTGCACACAGGCGGATCTTAATCAACTAATTATGTGACTTATGAAGTGAATTGGTTGGAGCAGCTCTTATTTAGGGGTTTCATACAAAGGGGGGGCGGCACGGTGGTGTAGTGGTTAGCGCTGTCGCCTCACAGCAAGAAGGTCCTGGGTTCGAGCCCCGTGGCCGGCGAGGGCCCTTCTGTGCGGAGTTTGCATGTTCTCCCCGTGTCCGCGTGGGTTTCCTCCGGGTGCTCCGGTTTCCCCCACAGTCCAAAGACATGCAGGTTAGGTTAACTGGTGACTCTAAATTGACCGTAGGTGTGAATGTGAGTGTGAATGGTTGTCTGTGTCTATGTGTCAGCCCTGTGATGACCTGGCGACTTGTCCAGGGTGTACCCCGCCTTTCGCCCGTAGTCAGCTGGGATAGGCTCCAGCTTGCCTGCAACCCTGTAGAAGGATAAAGCGGCTAGAGATGAGATGAGATACAAAAGGGGGTGAATACTTATGCACACTTGAGATTTCTTTCTTTTTTTTTTTAAATCTTAATTATTGTTTGTCACACAATAATAAAAAAAAAACAATTTGCACCTTTAAAGTGTAAAAGCATGCTGTGTAAATGAAATGGTGCTAACCCTCCAAAAATCCATTTTAATTCCAGCTTGTAATGCAACAAAACAGGACAAACACCAAGGGGGATGAATACTTTTGCAAGGCACTGTATAGATTACACTACATTGTGGCTGAACATTGACTCATGTCTGGAGGGTGGAAAAATCTGTCTGTGCTTAATGCCAGTTGACCTGCTCAACTGGTTGGGTTGCGTGTCAATAGGACGAGGGACCCCACCCACAAGGACATCTTACATACCTGTTAACCCATTTCAGAGTCCAGCCTTATAAACCCTTACAAGATGTTGTTTTTGAATCATAATGTATTGCAAAAACAAACAAGGAAAAACTTTTTCGACATCATAATTTGCCGTATGAGGTTCATGATCATGTCCATCCCATAATCCACTTCATTAAGTTCAGTTTCAACGATCTGCCCTTTATATACAGTCCTGTGCAAAAGTCGTAGGCCCCCTATTTTTTTTTTTTTTTTATATACAGACTTTGTTATAGATTTCTGTTTGATGACTTCTACATTATCAAGTCAGTTCAGAAACATTTTAGAGTCCAAAAGTTTTGGGTGTTTTTCCAGCGCAAAATTAAATGTTATAGAAAAAAAAAAGTTTGTATCTGAGCAGCATATTACATAAGAGGGCACTTTTCAGATTAAAAAAGAAAGAAGACATAATGAAGGCTGCTGGGTTTTGGTGCAAAATTAAGAACCAAGTGTGACAGTCAAAGCATCCAGAAGAACTGTGGCTGGTTCTGTAAGATGCTCAGTAATTAAAACCTACAGCTCATTTCCGCATAAACCTGCACTCATTGTACCGGAGACTATTTTATTTTTTTCTTTTTAAAGCAAAGGGTCGTCTCACGCCAAACGTTGACTATTTCATTCATGTTTAATGGCTTACTGCTGTTCATAAAAATAATTTATTAATTTTTTTTAAAATAAATGTTGAAACATTTCATAATTTTTTTTTAAGCTGTTTTTGGTAAAATAATGGAAAAATCATTCAAATGACGATACAAAGCCTGAAACTTGGCATAAACATTCACACTGAGGTACTCTTCAATTTTTTTTTTCTGATGAGCCAAATGAAAATCCAACATGGCCACCAAATTTCTAGCCAAAATTCATCACCCCCCCCCCCCCCCCCCCCCCCCCCCCCCATATCTCTAAAGCTTATTGGATTTGAGTGAATATTGGGTCTGTTAATAATTTTATTGAAATCCTTAACCTGATTTTGCCATTAATTATCACTAGAGACCTTTTTTGTCTCCTAAAATTATTATAATGTGCAAATATACATATGGTGTACCACTTTTTCAGCATAAATTAACATTTAATTTACTCTAACAGGACAGGTACAAAATATTTTCTGTGCAGTAATAAACTAAATTAATAGCTGGCATTAAAATTGGGCAACAAATGCACAGGATTCATTTTCATTTTAACATGACAAGATTTAAGCTTCATTCGTTGTTAAAATAAATACAATAAATTTATTGGATGGAAATTTGTAATCTCATCTCATTATCTCTAGCCTCTTTATCCTGTTCTACAGGGTCGCAGGCAAGCTGGAGCCTATCCCAGCTGACTACGGGCGAAAGGCGGGGTACACCCTGGACAAGTCGCCAGGTCATCACAGGGCTGACACATAGACACAGACAACCATTCACACTCACATTCACACCTACGGTCAATTTAGAGTCACCAGTTAACCTAACCTGCATGTCTTTGGACTGTGGGGGAAACCGGAGCACCCGGAGGAAACCCACGCGGACACGGGGAGAACATGCAAACTCCGCACAGAAAGGCCCTCGTCGGCCACGGGGCTCGAACCCGGACCTTTTTGCTGTGACAGTGCTAACCACTACACCACCGTGTCGCCCCGGAAATTTGTAATATACAGTACATTTCAGCTTATGGCATTTGGACAGTTTCACTGACATTGACTGACAAAAATTGAAATTTATGGACTAAGTTGATACCGAAGAAGATTTTTATGGGTAACATCTGTTTCAGAATGCTAAAAAAACCTTATAAATAGAAACAGTAATCATTCAAATATGTTGTTTCATTTATATGATGTGTCAGGTTTTGATTTTCGCCATTGCTGAGGCAGCCATCTTGGATTTTTTTGCATGGCTCATCAGCTAGTTTTTTTTTTAAGATAGTTTTTTTTGGGGGGGCTTTTTTTTCCACCTTTATTGGATAGGACAGTGTAGAGACAGGAAATGAGCGGGAGAGAGGGATGGGAAGGGATCGGGACATGACCTCGGGTCGGAATCGAACCCGGGTCCCCGGATTTATGGTATGGTGCCTTAGCCATCTGAGCCATGACACGCCCTCATTAGCTAGTTTTGAAGAGTACCCCAATATGAATGTTCTTGCCAAGTTTCATGCTTTGATCATCATTTGAACGATTCTCCTCAAAATCAGCAGTTAGCTGCTCGACTATACTGTATGTTCAATTATATTTCAGCGTCCATAAATAACATCCAATAAATACATCAATAAATCTGTCGGTTTATTATTACAAAATGTGTTTTAAATTTGTATTTTTGATTTGACACATTTTAATGAAGGATGTATTGAACCATTTATTGATGGAAGGTTTCTGATATGCAAATCCGGGTGTTCTGATTGGTCTGTAGAAGCGCAGTGGCGTGGCCAAACTGTGGACATGCAGTCACAGCGAAAATGGAGAAGAACATGGCTGATATGCTACATGAAGCAGCAGATAGACTGTAACGAGTCATCTAAGCCAGTGATTTCTATTTTTTTTTTTTTTGGTTTTTATTTATTTATTTTTCCCTGCACTGTGCGTGCTCGCCACTCAGGCTGCATTTCACGAACAGGTCTTTCAGGTATGAGTGTCTTGTTCACTTCTGGAGTTTTATTTTTATTATTCTTTTCTTCTTTATTCAAAAGTCTTTCAGTTTGAATGACTCGTACTGAAAGACATCAAATTATGATCCATGGACAGATCACGCCTCCCTACACTGACAATATGAAGCGGTAGCATGACATATGAACAATAGACTCATACCTGAAAGACCTGTTCATAAACAAAGCTGAGCCTGGTAACGCTTTTAGAAGAAGAAGCCTTTGTTTGTCACATCTACACTCAAGCACAGTGAAATTCCTCCTCTGCGTTTAACCCGTCTGAAGCAGTCACTACGTTTACATGCACATAGAGAGAATCGAATTTCTGCCGTTGCTCGACTGAAATCGAAGTTCAAAATGCCATGTATACACCTTAATTCGGCTGAAATTGAACCGAACTTGATTTCTCGGAATTGAGCTACACGACCTAGTTTATGCAATTTCTGCTGAGCTACTTTGTGCATGTATACCCTATCGAGCTAGTTGTCGAGCTACTTCCGGAAGTGACGAGTGACGAGACTACAAGCGGGAAACGCAACAGCCTCGGTCAGCATGACAACAGTAGTAGCGAGCAGCAGAAGAGGTCAGGAGGAACAAACGAAGAAGAGAAAATGGCGATGTAGAGCTCTCTGAAGTATGGGTGGAGCACAGAGGACGGCAGGACAAAGCTTCTGGTACTAATAGGCTTTTTATTGTCAGACTTTTCAGTTTAACAGCCTACTTTTATTCTTGAGAGAAGCGCGCGCGTGCTGTGTTCTAGTCCCGGGATGAGCTGTCCCCTCTGCTCTCCCTCTGCCTCCTTAAATAGGGCGCGGTTACTGGGAAGACACACAAACATAGGTTAATTACCGTCAGGTGAAGTGATTCAGCCACTCACCTTCCCTGGCTCCGCCCTCCTGTCACAGACCGGTGCTTGACCACGCCCCCACTGCCACAGGCAAGCAGAAACGTGCACTTCTGGAGCAATGAGGAGACAGAGTTCATGCTCATTCAGCTTAAGGAGTTGAATATATTAAAATTCATGGACGGGAGAAAAACGCGCAATGGAGAACACGGAACTGATAACTTTGTTTACACTCTTGAATAGCTGTTCTTCATGACGACAACCGGAAGTGTACCAACACGATGGGGCGTGTTGCGCCACCTGTGGCTCAGGTGCACAATGCACCTCACACAATAGCCCGATTTCATTGTGTGCATGTATGATTGGATTTCTCTGGCACCCTGCTGGGACCTTCAGCTCGATTACCGACAGCAGCTCGATTTGGATGTGCATGTAAACGTAGTCAGTGAGTAGATGCATGCACAAACAAGTGAGCAATAAGCACATGTGCATACCCAGAGCAGTGGGCAGCCATGCTGCAGCACCTGGGGAGCAGCTAGGGGCCAGGTGCCCTGCTCAAGGGCACCTCAGCCCAAGGCCACCCCATGTCAGCCTAACTGCATGTCTTTGGACTGTGGAGGAAACCCATGCAGACACGGGGAGAACAAGCAAACTCCACACAGAAAGGCCCCCGTCGGCTGCTGGGCTCGAACCCAGAGTGCCGTGCTGCCTGTTTTCTTCACGCTACAAGCTACAGATTTTAAGGAGGTAAAAATTCTGCTAACGTAAAATAGAAGTTATTGTGAAACCCCCCCCCCCGGACATATGTCATGTCAAATTGGCTGATATGAAGGTTCTGACATGGATAGATCACAGGTACTGTCTCCAAATGTGTTCTGTAGAAAACCACACGGAATTACATTGCATTTAATGGCATTTAGCAGATGCTTTTATCCACAGCAGCATACAACATACAGTACATACCCAGACCAGCCTGGAGAACAGTTGGGGGTTAGGTGCCTTGCTCAAGGGCACTTCAGGCATTCCTGATGGTCTAGGGAATCGAACCAGCAACCTTTTGGTCCCAAAGCTTCCCCATTTGCCGTTAGGCCATGGCTTCCCCATGTCGACATCACGCATTGGATTAAAGATATGAAGTTTGTCTTCTTGTGTTAAAAAACTTGTACTTTTCATATGAAATACACCCCGGACCTGAGTAACATATTTAAATAATATTGGCTGGCTTTGAGTGGTCTATCAGATATATTCCATTCAGCTAGCATGATATTGAAAGAGTTGAAGATGAATAGCTGAATGGAATATATCTGATATACCACAAAACAAGCCAGCTAATTATTATTATTATTATTATTATTATTATTATTATTATTATGCATAGACACTCTCTTCATATCCGCATTCTTGAAGGCCAGCGCTAGCTTAGCCACGACTCGGTGCTGTTAACGTGGCAATCCAGTTACCTTCCAGACGGTATAGTGTTAGTGAAGGCCAATGCTAGCGGAGTCAAGCTGAATTAATAATAATAATAATAATAATAATAATAATAATAATCTCATCTCATTATCTCTAGCCGCTTTATCCTGTCCTACAGGGTCGCAGGCAAGCTGGAGCCTATCCCAGCTGACTACGGGCGAAAGGCAGGGTACACCCTGGACAAGTCGCCAGGTCATCACAGGGCTGACACATAGACACAGACAGCCATTCACACTCACATTCACACCTACGGTCAATTTAGAGTCACCAGTTAACCTAACCTGCATGTCTTTGGACTGTGGGGGAAACCGGAGCACCCGGAGGAAACCCACGCGGACACGGGGAGAACATGCAAACTCCGCACAGAAAGGCCCTCGCTGGCCACGGGGCTCGAACTCGGACCCGGACCTACACCACCGTGCCGCCCATAATAATAATTTATTATTATTATTTATTATTATTCAGCCCTGCGATGACCTGGCGACTTGTCCAGGGTGTACCCCACCTCTTGCCCATCGTCAGCTGGGATAGGCTCCATCTTGCCTGCAACCTTGTAGAACAGGATAAGCGGCTACAGATGATGGATTTATTATTATTATTATTATTATTATTATTATTATTATTATTATCCCTGTGTAATTTACTTAGGTCCTTTTAAAATCAACATCGACAGCTACACACAACAGAGTGACTGGTCATCTAAAATGCTCTCAAAATCTTCTGTTTTTAACGACAGAACCTGGCGGCCATGTTCATTTACAAATTGTCACTGTTGCTCGCTAACGCCGGAGTTTTACGTCTCCGATGTATGACGTCGTGTTCTCTTGACAACATGAGATATTGTAACAATATTTCATGCCCATTCTCCATTGGGGAGAGCGGCGTAATACATGGAGAATAAGCGATATGATAACCATATTGCATGCTATCAATAAACCCACTAGAAGGGAATCGAATACATGTTTTTATTCCATGGAAGAAGTGGCCTGTATGTATAATAATTTCCCAATATCTTCACTCATGAATTTGGTGTTATTTGACACAACCGTTAAACACCACCATCAGTGTAAATGTGTGCTATTAATTTCCAGGATTTTGGTTATGAATTTCTTCTTTGTGTATGAACAGTTGCGCAGCGTGGTGGTGCAGTGAGTATCGTTGCTGCATTACAGCTCCAGGGGGCTCTGGTTCAATCCTGATCTCGGGTTACTTCCTGTCTGGAGTTTGACTTGGTGGAAGGTCTCTTCAGGTCATAGCTCAGTTTGGAATTGCAACCCATTGAGCACACACTCGAGCCATCAAATACGATCTAATTTCCCTTCATCTGTGGGACTGGGCTCGCATTCTGGCATGGCACAAATTGTCCTGCATCTGGATTAAGAACCGATTGAGCTGCAGGGTGTGAGATGATTTTTCTTGTAATATAATGTGTGGTATGTATTTATTTAATTTAATTTATTTATTTAAGCAAGCACTTTTTATCCCCCGCTAGCCGAAAGGCCTGAAGGGGGATTATGTCGTGCCGATGTCCGTCCATCCGTCCCGGGAAGGGTACTCACCTTCTGAAATCAACTCCTTTCACAATTTTTGGAGGAATTTCACAAAACTTGGCAGGATTCTTTGTTATATGTCGGTAATGCGTATATCGCAATTTCGTTCAATTCAGTCGCATTTTACCAGAGTTATGGCCTAGTTACCAGCCGGGGATATTGTGCTCTCAGAGCACTCTTGTGGTTTTTTTTTTTTTCCCTTTTTTTGGCCATAATAGTATATGCTCAACATGGAGAGCTTGGGAATGAAGCTAAGAGAGATGAGACTGAGATGGTATGGACACATCCTGAGAAGAGATGCAGAGCATGTTGGAAGGAGAATGTTGAGGATGGAGCTGCCAGGCAAATGAGAACGAGGAAGGCCAAAGAGGAGATACATGGATGTGGTGAGAGAGGACATGAAAGGCAGGTGTGGTAGAGAAGGATGCGGAAGACAGGGAGCAATAGAGATGAAAGATCCGCTGTGGCGACCCCTAATCGGGAGCAGCCAAAAGAATAAATAGTATAAGCTCGCCAATAAATAGTACAGACTATCTTTCTGATACCTTGTCTTTTAGTTGTCATAACAAATGATTGACATTTGCATGGAATAACAGATTTTTTATTATTATTATTATTATTATTATTATTATTATTATCCAGCCGACAGGCAACAAACTTATGCCATCATGTGTTGTCTGTTCACATTTCATGAAAATCTCCTCTTCTCTCTCAATTCTTTACTGATTTTTATTCTTTTTGGCAGGAAGGTAGGGCTGCCTGGGGTGCATATAGCTTCGACCCAAATTTGCATAATTGCAATTAATGAAGATATGGCGTAATTAAGCCCTAATGAACAGTTTCCACACAAATCGCTTCTTCTCCCTCAATTCTTCACCAATTATTTAGATTCTTTCTGGCGTGAAGGTAGGGCTACCAAGGGTGAATATAACTTCTACCCAGATTGCTTCATTACAATTATTAATGAAGTTATGGATTAATTAAGCCTTTAATGAGCAGTTCAACAAGGAATCGCTTCTTCTCGATCAGTTCCTCGCCATTTTGGATTCTTTCTGGCAAATAAGTCGGTACTCATAGCGTGTATGTAGCTTGCAACATTTATTGCGCCCATAAGGTGGCCCACTTTAGCTCGTTCCTTCTGGACTAGACAGGGCCAGAGTGAGCTACGCCATTGTTGACTGTCTCGTTTTATTATACAGTAAATTGTGGGTGGTAAAAGAGAGCAACTAGACTTGCTTGAAGATTCTTGAAGACGTTTCACGTCTCATCCGAAAGGCTTCTTCAGTTCTGTCTGACTAAGGCCCTGTCCACACGGCAACGGATTCAGGTGAATCCGATAAAATTGTTTATCATTTCGGCCTGGCGTCCACACGGCACCGGTGTTTTGGGTGCCCCAAAACGAAATCTTTTGAGAACGGGTTCCAGAGTGGAAAGATCTGGCAACGGCGCCGTTGCGAAGTCGTCTGGATGAGTAGAACGGATTTGTTTACGATGACGTCACAACCACATGTGCTTCACGCCGGGTAGAAGTGTAACGAACTCGATGCGAGTTGTCAACAAATCCTATAACTTGGTTCATGAAACACGCTTACAAAATATTTTCACTGTGAATATTTATTGTGTAATGGTGCAAAGTGAGAGAGAGAGAGAGAGAGAGAGAGAGAGAGAGAGAGAGAGAATAGCTCTTAGGGCAGAGTCAATCCCGCCAGCAAAAATAGGGAAAAAAAGGAGCGATCTCACCTCTTCAGATGTTGGTTTAAGTCCTACAATACATTCCTCAAAAAGGGTGTAGAAGAACAAATGAATCCATCAACGTGTAGCATTCAATTTATTCCGGACCATTAAAGACGCCGCCTTCCGCATAGAATCGTACGTCATCCTCGACGCCATATTGGATGGGTCAAAGCGGAGAATAAAGATGCCTCATTCATGTGCTGCGTTTAACTGTACCAACAGGTTTACCGTCCAAACGAGATCACATGGGATTACCTTTCACAGGTGAGACTGGAAAAATACTTTTCATTGTATTTGTTCATTATAATGTAATTTTACGAACAGATTTTTCTGACTTTGTGGCTAATATGAAGTCTCGCGCATAATAGTTTATGCGCATGCGTCCTTACTTCTTCTCTTGTTCTGGTGTCTCCGAAGGGACCGTCTTACAGCGCCCCTAGAGGTGTGGCATGTGTATTGCATTGTTTTCAGCAAGCGTTGCGTTGCCATATGGACCTGATATTTTACTGATCCGTTGCCCATGTGGACGCAATATTTTTTTTAATAACATCTCGTTGCCGTTGTCGTGTGGATGTAGCCTAATAGGGAGTATCAGGTATTTATCCTCTCATGGATGAAAAGCAATCCTAAGGTGTCGTTGAGTCATCCTGTCGGTGTGGGTCACTGGGGGCTGGGTGTGAACGGCCTCGAGAGTCGTTGGGATGATCAATGGATTGCTGGTTTTCTCTGTCCTCCTGTGAGTCACTGAAAACAGCTGGGTTTTGGTGTGCATTCAGTTGTCTGGGAAGTGTGCCAAGGACTCAGGCCCTGTCCACACGGCAACGAATTCAGGTGACTCCGATACAATTGCTTATCGTTTAGGCCTGGCGTCCACACGGCACCGGCGTTTTGGTTGCCCAAAACGCAATCTTTTTGAGAATGGGTTCCAGAGTGGAAAGATCTGGCAACATTGCCGTTGTGAAGTCGTCTGGATGAGTAGAACGGATTTGTTTACGATGACGTCACAACCACATGACTGTGAGTGCTTCACGCCGGGTAGAAGTGTAACGAATATCACCAGGATATCACCAGGAAAAAGCCTTACAGAGCACTAGTGAGAGTGAAACACGAGCTTGGATATTATTATTATTATTATGTTCAGTGTTAGTTCACAGTAGTAATGCAAGAAGCAGAATAGTGACAGTAATAGTGAAGCAAAAACATGCAATTGTACAAACACTGCAGCTCTACAGCAAAATATTCATTTATAAAATGGTCTGATTCTTAACACCAGTAGTGCCAATGATCTTCTCATTGCGATGCAATGCGAGTTGTCAACAAATCCTATAACTTGGTTCATGAAACGCGCTTACAAAATATTTTCACTGTGAATATTTATTGTGTAATGGTGCAAAGTGAGAGAGAGAGAGAGACTCTGCCCTAAGGGGATCCCGCCAGCAAAAATGGGGGAAAAAAAAGGAGCGATCTCACCTCTTCAGATGTGGGTTTAAGTCCTACAATACATTCCTCAAAAAGGGCGTAGAAGAAATGAATCCATCAATGTGTATCATTCAATTTATTCCGGACCATTAAAGACGCCGCCTTCCGCGTAGAATCATACGTCATCCTCGTCACCATATTGGATAGGTCAAAGCGGAGAATAAAGATTCATGTGCTGCGTTTAACTGTACCAACAGGTTTACCGTCCAAACGAGATCATATGGGATTACCTTTCACAGGTGAGAAACAACAAATTAATCCATCAACGTGTATCATTCAATTTATTCTGGACCATTAAAGACGCCGCCTTCCGCGTAGAATCATGTCATCCTCGCCGCCATTTTGGATAGGTCAAAGCGGAGAATAAAGATTAGCTGCGTTTAACTGTACCAACAGGTTTGCCGTCCAAACGAGATCACATGGGATTACCTTTCACAGGTGAGACTGGAAAAATACTTTTCATTGTATTTGGTCATTATAATGTAATTTTACGAACAGATCTTTCTGACTTTGTGGCTAATATGAAGTCTCGCGCATAATAGTTTATGCGCATGCGTCCTTACTTCTTCTTCTATTGTTCTGGTGTCTCCGAAGGGACCGTCTTACAGCGCCCCTAGAGGTGTGGCATGTGTATTGCATCGTTTTCAGCAAGCGTTGTGTTGCCATATGGACCTGATATTTTACTGATTGTTGCCCATTTGGACGCGATATATTTTTAAATAACATCTCGTTGCCGTTGTCGTGTGGATGTAGCCTCACTTGACTCACAGGAGGACAGAGAAAACCAGCAATCCATTGATCACCCCAACGACTCTCGAGACCGTTCACACCCAGCCCCCAGTGACCCACACTAACAGGATGACTCAACGACACCTTAAGATCGCTTTTCATCCATGAGAGGATAAATACCTGATACTCCCTATTAAGCTGTGTTCACATATATACCGGTACGATAGTGGTATAACTGTCTCGATACAAAGTATACCGGTACAGTTTAGTGCATCTGTCCAGACTAGCGAGAAATGTTTGCGTTTTTCTTTCATGGAAGTTGAAATGCGCGTGCGCAAAATGTTTCCGTGGTTACCGAGTAACTTCCTTCCGAGAATATGCCGGATGAAACAACGCGTGTGTGCCTTTTGTTGTCAATGTACAGTCTGTATTTCTGGTGGTCATTTATTCAGTCGAATCGTATAAAACGCGCGAGGCAGTTGAGAAAGAAAATCACTCGACAGTTGTCTGTACACGTCAACTGTTCCTGGCATCGCTCGTCTCCCCAAAGCTCCAACAAACACATAACTTCGTCTTTGCTCCATGTAGCTCCACGGTTGTTTTGAGCCATTTTGACATTTTATTTACAGCTGGAAAGCACGGGCGTATTGTATTGTATTGTATGAATAACCCGGAAGAAGTAGGAATGGTTCATTGCGCATGCGCGTTATATTTGTATCGATACAGAGCCGCTTCATCTGTCCACACTACAGCGAAGCGCTACTGTACCGGTACGAAACCCATACATTTGTGGGTTTCGTACCGATACAGTTATACCGCTACAGTACCGGTATAGTTGCTAGTGTGGACAGGTGTTGCGGTACGAAAGTAGTTTCGTATCGGTACAAAATCCCTAGTGTGGACAGGGTAATAGTCAGACAGAACTGAAGAAGCCTTTCGGATGAGACGTGAAACGTCTTCAAGAATCTTCAAGCAAGTCCAGTTGCTCTCTTTTACCACCCACAGTTTACTATGACCTGGATGACTGAGAATCTTCACAGACATGTTTTATTATACAGCACTATTTAGCAGCATTAAGCATCTGCCTTTATATACATGACATTTTAATATAAATTACTGAGTCATAAAATTTTAAATTTGGCTCATGATGCAGTTTGGCCCAGTTTTGCTGTGAATACTTAGGGGTGTTGCTATTAAGTAAACCAAGCGTGGGGGGGAAACAGGTCTGCTCTTAACTTTCTCCTCGTTCCCTACTTTACAATGCTAACGACGCTGCTTAAAAGCTTCTAGGTAAGTAATGCTGTGTTCACACTCAGTACGTTTACATGCACATCCAAATCGAGCTACTGTCGGTAATCGAGCTAAGGGTCCCAGCAGGGGTGCCAGAGAAGTCCAATCCTACATGCACACAAGGGAATCGAGCTATTGTATGAGGTACATTGTGCACCCGAGCCACAGGTGGCGCTACACGCCCCATCGTGTTGGTACACTTCCGGTTGTCGTCATGAAGAAGAGCTATTCAAGAGTATAAACAAAATTATCAGCAGTGTTGCCAGATACTGCTGACGTTTTCCAGCCCAAAACATGTTCAAATCCGCCAAAATGCACTTAAAACCGCCCAATCTGGCAACACTGGCAGTTCCGTGTTCACAAGTTCTGTGTTCAAGCTGTTAGGCTTGCTCTAACAGACTGTATGGCTACAAACTGTCCTGCGCAGACCACTGTTTTGTAAGACAACTTATTTTGCACAATTGTATATTTTTCTAAAGTCCATTTTTTGCTTACAATTTAACTTATGTCTTATTAAACACACAAAAAGTTCAATTGTTTTGTTTTTATTGACATTCTTCAGATGTTGGACACACACACACACACACACACACACACACACACACATATATACAGTATATATATATATATATATATATATATATATATATATATATATACACACACACACACACACACACACACACACACACACACAAATACAATGACTTGTTTATGTACACAATTCACAGCTATGCAACAGCTGTACAGATGTATTTGGTGATACAGTAAGTGAGCTACATTTTAACAGTGCAAACAATGCCACAAAAAGAAAAGATTCATGCCGTTGTCATGATTTGTTGTCATGCTGACCGAGGCTGTTGTGTTTCCCGCTTGTGGTCTCGTCACTCGTCACTTCCGGAAGGGGCAGTGCTGAAGTAAGTAGCTCGACTACGTAGCTCAATAGGGTTTACATGCACTAAGTAGCTCGGCTAAAATCGCATAATCTAGGTCGTGTAGCTCGATTCCGAGAAATCAAGTTCGGTTCAATTTCAGCCGAATTAAGGTGTATACATGGCATTTTGAACTTCGATTTCAGTCGAGCAACGGCAGAAATTCGATTCTCTCTATGTGCATGTAAACACACTGACTTATACCGGTACGAAAGTGGTATAACCGTATCGATACAAAGTATACCAGTACAGTTTAGTGCATCTGTCCACACTAGCGAGAAATGTTTGCGGTTTTCTTTCACAGAAGTTGAAATGTGCGTGCGCGAAATGTTTCCGTGGTTACCGAGTAACTTAAAATAAATGTGACTGTTCTGCTGCGTTTACAGTATTTACTTGACTGAGTGAGTGAATTCCTTGCTTGTGTTCTCATGCGCGAAGCGTTTTGTATTTTCTTACGGCTTTCTCGTCGTAACCAGCACCCAGCAAAAACGATTTCACTGTGGATTCTTCTGTGATCACCATCGATCTTTCCTTTCTCTTCTGCAGGTCAGTAATTGCTGGAACAGCCGTGCTGACGGACGAAGACGGCTGCTCCCCGTCACCCGAAGTAGAGACGTTCGAAGCGTTCGATACGATATTTCCAAGCGCTTTTTTTACCGACTGATTTCTCGAAGTCCACAGAAAAGGCTTTGGAGATTTCTTTAAGCTTTGGTTTAGTGAGTTTTGACACTTCTTTGAAGGTTTTAGGGAGATTTAAATTCAAAAGATTAGTGTCAGCGTGCGACGCCGTGCTGTTTTAGTTTTGGTTACCCCTCTCCCCAAGGCGCAAAGCATTATGGGTAATGTGAAAGTAGTCAATAACTGAATTTCAGTACAATTACACAATTTATTAAGAAAATAAATTATTTCTGAGCACTAATTATCTGTGGAAATCCTGCATGGTATTGTAGATGATGATATTCTGATGGCGATATACTTACTATCTGCACGAGCTTCTCACGTTTATCAGTTTATGACTTATTCCTGTAGACTCCTAAGTAGAGCACCACGCCGACGAAGCCGGTTTTGGGCGACTCCATTCAGCTGGGCGCACAGTGTTAGTTTATACTAGCTCATTATGATACATAATGAAATAAACAAATCAGTTACAAATGATAAATACTTTAATTATACTCTAACATCAACTTTTACTGGCATTTTCATGTCAGCTATTATTACGGGAACTGCCCGATAATTTGCAAGGCTTTTTGGCAGAGCGTGAGCTCGTAACCACTTACTGTGAACAATGCTGTATAAACAAAGATTTTTTTTTTAATTACTAGTTCTTCGCAACAGTTGATTCCTTGCAACACACACACACACCATCTTAAATTGTTACTCTAAAGTAACAACTTAAGATGGTGTGTGTGTGTGTTGCAAGGAATCAACTGTTGCGAAGAACTAGTAATTAAAAAAAAAATCTTTGTTTATACAGCATTGTTCACAGTAAGTGGTTACGAGCTCACGCTCTGCCAAAAAGCCTTGCAAATTATCGGGCAGTTCCCGTAATAATAGCTGACATGAAAATGCCAGTAAAAGTTGATGTTAGAGTATAATTAAAGTATTTATCATTTGTAACTGATTTGTTTATTTCATTATGTATCATAATGAGCTAGTATAAACTAACACTGTGCGCCCAGCTGAATGGAGTCGCCCAAAACCGGCTTCGTCGGCGTGGTGCTCTACTTAGGAGTCTACAGGAATAAGTCATAAACTGATAAACGTGAGAAGCTCGTGCAGATAGTAAGTATATCGCCATCAGAATATCATCATCTACAATACCATGCAGGATTTCCACAGATAATTAGTGCTCAGAAATAATTTATTTTCTTAATAAATTGTGTAATTGTACTGAAATTCAGTTATTGACTACTTTCACATTACCCATAATGCTTTGCGCCTTGGGGAGAGGGGTAACCAAAACTAAAACAGCACGGCGTCGCACGCTGACACTAATCTTTTGAATTTAAATCTCCCTAAAACCTTCAAAGAAGTGTCAAAACTCACTAAACCAAAGCTTAAAGAAATCTCCAAAGCCTTTTCTGTGGACTTCGAGAAATCAGTCGGTAAAAAAAGCGCTTGGAAATATCGTATCGAACGCTTCGAACGTCTCTACTTCGGGTGACGGGGAGCAGCCGTCTTCGTCCGTCAGCACGGCTGTTCCAGCAATTACTGACCTGCAGAAGAGAAAGGAAAGATCGATGGTGATCACAGAAGATTCCACAGTGAAATCGTTTTTGCTGGGTGCTGGTTACGACGAGAAAGCCGTAAGAAAATACAAAACGCTTCGCGCATGAGAACACAAGCAAGGAATTCACTCACTCAGTCAAGTAAATACTGTAAACGCAGCAGAACAGTCACATTTATTTTAAGTTGAAGTCGATTTGGATTTCCTTCACTCTGATTTTCCTCGAGCTCGTACGCTCCCAGATTACGGTGGTGTTTACATTAGACCGTATCAGCGGATCATCAGATTAACGTTTTTAAAACGATTCACGTGCACACAGCAACGCCAATACACGGATACGCTCGGCTCCGCAGGCATCCTGCGCTCCAAATCACTCCGCCCTGAACAGCGAGTGCCCTCTGGAGGGTGCGCACTCCGGCCCTGAGCGCGCGAGTGAAGCGCACGAGCAGTGATTCGGGACAAATAGCAGGAAGTGAAAGTCCGCGCCGTTTTTCAGCAGTCACGTCACATGACCAACGTGGCATGACCAACGCCAGCGAATCAAGAAGGTGGATGTCACAGTGACGTTGTCCAATGACGACGTCAGCTAGAGCTCAGCACAGCGTATCCTCGTTCCTCAATGTTTACACAGCACCAGATCAGATACGTAATGGATTGAATACGTGGGCCCTGGCGGATTCAAGTTGTTCCGCCTGTGGAGTCGTTTCCCGGCGTTTTAATGTGAGCGGACAGTGCATCCGCGACGAAAACGAGACGGATACGGTCTAATGTAAACACCACCTACGACGGTCTTTGGGAGGAAGCTGTTAGGACGACAGGGTCAAATACTACATTCACTCTGCCTACATGAACACTAAAAGAGGAAGGACACGTGAGCTTACACTGCATCATTTGCGCTTTGTTTTGAGAGTTGATCCTTCAGTAAAGTCGTCCTTTCAGTTCTTCGACTTGTCCTTGTTTTTCGGTTTTCGCACTTTTTATGACTAAACACAAAGGCTGAGGGGTTGTGGGCTTCATGACTGAGATCATCAGACTTTACTCCACCACTGAAGTGTGTAGAACACAGTTGCGTGCTGTCTTTCGGTGTAAAATTCTGTCGAATCCATGCTTTTCGATGCTTGGCCTCCTTTAGGTATTCTCATCTCATCTCATTATCTCTAGCCGCTTTATCCTTCTACAGGGTCGCAGGCAAGCTGGAGCCTATCCCAGCTGACTACGGGCGAAAGGCGGGGTACACCCTGGACAAGTCGCCAGGTCATCACAGGGCTGACACATAGACACAGACAACCATTCACACTCACATTCACACCTACGCTCAATTTAGAGTCACCAGTTAACCTAACCTGCATGTCTTTGGACTGTGGGGGAAACCGGAGCACCCGGAGGAAACCCACGCGGACACGGGGAGAACATGCAAACTCCACACAGAAAGGCCCTCGCCAGCCCTGGGGCTCGAACCCAGGACCTTCTTGCTGTGAGGCGACAGCGCTAACCACTACACCACCATGCCGCCTAGGTATTCTATAAAACTATATAAATCAGGAAAAGTCAGTTTTCCCCATTTGAATTTGAAGAAATGACTGAGGCTATCTGGCTTAGTAAACAAATATAGCACCTGGTTCCCCCCCCCCCCCCCCCCCCCCCAAGGCACAAAGCATTATGGGTATGTGAAAGTAGATCATTGTACACCGAAGATGTCAAGCAGGAAGTCGGGCAGACTGGACTGTGTTTCTTTGCTTTTAACATAGAATGAGTCTGTTTTTTTTTTTTCCTCCATCTGGTGCTGAAGAAGAAAATTTTAGGCACCCCAGCGCACATGCTTAAAGATTAGCAAACCCCCAAAATAAACTCCGTTATACTAACAGATAATATCCATACAAGACATGTTCGAATGTTCATATTTGTACCTGTATACTAGGGTGCCAATAAAAAATGAAGTTATCTATTTCTCAAGTCTCACCCCCCAGTTTTTTTCCTTTGGGCTAAATATATCATTACGGAAGCCGCGAGAGGCCCTTCATATAATCCTTTTTTTTTTTTTATTCACCTTGTTATCCCGAGATAACGACATAATTAATTCAGGATCTCGAGAAAACAACACAACTAATTTGAGATCTCGAGAAAACAAGACAATTATTCCGTGATCTCGAGAAAACAAAACAATTATTCCGTGATCTCGAGTAAACAGCTGAGAAATGGTTCATTCAGGTGCGCCAAGAGACTTGTGATATGCTGACTTTGGGGCTATTTCTCATTCTGTATAGACGCAACTTTGGTCATTAGAATGTCTGGAATAATCGATCACCTAATAAGGCAATATTTTGATCAGGGGTTGACTCGAGATCATGAAATAATTGTTTTGTTTTTTCAAGATCACGGAATAATTGTCTTGTTTTCTCGAGATCACGGAATAATTGTTTTGTTTTCTCGAGATCTCGAATTAGTTGTGTTGTTACAAGGTGAATAAAAAAAAGATTATATGAAGGGCCTCTTGTGGCTTCCGTATAGAGAGCGTGCACGTGACGGCACGTGATATTTGTTTATCCGCCATTTTGGACGGCAAGGTCGCGCATAGAACTTGGACGAACCCGTTCTAATTATCAAGTGTGTGGGAGTAGATCTTTGGTGATATCTTGTTCAGCATTTGGTTGTACCAATAGACAGGGCCAAAAGGAGGGCGTGTCATTTTATAGATTCCCCGCAGACGCGGAGAGACGCGCAAAATGGGTGTCCGCTGTGCGAAGAGAAAACTGGTATCCCGGTTCTACCAGCCGAATTTGTAGTGAACACTTCATATCAGGTAGGTGTAATCTTCTAATTCAATACTCCTAGTACATCTGTTAAGTTGATTTTCGGATTGAATGATAGCTGCATACTTAGAAACTAGACAGTCTCTAATGTTTAAAATGGCTATGCCTAGCCCTACTACCCTGGCCTAGTCTATGACAATGTTTTATCTTTTTGGCTCATATATGCCTTTGAAAGGCCAATCCATAGTAGGGATGGCGAAAACTAAAAAAAAATCTTGACCGACCACCGAGCCTTATTAGCCGGTTAAAGTCGGTTAGCCTACGAGTTTAAACAGGGATGCAAACGGCGGATGCCGCCTTTTTCACGGCTGAATCATGCAGATCCGATTTTTTTCTTTGGGGGGGGCGTTGGAGTGTCTGAATAATTTCATCAAAGTAAATTCTGTATTAAAATTACTAAATAAGCGATAAAACATCCTGCATAGTCTCTTTATGATAAACGTCTTCATGCCACTTACCCGTGAGGTTATCAAGTAGACGTTCTTCTTCGGAACCTTCCAGAGGTATAGTTGAGATATCCATCCCGCAACAAAATATTTATAAGCTTCCAGGCTCTTGTAAGCTTTGAGGGCTTTGCCAGTGTAACACGATTCACGATTAACGAGAAAATTGTAAATGTCGTGGTAGACCAGATCGGGCAAATCGCCGGCACCGCAGCTCCGAATTTCCCTGAACAAGGATTGCGGCAAGTTGTACGGATCTGCAATCCCCAACCTGGAACACTTTTCCACGTAACGCTGCCTCACGTCACCTTCAAGATGCTGGACAAACTTAGACAAGTACAACCCCGATTCCAAAAAAGTTGGGACAAAGTACAAATTGTAAATAAAAATGGAATGCAATGATGTGGAAGTTTCAAAATTCCATATTTTATTCAGAATAGAACATAGATGACATATCAAATGTTTAAACTGAGAAAATGTATCATTTAAAGAGAAAAATTAGGTGATTTTAAATTTCATGACAACAACACATCTCAAAAAAGTTGGGACAAGGCCATGTTTACCACTGTGAGACATCCCCTTTTCTCTTTACAACAGTCTGTAAACGTCTGGGGACTGAGGAGACAAGTTGCTCAAGTTTAGGGATAGGAATGTTAACCCATTCTTGTCTAATGTAGGATTCTAGTTGCTCAACTGTCTTAGGTCTTTTTTTTCCGTATCTTCCGTTTTATGATGCGCCAAATATTTTCTATGGGTGAAAGATCTGGACTGCAGGCTGGCCAGTTCAGTACCCGGACCCTTCTTCTACGCAGCCATGATGCTGTAATTGATGCAGTATGTGGTTTGGCATTGTCATGTTGGAAAATGCAAGGTCTTCCCTGAAAGAGACGTCGTCTGGATGGGAGCATATGTTGCTCTAGAACCTGGATATACCTTTCAGCATTGATGGTGTCTTTCCAGATGTGTAAGCTGCCCATGCCACACGCACTAATGCAACCCCATACCATCAGAGATGCAGGCTTCTGAACTGAGCGCTGATAACTTGGGTCGTCCTTCTCCTCTTTAGTCCGAATGACACGGCGTCCCTGATTTCCATAAAGAACTTCAAATTTTGATTCGTCTGACCACAGAACAGTTTTCCACTTTGCCACAGTCCATTTTAAATGAGCCTTGGCCCAGAGAAGACGTCTGCGCTTCTGGATCATGTTTAGATACGGCTTCTTCTTTGAACTATAGAGTTTTAGCTGGCAACGGCGGATGGCACGGTGAATTGTGTTCACAGATAATGTTCTCTGGAAATATTCCTGAGCCCATTTTGTGATTTCCAATACAGAAGCATGCCTGTATGTGATGCAGTGCCATCTAAGGGTCCGAAGATCACGGGCACCCAGTATAGTTTTCCGGCCTTGACCCTTACGCACAGAGATTCTTCCAGATTCTCTGAATCTTTTGATGATATTATGCACTGTACATGATGATATGTTCAAACTCTTTGCAATTTTACACTGTCGAACTCCTTTCTGATATTGCTCCACTATTTGTCGGTGCAGAATTAGGGGGATTGGTGATCCTCTTCCCATCTTTACTTCTGAGAGCCGCTGCCACTCCAGGATGCTCTTTTTATACCCAGTCATGTTAATGACCTATTGCCAATTGACCTAATGAGTTGCAATTTGGTCCTCCAGCTGTTCCTTTTTTGTACCTTTTAACTTTTCCAGCCTCTTATTGCCCCTGTCCCAACTTTTTTGAGATGTGTTGCTGTCATGAAATTTCAAATGAGCCAATATTTGGCATGAAATTTCAAAATGTCTCACTTT
Organism: Neoarius graeffei; assembly: GCF_027579695.1. NCBI lineage: Eukaryota > Metazoa > Chordata > Actinopteri > Siluriformes > Ariidae > Neoarius > Neoarius graeffei. The sequence continues at coordinate 103,150,266 of NC_083571.1, forward strand.
TGACATTTGATATGTTGTCTATGTTCTATTGTGAATACAATATCAGTTTTTGAGAATTGTAAATTATTGCATTCCGTTTTTATTTACAATTTGTACTTTGTCCCAACTTTTTTGGAATCGGGGTTGTAATTGCGCGATGTAGATGGGGTATTTTCCGAATTTTCTTGGGGATTACTCCCTGGATCCATTACACTCGCGCAAGGTAAACAATCCTGAAGCCGTCCAATATGGCGGAGTAAACACGGACGGGTCACGTGACTGCACATCCTCTTTATCATGCTGTGGAATATTAGCTAAATTTATTGACGTTTAGAGGTGGCACAAACTCCCTGAAATTTGGAATTATTGTGTGATTTTGGCTAATGACTTGTTTTAAAAAAAAAAAAAAACTTGGATAGCATGTAAGGAAATCATATGAAGCTACTAATTTGCAGAGATGAAAACTTTATTAAACAGTATCGAACACTTAAATACATAGAAGCAATAAAAGGACCTTCATCTTCTGGCCATTCCTCCGGGGCTTTTCCTAAGAAGCCTGTTGGAATGCGAAGGCTTGTGAACCAAGTGTGGGTGTGCTTTGTAATGAAGCTTGAGATGCTCAAGGTCTTGGTATTTTCGAAATCTACATCTTTTCATGGCTTGTCAGATTCTCCTCCTTCAGGTCCAGACAAGGCTTCCACCATCTTTCTTTTCTCACCCACAGGAATTCGGGCATCAAAAAAGGCGACTCCTACTAGTTTTTCGCTCAGATACCACAAATGTCGTGAGTACCGTTGAATAGCTTTATTAAAAACAAGAACATAAATGTCCGAAAATTATACAACAGTAGGATTTTCAGAGGCTTTGTGCCACCTCTAAATATTGTCGCATCTTATTCTAAATTTATATTTCATTTTCTTGCTATTAAAGGAAAATAATTAGAGGGTGAGACTTTAAAAAATGCAAAAATGAATTTTCCCCATTGTTATGATTGGCACCCTACTGTATACTGTGTACGGATTTTATTTGAAAAGTAAAACAATATCCCTGGGCGCTGACATCTTACTCTCGCCAAGGTTCAAGTATCGCACACTGAGTACAAATTACGTGAGAGAATCTGAGATTGTGACGTCACTGACTTACATGACAGTATGACTTACTGAGGCTGAGATCTAGTGGATACATTGCTTCTAAATTGTTGGAAACAACCGTAAAGGTGCCCAAATATAAAGCGTTTGGCTGTAAAAAAAAAAAAAAGCCTGATCGCTGAAGCAGCGAATACTCACACACACGCAAATACACTAGGGTTGGGCGGTATTACGGTAAGAAGGTATCCCGAGGTATCCAAAAGTACCAACGGTATCGGTCTCATTACCGTCATTTTAAAAAAATATATCTAAATAAATATGGAGTACATGAGGTCATAATATAAAATAATAAATTGAAGATCATCCCGAATAACTGTGTGATCGTATTTTCACTAATTCTATCAATTTCCTAAAGAAGTTTTCATCGCGTGCAGGGTTGTTTATGTCGTTACCATGGCAACCCTGCGTGACATTTTGGAGTCTGACAGAAAGCTTCGCAAGATCCCGATCCCGTCTCTCTCTCCCCCGCTCATTTCCTGTCTCTCTATACTGTCCTATCTAAAAAAAAAAAGAGACTGAGACCGCGGTTGAAAGATGGCAAGTCAAGATAACGAGTTAGTGGCAAAAAAAAATACAACATCGGCAGTGTGGCAGTATTTTGGTTTCAAACCAAACGAAAAATCTAATATGTCCCCTAAGGCACACCATAGCCTGGGGTACTCCACTTCCACGAGATCTCTCCAATGAGTTGTGTTTTGAGTAGGTTACATGAGTAACAACAAGGTAAAATAATATAACGTATGACATTTGGGATGTGGGTAATAAACGTTTGAAATGTCATCTACTGAAGAAACGGAAGAAAACATCGTAGCGTAAACTGTTAGGTTTCTGGTGGGAATTAGCAATGCGCTTGCTATCTTTGTTGGGTGTGTTAAACCGTATGGATTTAAGTGGAATAATTGTAAGGAGTTATGTGATCAAGACAACGTTTTAAGCAAGGTAAGGCCATTTGATTATTAATTTCCCCGCCATGGCATGACGTGGGCCCATATGATTTTGCCTTGTGCAGCTATCACGCATTTGAATTAGGTTCGCCTCATTTGCGCTGAAGAATATGGTTTATCGCGCAGTCTAAACGGACTTGGGTGTTGGTTGATTCTTTTTTTTATTTCCCATGCTTGAAAGGGTATGATCCTGCTCATCGTGTACTTTTTTTTGATGGAGTAGGTGAAATAGTGCTGCAAATGGCGTTTCAACGCAGACGTGTAAACGACAGTTGAATGCTATTTTCAAGATGAAGGAAGAGTTGCGTGATGCTTTGAAATATCTCTTAATCCATTCATCAATGCACAAAATTCGCTTTGCTGCTTAATCCATACCACAATGCACACAATTCGCTATGCTGCTTTTAAATAGTACATTTGAGGCATAGGCGCACGTTACACAGTAGGCCGAAACAAAATATTATTTTTTTCTCGGTAATACCGTATACCCCGGGAAAACACAGAGACGGTTTAAAGGTATCAAAATTTGGATACCGCCCAACCCTAAAATACACTGGTTTTTTTTTTTAAATTATGGGTATACTGGTTTACCTCTGTCCGTCTGTCTGAAACACCCTTTTTCTCAGCAACCACAAATCATAGCTGCTTGGTACCAAACTTCAGCTTGGGGTTCTATACCGTGTGTACCGTTTTTGGATCTATCGCAGATCAACTTCCTGTTTACCGACTAAACGTATTTACGAAACATATAGCGTGGATTTTACAAAAATTTTCCTAACACTTTTCTCAGCAACTACAAATCACAGCTGCTTGATATTTGGTACTGAACTTCAGCTTGGGGTTCTATACCCTGTATACCATTTTCAGGTACGAAACGTATAGGGTGGATTTTGACGCTACTTCAAGAAGCAAAATGATTTTTACCAGGTTTTACATGGTTTACCAGGATGCTATTTGAAACCCCTGAGGAGAGACACTGCTCTTTACCTACTTGTTTCAGGGTTCATTATTTGTTGAAGTCAACATTCATAGTAAGTGTCCTATTCCTTCGATTGCTTGCATTCTGATATAAGTGTGTGTGTGTGTGTGTGTGTAAGTGAGCAGTAGCTCACAGTTGATCTTGTTTTTTTTTTTTTAATTTTAAGCCTCTCCTTTCATCTCATCTCATTATCTGTAGCCGCTTTATCCTGTTCTACAGGGTCGCAGGCAAGCTGGAGCCTATCCCAGCTGACTACGGGCGAAAGGCGGGGTACACCCTGGACAAGTCGCCAGGTCATCACAGGGCTGACACATAGACACAGACACCCATTCACACTCACATTCACACCTACGGTCAATTTAGAGTCACCAGTTAACCTAACCTGCATGTCTTTGGACTGTGGGGGAAACCGGAGCACCCGGAGGAAACCCACACGGACACGGGGAGAACATGCAAACTCCGCACAGAAAGGCCCTCGCCGGCTGCTGGGCTCGAACCCGGACCTTCTTGCTGTGAGGCGACAGCGCTAACCACTACACCACCGTGCCGCCCTCCTCTCCTTTCAAAATAATTATTTTTCCTTGTATTTTTATGTGACTTTTTTTTTTTTTTTTTTTAATTCCCTGAGAAAAGCGATCTTTTTAGATGGCAAGAATCACACTGCCGTGATGGTGGATATTGTTTACTGGTATCCGTGTTAGTACTGCGTATGCGTCATCGAGCCGAGTGGGATTTAAACTTCATCAAAGTGAAGTCTGTTTATTAGTGCATTTTGTTGCCAGTAAAAATCGCATGGCTACAGAAAATCTCCAAGTAGACTTTTAGAATTAGAAACATTTCTCACATGTACATTACAGCAGAGTGAAATTTTTTTCTCTGTATTTAACCCTGTTGAAGCAGTGAACACACACACACACACACACACACACACACACACACACACACACACACACGAGCAGTGAATTAGAAGCCTTTATTTGATGGCTCTGTGTTATGAAGTTAAACGGTGTAGCAGTGATCCGGTTACATCACAAGCGGAGATCTGGTTTCAGTGCGAATGACTGTGTCCAGGTCAACCTATTTTTAGCAATATCGTAACTTAAACTTGCAGGAGGGAAGGGAATTGGGGCACTTGCCGTGATCCGCAAACTACTTTTTTTTTTCTGGACTTTAAAGGTCATAGGCAAGGGCCGGAGGTGGAATGTAGAATGTTGTTTTCTAGAAGAACAACCCAAAAAGCGAATTCAACAGGGCTTTCCACAAGCGCCGGCTGCCAGCCATATAGCCGACTACACAATTAAGTCTAGCCGGCTACTTTAATAACTTATTTTTGTAGCCCACAGGCTCTAAATATTAATTTTCGATTTTAATAAAATTAAATGTTTATCTAACGGACTGGCAATAATGTCAAACTGAACCGCACTCATTTAAGATGTGATTCGCGCTGTTTGTACCGATAATAACCACAAATTCCCCGCCGACTTCATTGATCAAGGGAGAGTAACTCATCCGCGGCCCCGACATGCGGTGTGTGTGTGCGCGTGCACTCGGCGGAGGCAGTAGTGTGTCGGGGCTGTCGGAGGGAACAGAAGCAGAGATAACGCTTATTTTATCTCCGGTAAACCAGTTGTGGCAGCGGGGGCGTGGTCAAGCGCCGGTCTGTGACAGGAGGGCGGAGCCAGGGAAGGTGAGTGGCAGAATCACTACACCTGACAGTAATTAACCTGTGTTTGTGTGTCTTCCCAGTAACCGCGCCCTATTTAAGGAGACAGAGGGAGAGCAGAGGGAAGGCTCTTCCCCGGACGAGAACACAGAGTGTGTGTGTGTGTGTGTGTGTGTGTGTGTTTCTCTCCCGTGATTATTGTTAGACTGAAAAGTGTGGCAATAAAGCCTTCTAATTACCTGAATCTCTGTCCTGCCGTCCTCTGTGCTCCACCCACACCTAAGGGACTTTCTACACCAGTCTTCTCTCATTCAATTACGTGCTGGCATCAAAAGACACCGCTGGTTGTAAATGAACCCAAACTGAGTGGTTGGAGTGTATTTTCATACACGAATGGAGAAATGTTCGCTGAGTGTTTGATGTGTTTTTTGTGTAGCCCCACTGCAGACCGTTGTCATTGTTAATTCATAGCATGCTCAGCTGCGTGAATGTGTCATGCACCGAAAATAAGAGATTTACAAGCCAGGAACGCCTCATGATGCAATACGCAAGAAAAGAAAAGATTTACTGCCATTTTACTTTGTATTTAAGTAAAGTGAATAAATAAATGGTCTGTGGAAAATACATTTAATCCTGGGAACTGCGTGCACAGGAGTTTATTTTGTGTTTACTCCCCCCCGGCTGGCTACTTATTTGTAATAAGTATTTACTTATTTAAAATATACTGGGGCGGCACGGTGGTGTAGTGGTTAGCGCTGTCGCCTCACAGCAAGAAGGTCCTGGGTTCGAGCCCCGGGGCCGGCGAGGGCCTTTCTGTGTGGAGTTTGCATGTTCTTCCCGTGTCCGCGTGGGTTTCCTCCGGGTGCTCCGGTTTCCCCCACAGTCCAAAGACATGCAGGTTAGGTTAACTGGTGACTCTAAATTGACCGTAGGTGTGAATGTGAGTGTGAATGGTTGTCTGTGTCTATGTGTCAGCCCTGTGATGACCTGGCGACTTGTCCAGGGTGTACCCCGCCTTTCACCCGTAGTCAGCTGGGATAGGCTCCAGCTTGCCTGCGACCCTGTAGAAGGATAAAGCGGCTAGAGATAATGAGATGAGATGAAAATATACTGGTTTGCGCAAGTTCCAAAGGTTTGTTTACATCTCACTTACGCGCACTTTTACCGCCAGGGGACCGTCGTCGTGATGTCATTTAAGGCGAACAGACTGGGAGCAGCTCTGTGTTTACTTGCGAACCGAGCACACGTGTACGGACTTTGGTCGTGAGAGGTTGTGTAAAATGTCTGAAAGCGATCACGATTTTGAAGTAGGAACTCTCCACATTGAATATTGAGAGGTGAAACCATATATGTATGAATCTCTGGCTGTTGCGAAGCAATCGGTGAACGTGGCTCACTGGTTTGACCATGCGGCCTCGGAATCGGACAGCGACTCGGCCGACTCTGATCGCGGTGACCCCGGACCTCAACAAGACTCGCGCCCGAACGATTTATCCTGGTAGTTATGATAAATTCTTACTTTTGTCGTAATACTAAATAAGAGCCCTTTTGAAGAATAATTAAACCACACGGGCACACACATAATCCCTATAATATAATGTGGATTCGTTTATATTGCTAATAGTAATACAAGCATTATACTATTTATAGCCGACTCTAAGCGAGGAAATATCCATTTTGTCTCATTTCTACAATGATTGTACAGGATCCCTCAGGATTCTTGACTTGTCAATTGCAAGCAAAGGTAAAAACGTTTACCACCAATCTTCTCCTTTTTGCTTGAGCGTTGCTGCTCCGTTTCTTCTTTGGCTGCTTGATTTTGTGTTCGAATTTTGTCGGAACAGCATCAGGTTTGAGCCTTCTCTGTCTGACACGGACACCTAAACTCTCCAACAGATGGGGATTCTTCAAAAAGTGATCGGCGCACAGAGTGGCGTATTTACCCGGCTGCCAACCCTCTCGCTTCACGCACACAATCCACTCTCTCCGCCTCTTCTCCTCTCTCGGAAAAAGGTGAAAACTCCTTCCTGAACCGGTCCCGTCCCGTTGTTACAGTTCACTGCACAACAATTAGGCATGGTTTTTTCTTTGGAAATTCCCGAACGCACGTCTGCACTCAATCCGAATGGCAATGCAAGGAAACGGAAGTGGACTCAACTCAAGCGGTTTGTTTGCCACGAATGACGTCACGCGCCGAGTGGTCACGAAAATCGCCAAGCAGCAATTCACCGCGATCTGCGCTAACTTATTTTAATTATTACTTATTAACAATACTTTTTGGGACCAGAACAAAAATTACAGAGGGTTTTTTAACATATAAAGTTTCAAATGTGCATAAATTGAAAATGTTTGCCTATGAGCTTTAAGGGTTAAATGGTATCTATCGGCTGATTGCGTGTTTTATGAACCTTAGTGTTCAGTTTTCTCTTTCAACCAGCAGAGGACAACATTAGCCTGTAAGATAATCAATGAATCCCTTACTGACAGCTCTGTACTGCTGTGGGTTCCCCCCCGACATTGTGTCCACTTGTCCCTTGACATAAAATTGCATGAAATTCCTCTGTCATAAAGGTTCGAATAGACAGCAGCTACTTTTTTGTGATTAGTCCCTGGTTATTAATGAAATGAAACAAGACGCATCAAATATGTCTTTGTAAACAAGTGAGCATTTCAAAGCTGTAAGACAGTACTTCATTAAAAAAAAAGCTGAAAATAGTTTTTAAAAATACTATTAGTATAAAATAAATTAGAAGTTAGTATTAGTAACTGCCACTAGGATTTTTAAACTTTATTATTATTATTATCTTTATTTTTTTGTCACCCATCCAGTGCATCACCAACTTCCCGAGTAAACTCTTTTCCCATATCTGCTTCAGCGAATCATTTCTTTTTATGTTTTGCTAAAACGCAAGCTGTTTTTACTGAGCGTTCATTTCCTTGCTCTTTGGGTGTAAGAGAACAGACTAGCGCTCTGTTCATACTAGGGATCGACCGATATGTTTTTTTCAGGGCCAATACCGATTATTATGGAATTGGGATGCTGATAACCGATATGTGCAACCGATAAATGTAAACATTATAATTCACATGAAATTAAACATAGCACACACTGACACAGACCTTCATATCCATGAAATGTATGTTTAATTGTAAAATTGAACATGAAATTTTGTGCAGGGAGATGCCAGCAGCATTTGTACAATAAGGTCAAACATTAGTTAGAATAAAATGAGAAATAAAATAAATATTCACCAATAAAAAAATAAATCACTCCCTACTATATTACAGCTCACCATTTTCAGTGGAAAATAAATGAAAATACACTCTGGATTCTTTTACACTAAGAACTAAGTAAGACTTACCAACTTCAAGTAGTTTTTAAATAACAAATCAAGTGTAGGGAGCTGCCTGCAGCATTTTTAAAAAAAGTAAAATCAAACATAAAGTAGGCTATCACTCCCTATTATGTAACAACTTAACAAGTAACCATCTACATTCTAATGCTTTTAATGCCCAAGCCTAATATTCCCAATTTAGGAGGATTATATTGTAGTGAAGGAAGCATTACATGTAGTTTCAGCGAGACTAGTTGGTTGTAGGCTAATTCAAGTGCTTCCTTCCGTAAGCTAAGTTTGCCTGGCTACACAGATGCAGATGGACAATTTTAACGAGTAGTAGATGAAGAATGTAAACATATAATGATGTTGTGCTTTTGCAACTTGTGTGTTTGTGACTTATTGCGGCAAAAGCAGCACGTCCTTACCTTGAAGTGGGATCTGCTTCTGCCCGAGGGCCCATACGGCCGCCTTGAAACAGTTCACAGCGTTTAGCTACGCGTGTTGATTGGCTGTATCCCTTGTGCCGCTTCTGCCCGAGTGCCCGTACGGCCGCCTTGAAACAGTTCACAGCGTTTAGCTACACGTGTCGATTGGCTATATCTCTTGTGCCAAACAAATCAGATGTTGTGGTGGGCGGGACCGTGTTCTTGAACTCAGAGAGGCGAGTGCAGGAAAAGACCTGCAGTGACAGTCGCGTTAGGAACAAAATGGCTGCAAAAAGGCATGTTATTGGCATATCGGTGGAAATTATGGCCGATACCGATAACCCTAAAAATGCAGAATATCGGCCCGATATATCGGCCAGGCCGATAATCGGTCGACCCCTAGTTCATACGGAGTTATGAGTTAGGCTTAGCGTTTATTTATTTATTTATTTATTTATTTATTTTAAGATAAATGTTATCAGAATCTCAGAAGGTAGGTTATTTTAAAGCTTTAGATGGCCTTTTGATTTCATAAAATTGGCGAAATTCCGTTCCGGCTGAAATTTGGTCATTGTGATGGGCTTATTTCTGTAATATCTCACACGAGGGGAAAAAACAAAAAAAACAACGCAGGCCATTCTGTGGCTGGGAAGTTATTTAATTTGAGGGGATTAAAGCAAATAATGTGCATGAAATCACTCGCTTCGTGCAGTCAAGCAGACAGAGGAAGTCTGTGTGCACATGTGCAGGTTACCTTCTTCTTTTGGGTTTTACAGCAGCTGGCGTCCACAGTGTTGCATTACTGCCATCTACAGGTTTACCTTGACCGTGCACTGACAGTTCCATCATTCTGTCGCTAAACGAACAGCTGATCACACCGAGGTGCTCGCTGACCGCCGATATTTATTAGTTTGGTCCTGCGTTTCCTTTCCTTCGCAACATAACGTCTTTTTCTTCTCGCTTTCTGTTACTGTAGTCGGTTTTTATGCTTCATTCACACACTCGCGTTCTCCGTTTGTTTGTTTTTTTCAATTTGTATCCCACAATGCCTTGCGCAAACGGGGAAAGCCTACCACGTGATGCATGACGTAGTATCTTGAATCAGGTCATGGTGAAGCAGGAAAACATAGTGGAGAATTTAGGGACATGTCGCCCTAAATTCATTAATTGTTCTATTTTTAAAAAATAATCATAAAATAAATAAAATAAAATTGGAAGTCTGTGATTTGAATTTAGTAGTTTTCATTCCACTAAGCAAAAATAATTGGGTGTCAGGGAAACTTCTTTTTATGACCTACACTTGAAAAATCTGAAAGGCCGTCTAGCTTTAAAGTTACGTTTTGTTTTGTAGAGACTCTTCACATTAGCATTTCTGACTAGAGCCACAGACTCCGAACTGATAAGATGCTTCGGTTTTGATCTTGAAATGTGGAGAATAAACACACTTCTGTCCATTTGCCATTAAACATTTCTGTTTTCATCATCAAGTGTTTTGTTAAACTTATTTCCATCACTTCTATAACCAGACCAGAAAGGTGAAATGAAATTAAGGAAAAAAAAATCTTTGAAAGTCTGTAAAATTCAGCCCTTTCTGACTGAACGCCCTTAGTGCTGGTGAATGTGTAGAGTTGCTGAACTATTAAAAAAAAAAAAAAAGTCATATCTATATCCCCTGCCCTATATACCAAGTTTCAAGATATTATTTGTCACATTTTTCAAGTTCTGCTGCAGGAAACCAACCCTACCTCTTTACACTGACCTCAGCAGCCCATGGCCTAAACCCATTGGACCTTTGGTCCAGGTGAACTAAAAATTAAAATTTCTCACATTTCTTAGTATCAAAAGGCACATATACATTACTTAATCAACACATATACCAACTTTCAAGACCATACCGCTCATAGTTTTCAAGTTCTGCTCCGGAAACAAAACCTACCCCAAGACTAACCTGAGAGACTAAGTCTGAAACTGTTTCCATGGAAGCATGACAAATTTAAATTTCTCAAATTTCTTGGTATGAAAAGGCACATCGACATCACCTTGTTAACATGCATACCAAGTTTCAAATCTGTATCATGAATAGTTTTGGAGATATGCTCCGGAAACGAACATTGCTCTTAGAAACTAAGACAAAATCTATTTTTTTATGTAAAACTCTGAAAAATACTTTTTTTTCAAAAATCCAAAATAGCAAAAGGTACCAGGCAACATGTTGCTTGATATGTATACAAAGTTTCATGAAGATCTCTTCAGTAGCTTTAAAGATATGGCCCAGAAATGAAAACGTGACCGGATGGATGGATGGATGGATGGATGGACGGAACCTGTTTTTATATCCCCCGCCAAACTTCGTTTGGGCGGGGGGTAAAAAGCAAAAAAATAAAGCTATTCATATCAGCTTTGCCAGTCCTCAGTTCTGTTTGCTGGGTCTGCATCTGGGCCATCTCATCTCATTATCTCTAGCCGCTTTATCCTGTTCTACAGGGTCGCAGGCAAACTGGAGCCTATCCCAGCTGACTACGGGCGAAAGGCGGGGTACACCCTGGACAAGTCGCCAGGTCATCACAGGGCTGACACATAGACACAGACAACCATTCACACTCACATTCACACCTACGGTCAATTTAGAGTCACCAGTTAACCTAACCTGCATGTCTTTGGACTGTGGGGGAAACCGGAGCACCCGGAGGAAACCCACGCGGACACTGGGAGAACATGCAAACTCCGCACAGAAAGGCCCTCGCCAGCCACGGGGCTCGAACCCGGACCTTCTTGCTGTGAGGCGACAACGCTAACCACTACACCACTGTGCCGCCCTGCATCTGGGCCACAGTCTGCCAAATAAGGATTCCTTCAAGGAAGAGGGGGGAAAACAAAACAAGTCAAAGTCCCTCTCATGCCACGACCTGGTCTTCCCAGGCAGTCTCCCATCCCAGTACTAACCAGGCCCTTCAGGCACACTGGGCGGCTCCGATCTCTGTTTCTCTCGCCCTTGGACTCTCACCTATTACATAGCTATGTTACAGTGGGGCCTCAGTCCTCTGGTAACTACGAGAGTTTGACTTCCTGCTTGCATCTGTATTGTAGCGTGCCTCACCAGATGGCAGTACGTACCATTTTTATGATGGTCTTTGGTACGACCTGACCACAAGTAGAACTCACGATCTGGGAAGAGGACAAAGTCAGTGCAAATCAATACAAAGTTATTCTGACTAATCAAACTTCATCATAATGACTCCACCCTATCCATAGGGCACAATGACTCACTGATGCCCCTTTTTGACCAACAGGGACCGGGTTCCGTTCTTGTTCCCACACCACATTTTGAACCGTTCAGAGCATTTCGCCCAAAAGTAAATTGGTTCGGAACCTGAAAACTTGGTTCCCAGGTGGAGCCAAAATATAGCTGTTTTTCCATGACATCAGTGGGGTGTGTCATTAGTTTGGAGAGGAAGCGGAGCACAGCAATGGAGAGCGCAGGAAAGGATACATCTTCAGAAAAATGGACCAAAACCAAACATCTGTAATAACAACAGAATAAAAGGCTCAGAGGTGATCAGTGCACAACGCCATCTTGCTCCTACTTTTTATGACTTGTGCAACACCCTCCATTCATGATGCACCCTTGATTTTAGAGCAGTTCTGCTCAAAACTGGTGAAAACGTGAACCGGTTCTCTGGCACCAAGGTTCAAAGAATCCTGAACAGAACCAGCTCAAGAACCTGTTCCCTGTTTTATTGAAAGACAGGGATGGTGGGTAGTGGGGTGGCATGGTGTAGTGGTTAGCACTGTCGCCTCACAGCAAGAAGGTTCTGGGTTCAAGCCCAGCAGCCAGCGGGGGCCTTTCTGTGTGGAGTTTGCATGTTCTCCCCGTGTCCGCGTGGGTTTCCTCCGGGTGCTCCGGTTTCCTCCGCAGTCCAAAGACATGCAGGTTAGGCTAATTGGTGGCTCTAAATTGACCGTAGGTGTGAGTGAGTGTGAATGGTTGGTTGTCTCTGTGTCAGTCCTGTACCAAGCTGTGCGGTTTGTTACCTTGCCTGGGACGGAGTCCACCAGGGGGCGAGGTATTGTTTTTGGTGATTTTTTTTTTTTTTTGTTAACGATATTACAGGAAAACGGCTGGACCAATCTTCATGAAACTTTCAGGATAGATGGGCATTGGTCTCAAATAGAACCTCCAACATTTTGAGGGTCATTCGGTCATGGTCAAGGTCACCAAAAAGGTCAAAATAGTTGTTTTTTTCATGATATCTTCCTTCATATTCATCATATTTACTTCAATTCCAAAATGATCATCTTTCAATTCTGCTTCCATTGGTATGCTACACGATGGGGTATCTTTCATTTGTTTGTTTTTGCGTGTCTGTCAGTTAACAATCTAGCGTCTAAACAGTTGCACCGATTGACTTCAAATTTTCAGGGTAGGTGGCCAGTGGTTCGTAGATTACTCCCAAAATTTAACCAGGTAATCGGGTCAAGGTGACCGGAAAGGTCAACCTTTCAGTCAAAATAACACATTTTCCATTGTAACTCAAAATCGTTTGCCGATAGACAAATGTTTACTATTATGAGCATATAGGAACTCCCACATGGCCTTTCATTTTGCACCATGATCTTTGACCTTGAGTGACCTTGAAAGGTTAAATTCAAGGTCCCGGATTTTCAGAGGGCTGTAACTTTAAAATGGTTGATGGTAGACAGATGTTTACCATTATGAACTTATAGGAAGTGCCATGTGGGCTTTTCATTTGGCACCATGACCTCTGACCTTGAATGACTTTGAAATGTCAAAGTCAAGGTAATGGATTTTCATAGGACTGTAACCTGACAGCTGCTGATTGAGAATTATTACCATTATTAACATATAGGTATAAAATAAGTGCTGCTGGGCGAGGTTTATTTTGCCTGGCAACACTTGTTCTTACATAATTCCCACAGAGGTGGACAAAGTACCCAACTTCATTACTGAAGTCAAAGTACAGATCCCACTGGTCAAATGTTACAAGTGAAAGTTGTCCAGTCAAATTTTTTACTTAAGTTAAAGTACTGAAGTACTTGCTTTTAAAAATACTCAAGTATTGAAAGTACATTTTCTGTCAACGCTTTGTTGTTGTATTATTGTCACAACGCTTACAAAACCTAATGCCGTTACCAAAGACAGAAATGTGAATTCACAAAATGAATGCATGCTGTGCCATCATGGTGGTTTAACGTTAAGCTAGCTAGTCAGTGAAACTCCACCTGACATGCTAGCAAACTCTTTTCAAACTCAAAATCATATTGGGTAGCTAACGCTACTAGAAAAGAAAGATTTCTGCATTCTGTTTATTTGGCAAGATTATGCTAAAACATATATTTCCGAAAGGACTTCATTATTCATGTTAGCATAACTCTGTTTTTACACGCTAACAATGCCCAAGTTAACTAGCTATGTGTAAACGTTAGCTGCGGACAAGGCTACGGCAACTTGGCGGGCAAATCCATAGAAAGTCATTTGACTAACCAGATTGCATAGCTATTGCAACGTTATCGCTAGCTCTAAAAGCACAGACAACTTATTCCAAGAGAAAGCTTGCAATGAAAACGTTGATATACGTCAATATGCTCCCGCAGGTTGGACGGCGAGTTTTTGTAGGCCGTGATGTGGTTTGTTTTCAGCAAACATTTAAAACGAAACGTATCTTTAATCCTTTCAGAAAACTGAAACATGGCCTCCAGGTATGGCCATGGGTGCGTGCGTTCTCCTCCTTTCATTCTGCCATCAACTGGTGTTCAATTAACGCTGCTGAGAAATCACCGAACTTGATTTTATCCAGTCTATGGACGTGACGTGACCCTAGTGATTTACTAAAAGGCTGTTTCAGTGTCACCTGCGAAAAAACCCAATCACGTTTTAGAAAAGAAAAGAAAAACACATCCACTTTCAAAGCCGCTTCATAGTAACGAGTAACGAGGACCTTGACAGAAATGTAGTGGAGTGAAAAGTATGATATTGGTCTTTCAAATGTAGTGAAGTTAAATTTTCCCCCAAAAAATTAATAGTTAAAAAGTGTACTTAAGTACAGTAATCAAGTAAATGTACTTCGTTACTGTCCACCTCTGAATTCCCAGATGGAACGCTGTAACCCGTTGTCGCATCATCAACCTCCTTAATCTCATCGTCATGAGGTAATTTTATTCCATTGCTTCGTTCTAACTTCCCCTCTTCATCGCCAAACCTCCATACTTGCTAACGCCATACAAACTTCTGAGGTAATATTATTATTATTACAGCAGCCATATGGAACCTTTTGAAGAAACCCCCATTGCCACACGTTTGCTCCTCTTATTAACAGCATGGCGTCACTGAGGGAGTGCGTTAGCCATGGACTAGATGAGAAACAGTGTCTGAGAGAGACGTGTGTGTGTGTGTGTGCTGTGAGTGGAATGCTGTGACTGTATTGGTTTCCTGTCTGAGTCTCTAATCAGCGGGAAGCAGACCACATTTCCCAAAAGTCCCAGCATGCTGATAAATTCCATTTATCATAGAGGATCATGGGTCTGCACTGGAGCTTGCTAGTAACAGTCACACACTCAGACGTGGAAGAAGGCTGCACTGATATTACACTGATAGCTCTGGGACTGATGCATGCTTTTATTCATGTACACATTTAAAGCTAGACTGCCTTTCAGATTTTTCAAGTGTAGGTCATACAAAGAATTTTCCCCGACACCCAATTATTTTTGTTTAGTGGACCGAAAGCAACTGAATTGAATGAATTTATTTATTTCGAACATGTATAAAAATGTATGTAACTATTTGTACATACAAAAGAAAGAAAACGAGAAATTAAAAAAATAAATAAATAAAATAAAATAACATAAAGAGCTAAGACATTACAGAACAAGTTCGAAAAAGGAGTGGGAAGAAGTACAATACTTTTTTTAATTTCCCACCCCTTTTTAACTACCCTGAAATCCTAACTACATTAATACACCTATAAAAATATATACCATATATACACTTCATGAATATCTATATAAATATATCTCATCTCATTATCTCTAGCCGCTTTATCCTTCTACAGGGTCGCAGGCAAGCTGGAGCCTATCCCAGCTGACTACGGGCGAAAGGCGGGGTACACCCTGGACAAGTTGCCAGGTCATCACAGGGCTGACACATAGACACAGACAACCATTCACACTCACATTCACACCTACGGTCAATTTAGAGTCACCAGTTAACCTAACCTGCATGTCTTTGGACTGTGGGGGAAACCAGAGCACCCGGAGGAAACCCACGCGGACACGGGGAGAACATGCAAACTCCGCACAGAAGGGCCCTCGCCGGCCCCGGGGCTCGAACCCAGGACCTTCTTGCTGTGAGGCGACAGCGCTAACCACTACACCACCGTGCCGCCCCTATATAAATATATAATTACAAAAATAAATATATACTACATACCATATATACAGTATACTTCATAAATATCTATATAAATATTTAATTACAGAAATAAATATATACTACATACCATATATGCACTTCATAAATATCTATATAAATATATAATTACAAAAATAAATATATACTACATACCATACATACACTTCATAAATATCTATATAAATATATAATTACAAAAATAAATATATACTACATACCATATATACACTTCATAAATATCTATATAAATATATAATTACAAAAATAAATATATACTACATACCATATATACAGTACACTTCATAAATATCTATATAAATATTTAATTACAGAAATAAATATATACTACATACCATATATACACTTCATAAATATCTATATAAATATATAATTACAAAAAATAAATATATACTACATACATATCCCTGTAAATACAAATATATAAACTATCCCCATAAATAAATATATACCATATACTAAGTTAGTTCTAATATAACAATCAACCCTATTCTATTTATAGATTTATCCCTCATCATCCTCCGTTAACATACTTCCTCTGCCATATACTTGTTTAAAAATATTTTTTGTACCTTTTTTTTTAAACAGATTTATATTTGCACTTTGTTTTATTTCTGTCTCCAGTCTGTTCCATAAAGTCACCCCACAGCTCGATACGCACATGCTTTTCATATTTGTTCGAACCTTTGGTTTTTTTTAAATTTAGGTCTCCCCTTAGATTATATCCCCCCTCTCTCTCACTAAACATTCCTTGTATATTTTTCGGCAATAGATTATTTCTCGCTTTGTACATTATTTGTGCTGTTCTGAATTTGACCAGATCCATACATTTCAACATGTGTGATTTTATGAATAGTGAGTTTGTGTGATCTCTGTATCCTGTTTTGTTTATTTTCCTTATTGCTCTTTCGATTCGATTCACAGACTTCCACAATTATTCATTTTTTTTTAAATAGAACGATTAATGAATTTATCTCCACGTGGCCCTAAATTCTCCGCTATTTTTTTCCTGCTTCACCATGACCCGATACAAGATACTACGTCATGCATCACGTGGTGGGCTTTCCCTGTTCGCGCAAGGCATTGTGGGATACAAATTTGAAGCCGGAGAGAAAAATGGAAGACGTGAGTGTGCGAATGAAACGCGAAAGACCGACTACAGTAACGGAAAGCGAGAAGAAAAGACGTCATGTTATAAGCGAAGGAAAGGAAACGCAGGACCAAACTAATAAATATTGGCGGTCAGCGAGCACCTCGGTGTGATCAGCTGTTCGTTTAGCGACAGAATGATGGAACGGTCAGTGTACGGTTAAAGGTAAACCTGCGCCTGCGCGCGCACACACACACACACACACACACACACACACGGACTTCCTCTGTCTGCTTGACTGCGCGAAGCGAGCGATTTCATGCACGTTATTTGCTTGGGAATCCCCTCAAATTAAATAACTTCCCAGTCAAAGAAAGGCCTGGGATTTCTTTTATTTAATTTTTTTAAATTTTTTTAGATATTACAGAAATAAACATATCACAATGACCAAATTTCAGAGGGAACTAAATTTCACAGATTTTATGAAATCGAAAGGCCGTCTCGCTTTAACGAACAGTTACTGAAACGTGTGTTACGAATACATTCTGACGATCTGTGTTTGACTTGGTTTTCTTTGATTTGACATTGAGAGTGGACGTGTCTCTTAGGAAGAAAGAAAGAAGTAGTAGTAGTAATAATAATAATCTCATCTCATTATCTCTAGCCACTTTATCCTAATTATAATAATAATAATAATAATGTTACATTTATATCGCGCCTTTCTCAAACTTAAGGTTAGTTTACATAGGTAAAGAAAACGGAACACACGCACACACAAAAAAAAGTACAAGAGATTCTCAAAGATGTTGCAGATGCATTGAAGATAAGAGTTGCCATCCAAGGTCCTCTGTGCTCACCAGGTCTTGCTTTTGTCTTTGAAGCAGAACTTCTTGCTCTAGCAGTACCCCTTCCTGCTGTATGTGGCTATGTTTTATTACCAATGAGAAGCTGAGGTGTTTGTCTTTGCAACAAATGAATGCAGTCTCATCGCCATTTCTGCTACATTAAAACACAGAGCTGACTGCAACTCCGATCCTCCGTTTTGAGCTAATTTATCTCCATGCCACGTAAATGTGTTGCTGGCGGGTGCAGCAACACGACAGAAGGTGGATTTACGTTGCATTCATGGCCCAAGAATGTTCAAACTGCAAAGATTTGGACGCATTTT